>NC_141878.1:191043006-191668006 GCF_056163025.1 Triticum urartu | reverse complement strand
CCCTCCTCTCATCGGGAGAGGGCAAACTCCATCAACATCTTCATCAACACCATCTCCTCTCAAAACCCTAGTTCATCTCTTGTATCCAATTCTTGTCTTAAAGTCCGAGATTGGTGCTAGTAGGTTGCTGGTAGTGTTAATTACTCCTTGTAGTTGATGCTAGTTGGTTTATTTGGTGGAAGATCATATGTTCAGGTCCTATATGCATATTAATACCCCTCTGATTATGAACATGAATATGCTTTGTGAGTAGTTACGTTTGTTCCTGAGGACATGGGAGAAGTCTTGCTATTAGTAGTCATGTGAATTTGGTATTCGTTCGATATTTTGATGAGATGTATGTTGTCTCTCCTCTAGTGGTGTTATGTGAACGTCGACTACATGACACTTCACCATTATTTGGGCCTAGAGGTAGGCATTGAGAAGTAATAAGTAGATGATGGGTTGCTAGAGTGACAGAAGCTTAAACCCTAGTTTATGCGTTGCTTCGTAAGGGGCTGATTTGGATCCATATGTTTCATGCTATGGTTAGGTTTACCTTAATACTTTTGTTGTAGTTGCGGATGCTTGCAATAGAGGTTAATCATAAGTGGGATGCTTGTCCAAGTAAGGACAGTACCCAAGCACCGGTCCACCCACATACCAAATTATCAAAGTACCGAACACGAAGCATATGAATGTGATGAAAACTAGCTTGATGATATTCCCATGTGTCCTCAGGAGCGCTTTGCTCTATATAAGAGTTTGTCCAGGCTTATCCTTTGCTACAAAAAGGATTGGGCCACCTTGCTGAACTTTATTTACTTTTTTTACTTGTTGCTCGTTACAAATTATCCTATCACAAAACTATCTGTTACCACTTATTTCAGTACTTGCAGAGAATACCTTGCTGGAAACCGCTTATCATTTCCTTCTACTCCTCGTTGGGTTCGACACTCTTACTTATCGAAAGGACTACGATAGATCCCCTATACTTGTGGGTCATCAAGACTCTTTTCTGGCGGCAACAACTCTTTTCTGGCGCCGTTGCCGGGGAGTGAAGCGCTTTTGGTAGGTGGAATTTGGTAAGGAAAAATTTATATAGTGTGCTGAAAGTTACTGTCACTTGTTACTATGGAAAGTAATCCTCTGAGTGGCTTGTTCGGGGTATCTTCACCTACCGAACCTACTGAAAATGAAAATGTCTGCTTCGAAATTCCTTCGGGTATGATAGAAAAACTGCTAGCTAATCCTTTTGTAGGATATTGAACAAAGCATCCTGATGAGCATCTAATATATGTGGATGAAGTTTGTGGATTATTTAAGCTTGCAGGTGTACCCGGAGATGTTGTTAAGAAGAAGGTCTTCCCTTTATCTTTGTAGGGAGATGCATCGACATGGTATAGGCTATGTGATGATACGGGGTCATGGAACTACAAATGATTGAAATTGGAATTTCATCAGAAGTTTTATCCTATGCATCTTGTTCATCGTGATCGCAATTATATATATATAATTTTTGGCCTCGTGAAGGTGAAAGCATCGATCAAGCTTGGGGAGGCTTAAATCAATGTTATATTCATGCCCCAATCATGAGCTCTCAAGAGAAATGATTATTCAAAATTTTTATGCTCGGCTTTCTGATAGCAATCGCACCATGCTTGATACTTCTTGTGCTGGCTCTTTTATGATGAAGACTATTGAATTCAAATGGGATTTATTGGAAAGAATTAAACACAACTCTAAAGATTGGGACCTTGACAAAGGTAAGGAGTCAGGTATGACACCAAGGTTTGATTGTGTTAAATCTTTTATGGATACCGATGTTTTCCGTAAGTTTAGCACTAAATATGGACTTGACTCTAAGATAGTAGCTTCTTTCTGTGAATCTTTTGCTACTTATGTTGATCTCCCCAAGGAGAAGTGGTTTAAATATCATCCTCCCATAGAAGTAAAAGTAGGTGCACCTATTAAAGTTGAAGAAAAGACTATCACTTATAATGATCCTATTGTTCCTACTTCTTATGTTGAGAAACCACCTTTCCCTGTCAGGATAAATGATCATGCTAAAGCCTCAACTGTGGTTCGTAAAAGCAATATTAAAACATATACACCTTCTGAGCAAATTAAAGTTGAACCTGATATTGCTATTGTTAAAGATCTCTTGGCTGATAATATTGATGGACGTTTTATTTATTTCTATGATGAAACTGCTAGAATTGCTAAACCTTGTGCTTAAGATAAACCTAGACCTGTGGTAGGCATGCATGTTATTTCTGTTAAAATAGGAGATCATTGTTATCATGGTTTATGTGAGATGGGTGCCAGTGCTATTGCAATACCTATTGGCCTATATAGAGAAATTATGCATGATATTGCACATGTTGAGTTAGAAGATCTTGATGTCACAATTAAACTTGCCAATAGAGATACTATTTCACCAATGGGGATTGTTAGGGATGTTGAAGTCTTGTGTGGGAAAACTAAATATCCTGCTGATTTTCTTGTTCTTGGTTCCCCACAAGATAGCTTTTGTCCCATTATATTTGGCAGACCCTTCTTAAACACTGTTAATGCTAAGATAGATTGCAAAAAGGATGTTGTTACTATCAGTTTAGATGATATGTCTCACGAATTTAATTTCTCTAAATTTAGTAGACAACACCATGAAGAAGAATTACCTAGTAAGGATGAAATTATTGGTCTTGCTTCTATTGCCGTACCTCCTAGTGATCCTTTAGAACAATATTTGCTAGACCATGAAAATGATATGTTTATGAATGAAAGAAGGGAAATAGATGAAGTATTCTTCAAACAGGAACCTATTTTGAAACACAATTTGCCTGTTGAAATCCTAGGGGGTCCTCCTCCACCCAAGGGTGATCCCATGTTTGAGCTTAAACCGTTGCCTGATACTCTTAAATATACTTATCTTGATGAGAAAAGGATATATCATGTTATTATTAGTGCTAACCTTTCAGAGCATGAGGAAGAGAGATTATTGAAAACTCTAAAGAAACACCATGCTGCTATTGGGTATACTCTTGATGATCTTAAGGGCATTAGTCCCACTCTATGTCAACATAAAATAAATTTGGAAGAAGATGCTAAACCAGTTCGTGATCATCAACGACGGCTGAATCCTAAAATGAAAGAAGTGGTAAGAGAGGAAATACTAAAGCTCCTTGAGGCAGGTATAATCTATCCCATTGCTGATAGTCAGTGGGTAAGTCATGTCCATTGTGTCCCTAAGAAGGGAGGTATTACTGTCGTTCCTAATGATAAAGATGAATTGATTCCTCAAAGAATTATTACAGGTTATAGGATGGTAATTGATTTCCACAAATTAAATAAGGCCACTAAAAAGGATCATTACCCCTTACCTTTTATCGATCAGATGCTAGAAAGATTATCCAAACATACACATTTTTTGCTTTCTAGATGGTTATTCTGGTTCCTCTCAAATACCCGTGTCAGCCAAGGATCAATCAAAGACCACTTTTACTTGCCCTTTTGGTACTTTTGCTTATAGACGTATGCCTTTTGGTTTATGTAATGCACCTGCTACCTTTCAAACATGCATGATGGCTATATTCTCTGACTTTTGTGAAAAGATTTGTGAGGTTTTCATGGACGATTTCTCCGTCTATGGATCTTCTTTTGATGATTGCTTGAGCAACCTTGATCAAATTTTGCAGAGATGTGAAGAAACTAATCTTGTCTTGAATTGGGAAAAGTGCCACTTTATGGTTAATAAAGGTATTGTCTTGGGGCATAAAGTTTCTGAAAGAGGTATTGAAGTTAATAAAGCCAAGGTTGATGCTATTGAAAAGATGCCATGCCCCAAGGACATCAAAGGTATAAGAAGTTTCCTTGGTCACACCGGATTTTATAGGAGGTTCATTAAGGACTTCTCAAAAATTTCTCGGCCTCTAAATAATTTATTACAAAAAGATATACCATTTGTATTTGATGATGATTGTGTAGAAGCATTTGAAATACTTAAGAAAGCATTGATCTCTGCACCTATTGTTCAGCCACCTGATTGGAATTTACCCTTTGAAATTATGTGTGATGCTAGTGATTATGCTGTAGGTGATGTTCAAGGGCAAAGAGTTGATAAGAAATTAAACGTTATTCAATATGCTAGTAAAACCTTAGACAATGCTCAAAGAAATTATGCTACTACTGAAAAAGAATTCTTAGCAGTTGTATTTGCTTGTGATAAGTTCAGACCTTATATTGTTGATTCTAAAGTAACTATTCACATTGATCATGTTGCTATTAAATATCTTATGAAAAAGAAAGATGCTAAACCTATACTTATTAGATGGGTTCTCTTGCTACAAGAATTTGACTTATATATTGTTGATAGAAAGGGAGCTGAGAACCCCGTTGCAGACAACTTGTCTAGGTTAGAAAATGTGCTTGATGTCCCACTTCCTATTGATGATAGCTTTCCTGGTGAGCAATTAAATGTCATAAATGCTTCTCATACTGCTCCATGGTATGCTGATTATGCTAATTACATTGTTGCTAAGTTTGTACCACCTAGTTTCACATACCAGCAAAAGAAAAAGTTCTTCTATGATTTGAGGCATTACTTTTGGGATGACCCACATCTTTATAAAGAAGGAGTAGATGGTGTTATTAGTCGTTGTGTACCTGAGCATGAACAGGAACAGATCCTACGCAAGTGTCACTCGGAAGCTTATGGAGGACACCTGCTGGAGATAGAACTGCACATAAGGTATTGCAATCTAGTTTTTATTGGCCTACTCTCTTCAAGGATGCCTGTAAGTTTGTCTTATCTTGTGATGAATGTCAAAGAATTGGTAATATTAGTAGACGTCAAGAAATGCCTATGAACTATTCACTCATTATTGAACCATTTGATGTTTGGGGCTTTGACCATATGGGACCTTTTCCTTCCTCTAATGGATATACACATATTTTAGTTGTTGTTGATTACGTTACTAAGTGGGTAGAAGCTATTCCAACTAGTAGTGCTGATCATAACACTTCTATTAAAATGCTTAAAGAAGTTATTTTTCCAAGATTTGGAGTCCTTAGATATTTAATGACTGATGGTGGTTCACATTTTATTCATGGTGCTTTCCGAAAAATGCTTGCTAAGTATGATGTTAATCATAGAATTGCATCCCCTTATCACCCCAGTCTAGTGGTCAAGTAGAATTGAGTAATAGAGAGCTCAAATTAATTTTGCAAAAGACTGTTAATAGATCTAGAAAAAATTGGTCCAAGAAACTTTATGATGCATTATGGACCTATA
Organism: Triticum urartu; assembly: GCF_056163025.1. Classification (NCBI taxonomy): domain Eukaryota; kingdom Viridiplantae; phylum Streptophyta; class Magnoliopsida; order Poales; family Poaceae; genus Triticum; species Triticum urartu. The sequence goes on along the minus strand of NC_141878.1, from coordinate 191,662,734 downwards.
GAACTGCATATAAAAATCCTATGGGTATGTCTCCGCATAAAATGTTTATGGAAAAGGATGTCACTTACCTCTCGAACTAGAACACAAGGCATATTGGGCTATTAAAGAGCTCAATTATGATTTTAAACTTGCCGGTGAGAATAGGTTATTTGATATTAGCTCACTCGATGAATGGAGAACCCAAGCCTATGAAAATGCCAAGTTGTTTAAAGAAAAAGTTAAAAGATGGCATGATAAAAGGATACAAAAGCGTGAGTTTAATGTAGGTGATTATGTATTGCTATACAACTCTAGTTTAAGATTTTTTGCAGGAAACCTTCTCTCTAAATGGGAAGGTCCTTACGTTATCGAGGAGGTCTATCGTTCCGGTGCCATAAAAATCAACAACTTCGAAGGCACAAATCCGAAGGTGGTGAACGGTCAAAGAATCAAACATTATATCTCTCGTAATCCCATAAATGTTGAAACCAATGTTATTGAAACCGTAACCCCGGAGGAATACATAAGGGACACTTTCTGGAACGTTTCAGACTCCGAAAAGGAATAGGTATGTGGTACGGTAAGTAGACCGACCCCAAAACAGTTTTTAATGCAATATTTCTCCGTTTTGGAATATTTAGAAAAATAGAAAAATAAGAAGCAGTCCGGGAAGGACACGAGGGCTCCACGAGGGTGGAGGGCGTGCCCTACCCCCTGGGCGCGCCCCCTACCACGTGGGCACCTCGTGCGCTCTCCGGACTACGTTTTCATACACGACACGTATTTTGGTCGATAAAAATTCATTATATAACCTCCCGAAGGTTTTGACTACCGTATCACGCGAAAATCTCTTGTTCTTGTTTCAAGCTGTTTTCTGCCAGGGTTGTCGAAGCTAAACATCATGTCGTCTCCCTCCTCCTCCAACAATGAGGGCAACGATGCTTGGCTAATGAAGATAGAGCTGAAGAGAGAAGAACCCATGGAGATCAACAAGGATGAAGGGATCAAGAAGGCCACGGAGGACCAAGCTCCGGCAACAGAAGACATCCTTCAACTTGATCACAATCTTCTTACCTCAACTAAGATCGAAGCTTTCAAGATGATCGAGTTAGCTCGTATACAAAATAAGTATCTCACACGTGAAAATATTTTGTTGAAGGAGCATATCATCGCACTCAAAGGCATTATCCGCAAGTTAGAAGACCTCCTACGCGCGATGTGCAACTATCCATCATCAACAACTCCACCTTCTTCACCGACAAAGAAGAATTGAGTACCTGGTATGGGCACTCCCCTTGGCAACTGCCAAGCTTGGGGGAGTGCCCCGGTATCGTATCACCATCACTTTTATCTTTACCGTTTTTCTTAGTTCGATCCTTTTGGTAATATCTTGATCTAGTAGAATAGAAGTTCTTAGTATGATCTAGTTGTGAGTTTTTCTTTATAAATTCCTCTATGTAATCGAGTTCATGAGCTATATATAATAAAGATTAGTGTTTAGTCAAGGGATTGATTATTTTGCCATGATCCTAAGGGAATAAAAGAAAAGAGAAAGAAATAAAAAGAAACAAAGAGATCATGTGAATCTTATGGAGAGTAATGAGCTCACATAGAAAAAGTATGATGAATAAAAGTTGTTGAGAGTTGACAAACATAGTTTTGGTCATCGTTGCAATTAAGAGGAAGTAATAAAGAAAGAGAGGCTTCACATATAAATATACTATCTTGGACATCTTTTATGATTGTGAGCACTCATTAAAATATGACATGCTAAAGAGTTGACGTTGGACAAGGAAGACAACGTAATGGGTTATGTTTTCTTACATATGAGATAAATTATATTGTCATGGATCATCCAACATGGTTGAGCTTGCCTTTCCCCCTCATGCTGGCCAAATTCATCGCACCAAGTAGAGATACTACTTGTGCTTCCAAATACCCTTAAACCAGTTTTGCCATGAGAGTCCACCATACCTACCTATGGATTGAGTAAGATCCTCCAAGTAAGTTGTCATCGGTGCAAGCAATAAAAATTGCTCTCTACATATGTATGACTTATTAGTGTGGGAGAAAATAAGCTTTATACGATCGTGTGATATGGAAGAAATAAAAGCGATAAACTGCATAATAAAGGTCCATATCACAAGTGGCAATATAAAGTGACGTTCTTTCGCATTAAGATTTTGTGCATCCAACCATAAAAGCGCATGACAACCTCTGCTTCCCTTTGTGAAGGGCCTATCTTTTACTTTTATCTCCTACCTTGCATAAGAGTCATGGTGATCTTCACCCTTCCTTTTTACATTTTATCCTTTGGCAAGCATAGTATGTTGGAAAGATACTGGTATATATGGCTAATTGGACGTGAGTTTTCATGAACTATTATTGTTGACATTACCCTTGAAGTAAAACATTGGGAGGCAAAACTATAAGCCCCTATCTTTCTCTGTGTCCGATTAAAACTCCATACCCATAAGTATTGCGTGAGTGTCAGCAATTGTGAAAGACTATATGATAGTGAAGTATGTGCACTTGCTGAAAAGCTCTTATACATTGACTCTTTCCTATGTTATGATAAATTGCAATTGCTCCAATGACTGAGATTATAGTTTGTTAGTTTTCAATGAAGTTTACCATTCATACTTGAAATTGTGATTGAATTATTACTCTAGCATAAGAAATCATATGACAAGAATTATATAAGTTGTTGTTCTAAGAATGATCATGATGCCCTCATGTTCGTATTTTATTTTTATCGACACCTCTATCTCTAAACATGTGGACATATTTTTCGATTTCGGCTTTCGCTTGAGGACAAGCGAGGTCTAAGCTTGGGGGAGTTGATACGTCCATTTTGCATCATGCTTTTATATCGATATTTATTGCATTATGGGCTGTTATTACACATTATGTCACAATACTTATGCCTATTCTCTCTTATTTTACAAGGTTTACATAAAGAGGGAGAATGCCGGCAGCTGGGATTCTGGGCTGGAAAAGGAGCAAATATTAGAGACCTATTCTGCACAGCTCCAAAAGTCTTGAAACTTCACGGAAGACGTTTTTAAAATGTATAAAAAATACTGAGCGCAAGAAGTTCACCAGGGGGGCCACACCCTGCCCACGAGGGTGGGGGGCGTGCCCTACCCCCCTAGGCACGCCCCCTACCTCGTGGCCCCCTGGTGGCCCTCCGATGTCCATCTTCTGCTATATGAAGTCTTTCGATGAGAAAAAAATCATAAGCCATCTCCTCGGACGAAACTCTGCCGCCACGAGGCGGAACCTTGGCGGAACCAATCTAGGGCTCCAGCAGAGTTGTTCTGCCGGGCAAACTTCCCTCCGGGAGGGGGAAATCATCGCCATCGTCATCACCAACGCTCCTCTCATCGGGAGAGGGCAAACTCCATCAACATCTTCATCAGCACCATCTCCTCTCAAAACCCTAGTTCATCTCTTGTATCCAATTCTTGTCTTAAAGTCCGGGATTGGTGCGAGTAGGTTGCTAGTAGTGTTAATTACTCCTTGTAGTTGATGCTAGTTGGTTTATTTGGTGGAAGATCATATGTTCAGATCCTATATGCATATTAATACCCCTCTGATTATGAACATGAATATGCTTTGTGAGTAGTTACGTTTGTTCCTGAGGACATGGGAGAATTCTTGCTATTAGTAGTCATGTGAATTTGGTATTCGTTCGATATTTTGATGAGATGTATGTTGTCTCTCCTCTAGTGGTGTTATGTGAACGTCGACTACATGACACTTCACCATTATTTGGGCCTAGAGGAAAGGCATTGGGAAGTAATAAGTAGATGATGGTTTGCTAGAGTGACAGAAGCTTAAACCCTAGTTTATGCGTTGCTTCGTAAGGGGCTGATTTGGATCCATATGTTTCATGATATGGTTAGGTTTACCTTAATACTTTTGTTGTAGTTGCGGATGCTTGCAATAGAGGTTAATCATAAGCGGGATGCTTGTCCAAGTAAGGACAGTACCCAAGCACCGGTCCACCCACATACCAAATTATCAAAGTACCAAACGCGAACCATATGAACGTGATGAAAACTAGCTTGACGATTTTCCCATGTGTCCTCGGGAGCGCTTTTCTCTATATAAGAGTTTGTCCAGGCTTGTCCTTTGCTACAAAAAGGATTGGGCCACCTTGCTGCACTTTATTTACTTTTGTTACTTGTTGCTCGTTACAAATTATCCTATCAGAAAACTATCTGTTACCACTTATTTCAGTACTTGCAGAGAATACCTTGCTGGAAACCGCTTATCATTTCCTTATGCTCCTCGTTGGGTTCGACACTCTTACTTATCGAAAGGACTACGATAGATCCCCTATACTTGTGGGTCATCACTTAGCTACGACGAGTTGGGGAGGAGTGGTTCCCTCCCCGCCAACGCTTGTTGTCGGGATGGGCCTGCCAGCACATGTGCTTGCCGACTCTCCCTCCACACGTGTGGGCTCGTTGAGTGAGGGCCTTGCCAGGGATATCTCCATTGGCAGTGTGGGCTCGCCGGTAGGAGCCCTTGCCGGGGACCCTTCCCTGGGTGGTGTGGTGGTTGATGGAGGAGGCGTGTTGGGGGCGTCCCTTGATGGCCCCTCATCTTACCGCTCTTCCCCTCCAAACTCGGCAAGATTAACGGTGAAAAGACAAGCCCCAGTGCTTGCCAACAGAAAGTGGGTAATGGACTCATGCTGGAGGCTGAGTCGGGGGCTGCGTCGTGGGCTAGGGCCCGGGCTGATCGCGATCACCTCCGGCGCGCTTGAGGTGCTTGCCGGGGGCTCGTCTCCTGTTGAGGTCTTCGCCCTCTTCGCCATCCTCTGTGCCAATGTCTCTGTGTCCCTACAAAGGCAAGCCAAGACGAGATCAAGTCATGCGAAATAACCAAAACAGAGATTCAGGAAATGGAGAAGGTGGTGGAGCACTTACTTGTCCCCTTCTTCGTCCTCTTCCTCCGGCCTCCTCCTGTTCGGGCTCATGGAAGAGAGGTCATAGTCGGCCTCCGGTATGGTGTTTGCTCAGAGGGGTGGAGACAGAGGCTTGGATCGCTCGACCACGGCGGAAGGAGCGGCCGCTGTTTCATGTGCTGCCGCGTTCGTGTGCCTCGTATGGCACACAAATTGCGCATGGGCCTCTTGTCGCCGTGCGGCCTTGTCGGACGCCTTCTTGGCGGGGACCCCTTTGGGCGAGGAGGCCCGCCGCACTGGCTCGCTGGAGCCAATCTGTTGGAGGACGCACTTCCTCCCTCCTTGGACCAGGGGCTCCTTGGGCGGCTCCTCTTCGTCTATGTCATTGACCGCCTCTCCGGACGCCTCCTCGGCAGAAGGGCCCCAGGTGGCGGCGCCGCTGTGCTCCCCGGCAGTCTCCGCCTGCTCAGCAAAATCTTCTTCAGCCCTGGCCTCGCTTTCCCAAAAGACGACGCTGCCGGCCGCCACGGCAAGGGCTGCCTCTTCCACCCTACTGGCGATATACGCCACCTCTTCAGCGGTGGTGTCGCGGACGAGTTGCTTTTCCTCACGGATGGGCCTCTCCGACAAGCCATCAAAGAACTCATGCACCCGCGCTGCATTCAACTCGGCCCAGGTCTGGTCAAGGCCGTGGGTGTTGAACACTGGCATCATGGCAATGATGGAGGTCCGGGCAGAATTGTTGCACAGGGGGACCACGGTCGCCGGCAACTTGAACGGCATGTCGACCTCCTCAGCCTTGCCGGCCTTGCCGGGCTTGTCGACCTTGAGCTAGAACAGCTTTGAGCAGAGGGATGCGTGCTGCAGCACTGTAAAGTTTTGATTCAAGCTGGGGCGTGCTACCTCTTGAGCACTGCGTTGGTTTTCCCCAAAGAGGAAGGGATGATGCAGCACAGTAGCGGAAGTATTTCCCTCAACTTTTGAGAACCAAGGTATCAATCCAGTAGGAGGCTACGCGCGAGTCCCTCGCACCTGCACAAAACAAATAAATCCTCGCAACCAATGCAAATAGGGGTTGTCAATCCCTATAAGGCCACTTACGAGAGTGAGATCTGATAGATATGATAAGATAATATTTTTGGTATTTTTACGATAAAAGATGAAAAGTAAAATAAAGGCAAAGTAAATAGCAAAGGAAATAACTAAGTAGTAGGAGATCAATATGATAAAGATAGACCCGGGTGCCATAGGTTTCACTAGTGGCTTCTCTCAAGAGCATAAGTATTCTACGGTGGGTGAACAAACTACTGTTGAGCAATTGACAGAATTGAGCATAGTTATGAGAATATCTAGGTATGATCATGTATATAGGCATCACGTCCGAGACAAGTAGACCGACTCCTGCCTGCATCTACTACTATTACTCCCCTCATCGACCGCTATCCAGCATGCATCTAGAGTATTAAGTTAAAAATAGAGTAACGCCTTAAGCAAGATGACATGATGTAGAGGGATAGACTCATGCAATATGAAGAAAACCCCATCTTGTTATCCTCGATGGCAATAATAAAATACATGCCTTGCTGCCCTTACTGTCACCGGGAAAGGACACCGCAAGATTGAACCCAAAGCTAAGCACTTCTCCCATTGCAAGAAAGATCAATCTAGTAGGCCAAACCAAACTGATAATTCCAAGAGACTTGCAAAGATAACCAATCATACATAAAAGAATTCAGAGAAGATTCAAATATTATTCATAGATACACTTGATCATAAACCCACAATTCATCGGTCTCAACAAACACACCGCAAAAAGAAGATTACATCGAATAGATCTCCACAAGAGAGGGGGAGAACATTGTATTGAGATCCAAAAAGAGAGAAGAAGCCATCTAGCTACTAACTATGGACCCATAGGTCTGAGGTAAACTACTCACACTTCATCGGAGGGGCTATGGTGTTCATGTAGAAGCCCTCCGTGATCGATGCCCCCTCCGGCGGAGCTCCGAAACAGGCCCCAAGATGGGATCTCGTGGATACAGAAAGTTGCGGCGGTGGAATTAGGGTTTTGGCTCCGTTTCTGATCGTTTGGGGGTACGTGGATATATATAGGAGGAAGGAGTATGTCGGTGGAGCAACAGGGGGCCCACGAGGGTGGAGGGCGCGCCTGGTGGGGGTGGGCGCCCCCTACCTCGTGGTCTCCTGTTTTATTTCTTGACGTAGGGTCCAAGTCTCTCTGGTCTTATTCATTGAGAAAATCACGTTCCCTAAGGTTTCATTCCGTTTGGACTCCGTTTGATATTCCTTTTCTTCGAAACCCTAAAATAGGCAAAAAAAACAACAATTCTGGGCTGGGCCTCCGGTTAATAGGTTAGCCCCAAAAATAATATAAAAGTGGATAATAAAGCCCAATAATGTCTAAAACGGTAGATAATATAGCATGGAGCAATCAAAAATTATAGATACATTCGAGACGTATCAAGCATCTCCAAGCTTAATTCCTGCTCATCCTCGAGTAGGTAAATGATAAAAACAGAATTTTTGATGTGGTGTGCTACTTGGCATAATTTTAATGTAATTCTTCTTAATTGTGGTATGAATATTCAGATCCAAAAGATTCAAGACAAAAGTTCATATTGACATAAAAATAATAATACTTCAAGCATACTAACTAAGCAATTATGTCTTATCAAAATAACATGGCCAAAGAAAGTTCATCCCTACAAAATCATATGGTTTTGTCATGTTTCATTTTCGTCACACAAGAATGCTCTCATCATGCACAACCCCGATGACAAGCCAAGCAATTGTTTCATACTTTAGTAATCTCAAACCTATAAACTTTCATGCAATATATGAGCACGAGCCATGGACATAGCACTATCGGTGGAATAGAATATAATGAGGGGGGTTATGTGGAGAAGACAAAAAGGAGAAAGTCTCACATCAACGAGGCTAATCAATGGGCTATGGAGATGCCCACCGATTGATGTTAATACAAGGAGTAGGGATTGCCATGCAACGGATGCACTAGAGCTATAAATGTATGAAATCTCAACAAAAGAAACTAGTGGGTGTGCATCCAACTTGCTTGCTCATGAAGACCTAGGGCACTTGAGGAGGCCCATTGTTGGAATATACTCCCTCCGTAAACTAATATAAGAGCGTTTAGAATACTAAAATAGTGATCTACACGCTCTTATATTAGTTTACAAAGGGAGTACAAGCCAAGTTCTATAATGAAAAATTCCCACTAGTATATGAAAGTGACAAAACAAGAGACTCTCTAACATGAAGATTATGGTGCTACTTTGAAGCACAAGTGTGGCAAAGGATAGTAACATTGTCCCTTCTCTCTTTTTATCTCATTTTTTTCTTTGGGCCTTTTCTCTTCTCTTTTTTATGGCCTTTCTTTTTTTTAGGCCTTCTCTTTTTTATGGCCTTTCTCTTTTTTTATTCCTCACTTGGGACAATGCTGTAGAAAATGATGATCATCACACTTCTATTTATTTACAACTCAATGATTACAGCTAGATACTAGAACAAAAGATGACTCTATATGAATGCCAGGGTGGTGTACCTGGATATGCAATGGACCAAGAGTGACATGTATGAAATAATTATGAATGGTGGATTTGCCACAAATACTATGTCAACTACATGATTATGCTAAGCAATATGACAATGATGAATGTGTCATGATGAACGGAATGATGGAAAGTTGCATGGCAATATATATCGGAATGGCTATGGAAATGCCATAATAGGTAGGTATGGTGGATGTTTTGAGGAAGATATAAGGAGGTTTATGTGTTAAAGAGCGTATCATATCACGGGGTTTGGATGCACCGGTGAAGTTTGCGCCAACTCTCAATGTGAGAAAGGGCAATGCACGGTACCGAAGAGGCTAGCAAGGATGGAAGGGTGAGAGTGCGTATAATCCATGGACTCAACATTAGTCATAAAGAACTCACATACTTATTGAAAAAATCTACAAGTCATCAAATACCTCGGTACTACGCGCATGCTCCTAGGGGGATATATTGGTAGGAAAAGACCATCGCTCGTCCCCGACCGCCACTCATAAGGAAGACAATCAAATAACACCTCATGTTTCAAATTTGTTGCATAAAGTTTACCATACGTGCATGCTACGGGACTTGCAAACTTCAACACAAGTATTTCTCAATTTCACAACTACTCAACTAGCACTACTTTGATATTATTACCTCCATATCTCAAAACAATCATCAAGCGTCAAACTTCTCTTAGTTTTCAAAACACTCTTAAGAAAATTTCACTAATCTTGAATACCTAGCATATTAGGATTTTAAGCAAATTACCATTCTATTAAGACTCTCAAAATAATCTAAGTGAAGCATGAGAGATCAATAGTTTCTATAAAACAAATCCACCACCGTGCTCTAAAAGATATAAGTGAGGTACTAGAGCAAAACTATATAACTCAAAAGATATAAGCGAAGCACATAGAGTATTCTAACAAATTCGAAATCATGTATGGCTCTATCAAAAGGTGTGTACAGCAAGGATGATTGTGGTAAACTAAAAAGCAAACACTCAAATAATACAAGACGCTCCAAGCAAAACAAATATCATGTGGCGAATAAAAATATAGCTCCAAGTAAAGTTACCGATAGAAGTAGACGAAAGAGGGGATGCCTTCCGGGGCATCCCCAAGCTTTGGATTTTAGGTGTCCTTATATTATCTTGGGGGTGCCATGGACATCCCCAATCTTAGGCTCTATCCACTCCTTGTTCCATAATCCATCAAATCTTTACCCAAAACATGAAAACTTCACAACACAAAACTTAAAGTAGAAAATCTCGTGAGCTCCGTTAGCGAAAGAAAGTAAAAGACCACTTCAAGGTACTGTAATGAACTCATTCTTTATTTATATTGGTGTTATACCTACTGTATTCCAACTTCTCTATGGTTTATAAACTATTTTATTAGCCATAGATTCATCAAAATAAGGAAAAAACACACGAAAAACAGAATCTGTCAAAAACAGAACAGTCTGTAGTAATCTGTATCTAGAGCAATATCTGGAACCCCAAAAATTCTAAAATAAATTGCTGGACGTGAGAAATTTATCTATTAATCATATGCAAAAAGAATTAACTAAATATCACTTTCCAAATAAAAATGACAGCAGTTCTTGTGAGTGCTAAAGTTTCTGTTTTTTACAGCAAGTTCAACAAGACTTTCCCCAAGTCTTCCCAACGGTTCTACTTGCACAAACACTAATTAAACACAAAAAGAAAACCAAAACAGAGGCTAGATAAATTATTTATTACTAAACAGGAGCAAAAATCAAGGAATAAAAATATTGCCTCCCAACAAGCGCAATCGTTTAACGCCCCTAGCTAGGCATAACAAGCAAGAATAAATCTAGGTATTGCCATCTTTGGTAGGCAATCCATAAGTGGCTCTCATAATAGATTCATAAGGTAATTTAATTTTTCTTTCTAGGAAAGTGTTCCATGACTTTCCTTAATGGAAATTGGAATCTAATATTTCCTTTCTTCATATCAATAATTGCACCAATCGTTCTAAGGAAAGGTCTACCAAGAATAATAGGACATGAAGGACTGCAATCTATGTCAAGAACAATAAAATCTACGGGAACATAATTCCTATTTGCAACAATAAGAACATCATTAATTCTTCCCTTAGGTTTCTTAATAGTGGAATCCGCAAGGTGCAAGTTTAGAGAGCAATCATCAAAATCACGGAAACCTAACAAATCACACAAAGTCTTTGGAATCGTGGAAACACTAGCACCCAAATCACATAAAGCATAGCATTCATGATCTTTAATTTAATTTTAATAGTTGGTTCCCACTCATCATAAAGTTTTCTAGGGATAGAAACTTCCAATGCAAGTTTTTCTTCATATGATTGCATCAAGGCATCAATGGTATGTTTAGTAAACGCTTTATTTTGACTATAAGCGTGAGTAGAATTTAGCACGGATTGAAACAAGGAAATACAATCAATCAAAGAGCAATTTTCATAGTTAAATTCCTTGAAATCCAAAATAGTGGGTTTAGCAACATCTAGGGTTTTAATTTCTTCAATCCCACTTTTATCAATTTTAGCATCAAGATCAACAAATTCCTAATTCTTGGAATGCCTTCTAGGTAAAGGTGGATCATATTCAGTCCCATCATTATCAACATTCATATTGCAAAACAAAGATTTAATAGGGGACACATCAATAACTTTTAGATCTTCATCTTTATTTTCATAGGAACTAGAAGAACACACTCTTATAAAGGCATCTTTCTTAGCACGCATCCTAGCGTTTCTTTCTTTGCACTCATCAATGGAAATTCTCATGGCTTTGAGAGACTCATTGATATCATGCTTAGGTGGAATAGATCTAAGTTTCGAAGAATCAACATCAAGAGAAATTCTATCAACGTTCCTAGCCAAATCATCAATCTTAAGCAATTTTTCCTCAATCATAGCATTAAAATTCTTTTGCGAAGTAATAAATTCTTTAATATTAGATTCAAAATCAGAGGGAATATTATTATAATTTCCATAAGAATTTTTGTAGGAATTACCATAATTATTAGAGGGATTACTAGGATAAGGCCTAGGATTAAAATTTCCTCTATACGCGTTGTTACCAAAATTGTTCCTACCAACAAAATTCACATCCATAGATTCATTATTATTATCAATCAAAATAGACAAGGGCATATCATTAGGATCAGAAGAAACACTCTTATTAGCAAATAATTTCATAAATTCATCCATCTTTCCACTCAAAACATTAATTTCTTCTATCGCATGCACCTTTTTATTAGTAGATCTTTCAGTATGCCATTGAGAATAATTAACCATAATATTATCTAGGAGTTTAGTAGCTTCTCCTAAAGTGATTTCCATAGAAGTGCCTCCCACAGCCGAATCTAAAAGATTTCTATAAGCAAAATTCAATCCGGCATAAAAATTCTGAACAATCATCCACAAATTTAAACCATGAGTAGGGCAATTACGTATCATTAATTTCATTCTCTCCCAAGCTTGTGCAACATGTTCATGATCAAGTTGCTTAAAATTCATAATATCATTTCTAAGAGAGATGATCTTAGTGGGAGGAAAATACTTAGAGATAAAAGCATCTTTGCACTTGTTCCATGAATCAATACTATTTTTAGGCAAAGACGAAAACCAAGCTTTAGCACGATCTCTAAGCGAAAAAGGAAATAGCTTCAATTTAACAATATCATTATCCACATCTTTCTCCTTTTGTATGTCACACAAATCAACGAATCTATTTAGATGGGTAGCGGCATCTTCACTAGGAAGGCCAGAAAACGGATCTTTCATGACAAGATTCAGCAAAGCAGTATTAATTTCACAAGATTCAGCATTGGTAAGAGGAGCAATCAGAGTGCTAATAAAATCATTGTTGTTGGTACTGGTGAAGTCACACAATTTAGTATTATCTTGAGCCATCGTGAAAAGCAAGCAAACTAACACACAAGCAAACAAAAAGCAAGCGGATAAAAAGAGGTAAATAGAGAAAGAGAGGGAGGATAGAGAGAGATAGAGGGCGAATAAAACGGCAAGGGTGAAGTGGGGGAGAGGAAAACGAGAGGCAAATGGCAAATAATGTAATGCGGGAGATAAGGGTATGTGATGGGTACTTGGTATGTTAACTTTTGCGTAGACCTCCCCGGCAACGGCGCCAGAAATCCTTCTTGCTACCTCTTGATCACTGCGTTGGTTGGTTTTCCCCGAAGAGGAAGGGATGATGCATCAAAGTAGAGTAAGTATTTCCCTCAGTTTTTGAGAACCAAGGTATCAATCCAGTAGGAGGCTACGCGTGAGTCCCTCGCACCTGCAAAAAAAAATCCTCGCAACCAACGCAAATAGGGGTTGTCAATCCCTATAAGGCCACTTACGAGAGTGAGTTCTGATAGATATGATAAGATAATATTTTTGGTATTTTTATGATAAAAGATGCAAAGTAAAATAAAGGCAAAGTAAATAGCAAAGGAAATAACTAAGTAGTAGGAGATCAATATGATAAAGATAGACCCGGGGGGCATAGGTTTCACTGGTGGCTTCTCTCAAGAGCATAAGTATTCTGCGGTGGGTGAACAAATTACTGTTGAGCAATTGACAGAATTGAGCATAGTTATGAGAATATCTAGGTATGATCATGTATATAGGCATCACGTCCGAGACAAGTAGACCGACTCCTGCCTGCATCTACTACTATTACTCCCCTCATCGACCGCTATCCAGCATGCATCTAGAGTATTAAGTTAAAAATAGAGTAACGCCTTAAGCAAGATGACATGATGTAGAGGGATAGACTCATGCAATATGAAGAAAACCCCATCTTGTTATCCTCGATGGCAATAATAAAATACATGCCTTGCTGCCCTTACTGTCACCGGGAAAGGACACCGCAAGATTGAACCCAAAGCTAAGCACTTCTCCCATTGCAAGAAAGATCAATCTAGTAGGCCAAACCAAACTGATAATTCCAAGAGACTTGCAAAGATAACCAATCATACATAAAAGAATTCAGAGAAGATTCAAATATTATTCATAGATAGACTTGATCATAAACCCACAATTCATCGGTCTCAACAAAGACACCGCAAAAAGAAGATTACATCAAATAGATCTCCACAAGACAGGGGGACAACATTGTATTGAGATCCAAAAAGAGAGAAGAAGCCATCTAGCTACTAACTATGGACCCGTAGGTCTGAGGTAAACTACTCACACTTCATCAGAGGGGCTATGGTGTTGATATAGAAGCCCTCCGTGATCGATGCCCCCTCCGGCGGAGCTCCGGAACAGGCCCCACGATGGGATCTTGTGGATACAGAAAGTTGAGGCGGTGGAATTAGGGTTTTGGCTCCGTTTCTGATCGTTTGGGGGTACGTGGATATATATAGGAGGAAGGAGTACGTCGGTGGAGCAATAGGGGGCCCATGAGGGTGGAGGGCGCGCCTGGTGGGGGTGGGCGCGCCCCCCTACCTCGTGGCCTCCTGTTTTGTTTCTTGACGTAGGGTCCAAGTCTCTCTGGTCTTATTCGTTGAGAAAATCACGTTCCCGAAGGTTTCATTCCGTTTGGACTCCGTTTGATATTCCTTTTCTTCGAAACCCTAAAACAGGCAAAGAACAACAATTCTGGGCTGGGCCTCCAGTTAATAGGTTAGACCCAAAATAATATAAAAGTGGATAATAAAGCCCAATAATGTCTAAAACAGTAGATAATATAGCATGGAGCAATCTAAAATTATAGATACGTTGGAGACGTATCAGGGCGCAACCTCATAATATATGCCGCGTTCTGGAAATCCCAAGCCGCCCTCCCTTTATTATGCAGAGGGGCGATATGGTGGCGGAGGAAATCGGCCCCGATCATCTCCAGGGTGACCCCATCAGCCTTGAGGCGGTGGATTCTCGTGACGGCGACTGTGAGCATCTTGTCCTGAGGATCGAGGTTGCCCCAGTTGCTGCGACGGGCCACTTGCGCTTGCCGGGGGGGTGCAAAATGGATGTGGCTCTTTTTCCACAATCCAGCAGCACATGTGCTGCCACTCGTCCCACTTCTCCTTCTGGTTCCGATTTGGATACATCTCCTTGCAGTAGGCCCTCGGGATCCAGGTCACAGCGCCGGACAGCGCCCCTCCTGCCTAGATGCGGGGGGTGAAATAGTGGCAGAAGAGCGTCGTGTTGGGGACCACCTCGGCAAAATTCTCACAGAGGTGGGCAAAGATGGCCATGCACTCCACGGTGTTCGACATGAAATCCAAAATATGGAAGCCGAAGGTATACATGATGTCTACGAAGAAATCCGAAAATGGGGGGCAGAGCCCACGGTAGAGATAATCGGCGAAAAAGGGGAATCTGTCCGGAACTGGCGCGCCGTTGGGACCAGGGATGGCGCGGGTGGCGGGATGCCCCATTGCCTCCCTCCCCCACATGAACTGGTACCGATCCTTGACCGCGCGCGCATCGAGCCTAGGAGTGAAGACGACGTGCTCCCTCTGCTTCGTCACCAGCTCATCCTCCGGCACCTCTTCCCCCTCGCTCGCCTTGAGCGCTCCCTTGCCCTTGTTTTTGGGCGCCATAGCAGCCGACAGAGGGCGGGGGGAATCGAAAGTGGTGAGGGCGTGGCGATAATGGGCGGAGGAGGATCCTCTGGATTGGGCTCGAGGAAGAAGAAGGAGACAATGGTTTCCTAGATGGGAATGGGCGAAAGCGGTAAATGAGCAGCGCCCCTGCGGATTCCTCTTTTTATGGGGAAGGCACGGGGCTGCCTATTTACTGTTCAATGTGAAGGCATTAGCGCAGGCACGGGCGTGCTGCAACCATTCCACGCATGACCCCCATGCCGTGCACTCAATACAAATCATGGGGAAGCGCAGCAGACAAGAAGATTATAGCAGTTATACCCTGCCACGCGTGCTCACGCACTGTTTGGGCCTGGCCCAACGACGGTCCGCGCTCGTGCGTGGCCCAGACCTGGGGGCTCCTATCGGTGTACTAAAGTTTGGGCTCTTTAGCACCCCATACTTGTGCACGGGCAATCGTAGCCCCACACGCGGCAAGGCATGAAGAATGCAATTGAGGATAAGATACAAGATCACTAGAGAAGCAACCAGACCAGAGAACAGAGGATGAGCTAGACCCCTGGCAAGGTCCTTGCCAGGACAGATTGCGCCACCCCGGCAAGATCCTTGCCGGGACGGCTTGCAGGACACTAACAGGAGCACCACCCTTGAGGTTGAGAGCTCTGACACCATCGACAATGTTAAGGCCAGGACCCAGGGGTGTGCGCGTAGAGGCGTGCAGATCTTTGTGTAGGCCAGAAGATGAGGTACCTAGCAAGAGCCTTGCTAGAGACGTCCATGAGGCCCCGGCAAGATCCTTGCTAGGGACGTCGACAAGACCGCGGCAAGACCCCGCTGCCCCGTCACCGCTCCAGCGCAGTGGACGGCCTGCCACCCTAGCAAGCGCCTGCGTGGTGGCATGCAGATCTTTGTGAAGATCCTGCCACCTCTCCAGCACGGCATCTGGCCAGCCAACTTGGCACTGCATGCCTCGCCGGCGTGCATGCGTGTCAAGATGGAGCGGGGTGGCAACGGACGGGACGGGTTCTACTCCCATCCCTGATAAAGCTAAGGGGCACGTAAGCAGCGCATTTAATGCGTTTGACTTAAGACGCCGGTGATAAACATAAGCACTGTAGATACTTTACACCTCTTGTGTGCCACTGTGGCAGCCCCTTGGACATATAAAAGGAGGCCCAAGGCGTACTGGAGGAGGATTCGGACTTTTGAACCTCTCGGCACAGCGTGCATGCATAGAAACTAGCCAAAGCTCAAGAACACAGAATATACACTCAAGCAGGACTAGGGTTTTACGCTGCTCAGCGGACCGAACCTGGGTAAAAATCTGTCGTGTTGATCATTAGATCTGCTCTTTTCTCTACCCTTCTTCCCTGCCAAACCGTAGAAGGGATCCACATGAACCCGTAGGTGTCATTGAACGCCGACAGGTGGTTTCATACCCGACAAGCAATTTCATCTTATGTTCACCGCGATAGCAACTTTGGAGTGACTTTTGTTGCACATCGAGGGATTGCCATATGATCTAATTATGTTATCATTGTTGTGAGAACTTGCACTAGTGAAAGGATGAGCCCTAGTCCTTGTTTCCAAGCATTGCAATACCATTTTCGCTCACTTTTGTTACTAGTTACCTTGCTGTTTTTATATTTTCAGATTACAAAAACCTATATCTACCATCCATATTGCACTTGTATCACCATCTCTTCGTCGAACTAGTGCACCTATACAATTTACCATTGTATTGGGTGTGTTGGGGTCAAAAGAGACTCCTTGTTATTTGGTTGCTGGGTTTTTTGAGAGAGACCATCTTCATCCTACGCCTCACACGGATTGATAAACCTTAGGTCATCCACTTGAGGGAAATTTGCTACTTGAAGGAAATATGCCCTAGAGGCAATAATAAAGTTGTTATTTTATATTTCCTTATTCATGAATTTTTTTTATCATTCATGCTAGAATTGTATTGATTAGAAACCTAAATACATGTGTGGATACATAGACAAAACACAGTGTCCCTAGTGAGCCTCTACTTGACTAGCTCGTTGATCAAAGATGGTTAAGGTTTCCTAACCATAGACATGAGTTGTTATTTGATAAACGGGATCACATCATTAGGAGAATGATGTGATGGACAAGACCCATTTGTTAGCTTAGCATTATGATCATTCAGTATTATTGCTATTGCTTTCTTCATGTCAAATACATATTCCTTCAACTATGAGATTATGCAACTCCCGGATACCGGAGGAATACCTTGTGTGCTATCAAACGTCACAACCTAACTGGGTGATTATAAAGATGCTCTACAGGTATCTCCGAAGGAGTTTGTTGGGTTGGCATAGATCGAGATGAGGATTTGTCACTATCAGAGAGGTATCTCTGGGCCCTCTCGGTAATGCACATCATAAGAAGCCTTGCAAGCAGAGTGACTAATGAGTTAGTTACATGATGATGTATTACGGAACGAGTAAAGAGACTTGCCGGTAACAAGATTGGACTAGGTACGAAGATACCGACGATCGAATCTCGGGCAATGAACATACCGATGGACAAAGGGAATAACATATGTTGTCATTATGGTACGACCGATAAAGATCTTTGTAGAATATGTGGGAACCAATATGAGCATCCAGGTTCTGCTGTTGGTTATTGATTGGAGAGGTGTCTTCGTCATGTCTACATAGTTCTTGAACCCGTAGGGTCCGCACGCTTAACGTTCGATGATGATTTTGTATTATATGAGTTATGTGATTTGGTGACCGAATGTTGTTTGGAGTCCCGGATGAGATCACGGACATGACGAGGAGTCTCGAAATTGTCGAGAGGTAAAGATTCATATATAGGATGATGATACAGTACTGCAGGATGGTCCAAACGCGACACTATGATCAGAGACCCTTCGACGAAACTGTGTGCGATGCAATAATCGCAAACGGTGGTGTAAAAAACCGTCAAAAAGGTGCAAAACGTTTGTGATGATGGATGCATCAAACATCGTTCTGATTTTAATTACGTGTGCGATGCAGGCCATACGGTTCGGTTCAATGAACTATTTGCGATCAGGCGGAACAAAAGAAACGGGCAGCCAGATGAAGGCTTGTGCGATATACAACATACGTTCACTCGGATGAACTGTTTGTGATGAGGAGGAACAAAAGAAACAGGCAACCAAATGAAGGTGTGTGCGATATACAACATATGGTTCACTAGGTTGAACTGTGTGTGATTAGGCAACACAATGGAAACGGTTCAACTGAACAAGATGTGTGTGATACGCGACAAACATGTCCGTAATCAGAAATGTGTGTGAAGACCAATAATAACACAGACGATTGCTATTAAAAAGCCGTGTGATTTTATCTGTTGCTACCTCTTAAGCATGCATTGGTTTTCCCTTGAAAGGGAAGGGTGATGCAGCAAAGTAGAGTAAGTATTTCCCTCAGTTTTTGAGAACTAAGGTATCAATCCAGTAGGACACAACACACAAGTCACCTAATACCTGCACAAACAATCAAGAACCTCGCAACCAATGCGATAAAGGGGTTGCCAATCCCTTCACGGTCACTCGCAAAAGTGAGATCTGATAGAGATAGTAAAATAAATATTTTTGGTATTTTTGTTGTATAGATTGGAAAGTAAAGATTGCAAAATAGTAAACAAGATGCGATGTAAATAAAAGAGAAGCAATATAATAAGAAAGAGACCCCTGGGCCATAGGTTTCACTAGTGGCTTCTCTCAAGATAGCATGTATTACAGTGGGTGAACAAATTACTGCCGAGCAATTGATAGAAAAGTGCATAGTTGTGAAGATATCTAAGGCAATGATCATGAATATAGGCATCACGTCCGTGTCAAGTAGATCGAAATGATTCTGCATCTACTACTATTACTCCACACATCGACCGCTATCCAGCATGCGTCTAGAGTATTAAGTTCATAAGAATAGAGTAACGCTTTAAGCAAGATGACATGATGTAGAGGGATAAACTCAAGCAATACGATATAAACCCCATCTTTTTATCCTCGATGGAAACAATACAATACATGCCTTACTGCCCCTACTGTCACTGGGAAAGGACACCGCAAGATTGAACCCAAAGCTAAGCACTTCTCCCATTGCAAGGAAGATCAATCTAGTAGGACAAACTAAATCGACAATTCGAAGAAACTTGCAAAGATATCAAATCATGCATATAAGAATTCAGAGAATAACCAAATAATATTAATAGATAATCTTGTTCATAAACCCACAATTCATCGGATCTCGGCAAACACACCGCAAAAGAGAATTACATAGAATAGATCTCCAAGAACATCGAGGAGAACTTTGTATTGAGAATCAAAGAGAGAGAGAGAGGAAGCCATCTAGCTAATAATATGGACCAGAAGGTCTATGGTAAACTACTAACGCTTCATCGGAGAGGCTATGGTGTTGATGTAGGAGCCCTCCATGATTGATTCCCTCTCCGGCAGATCACCGGAAAAGGCCCCAAGATGGGATCTCACGGGTACAGAAGGTTGCGGCGGTGGAAAAGTGGTTTCGTGGCTCTCTGTGATCGATCTAGGGTATAAGAGTATATATAGGTGAAAGAAGTACGTCGGTGGAGCTACGTGGGGCCCATGAGGGTGGCGGCGCGCCTACCCCCTGGGTGCGCCCTCCTGCCTCATGGCCGCCACACGGAGTTCCATACTTCAACTCCAAGTCTTCTGGTTTGCTTTCGGTCCAAGAAAAATCACCGCGAAGGATTCATTCCGTTTGGATTCCGTTTGGTATTCCTTTTCTGCGAAACTTTAAAATAGGCAAAAACAAAAACTGACACTAGGCCTTTGGTTAATAGGTTAGTCCCAAAAATAATATAAAAGAGCATATTAAATCCCATTAAACATCCAAAATAGATAATATAATAGCATGGAACAATCAAAAATTATAGATACGTTGGAGACGTATCAAGCATCCCCAAGCTTAATTCCTGCTCGTCCTCGAGTAGGTAAATGATAAAAACAGAATTTTCGATGTGGAATGCTACCTAACATAATTATCAATGTAATTTTCTTTATTGTGGCATGAATGTTCAGATCCGAAAGATTCAAGACAAAAGTTTAATATTGACATAAAAATAATAATACTTCAAGCATACTAACAAAGTAATCATGTCTTCTCAAATAACAAGGCCAAACAAAGTTCATCCCGACAAAATCATATAGTTTGGCTATGCTCCATCTTTGTCACACAAAGTATTCAAATCATGCACAACCCCGATAACAAGCCAAGCAATTGTTTCATACTTTAGTATTCTCAAACCTTTTCAACTTTCACGCAATACATGAGCGTGAGCCATGGACATAGCACTATAGGTGGAATAGAATGGTGGTTGTGGAGAAGACAAAAAGGAGGAAGATGGTCTAACGTCAACTAGGCGTATTAATGGGCTATGGAGATGCCCATTAACAGATATCAATGTGAGTGATTAGGGATTGCCATGTAACGGATGCAATAGAGCTATAAATGTATGAAAGCTCAACAAAAGAACTAAGTGGGTGTGCATCCAACTTGCTTGCTCATGAAGACCTAGGGAATTTTGAGGAATCCCATTGTTGGAATATACAAGCCAAGTTCTATAACAAAAATTCCCACTAGTATATGAAAGTGACAAAATAAGAGACTCTCTATCATGAAGATCATGGTGCTACTTTGAAGCACCAGTGAGGAAAAAGGATAGTAGCATTGTCCCTTCTCTCTCTTTTTCTATTCTATTTTTTGGGCCTTCTATTTTTTTGGCCTTTCTCTTTTTTTATTTCCTCTCATGGGACAATGCTCTAATAATGAAGATCATCACACTTTTATTTACTTACAACTCAAGAATTACAACTCGATACTTAGAACAAAATATGACTCTATATGAATGCCTCCGGCTGTGTACCAGAATGTGTAATGACTCAAGAGTGACATATATGAAAAATTATGGATGGTGGCTTTGCCACAAGTACAATGTCAACTACATGATCATGCAAGGCAATATGACAACGATGAAACGTGTCATAATAAACAAAACAGTGGAAAGTTGGACGGAAATATATCTCGGAATGGCTATGGAAATGCCATAATAGGTAGGTATGGTGGCTGTTTTGAGGAAGGTAAATGGTGGGTTTATGGTACCGGCAAAAGCTGCGCGGTACTAGAGAGGCTAGCAATGGTGGAAGGGTGAGAGTGCGTATAATCCATGGACTCAACATTTGTAATAAAAAACTCACATACTTATTGCAAAAATCTACAAGTCATCAAAACCAAGCACTACGCGCATGCTCCTAGGGGGATATAATTGTAGGAAAATACCATCGCTCGTCCGCGACCGCCACTCATAAGGAAGACAATCAAAGAAACACCTCATGCTTCAAATTTGTTACACAACGGTTACCATATGTGCATGCTACGGGACTCGCAAACCTCAACACAAGTATTTCTCAAATTCACAACTACTCAACTAGCATGACTCTAATAGAACCATCATCATATCTCAAAACAATCATCAAGCATCAAACTTCTCATAGTTTTAAACGCACTTTATATGAAAGTTTTTATTATACCCATCTTGGATGCCCATCATATTATGACTAGTTTTATAGCCAAAGCAAATTACCATGCTGTTCTAAAAGACTCTCATAATAATATAAGCGAAGCATGAGAGTTCAATAATTTCTATAAAATGAAACCACCACCGTGCTCTAAAAAGATATAAGTGAAGCACTAGAGAAAAATTATCTTGCTCAAAAGATATAAGTGAAGCACATAGAGTATTCTAATAAATTCCGATTCATGCGTGTCTCTCCCAAAAGGTGTGTACAGCAAGGATGATTGTGGTAAACTAAGATGCAAAGACTCAAATCATACAAGACTCTCCAAGCAAAACACATATCACATGGTGAATAATAATATAGCTGTAACACCCACGATGCGGCTATATCTCCCACGTGTCGGAGCACGACTTAGAGGCATAACCGCATTGTAGGCATGTCGCAAGAGGGGTAATCTTTACACATCCCATGTACTGAATAAGAAAGAGGTACAGAGTTGGCTTACAATCGCCACTTCACACAATACATGAATATAGCATTACATCATCCAGATACAATCAAGGTCCGACTATGGAACCAAAATAAAATATGACCACCCCTAATGAAAAAGATCTGCGATCACCCCGACTGGGCTCCACTACTGATCAACTGAAACGAAACAACCCAATGAACAAGGTCTTCATCGAGCTCCTCCTTGAGCTCGGTTGCGTCACCTGTACGGTATCATCAGCACCTGCAAGCTGGTTTTGGAACTAATCTGTGAGTCACGGGGACTCAGCAATCTCACACCCTCGCGATCAGGACAATTTAAGCTTATGGGTAGGGAAAAGGTATGAGGTGGAGCTGCAGCAAGCACTAGCATATATGGTGGCTAACATACGCAAATGAGAGCGAGAAGAGAAGGCAAAGCACGTTCGAGAATCTATGATCATGAAGTGATCCTAGACTACTTACGTTCAAACATAACTCCAACACCATGTTCACTTCTCGGACTCTGCCGGAAAGAGACCATCACGACAACACGCGCGGTTGATGCATTTTAATTAAGTTAATTATCAAGTTCTCTACAACCGGACATTAACAAATTCCCATCTTCCCATAACCGCGGGCACGGCTTTCGAAAGTTCAAATCCCTGCAGGGTTGTCCCAACTTAGCCCATCACAAGCTCTCACGGTCAACGAAGGATATTCCTTCTCCTAGGACGACCCGATCAGACTCGGAATCCCGGTTACAAGACATCTCGACAATGGTAAAACAAGACCAGCAAAGCCACCCGATGCGCCGACAATCCCAATAGGAGCTGCACATATCTCGTTCTCAGGGCAACACCGGATAGGTCAAGCTACGAGTAAAACCAACCCTTAGAGAAGCACTGGCCCGGGGGGGGGGGGGTTAAAATAAAGATGACCCTTGAGTCTGCAGAACCCAAGTGAAGGTGATAGGTTGTTAGTGCAAATGGTAAAACCAAGGTTGGGCCTTGCTGGAGGAGTTTTATTCAAGGCGAACTGTCAAGGGGTTCCCATTATAACCCAACCCCGTAAGGAACGCAAAATCAAGGAACATAACACCGGTATGACGGAAACTAGGGCGGCAAGAGTGGAACAAAACACCAGGCATAAGGCCGAGCCTTCCACCCTTTACCAAGTATATAGATGCATTAATATAAATAAGAGATATTGTGATATCCCAACAATAATCATGTTCCAACATGTAACAAACTCCATCTTCACCTGCAACTAGCAACGCTATACGAGGGGCTGAGCAAAGCGGTAACATAGCCAAACGACGGTTTGCTAGGACAAGGTGGGTTAGAGGTTTGACATGACAATAAGGGAGGCATGATAAGCAAGTGGTAGGTATAGCGGCATAGGCATAGCAAAAGAGCGAGCATCTAGCAAGCAAAGATAGAAGTGATTTCGAGGGTATGGTCATCTTGCCTGCAAAGATCTCCAAGAAGATGAAAGCTTGATCCTCAAACACGAACTCGACGGGTCCTCGAACACGAACTCGTCTCCCGGCTCTACCCAAAGCAAGAACACAAGCAAAGGGAGACACAATCAACCACGTGCAATGCACAAACAACATGATGCAAAACATGGCATGATATGCGGGATGTGATATGCGATGCATATGCATGCTTCGGAAAGGAAAGATTGAACCTGGCCTCAACTTGCAAAACCAAGAGTGCCACTGGAAAGATGAGTTGATTTCGTTCGAAATCGATATGAAGATCATCGGAATCGGGTGGACGGTTTGCAAATGGCAAGCAAATCAATAATGGCACAAAGCTGCGATTAACACCACGAGGCCATCTAAATGCATCAAGAACAACAAGCTACTCCACTCCAACATAACAACAAAGCACATGGCAGTGATCCACTCAATATGCTTGACAAAAGATGAACACTGAGCTATGGCTAATTCACTCAATAGCAGGTTCAAACAAGCATGGCAAAAGTGCAAAAGATAACAGGTTACAGACTTTGTGAAAATAGCAACATGTCAGGAATTTAACATCAGGAAGCAATGTTTAGAGCACAATAACAACATGCCAAAGCATGGCATGGCATGAAGCTACTCAGAGCATACAACAAAAGTCCCTTACTGACCATAAGCCAAAAGGGAACAGAAAATACAATGGCAACCATGTGAACATAGCAAGTTTCGTTAACAGATTCAGACTTAGCAGAAAACTGGAACATGGCAAAACAGATATTAAGTAGGCATGTTTACGAGCTCGATGCACTCACCACAAGGCATTGCATGACAAACTAAGCATACACCCAGCAAGTAGACATGGCATAGAATCTAAACATGGCAAGAACAACCTCATAGCATGCATGTATCAACTACAACAACCTTGGCTGGATGATGGAGGAGGTTTAGGTGGGTTTGGGGCCACTTTGGAGGGGTGTTGGGCTGCAACACACACGAGGCCTTTTCGGTCCCTCGGTTAACTGTTGGAGTATCAAATGAAGTCCAAATGGTACGAAACTTGACAGGCGGTCTATCGGTAGTAAACCAAGGCCGCATGGAAAGTCTCAGTCCAATCTGGAAATGTTTAACACCCACACACGAAAAGAGGTAGAAAGGGCCACCGGATGACATAGGAGCGCCAGAATGCAAAACGGACAACGGGGAAAATGCTCGGATGCATGAGACGAACACGTATGCAAATGCAATGCACATGATGACATGATATGAGATGCATGACAAAGACAAAACACACGGAGACAAAAACCCGACAATGAGGAAATAAAATAACTTAGTGCCGGAAACGGCAAGAGTTGGAGTACATATAAGGTAAATTACATCCGGGGTGTTACAACACTCCACCACTACGAAAGGATCTCGTCCCGAGATCTAGGACTGGAAAAACTCCGGGTACTCAGAACAGAGGTGATCCTCGCGTTCCCAGGTGGCTTCACGGTCGGAATGATGTGACCACTTGACTTTGAGGAATTTGATAGACTTGTTGTGAATCTTGCGCTCAGTTTCTTCAAGAATAGTAACTGGGTGCTCACCATAAGACAAGTCTTCTTGGAGATCAATGTCTTCAAAGTTGACGGTGCAGTCAGGAGTCTTGAAGCACTTGCGGAGTTGATACACGTGAAACACGTCATGTATGTTTGCAAAGTTGGACGGAAGCTCAAGTTGATAGGCGAGATCGCCTCTCTTGCTTAAGATCTTGAAAGGACTCACGTATCTAGGGGCAAGCTTCCCTTTGATACCGAAGCGACGAGTACCTTTCATTGGAGAGACACGGAGGTAGACATGGTCTCCGATCTCGAAAGCCAAGTCATGATGCTTACTATCATAGTAACTCTTCTGGCGCGATTGCGCGGCTTTGAGATTCTCGCGAATGACTTTGCACATCTCTTCTGCCTTTGTGATCAAGTCATTGCTGAGAAGTTGACATTCACCAGTTTCTGACCAGTTAAGAGGAGTACGGCACTTCCTGCCATAGAGAATTTCAAATGGGGCCTTGCCCGAACTCGCTTGAAAGCTGTTGTTGTAGGAGAACTCGGCATATGGAAGACAATCTTCCCATTTCATACTGAAAGAGATGACGCAAGCCCTGAGCATATCTTCAAGAATCTGATTAACTCGCTCGACTTGGCCACTAGTTTGGGGATGAAAAGCTGTGCTGAAGCGAATGATGGTGCCCATGGCCTTCTGAAAAGAATCCCAAAACTTGGAGGTGAAGATGCTGCCATGATCAGAAGATATCAACTACGGAATGCTATGCAGAGAGACAATCCGAGAGGTATATAGCTCTGCCAGCTGAGCTGCTGGGACAGATTCTTTGATAGGAACAAAATGAGCCACTTTAGTGAGTTTGTCGATGACAACGAAGATATCATCATTGCCACGCTTGGACTTTGGAAATCCAGTCACGAAGTCCATCTCAATACGGTCAAACTTCCATTCTGGAATGGCAAGAGGTTGGAGGAGACCAGCTGGTTGTTGGTGTTCTGCTTTCACTCTTCTGCAGACATCACATTTGTTCACGAACTGAGCAATCTCGCGCTTCATTCGAGTCTACCAATACGACTGCTTGAGGTCATGGTACATCTTTGTACTTCCAGGGTGGATAGAGAGGAGTGAATCGTGGGCCTCGTTCATAATGACTTTGCGAAGGTCACCTTTAGGCACAACAATGCTATCCTCGAAGAATAGAGTATCCTTGTCATCAAGGCGATAGCACTTGTACTTGGGTTGACTCTTGGCAATCCTAATCTTCACCTTCTTCACCATAGCATCAAGAAGTTGAGCCTCACGAATCTGATCTTCCAAAGTAGGAGATACTTGGAGGTTGGCGAGGAAACCTTGAGGAACAACTTGAAGATTGAGTTTGCGGAAAGCTTCACAAAGCTCGGGTTGGTAAGGCTGGAGAATCAGACTATTGCAGTAAGCCTTCCTGCTCAAAGCGTCAGCAATTACATTGGCCTTGCCTGGAGTATATTCGATACTCGGATTATACTCTTGAATCATTTCGACCCAATGAGTCTGCCTGAGGTTGAGGTTAGGCTGAGTGAAGATGTACTTGAGACTCTTATGATCAGTGAAGATGTCCACTTTTCATCCCAATAAGAGATGTCTCCAAGTTAAAAGAGCATGGACAACTGCCGCCAACTAAAGGTCATGAGTGGGGTAGTTCTTTTCATTGGACTTCAGCTGGCGAGAGGTATAAGCCCCAACTTTCTTCTCTTGCATCAACATTGCACCAAGACCTTCAAGGGAAGCATCACAGAAGACCTCAAACGGTTTGGATTCATCAGGGGGAGTCAGAACTGGAGCAGTGACTAACTTCTCTTTTAGGGTGTTGAAAGCGATGTCACATTCAAGTGACCAGGTGTACTTGACATGCTTCTGGAGAAGGTTGGAAAGAGGCTTCGCGATCTTTGAAAAGTTCTCAACGAACCTTCTGCAATAGCTTGCAAGCCCAAGGAAGCTGCGGAGTTGCTTCACATTCTGAGGTGGTCCCCAATTCACAATTGCAGACACCTTCTCAGGATTAACCGCTATGCCCTTGGCGGAGATGATATGCCCAAGGTAGAGAACCTCATCGAGCCAAAACTCGCACTTTGAAAACTTGGCATAGAACTGATGTTCTTTGAGCTTATCTAGCACCAATCTCAAATGTTTGGCATGATCCTCCTTGTTCTTGGAAAAAACCAAAATGTCATCGAGGTAGACCAAGACGAACTCATTTGTGTAGGAGTTGAAGATGAAGTTCATCATGCGAGAGAATGTTGGCGGAGCGTTGATGAGGCCGAAAGACACGACAGTATATTCATATGAACCAAAGCTTGTTCTGAAAGCTGTCTTGGGGATATCTTCTTCACGAATGCGAATCTGATGATAGCCCATACGGAGATCAAGCTTGGAGAATACTTGAGCACCTTTGAGTTGTTCGAAAAGCTCATTGATGTTGGGAAGTGGGTACTTGTTCTTTATGGTCTTCTTGTTCAATGGACGGTAGTCGACACAGAGTCGGTCCGTTCCATCCTTCTTCTTCACAAAAAGAACTCCACAACCCCACGGAGAAGAACTAGGTCGGATGAGACCCAAATGCTCTTGTTCATCGAGTTGCTTCTTCAGCTCTTTCAACTCATCAGGTCCAATCTTGTAAGTACGTTTGCAAACAGGTTCCATGCCAGGCTCAAGATCGATGACAAATTTGAATTGCCGGTGCGGAGGCATTCCTGGAAGCTCTTCTGGAAAGACGTCTTGATATTCGCAAATGACCAGAATTTGAGAGATGGCATCCAGCTCGCCCTTCTCATTGATAGAAAACAGACGGATGGTATTGTCACGAGCGGCAAAGACAATTACATCCTCAGACGAGTGAGTCAATTGAATCTTCCTGGTAGCACAATCAAGCTGAGCCTTGTGCTTAGAAAGCCAGACCATTCCAAGAATAAGATTGATATCCGAGTTACCAAGAACCATTGGAGAAGCCAGAAACTTGAAATCACCCATCATGATAGAAACATCCGGAACCATCATGCTAGAACTCAGACGCTTAGCCAGAGAAACAACTTGCAATGCTTTAGGTAATGCCTTAGTACCAAAATTGTTCTCCGATGCAAATGGGAATGACATGAAAGAATGCGGTGCACCAGAGTCAAAAAGTACTTTTGCAGGAACATCGTTAATAGGAAGGTTACCCATGATGACATCTGACGAGTCCTCTGCCTGAGCTGCATTCATCATGTTGACCTTGGCGTGCTTGGGGTTATGCTTGACCACTGTGGTACTGGCAGACCTCACAGGAGGAGGAGGAAGACGCCTCTGATTGAAGCATTTGTTGGCATAGTGACCCTTCTGTTGGCACTTGTTGCACGTGACCTCCAAAAGCGGATGGTGATACGGAGCACTTGATCTTGGAGCTTGAGACGAAGTCTTGTTTTGAAAGCCTGGGTTGGGTGGGTGTGAAGCTCCATTGCCACCTTTGCTCTTCTGCTGATAAGGCTGACGGAACGGAGGAGGAGGAAGCCAATACTTTTGCTGCTTAGAAGCCACTTGAGTTGAGGAAGAGGGAGTCGCATCTCTGACTCGCTTCTTGGAAGCATCGCACTTCACCTGGGCAGTCTCTTGTTTTAGTGCCATGTTGTAAAACTCATCATACTTCTTGGGCTCAAAGAGTACGAGAGCTAGTTGGAGATCTTCTCTGAGGCCACCCCTGAACTGGTATATCATGCTCTTCTTGTCAGAGACGTCTTGCTTAGCGAAACGGGCGAGCTTCTGAAACATGATGTTGTACTGGTAAACAGACAGGCTGCCTTGCTTCAAGTTACGGAATTCCTCATTCTTGCTCTCAACAACACTCTGAGGAATGTGGTGAGCTTTCAAGTCTTGACGGAATTCATCCCAGGTAATCACACGGCCTCCTCTGGAATCTTCATACTGCTGAAACCATTCTGCAGCTTGGTCTTTGAGTTGGAACGAGGCAAACTTGACAAAGTCCTCAGGCCTGACGTTGCTGCACTCGAAATGCTTGCAGATATCCACGAGACAATCATCAGCGTCTGTTGCTTCAACACAGTTGCTGAATGTCTTTGGCTGGTTAGCGAGGAACTGGTTGAGTGTAGCAAATTGATTCTGATTGTTGCCATGGCCATGATTCCCTTGGTTGCGCTCTTGCAAGAGCTACATGATCAGCTGCGTGTTTGCATTGGTAGCGGCCATCACAGCTTGCCATGCCTCCAGAGGTGGAGGTGGTGGTGGAGGATCAGGATTCGGAGTCGTGCGCATTGGAGGAGCCATCCTGAAGAGGTGACATCCATTAGCATCTTGATAGACAAATAATCAAGCTGAATCAAATGGATTGAAATTGCAACATATAGTCTTCACATCTGTTGGGGATATGACTATTTGTGTAAGCCATCCAGGAGGGGCCGGGTTATGCAAATAGAGGTTCATCAGAAGCCCAAAACCAAGGCATGAAGATGGCGGTTCACTAAAAGGCTTAAAGGCCCACAGGCGACTCTGAGGCCCGTAAAGATAAACCGTCGTGATGGTATAACTTGTACTGTAAGGTAGAAGTGACTAGTCGCCGAGCCGGACACTGTTTATGAGCCGGCCGGGACTCTGTAGGTCGCAGGGCGTCAACCCGTGTATATAAGGGGACGACCCGCCAGCGGCTTAGAGAGAAAAAAACAACTGATCGAGAGCCAGGCATAGCGTATCTCGCTCCCTGGTCATCGAAACCTCAAGCAATTCTAACCCAACTAGACGTAGGCCTTCCTTCGCCGTAAGGGGCTGAACTAGTATAAACCTCGCGTGTCCTTGTCCCGATTAACCCCTTTAAGCTTCCTAGTCGCGATGGCTCCACGACTAAGTCCTTGCAAAAGGACATCTATCATGACAATTCCACGACAGTTGGCGCCCACCATGGGGCCAGCGCACGGTGGATTTGAGTTCTTGAAGGGCAGCTTCGAAGGGCTCAAGGGATACGCAGTTGGCCGGAAGACCAAGAGTCGTCGCGGCAAGATCTACATCGATGACGAAGGATGGGGCCCCGACGCCGGCTCAGTTGAGTATGGGTACCGGGTCCCCTTTGGCGGAATTCGCGTCTTCATCGACCGGATTGGTGAGCCGGGCCCTGAGCCGGACAGCTGCACCGACCTCGTCGAGACGGCTCAGCGTGCGAAACCCGCCCGAGCTCAACCCGTCGTGAAGCATTCCTTTGTGGGTTGCATCCACGGAGGTGAACTTCCTGAAGAATTTGAAGGTGATGGTGAGCCGGCCGTCCTCTTTGACGGTGATTCGTCCGCCGGCTCAACAGATTCGCTGTATCAAGTTCAAGATGGTGTGCTTGGGGGCTATTCCGATGGCAGCACTATTCCGGACCCCTCAGAGTCACCAAACTGGGCAGGAGTCTTCATGGCTGGTACTCAACCCGACCAAAATTCTACGGCCTCAGCAGCGATAATGTCCGGGTTAGGAGCGGCCGGGGCAGGAGGCCCTGTGCGCTCACCGGCTTAGGTGCTGATGGATCTCATGGATAAACTTACGGCCTTGTTAACTGTTACAGTCGTCCCTGCGAACCAATCTAAGCATGAGGCAGAGGTGGCACAGGTTCGCGATGAGATCGCTCGGGCCAAGGAAACCTTAGTAGCTGAAGATACTAGATTAGCCACAGAGCGGGCGGCTTTGGACGTACGGGCGCAGCAACTTCAGGCAGAGGCCTTTCATCTCACGTTGAGCTTGAACGCATCTAATGAGGTAATGAGGAGGAGACATCAGAAAACTCAGTCCCGTTTACCTCAGATTTATGATCCTCGGAATCTCTTTGCTACACCCGGGGCCGGCCCAAGTAACCCGCCAGGTGCAAATCAGTTTATGACATCCAGAGCGGGAGGCCCAGTCCAGCCTCAGGTGACGGCGCCTCTTCACGGCAATATGGCACCGCCCCATTACGTACCAATACCGCAGGGTCACTTCTCCAACCCCATGGAGAACTTAATCGCAGCATCAGCATGTTTGGCGGCTCTCCCAGTAGATGGTGATGATCCGACAGCGGTGGAAACCCGGAGGATCAGGGAACTTGTCCAAACAGCCCTGGCTCAGCAAGAGACCTACTCCTACAGCCGGGACAGGATTCACTCAACTCCTCCGCCCTGGTTAGCTCCACCTCATCAAAACCGGATCCTGAGTTACAGTAGACACATGGAGTCAGAGGCCTTGTCAAGTAGCGCTCAGCGCCGGAACCAGCCCGGCGGGTGTAACCCGGTTCAGGATCGGATACGTCAGGAGGACGAGCGGGCGGCTCAGCTAGCAGCCCAACAGGACTCACCGGCTTACCCGACGACTTCCGCTGAGGCGGTGTTGCTACTAGAACCGGAGGAGTTCCTTGTCTGGTACCGGCTCTACGTAATGTACGTCTGCCCAAGGATTTCAAGGGACCTCGAAAGGTGCCGAATTATACGCCCGATTTACAGCCTGGGGCGTGGATTGAAAGTTACGAGATGGCCATGGAGCTGCTGGAGGTTAGTGATGAAGCGATGGCTAAATACTTCACCATGATGTTGACGGAACGGCCCGTTCTTGGCTAAAGGGTTTGCCACCCAATTCCATTAGGTCATGGGCGGAGCTAAAGGCCCGTTTCATCCAGAACTTCAAGGACACTTGTAAGCAGTCTATGTCGATTGTGGACCTGACAAATTGTAAGCAGGAGGAAGGTGAATCTACGACTCATTAGGTGCGCCAGATCAAAGACATAATACATTCGTCTGACAAGATGGATGCCGGCTCAGCAGTTCTCATGCTGGAGAAGAATTGCCGCTTTGAGCCTCTGAGACAGAAACTGGGGTGCCTTAAGCGTGATTGCAACGATATGGGGACACTGATGGCGGCTTTAGTCAAGTATGCCGATTCCGATAGTACCAAGGATCCCACGTCTGATGAGGAAAAGACACAGAAGGGATAGAAGAACGGTAATGGAAAGGGTCAGCAGCATAACCCGGCGAGTCAAGGAGGCAATAAGCGTAAGGCGGACGGTAACCCGGAATTTGTGGCCAATGCACAGGGTAACAATCAGACGCACAAAGGAAAGCCACCCCCTCGGTTTGGTGGGTCAGGTCCGTCTCTTGAGCAACTACTCAATGAGCCCTGCCCGAAACACGGCACCCGGGAACGACCAGCGACTCATTTATGGAAGGATTGCGCAATCATGAAGGCTTTCAAGAATTCTAATACGTTTGATGGCAATCAAGGCCCAGGCGGCAGCTCAGGAGCTGGCGGCTTTCATGGCCCGGGCGGTGGTTCAGGATCCGGTTTTCAGGGAAGCCAGGGTGGTTATAATCAACAACAGTCCGGTCAACGAGGTCAGCAGCAGCAGCAGTCGGGTTATCAGAGTCATCCAAAACAGCTAAACAGTGGGCAGTATCACGTATTCACCACAAGTTTGTGTAAACGTGATCAGAAAATTCATAGGAGGGCTGTGAATTCTGTTGAGCCGGCAGTCCCTTGTTACTTGAGGTGGTCGGAACAGCCTATTGTCTGGAGCAGGGAGGATCACCCTCCCCGGGTTGATAATCCGGGTCAACTGGCCCTGGTGGTGGCACCGCAGGTTGGTGGTTATAAATTTACTAAGGTGCTCATGGATGGAGGGAGCAGCATCAACATCCTCTATTACGAGACCTTTCGGCGCATGGGCTTAACTGGCACGAATTTAAAGACTTCAAACACCGTCTTCCATGGAGTGGTGCCCGGTAAATTGGCGTATCCTGTGGGTAAGATTGAGCTAGAGGTGGCCTTTGGAGACGAGCATGATTCTAGGGCGGAAAAGTTAACTTTTGAAGTGGTAAAACTCAAGAGTCCATATCACGCTTTGTTCGGGCGGCCGGCTTATTCCAAGTTCATGGCGCGGTCGTGTTATGTTTATTTACAGCTCAAGATGCTGGGTTACAAGGGTACCATCACTGTGCATGGAAGCCGAAAGGTGGCCCTGGAGTGCGAAGAAGGCGATGCGGCTTATGCCGAGTCTGTCTGTGCAGCAGAGGAGCTAAAATTTTATCAAGATAACATTGACCCGGCGGATATGACCTCCCTCAAGAAGCCGACTACGGAGCATGACCCGGCCATGAAGTTTAAATCGGCTGCAAAGACTAAGCTTGTTGATTTTACTCCGGGCGATTCGTCTAAGCAATTCAGCATCAGTGCCAACTTAGATCCTAAATAGGAAAGCGCGCTCATTGAGTTCATCCATGAGAACCGGGACATCTTTGCATGGAAGCCTTCTGACATGCCGGGTGTACCGAGAGGACTCGTTGAGGACACTCTTAATATTGATCCGAAGTATAAGCCGGTCAGGCAGTTTCTGCGGCGATTCAATGAGGAACGACGAAAAGCTATAGGAGAAGAGGTCACCCGGCTCTTGGCGGCTGGGTTCATTGTCGAAGTGTTTCACCCGGAGTGGTTGGCTAACCCGGTGCTCGTGCTCAAGAAAAATGGCACCTGGCGGATGTGTGTGGATTACACGGACTTAAATAAGGCTTGCCCGGCTGATCCTTTCGCTCTCCCCCATATTGATCAAATCATCGATGCTACAGCGGGTTGTGCGCGTTTGAGCTTTTTGGATGCTTACTCTGGTTATCATCAGATCAAGATGGCAGTTAAGGACTAGGAGAAGACGGCTTTCATCACTCTGTTTGGAGCCTTCTGCTATGTGTCTATGCCTTTTGGGCTCAAGAGTGCCCAGGCGAATTATCAACGGTGTGTACAGAATTGTCTCCACAATCAGATTGGGCGCAATGTTCATGCTTATGTGGATGACATAGTGGTGAAATCCAGAGAGGCGGAAACCTTGATATCTGATCTCAGAGAAACCTTTGACAATCTCTGGGTTTACAAAATGATGCTTAACCCGGAGAAGTGTGTATTTGGTGTGCCTGTAGGCAAGCTTTTGGGATTCTTGGTCTCAAACAGGGGCATCGAGGCTAATCCGGAGAAGATTAAGGCAATCACTTCTTTGGCTAAACCAGCATGTATCAATGATGTTCAGCGACTGGCGGGTCGTGTTGCCGCTTTAAGCCGGTTCATAAGCCGGTTAGGTGAGAAGGCCCTACCGCTGTACCAGCTAATGAAGAAGGCAGACACCTTTGTCTGGAGTAATGCTGCTAATGCTGATTTTGAGGATTTGAAGAGGCAGTTATCTGAGCCGCCAGTTCTTGCAGCTCCCATTGACAAAGAGCCTTTGCTGTTATATGTGGCTGCTAATTCACGAGCCGTCAGTGTGGCAATTGTGGTAGAGCGCAAGGAGGCTGGTAAGGAACATCCGGTTCAACGGCCGGTTTATTATGTGAGTGAGGTACTCATCGAGTCAAAAAAAAGATATCCTCATTGGCAGAAACTTGTTTACGGGGTGTTCATGGCAGGCCAGAAGCTGAAGCAATACTTCCAAGGTCACCCTATCACTGTGGTAAGTTCTGCCCCCTTGGGAGACATTATTCAGAACAGAGAGGCTACATGACGAGTCGCCAAGTGGGCCATCGAGCTCGGGCCTCATGGTCTGAAGTACGTACCACGCACTGCCATTAAGTCTCAAGCTTTGGTGGATTTCATCAATGACTGGACAGAGCTACAGGCACCTGAGGAGAAGCCTGATAACACTTGTTGGACTATTCACTTTGATGGGTCCAGACAGTTGGAAGGCTCGGGGGCTGGAGTCGTGTTAACTTCCCCTCGAGGTGACAAATTTTGTTATGTGCTCCGGCTTATGTTTCCTTGTACTAACAATGCAGCTGAGTACGAGGCCCTACTCCATGGTCTCCGGATGGCCAAAGAGATGAACTTGAGCCGGGTAAGATGCTTGGGAGACTCAGACCTTGTGGCTCAACAGGTGTCAGGCAAGTGGGACTCTAAAGATCCCCTTATGGCGGCTTACCGTCGTGAAGTCGATGCTGTGGCTGGACATTTCAAGGGTTATGTGGTGGAACACATTGATCGAAGGAAGAACGAGGCGGCTGATGCCTTAAGCTGGCTGGGGTCTCAGCGTAAGCCGGTGCCGCCTAACACCTTTCTTGATGTTTTGCATAATCCTTCTCTTAAGTTACCTACAGAGGAAGATCTGGCAATACCAGACCCGGAGGCACAGCTGGTGGCGGCTCTCCATGTTATCCCGGATTGGATAGTGCCTTATTTGGCTTACATGACCCGGGGAGAGTTTCCTGAAGATGAGACCTTGGCAAGACAAATCGCCCGGCGGTCCAAGTCCATGACAATTGTCAATGGCGAGTTACATCACCGCAGCGTCACTGGAGCATTTCAACGTTGCGTGTCACCTACAGAGGGTCAGGAGATCCTTCGTGAGATTCACGAAGCCGATTGTGGTCATCACGCCGGCTCAAAATCTCTTGTGGCCAAAGCTTTCCATCATGGGTTTTATTGGCTGACGGCTCATGCTGATGCAGAAGACCTGGTCAGTAAATGTGATGGATGTCAGAAATTCTCACGACGAGCCCATGTGCCGGCTCAAGAATTGAGGATGATTCCAATTACTTGGCCGTTTGCAGTCTGGGGGCTTGATATGGTCGGGCCTTTCAAAAGGTCTAAGGATAAAAAGACGCACCTCTTAGTGGCGGTTGACAAGTTCACAAAGTGGGTGGAGGCGGAGCCAGTCAGTAAGTGTGATGCAGCCACGGCGGTCCAGTTTATGAAAAAGGTGATTTTTCGCTTTGGTTTTCCACACAGCATTATAACTGATAATGGCACTAACCTCTCCAAAGGATCTATGGAAGAGTTCTGTCAACGAGAGCATATTCGGCTTGACGTTTCAGCTGTGGCTCACCCAATCCAATGGTCAAGCAGAACGAGCTAATCAAGAAATCTTGAGGGGTATCAAGCCCCGGCTCTTGGTCCCCTTGCAGCGGACGCCGGGTTGTTGGGTGGAGGAGTTACCTTCTGTACTTTGGAGCATCAATACTACACTTAACAGATCTATGGGTTACACGCCTTTATTTATGGTGTATGGAGCAGAGGCGGTCCTGCCAAGTGACATCCGTCATGACTCACCCCATGTGGTGGCTTATGTTGAGGAAGACAATGAAAAAGCTCGGCAAGACGCACTTGACCTGTTGGATGAAGAGCGAGACTTGGCAATAGCCCGCTCGGCGATTTACCAGCAAGACCTGCGCCGCTACCACAGCCACCGGGTTAGGTCCAGAACCTTTCAGGAAGGCAACTTAGTGCTCCGACTCATCCAGGATCAATCTGACATGCACAAGCTATCCCCTCCTTGGGAAGGACCCTTTGTGGTCAGCAAGAATATGAACAACAGATCATACTACCTTATCGATGTTCGGGAGCACAAAGACTCACGTAAGTCGGAGGAGGAGACCCGTCGGCCGTGGAATATCGCTCATCTTCGGCCTTATTATACTTGAGCCATCGGCTCTAATGTGTATATACTTATATTATGTATATTACATAAAGCAATAAAGCAGGACCTCTGTCCTTTTTTCCACTCCCAAAAAAGGTTTATGTGTTTTCTTTGTTAGGTGGTGGGAGATAACCAAGGAGAAGCGGATCATATCTGAATCCGGCTTTCCTTTGGTCGGGCTTATGATCATATCTGAATCTAGCCGTGGTCACTTGGGGGCTTCCTGTTCAAACATAGGTCGTATTCGAACCAAAGAGAACATAGCTGTCGATACCCACTTGATCGGCATACTGCCAAACCCACTTTGGGGCTTCCTGATCATATATTTGAATCATAGCTTAACCCCTTTGGGTCTGACGTGGATCGTATTCGAATCAGCGTCATTAAACAACTCTTATGGTCACTTGGGGGCTTCCTGTTCAAACATAGGTCGCATTCGAACCAAAGAGAACATAGATGTTGATACTCACTTGATCGGCATCGCCACAGCCACTGGGGGCTAACAGATCGTATCCGAATCTTAGCTCAACCCCTTTGGAACGGTTCACTGATCGTATTCAAATCAGAAACCCTTGAATTTTTTTCATCATATTTTACAAGTATCAACATTGGATATCTTGCGACCCTCTTGAAAATACAATGGAATACATTGCAATCCTCCAGGATTAATATTGGTTACATCAGGTTGTTAAGTACCAGGTGAACTTTTATGTGCCAATTTTCAGGAGTTAAACTTACCCTCAGGGGTTGGCTTATATACGCCGGAAAAGCAGCCGTAAGCATCACAGGGCAATGCAAGACATTTCTGCAAAGGACATAACAGATTTGTATAAACTACAAAGTGCATAGTGACGGTGGCTTATGCAAGTATTAAGGGCCATAAGCATGCGCAAAGACATAGCAAAACTCAAAGTATTTTCTACTCTGTTACAAGACTCCCCGAGTCTGAATGATGCGGCGTTGTTTTTCTACAACGACATAAGCAAGTGGCGCCTGGCAATCTACTCTTGGGGTTGACTTGAAGCCTCCGGGTTATCCTTCTCCGCCTCTCCGCCGACTGCTTTGTCCCGGAAGGATGATGAGGCCCAGTCAATGCCACTCAAGGCCTCAAACTCAGCTTCATCATCTATTAAACCGGTTGGGTCGACTTCAGGGGCAAAGGTGTGCTTACGGAAGCGGCTATGGCTCCGGCTCTTGCTTGGGCCCGTCTCAACTCTTGAATCCGCTGAGGAAGTACAGCAAGCCATTGTAACACATCTTGCAAGAGGTGGGGCACATCATTTGATAAGGCTACAATGGCCAAGGCACGTTGTGACCCGATGTACAGTTGCTCTACTAGAGTATACACCGCCTTCAATTTGATCAGCATATTCTTCTTGAGGTTTGTGCTCCCGGGGCCTGTATTGGTAAGTATAAGGTAAACCTCAGGTAACAATTGAAGGAATATTTACAATATTAAATGCTTGCTTAAGATAACTTACCAAAGATCGCTGAGACCATCCGAGATATCTGGCGTTGTAAGCCGGTCAGTTCAGCTATTGCATTTGCCAGCGACGCCTCTGCTGTCTTGGCCCGGGTCACCAGTCTGGGCTTTTCGTCAGTCCAAATTTTCTTCTCTGACTCAATATTTTTTGTCAGCTTCTCTTGTTCAGAGACGCTGAATTCAAATTTGGAGTTAGCCTTTTGAGTTTCAATCTCCTGGGCTGCCACGCGGTTCTTCAGGTCAGCAATCTCCGATTCAAATTGACTTATGATGGCCTGCATTGCACCGGATAGTAGTCAAGATTACGGTAAATAATATTAAGTCCCAAGCATTTTGCAAGCAAAGATACTTGACACTTGGGGGCTAATGTATACCGAAGCTTTCTAAATTATTAAGCCGGTCCTGGATATTAAGTCCCAAATACTTTGCAAGCAAAGATACTTGGCACTTGGGGGCTAATGTGTATCGCAAGTTAAAGTCTACATCATATTTATTCATAAGCAATAGACTTGGGGGCTGGTACAGTAAGTATGATTGAAAGTAAGGAAGCATAAGTCATACCTCAGATTTTTGCTGTATTTGCTTCACCATGTCAATTTCCAGGTCACGGCTTCTTTGCACCTGGTTGATATAGCCCGAGACGATCTCTCCAATACTCAAATGAGTATAGTCGGTGATATCCATCTTGGCCTTATGGCGTTCTAGCAACTCCTCTTTAGCCGAGCATTTGGCAAGAACGGTGGGCCTGGCCGGCTCAACGAATTGAGCCTTGAGAAATTCCACTTCTGGGTCAGCCATTTTGACTGGGCTTGGTGCCTCCGGGTTAACAGAACCATCAAGAATATCTTCAGCAGGCGGGTCAGAAGTTGGTGCTGCAATGTCTTGAGCCGGCTCAGGCGGCGGTTGATGTGTGGAAGAGTCGGGAGCAGCTATACCCTGTTCCGGTTCACTCACCACAGGGGTTTGGGCCAGTTTATCCTTCTTGGTTTTCTTCCTGGCTTAACCTGCACGCTGTGGGCAAAGCAGAGAAATAAGTAAAGAAACATGAAGAAAGAAAAACATAAGGTGAATAAATTGATATTACCCAGGGGCAGTCTTAAAAGCCGGCATGCTTGATTGCATGGAATCGCCGGATGAAGGAGAGGTATCCTGGTAATTGGAGTCAGAGGAATTGAGAGTTTGACGGATTAGACCCGCCAAAGGTAAAAAAGGGTATAAATTGGAGATAACCTCAGTCCGACGCTTCCGGGTTGTGTCAGGCAAGCCAGAGGATAGCTCTGCATCCTTGCTGGTCCGGGTCTGCCCCCGGTTTTCAAATTGTTGTTGCTTCAAAAGAAAGTCAGGATCTTGGTAAGACAAAGGGTGTGAAAATCTTACTTTCTGGGTTACTCTTCGAATTTTCTGACGCGGCCGAAGTTCGGAGTCGGAGGAGATTATAATTACCTCTTCCTCGACGGGTTGGCTATTGCCCGTGTCTCCCTGAAAGAAGGTTAATATCAGTAAAGTAGTGATAAAGGAGAAAGGGAAATTAAAAGGTTACCTCTTCCTCATTATCATCAGTATTGTCAAGCTGAAACAACTCAGAAGCGCTTGGCTTCCTTTTCCTTGAAGTGGTGGGCTTGGCGGTTTTCCTTTCGGCCCTCTTGGCCGCCCTGGTTTTCTTGGCCGCATCATGATCATATTGGATTTTCCAGAAGTTATCATTTGCCTGTAAAAGGTTATAAAGGGTTATGCGTAAGAATACAGTATAACATGGTAAAAAATAACCCGATGGCTGGAAACTTACTGCAGGGGCCGGGTTCTTCTGGCAAAAAGGTAGTAAGCCGAAAGCATTACTATTCATAGTGCCCTCTTTCAACAAAGACTGAGTTGTAGCTTCCACTACGTCATCTGGTAAGTCGTCAGGACTATGACACTGAGGGTCATCATTCTCGCCTGAATAATTACACATTAAGCCGGGGCGGCGGCTTAACGAAATTATTCTCCAAGCAACCCAGACTCAGACCAGGTCAATGTCGTCTAAGCCGTTCCCTAAGAGAGCTTTAATCTTCTTGATCTTGGGGGTGAGTGGCAGACGTTCAATAGCAGTCAACTTATCCGGCAGCGGGTGAGTAGGTTCAAGGCGCAATGCACGGAAGCCGGGCAGCGGGTTTTCACCAGCCGGAGAAGTATCTTGGCAGTAGAACCATGTCTGGTTCCAGTCCTTTGGATGACTCGGCAATTCAGCATAAGGGAACAGGCAGTCTCTCCGCCTTTGAATCGATATGCCACCAAGCTCCAGACTGGGCCCATTGGCCCTCTCATTCTGCCGGTTCAAATAGAACAATTCCCTGAACAAAAGTAGGTTGGGTTCTTCTCCAAGGTAGACCTCACAGAAAACTTGGAAGTTGCAGATATTTGACACGGAATTAGGCCCGATGTCTTGAGGTCTTAAGTCAAAGAAGTGCAAAACGTCTCTAGAGAATTTTGAACCGGGAGGAGCAAATCCCCGGCTCATGTGATCGGTAAAAATGATCACCTCCCCTTCCTTGGGTTGAGGTTTCTCTTCAGACGGTTCAGGAGCACGATAAGACATGACATCCTTCTTGGGCAGATGGCCAGACTTTACAAACTCGGACAATTTGCTCTCTGTAACAATGGATGGGACCCAGTTGCAGGTAACCGGAGGTTTAACAGCTTTGGGTGCCGTTGGGTAAATTGAAGCCTACAACAAGATAAAGGAAATTTTTCTGGTTTATTATAACCCGGAGAATAAACACTATTGGGTTATTTAAGATGGCGGCTTAAGAAGGGGCCTAATGACATACAGGTAACTATGTGATAATGTTTAACAGCCGCAGGTATTAAAAATTATTAAGGTTTTCTTAAGTCGCCAGAGGCAAGCGGTGCTGACAGCCGGCATTATCTTAAACCGGTTACACAGACTACTATGGCTGAAACAGAGTCAACAGACATAGTTTTTGGCTAAGTGTGGAGCAAACAAGTTTCACAAGTTGCAATTATTATTTTGGATCAAACGATGCTCTGGAAAGGAAAAATTTCTAGACCTAAAACAGTACAGGGAAGTTCATATACTCAAAGAGGGCTTCCAAAACAAGGAAATGAGATCTGTTTTCATACAGAATAAGCACACAACATCTTCCGCAGCAGTTCTATGTGGTTTTTACGATCCGAACAAGGTATTAGAGGTAAGAACTAATGGAGGTTGCGTCGGGCAGTGATGAACGTCAACGAACTCAAGACAGTACTAATGCAGATCTAAGAAAGGGGGGAAAGAGAACTCACCGATGTGGAAGAACTGCGGAGGGTTGCCGTTGTTCTCTGGTCAAAAAACAGGGTGATGCAGCGGCCTGAGTCGGTGAAGACGAGGTTTCCGACGGTGGCGGCGGTGGAGCTCGAGCGACAGAAGAGGGAGTGCGAGGAAGAAGACGACCGGAGGAAATGAAAAAGACCTAGGTCGCGCCTATTTATAAGGCGGACCGACTGAGACGGTGCGAAAAACGTGGAGACCAAGACATCATTATCCAGCGGCCCCGACGCCTCGATTTCCGGGAGGGTCAATA
Organism: Triticum urartu; assembly: GCF_056163025.1. Lineage (NCBI taxonomy): Eukaryota > Viridiplantae > Streptophyta > Magnoliopsida > Poales > Poaceae > Triticum > Triticum urartu. Next base: position 191,621,186 of record NC_141878.1, on the reverse strand, counting down.
AAGGCAAAGATCCGTTGGAGATATGATGAATTAAAATATAAGTTTTTATTGAAGATGACGTCACGATGATTTAACCCGGAGCAGGAGGATGACGTCACGGCGGGTTACAATTTTCGCGCAAGACAGGAGACTAAAGGCCAGTTCATAAGGTTTTCAAAGATTGACATGAACCGGTTCAAATCAATCTGGGGCCTAATGTTGGGGATATGACTATTTGTGTAAGCCATCCAGGAGGGGCCGGGTTACGCAAATAGAGGTTCATCAGAAGCCCAAGACCAAGGCATGAAGATGGCGGTTCACTAAAAGGCTTAAAGGCCCACAGGCAACTCTGAGGCCCGTAAAGATAAACCGTCGTGATGGTATAACATGTACTGTAAGGTAGAAGTGACTAGTAGCCGAGCCGGACACTGTTTATGAGCCGGCCGGGACTCTGTAGGTCGCAGGGCGTCAACCCGTGTATATAAGGGGACGACCCGCCAGCGGCTTAGAGAGAAAAAAAAACAACTGATCGAGAGCCAGGCATAGCGTATCTCGCTCCCTGGTCATCGAAACCTCAAGCAATTCCAACCCAACTAGACGTAGGCCTTCCTTCACCGTAAGGGGCTGAACTAGTATAAACCTCGCGTGTCCTTGTCCCGATTAACCCCTTTAAGCTTCCTAGTTGCGATGGCTCCACGACTAAGTCCTTGCAAAAGGACATCTGCTGTGACAATTCCACGACAACATCCGAACAAAAAGAATGAATGCATTCCAATTGAAGTGGTCACATTTCCATAAATTGAGAAGCCACTTAGATATATGAAGAAGAATAAAACAACAAGGTACGGACGAGAGCAAATACTTGGTAAGGATTACCCAATCACAAACCAAATATCCGCGGAAGAAGTACTAGAGCTACAAGAATTCCCACCTATGAAACTCCTGAACCTTTCCGGTTATGCAATCAGGTGTTGGGGATACATGGGAAGCATAATAACTCACCCAAAGCAGCAAATCCTACATCCAGCTGTATCCATCCTTCAACACATAACCGAGAAACCTTCGGAAATCATTTACCTCAACCTTCGAAAAGCATCCGTTATACGAGTTATGGCATTACTCCCAATCTCCCGCCCCAGTACTCGGTGGCGTCGAGGTTATCTCACCAACAACTTCATAAAAGAGATTTTCAATGCCGGTGAAACTCAGGTATTCCAGAATCTCAACGATAAAATTGTGACGACAAAACCTCGGAGCTCAACTCCCCGGGACACTGCCACAACCCCTAAATGTGAGGAGGCACCAAGAACAATGTTCTCGTCACAAAACCATCAGAACGATTCCAAGATACCCGCGTGATCCTAATTTTTTTTAGTGAAATTTGAGAAGAGAAGAGTCAAAATTCTACGTCAGGATGTCTCACCAGAGCGACGAAGGGGACTGAGGAGTAAAAAGAATCCCTAACTCTCCGATATATATAAATCCTAAATGACTCAAAACATTTTTCTAGACTCAACAACGCCAATGATTCGATCAAGCAGGGGGCTCCTAAGGTCGGGGAAGGCTCTGATTACCAACTTGTAATGCCCTCGATGCGGCTATATCTCCTACATGTCGAAGCACGACTTAGAGGCATAACCGCATTGAAAGCAATGTCGCGAGTGAGGTAATGTTCACAACAACCCATGTAAATAAATAAAGGGGAAAAGCACATAGTTGGATTACACTCGCCACGTCACACAAATACATAAATAAGTCATTACATTCATCCAATACACTCAGGGTCCGACTACGGGACCAAAATAAATTTCAACCCCCAAATGCGACAAAGTCCCCGATCGCCCCAACTGGGCACCACTACTGATCATCTGGGAAAGACACATAGTAACGACGAGAGTCTTCATCGAACTCCCACTTGAGCTCGGTCATATCATCTGGAGCGGTATCATCGGTCCCTGCATCTGGTTTTGGAAGGAATCTGTGAGTCACGGGGACTCAGCAATCTCACACCCTCGCGATCAAGACTATTTAAGCTTATAGGAAGAGTAAAGGTATGATGTGGAGCTGCAGCAAGCGACTAGCATATATGGTGGCTAACATACACAAATGAGAGCGAGAAGAGAAGGCAAAAGCACTGTCGAACAACTATGACCAAGAGGTGATCCTAGAACAAGCTACGTCAAATATTACTCCAACACCGTGTTCACATCCCGGACTCCGCCGAGAAGAGACCATCACGATTACACACATGGTTGGTGCATTTAGAATTAAGTTAAGTTCAAGTCTTCTGCAATCGGACATTAACAAATTCTCATCTGCCCATAACCATAGGCACGGCTTTCGAAAGTTCAAATCCCTGCAGGGGTGTCCCAACTTACCTATCACAAGCTCTCACGGTCAATGAAGTATATTCCTTCTCCCAAGACAATCCGATCAGACTCGGCATCCCAGTTACAAGACATCCTCGACAATGGTAAAACAAGTCCAGCAACACCGCCCGAATGTGCCGACAAATCCCGATAGGAGCTGCACATATCTCATTCTCAGGGCACACTCAGATGAGACTAGCTACGAGTACACCCAACCCTCAAGTTTCCCCAAGGTGGCCCCGCAGGCAGCTCAGTTCGGACCAACACTCAGAGGAGCACTGGCCCGGGGGGGGGGTTTAAAAAAAAGATGACCCTTGGGCTCCGGAAACCCAAGGGAAAAAGAGGCTTGGTGGCGAATGGTAAAACCGAGGTTGGGCATTGCTGGAGGAGTTTTATTCAAGGTGAACTGTCAAGGGGTTCCCATTATAATCCAACCGTGTAAGGAACGCAAAATCCGGCAACATAACACCGATATGACGGAAACTAGGGCGGCAAAAGTGGAACAAAACACTAGGCATAAGGCCGACCCTTCCACCCTTTACCAAGTATATAGGTGCATTAAGATAAACGAGATAATATTGTGATATCCCAACAATCAACAAGTTCCAACAAGGAACGATCTCCAATCTTCACCTGCAACTAGCAACGCTATAAGAGGGGTTGAGCAAAGCGGTAACATAGCCAAACAACGGTTTGCTAGGACATGGTGGGTTAGAGATTTGACATGGCAATATGGGAGGCATGATAAGCAAGTGGTAGGTATCGTAGCATAGGCATAGCAAAAGAGCGAGCATCTCACAAGCAAAGATAGAAATGATTTCGAGGGTATGGTCATCTTGCCTGCAAAGTTCTCAGAGTTGCCTTGATCCTCGTAAGCGTACTCAACAGGCTCCTCGTTCACGTAATCGCCTCCCGGCTCTACCCAAGCAAGAACAACAAGCAAAAAGGGACACAATCAACCACGTGCAATGCTCAAGCAACATGATGCAAAACATTGTATGATATGCGGGATGCGAAATGTGATGCATGTGCATGATTTGGAAAGGAATGATTGAACCTGGCCTCAACTTGGAAATCCAAGAGTTCCACTGGAAAGGTGAGGTGATTTCGGTTGAAATCAATATAAGGATCACCTGAATCGGATGCACGGTTTGGAAATGGCAAGCAAAACAAATATGGCACCGGTCTACGATAAACAACAAGTAGCCAACTAAATGCATCAATATAAATACGCTACAGCACTCAAACATAACAACAAAATACATGGCAGGGATCCACTCATGATGCTTGACAAGAGATGAACACTGAGCTACGGCTAATTAACTCATTAACAGGTTCAAACAAGCTTGGCAAAAGTGCAAAAGATAACAGGTTTCAGACTTAGTGAAATAACAACAAATCAGGAATTTATCATCAGGAAGCAATCTTTAGAGCATGAAAACTACACGCTACAGGAACATATCATGGCAAAGCAAGGCATGGAATGAAGCTACTCAAAGCATATAACAAAAGTCCCTTAGTGACCATAAGCCAAAAGGGACCAGAAAATACAATTGCAAGCATGTGAGCATAACAAAAACATAAACAGATTCAGACTTGGTGAAAAACTGGAGCATGGCAAAACAGTTAACAAGTAGGCATGTTCACGAGCTCGATGCACTCACTACGAGGCATTGCATGACAAACTAAGCATACACCCAGCAAATAGATATGGCATAGAAGCTAGACATGGCAAGAATAACATCATAGCATGCACGGATCAAATATAACAAGCTCGGCAAAATTGCTAAACAAGTTAACGATCTGCCAGGAACATTTTATAGCAAAAGTAGAGCTCGATTGACTCAAGCTAGGTTGCTCCATAATTACAAACAAAGACATGGATGGATAGGGCACAACCTTATCTACAAAACATCCTTACTGATCATGCTCAAAAGAGGCACGGATCACTAGGAAACAACATGAACATATGGCATAAAAATAATGACAGGGCAAGGACTTAGTGAAATTCTAAGTCCCTGAAATCAACATCATTGAGTAAGCTACTTTGCATGCTTGTGCTAGTCACCACAAAGATCACCAAACTACATGGCGTACACCCCTGTAAAGATGGCATGGCGTACATCAAAACACATGTAGAGCTCAGGATCATAGCATGCACACATTAATCACGGCAAAAATGACAAAAGTGCATTTGCTGAAACAGATCTGAAACTTTCCTCACATAGCTCTCTTCCAACAGAATTTTAGGCATCAAGATGAGCTCAAATGAAAATGATGCAATGATATGGAATGATGTACTCGTCGAGACGAACATTATGATATGCTACACGCACGAATCGGAGCTACGGATGCAGAGTTATGCCATGTCAAAGTATGCAAAAAAAGGGTTAGGGACGAAAAAGTCAACCGAAATGAATCTGGATCTGGATCTGGTGTGCACGCGGCCCGAGGTTCGCCGGGGATCAGCGTAGCGGGCGGAGCTACTGTTCACCGGGGACGACGCCGGAGCTCGGGGGGAGAGGAAGGAGTGGCCGGCGACGAGGGAGTCCGGCGGAGGAGCAACGTGGCGCGCGGCAGTGAGCCGGGGCGACGGCGGCGGTCACCGGCGTCGTGGGGTCGCGGCGGCCGGTGAAGGTCTGGCGCGGCGGCGAAGAACGCCGGCGGGCGGCTCGCCTGGCTGGTGAGGGCGGCGGGAGGAGCCGGGCCGGGAGGGCCCCGCACGAGCTCGCGGGCCCGCGGGGTCGGCGGCGATGTGGGCACCCGGGCGGGCGAATCAGGCGGTGCCACGTGGTCGCGGCGGGAGGAAACCGGACATGTCCGTCGGCGAAACTTGTGTCCGACGCGCGAGGAGAGGGAGAGACTAGGGTTTCGGGTGGAATGGATCCGAAATTTTCGGGGGAGGTCTAGTTTTATAGGTAGAGGGAGCTAGGAAGCTCCAAATGAGGTGCAGTTTGCGGCCATGAGATCGCGATCGAACGCTCTAGATGATGGAGGAGGTTTAGGTGTGTTTTGGGCCACTTTGGAGGGGTGTTGGGCTGCAACACACACGAGGCCTTTTTGGTCCCTCGGTTAACCGTTGGAGTATCAAACGAAGTCCAAATGGTACGAAACTTGACAGGCGGTCTATCGGTAGTAAACCAAGGCCGCATGGCAAGTCTTGGTCCAATCCGGAAATGTTTAACACCCACACATGAAAAGAGGTAGAAAGGACCACCGGAGGACATAAGAGCGCCGGACTGCAAAACGGACAACGGGGAAAATGCTCGGATGCATGAGGCGAACACGTATGCAAATGCAATGCACATGATGACATGATATTAGATGCATGACAAAGACAAAACACACGGAGGCAAAACCCGACAACGAGGAAATAAAATAACTTAGTGCCGGAAACGGCAAGAGTTGGAGTACATATAAGGAAAATTACATCCGGGGTGTTACAAGTGGAATCTTGATCTATCTTCTCATTAACTATGGGTTCCTTTTCCCTAAGATTTTTCAGAGAAACTCCTACTTTATATCTGTATTGGGTAATTTGGTTGTGGATCTTTTGATCCAAATTTTCGATCAACTCTATAGTGGCAATTTTATTTTCAATAATATCAAGCCTTTGCATCACATGTTCCATAGTTAAAATAGTTCCATTGACCAAAAGAGTTGGTGGGCCTAACAAATCTATCATAGCATTATAAGAATCAAAAGTATGGCTTCCCAAGAAATTCCCTTCGATAATGGTGTCAAGGACATGTCTATTCCAAGGAGTGATGCCTACGTAAAAATTGAGAAGAAGAACGGAAGTAGATTGCTTTCTAGTAGATCTATTTTGAGAATTGCAAATTCTATACCAAGCATCTTTTAGGTTTTCTCCCTCCCTTTGTTTAAAATTAAGAACTTCATTATCAGGAGTATTAACAATGATAGGAGGACTATCCATAGAAGCAAGAAAGGGCAAAAGAAGGAGACGAACGGAAAAGCGGCGAAGAAAAGGCAAAGGTTTTCGAAAATCATTTCAGAAGTGGGGGAAAGGAAAATGAGAGGTGAATGGCAAATAATATAATGCGTGGGAGAAGAGTTTATGATGGGTACTTGGTATGTCTTGACTTGGCGTAGATCTCCCCAGCAACGGCGCCAGAAATAGTTCTTGCTACCTCTTGAGCATGCAATGGTTTTCCCTTGAAGAGGAAAGGGTGATGCAGCAAAGTAGCATAAGTATTTCCCTCGGTTTTTGAGAACCAAGGTATCAATCCAGTAGGAGACAATGCACAAGTCACCTAGTACCTGCACAAACAATCAAGAACCTCGCAACCAACGCGATAAAGGGGTTCTCAATCCCTTCACGGTCACTTGCAAAAGTGAGATCTGATAGAGATAGTCAAATAAATATTTTTGGTATTTTTGTTGTATAGATTGGAAAGTAAAGACTGCAAAATAATAAACGAGATGCGATGTAAATAAAAGAGATGCAATATAATAAGAAAGAGACCCGGGGGCCATAGGTTTCACTAGTGGCTTCTCTCAAGATAGCATGTATTACGGTGGGTGAACAAATTACTGCCGAGCAATTGATAGAAAAGTGCATAGTTATGAAGATATCTAAGGCAATGATCATGAATATATGCATCACGTCCGTGTCAAGTAGATCAAAACGATTTTGCATCTATTACTATTACTCCACACATCGACCGCTATCCAGCATGCATCTAGAGTATTAAGTTCATAAGAACAGAGTAACGATTTAAGCAAGATGACATGATGTAGAGGGATAAACTCAAGCAATATGATATAAACCCCATCTTTTTATCCTCGATGGCAACAATACAATACGTGCCTTACTGCCCCTACTGTCACTGGGAAGGGACACCGCAAGATTGAACCCAAAGGTAAGAACTTCTCCCATTGCAAGAAGATCAATCTAGTAGGCCAAACTAAACCGATAATTCGAAGAGGCTTGCAAAGATATAAAATCATGCACATAAGAATTCAGAAAAGGACCAAATAATATTCATAGATAATCTTGTTCATAAACCCACAATTCATCGGATCTCAGCAAACACACCGCAAAAGAGTATTGCATCGAATAGATCTCTGAGGGAGTCCTGGATTAGGGGGTCTCCGGACAGCCAGACTATATCTTTCGGCCGGACTGTTAGACTATGAAGATACAAGATTGAAGACTTCGTCTCGTGTCCGGATGGGACTCTACTTGGCATGGAAGGCAAGCTAGGCAATACGGATAAGTGTATCTCCTCCTTTGTAACCGACCTTGTGTAACCCTAACCCTCTCCGATGTCTATATAAACCGGAGGGTTTTAATCTGTAGGACAACATACAATCATACCATAGGCTAGCTTCTAGGGTTTAGCCTCTCCGATCTCGTGGTAGATCTACTCTTGTACTACCCATATCATCAATATTAATCAAGCAGGACGTAGGGTTTTACCTCCATCAAGAGGGCCCGAACCTGGGTAAAACATCGTGTCCCCTACCTCATGTTACCATCCGCCTTAGACTCACAGTTCGGGACCCCCTACCCGAGATCCGCCAGTTTTTGACACCTACATTGGTGCTTTCATTGAGAGTTCCTCTGTGTCGTCGCCGTTAGGCTTGATGGCTCCTTTTATCATCGATAGCGATGCAGTCCAGGGTGAGACTTTTCTCCCCGGACAGATCTTTGTGTTCGGTGGCTTCGCACTGCAGGCCAACTTGCTTGGCCATCTGGAGCAGATCGAAAGTTACGCCCCTGGCCGTCAGGTCAGGTTTGGAAGCTTAAATTACACGGCCGATATCTGAGGAGACTTGATCTTAGACGGATTTGAGCCCCTGCCTTGTGCGCCACACGGTCACGATGAGTACGACTTAGCTCTACCATCGGACCGTATTCAGGAGATCGCACCGGCAGCCGCTCCGAGCCTCAATTCGGAGCCAGTTGCGCCATCCATGGACGGGTGGATAGATCCCATCACAGAGGCCATATCCTCAGCGGCGATCGAGCGGAATATCGACCTTACCCTTCACAAGAGTCATGTTGTTAAACTGCCGGATACTTCTCCGGCCACGGACTCCGAACCGCCTGCACCCATTCCTATTGAATCCGGTTGGGCGCCGATCATGGATTTTACCTCCGCGGATATCTTTCAGCACTCGCCCTTCGGCGACATACTGAATTCATTAAAGTCTCTCTCCTTGTTAGGAGAGTCCTGGCCGAACTATGCCCGGCAGGATTGGGATGCGGATGACGAGAAATTCGCCCCCCACCCACCACCCACTTAGTAGCCACTGTCGATGACTTAACCAACATGCTCGACTCCGACACTGAAGACATCGACGGTATGGACGACGACGCAGGAGACGAATAGGAACCACTGCCCACAGGGCATTGGACGCCCACTTCACCACATGATGTATACATGGTGGACACACCAAAAGAAAACGACGACGAGGAACGGAAGGACGCAACGAAGGGTTGTCCCCTCGAGAAGCAGTCAAAGCGGCGGCGCAAGCGCCACCCCAAATCCCGCCTCGGTAGAAACAATGATCATACAGACCCAGCATTGGAGTAGGGTGAACCATTGCTGGACCACGGCAACACGGAGAATCAAACCGAACAACCCGACTCTGTCAAAGATAATAGTCCAGACGACATCACACCGGACAGACACTCGGAGCAACAGAATGCCCATCAAAGGCTCGTTGCCACTGCGAGGAGTCTAAAAAGGTAGAAGCAAAGGCTCAAGGCTGCGCAAGACACACTCCAAATCAGATGGAGTAAAGTACTCAACACAGCAGCGAAGTACGGCGGTAATCGCACCACCAAGAGCTACCCGAAGCGGAAGTTGCTACCTGAATTCGATGAGGAGGCCTTAGATCCCCCACAACCAAAAATTAAAACAGCCATCTGGCCGGATAGACGACCTCACGGCCAACATAGAGCTGCAAACAACGCCGCACATAAGCCAATACGTGATCCACGCGAGGGCTCACATCAAAAGGACGGCGAAGCCAGATCCATCTATGGACCACGCAAGCGTGCTCTAGCATACGATGCAACACAGCAAACATCTTAACAACGTGGTACACCCAGATACAGGGGTGCCGCACACCCCCTATGTTTCACCGATAAGGTGTTGGACCATGAATTTCCAGAGTGATTCAAACCCGTAAACATAGAGGCATACGACGGAACAACAGACCCTGGGGTCTAGATTGAGGACTATATCCTCCATATCCATATGGCTCCAGGAGATGATCTCCACGCCATTAAGTATTTACCCCTCAAACTCAAAGGGCCAGCTCGGCACTGGCTTAAAAGCCTCCCCGAAAGCTCCATTGGAAGCTGGGAAGAGTTCGAAGACGCTTTTCGGGCAAATTTTCAAGGGACTTATGTCCGATCTTCGGACGCGGACGATTTGAGTCATATAACTCAATAGCCCGGAGAGTCAGCCCGAAAGTTGTGGAACAGGTTTCTTACAAAAAAGAATCAAATAGTCGACTGTCCGGACGCCGAAGCCTTGGCAGCTTTTAAGCATACCGTCCGTGAGGAATGGCTTGCCAGACACCTTGGCCAAGAAAAGCCGAGAACAGTGGCAGCATTAACAAGCCTCATGACCCGCTTTTGCACGGGTGAGGATAGCTGGCTAGCCAGATGCAGCACCAGCGACCCTAGTACATCCGAAGTTAGAGATGGAAACGGAAAATCACGGCTTAACAACAATAATAAACGTCGGAATAAAGAAGACAGCCTGAAGAGCACGGCAGTAAACGCCGGATTCAAAAGCTCTCGGCCAGGTCAGCAAAAGCCGCCCTCTAAAGGCGCCAGAGATGAACTGTCCAGCCTAAACAAAATTTTGGACCAAATATGTCAGATCCATAGCACCCCTGGTAAACCCGCTAATCATACCCACAGAGAATGTTGGGTCTTCAAGCAGTCCGGCAAGCTCAACGCCGTACACAAGGGGGAGGATACACCAAGCGAAGACGAGGATGAGCCTCTCAAGCAAGACACTGGGGAACAAAAGAAATTTCCACCAGAAGTCAAAACAGTAAACGTGCTACACGTGATCAAGGGAAGAAACAAAGCGGCACTCCCAAAGAAATATGCCCAAGGGCCTATCACCGCGGAGTCCTGCCACTGGTCGTCTCAACCGATCACTTTCGACCATCAGGATTACTCAGCAAGTATCCTGCGTGCAGGATGGGATGCCTTGGTATTAGACCCAATAATTGACGGATACCACTTCACACGAGTCCTGATGGACGGTGGCAGCAGTCTAAACCTGATATACCAGGACACAATCCGCAAAATGGGGATAGACCCAACGAAAATTTGCCACAGCAATACTACCTTTAAAGGAGTAACGCCAGGCCTAGGGGCTCATTGCACGGGCTCCTTGCTACTAGAGGTTATATTCGGCTTCCCCGGTAACTTCCGTAGCGAACATTTAACCTTCCACATTGCTCCGTTCCAAAGTGGCTATCAAGCACTACTTGGACGCGAAGCTTTCGCTCGCTTTAATGCAATACCGCATTACGCTTCCCTCGCGCTCAAGATGCCCGGTCCACGTGGCATCATTACAGTGAATGGAAATATTGAGCGATCTTTGCGTGCCGAAGAGAGTGCGACTGCCTTGGCAGCCGCACACTAAAAACGGCCTCACCAACTAAAGCATTTGATAGGTCGTCAAGACCACAGACACGGTTAGACGAGTCCGGCGCAGCTATATGTAATTCATACAGGATTGATGGCCACACCCCTATTACAAATACAAGGGGCTCAACGCGCGCAGACAAGTGGCAATTTTTACTCATCTTGAATTATACATGGTTTCTTTAAAACTACCTTTTTGCATGACAACTTTTCACCTAAGTTCCTCTCTTTTACACATGACCATCGTGCTACACCCGTCCAGGATACGGCACAACAGAGACACAGGCGCAGACGTGCAGCAGGGACCCGTTCCAATGATTCTTTTTAGATTAAGACCCTACGTAAACCTTTTTTACTGTCTCTTGTTGATACACATCCCTCGGATTCTCAGTACAATTGAGAAGGATGCTGACGTCTTGGCATGTGGCCATGTCAGAATAATGCACGTACCTGGAGACAAGGGGCTTCTTACAAAGGGCACTATTTAGGCCCGGTTTATACCATAAAGACCGAGTGCCTTAGGGAGTGTTCGGCGTCGCGAGTTTGGCCTTATATGCATCAGCTCCGAATCATGTCTTTGGTCAAATGTTGGGTTTGCCCGGCTCCTGTGTTTTGGTGCCTTACGTTCCGCTCTATCGGCTAAGGCAGCACCAGGAGAACTACTGCGATTGTGCCCTGGTTCATCCGGACGAGCACCTCAGTAGAGAAAGCCGAAAACTGACTGTCACGATATAGCGGGAGACTGGTCAACCACTCGATGACCTATCGGAATGTTAGAATTCCTCCGCTTTAACGAAGGGCCGTTTCGCGGCCAGGCATATACGCACCCCGAGTTCGGGAGAGTGCGGAGCCACCAGGGGCTATATAGCAGCCCCACCATCAAACTCCTATGGTGTCGGAGTAATGGGCCACGGGTAGGCCAACCCGAGGCCCAGAACCTTTCAAGACTTCGGGGCAGGCTGCGCCCCTCAAGACTCCAGGATGAAGAGCCGCCTTCTGAGAAGACGGCGGCAAGACGGCCGACTGCCCACTCGCGGCCGAGTCCCAGGGACGACGTGAGGATAAGCTGACTCCTGATTGGCGACTTCCATAGAAGCCGGCTTTGGGGAGTCGGCCCGCAACTCCAGCAAAACCCCATGTCCTCATCAAGAGGGACAGGACAAGGGAGTGGCTACAGTGAAGACTGCTCCCACCCCTTTCCCGAGGCAGGCATGGCTACAGTACGCCGTACTCGCGGAGATCTCCGTGCAGCGTGGCATTGTTGCCATGCCAGCCCTGCCATCAGCACCGGTGGACCGAATCCTGCGCCCACGACGGCTTGTCCATACGGTCTTGGGGCAGCGGGTCCCACCAGCCAGCGGGACCCTAGAAGACGGCAAGTACGCCACCAGTCGGACTCGTTGGGAGTCGGCCCCTGGGAGTCGGCCAGCTCCTCCCCCGGGGCCCACGCGCCATTAACCAGATGTGACGGAGAGTGGCAGACAGTGAACGCCCGCCAGGCGGCAGGGCTGTTGCCATGACTCCATGACGAAGCCCGCGTCATTAGAAGCACGGCTACAGTAATCAGCAGCCCGCAAGACCCGCCCGCGGCGGACGCGGCCTGTCGGCTTCGTACCTAGCCAGTCGGCGGGGCCCAGCAGTCGGCGGGCCCCAGCAGTCGGCGGAGAAGACAGAGGCCAGAGGCACTAACGGCTGGGCCTGCGTCCAGCCAGATTACCATTGTACCCCTGGGGGGTAGGCCTATATAAACCCTTCAGGGCACCCATGCAAAGGGTTGGAACCTATTAGCTTTAGACCAGATCATATAGGAGGGAGAGAGCTAGCCTTGCCCTCTGCTACCTCCAGGAAACAGCTCAAGGAGCGATCGTGTAAACACTTTGCTATAGTGATCATGCGGAGACCCCGTAGAGCAGAAGTAGCGGTATTATCTCCCCGGAGAGCCCTGAAGCTGGGTAAGATTCGCCGGCGTGCATGTCTACGCCTCATCCCGTTTCCAGGCACCGGCGACGTTTTACTCACCCCCACCATGATAAGCCATCCTTTAGCATATGTCGCACCCAACCCCCGACATTTGGCGCCCACCGTGGGGCCTGGTGCACTGCCACCCGGAGACCTATTCTGGACGGGAAGCCTTTTCCTCCCTGGCGAGCGCAGCCAGCCAGGCATGCCAGACGGAGTTTGCACCGACGCGCTGTGCGGTGTGGAGATCGCATGCGTAGCCAGCTGCCTCAACGAACTTGTCGGCGAGGTTCGCCTCTCCGACGAACCTGCATCCAACGCAGGCACGGGCGGCTCCGAGAGCCTCCTCGCGGGCCTCCTCGATCAACTCCACGTCTCCGGCGAGCCAGCCGTGGACTTGGAGTCTGTAGGCTCCACCGACCCGATGCTGATCAACTCCGACACCGCGTCGCTCGACGCGTTCCCCACTAATGTGGTGGTCTACGACGAACCTCTCGCTCGCGCGGAGAGCGACGGAAGCACCGTCACCGAGGTGCTCGTCATTAGCCATGACGAGCTTCCCGGCGGAGGAGCGCATGACCCACTTGGCGTGGCGCTGCAAGACCTAACTGTGCCCATTCCGGAAGACGCTGACGCGGAGACGCTGGAGGCGCGCCGCCTTCAGCTCGTCGAAGGCGCGAAGAAGCTGGCTAGCATGAGACGCTTGTCGGAAGCCTACCAGCGAGAGATGGATCGCGCTGTTGGCGGCTTGCCGACCCCAGCAGGGCCCAGAAGCCTTGGCGCGGTCCAGCAGCGCGGCGTAGCCATCGCCGACCTGTTCGGGGCAAGCCGCCCTGTGTATGCAACTCCAGCGGAGAACATCCAAGCCGCCCAGGCGGCGGCGGACGAGCTGGACAATTTCGAGGGCGAAGAACGCTGCCTGATGATGGAGCGAGTCCAGCGGCTCCTCGACGCGGCTACCGCGTAGAATGAGGCCGGCTGCCGCACGGAGGCGCTGCAGTGGCAAAACAATGACCTTCGCCGAGATCAAGGCGTGACGTCTCGGACGCCGACTGGCGGTGCTCAAGTAAGAAGAGACAAGGATCCGGCTGTCAGCCACAGTCGGACTCACATTACTATAGAGCGCGACCGAGACGGCCGCCCGAGAGCAGTGGAACGACGGGACGACTGTCCGCCTCCTCCTCCTCGCAAGGAGAGGCGAGTCTCCCCGCCGCCTGTTGACCATCCGACTCTCGGCAACCGCCTTGGTCGCCGAGAGGGAGTCGGAGAAAATGACGCCCGCCACCGGATCGACCGGCTTCACCGATCCCTGGCGCTGGAAGAAGAAGATGAGTTGGGTCCGCCTTGTTTCGGGCCCCGCATTCGAGACGAGCCCTTTCCCAAAGGGTTCACGCTCCCAAGAGACACGCCCAAATATACCGGCTCCGTGAAGCCAAAAGACTGGCTAGTCGACTACTCCACCGCTGTCAGCATAGCGAACAGCAACAAGCGTGTCGCCGTAAAGTACGTTCCGCTCATGCTCCAGGGCACGGCCCGGACATGGCTGAACAGCCTGAAGCCCCGCAGCATCAACAGCTGGGTCGACTTCACCGAAGCATTCGTCCGCAACTTCACCAGCACATACAAGCGTCCTCCCAAGCCTCATCAGATCTCCTTGTGCATGCAAGGTCCTGACGAGTCGACTCGTGACTACCTCACGCGTTGGGCCGAGCTTCGGAACTCCTGCGAGGGCGTGCACGAGGTGCAGGCTATCGACTACTTCACCGCCGGGTGCAGAGAAGGCACCCTCCTCAAGCACAAGCTCCTCTGCGATGAGCCAGAAACCCTCGATGAGCTGCTGATCATAGCAGACAAGTACACCACGGCCGACTCCTCCATGAAGGTGGAGATTCAAGTCAGCGCAACTAGCAAAGTGGCCCCTCAAGCTCCAAGAACTCCGGCGGGAGACACCAGTCGACGACAACAGCAGAGCGACCACAAGCGCAAGGCCCCGCAGCCGGTTTCCAGCAGCCGGCAGGTCGCAACAGTCGAAGCCCAGCAGCCGGATGGGCAGCTCCCGCCCAAGCGACAGAAAGGCGGCAAGACCAACTGGTTGCCGGCCTTCTCCTACGAACAGACTCTGGATGGACCTTGCAAGTTTCATAGCGGCGCGAAGCCATCGAATCACACCACCCGGAAGTGCCACTGGCTCACCAGGATCGCCAAGGGAGATGGCCTCCTACCTTCCCCACCTGCTGGGCAGCCGCCTCCGCCTCTGCCCCGGCAGCCGGCTGTCAGGCCAGTCGGCACAGTACAAGACGAATACCCTGAAGAACACGGAGCCTACGTGGTGTTTACCAGTATGGCTGATGATTGACGCAGCAGGCGGCTGCAGTGACAAGAGGTGAATGCAGTAGCATCAGAGACGCCAGAGTTCATGCACTGGTCCGAGAAGCCAATCAGCTGGAGTAGGGCTGACCACCCAGAGGTGATGCCGAGTCCAGGCTCCTATGCCATGGTCTTGGATGCCACCTTTGCTATGGATAGACGAGCCGCACGTTTCTCGCGAGTCCTGATAGACGGAGGCAGCAGCATCAACATCCTATACAAAGACACCATGGAGAAGTTAGGAATCAAGCAAAGACAGCTTCAGAACAGCCGGACTGTGTTCCACGGCATTGTTCATGGGCTTTCCTGCTCACCAATCGGCAAGATCCTGATGGACGTCCTCTTTGGAGACAAAGATCACTTCCGCCGAGAGTCAGTTTGGTTTGAGGTGGTGGACCTTAAGAGCCCATACCATGCGCTACTCGGCCGACCCGCCTTGGCCAAGTTCATGGCGGTCCCCCACTACGCCTACCTCAAAATGAAGATGCCCAGTTCCAGGGGAATTCTGACTGTAGCTGGTGACTACCGGAAGTCGTCGGCCTATGCGGCTGAGAGCAGTTGGCTAGCCGAGTCCCTGGTGATCGCAGCCGAGAAGCGGCTCTTGGAGCGGGTTGTGGCGATGGCCGGCAAGCAGCCAGAGGTGTCGCCCAACCCAAAGGAGTCGGAGGCTGAGGGTTCGTTCAAGCCGGCCAAAGAGACAAAGAAGATACCCTTGGATCCGGAGCACCCAGAGAGGTACGCTGTCGTAGGCGCAAACCTCGACAGCAAATAGGAAGGCGAGCTTGTCGATTTCCTCCGTGAGAATCGGGACATCTTCGCATGGTCCCCCAAAGACATGCCAGGTGTAGCGACGGAATTCGCCGAGCACAAGCTACATGTCCGATCTGATGCAAAGCCGGTCAGGCAGCCCCTGCACCGCCTATCAGAAGAAAAGAGAAGAGTTGTCGGAGAAGAAATAGCCCGGCTCCTAGCGTCCGACTTCATTATGGAAGTATTCTTTCCGGAGTGGCTAGCCAATCCGGTCCTGGTACTGAAGAAGAACAAGCAGTGGCGAATGTGTATTGACTACACGAGCCTCAATAAGGCCTGCCCCAAGGGGCCGTTTGCTCTATCAATAATTGATCAGGTGATAGACTCCACAGCCGGATGCGAGCTGTTGAGTTTTTTGGATGCATACTCAGGATATCACCAGATCAAGCTGAATCCGGCTGACAGACTGAAGACCGCCTTCATCACGCCATTTGGAGCCTTCTGCTACCTCACCATGACGTTCGGCTTGAGGAATACCGGCGCTACCTTTCAGCGTTGCATGCAGAAGTGCCTCCTCAAGCAGCTCGGCAGGAACGCCCACGTCTACGTGGAGAACGTGGTGGTGAAGACGGAAAAGCGTGGAACATTGCTGGAAGACCTCAAGGAGACCTTTGAGAACCTGTGCCGATTCCAGATCAAGCTCAACCCCGAGAAGTGTGTCTTCGGAGTACTAGCCGGCCAGCTCCTTGGCTTCTTGGTCTCTGAACGCGGCATAGAATGCAACCCTGTAAAGATCAAGGCCATTGAGAGAATGGAGGTACCCAGCCGACTGCTGGATGTGCAAAAGTTCACCGGCTGCTTGGCGTCCATCAGCCGATTCATCAGTCGGCTGGGCGAGAAAGCTCTCCCCTTATACCAACTCATGAAGAAGACCACTTTTTTCGAGTGGAACCACAAGGCGGACGAAGCTTTTCTCCAGTTGAAAAAGATGCTGACTACTCCACCCGTTCTGGCGGCTCCTACTCCCAAGGAACCTATGCTCCTGTACATCACCGCCACCAGCTGGGTAGTCAGCACGGTCATTGTAGTGGAAGGCAAGGAGGAAGGCAAGGCGCTACCTGTCCAGAGACCAGTATATTACCTGAGCGAAGTACTGTCAACCTCCAAGCAGAACTACCCCCACTACCAGAAGATGTGCTATGGCATACACTTTACCACCAAGAAATTGAAGCCTTACTTTCAAGAGCATCCAATCACTATGGTCTGCACGGCCCCACTTGCTGAGATCATCGGAAGCCGAGACGCTTCTGGCCGAGTGGCCAAGTGGGCCATAGAGCTGGCTCCTTACACCATCCACTACCAGCCTCGCACCGCCATCAAGTCACAAGCACTGGCCGACTTTCTCGTCGACTGGGCCGAGACCCAGTACATGCCTCCAGCGCCCGACTCCAGCCATTGGCGGATGCATTTCGACGTCTCCAAGATGCACACCGGCTTGGGAGCCGGCGTCCTCCTCACTTTCCCTAAAGGCGACCAGCTCAAATACGCACTGCAAATCCATTCTGCTGCCTCCAACAACGTCGCCGAGTACGAGGCGCTCATTCACGAGCTCCGGCTTGCCAAAGAACTTGGCATTTGCTGGATCCTGTGTTATGGCAACTCGGACGTAGTGGTCCAACAGTCATCTGGCGACTGGGACGCCAAAGATGCGAACATGGCAAGTTACCGTTTCCTCGTGCAGCAACTCAGCGGGTATTTTGAGGGGTGCGAGTTCCTCCATGTGCCAAGAAACGACAACGACCAAGCAGACGCCTTGGCACGAATCGGCTCTACCCGCCAAGCAATACCATCCGGCGTCGCCCTTCAACGCCTCCTCAAGCCATCTATCAAGCCTTCACCAGAATCAAACTCCATCTTTGTGCCGGCTCCTCCCAAAGAAGTCGGATCCGACTCCAAAGCCCCGACAGACGGTACGGGAATTTTGGCAGATGGCTCCAAAGCCGGCACAGTCAAGGTCGGCCCAGAGACTGCAGTACCCGGCCCGGGGACTGCGGCGGAGGACTCAAAGACTCCAGAACTCGGCCCAAGAACTGCGCCAGTCGGCCTAGGGACTTCATTAACCCAGCAAACGGTTGTTGACTCCAACCCACCGCCTCCCAGCCCAACCGCCCTCGTCCAAGTCGCAGTTCTGGCAGTCGAAGAAATAGCGGCACCCTCATGGGCCCAGCCCATCCTCAAATTCCTGGTGAGAAAAGAGCTGCCGACTGATGAGACCTCAGCTTGGCAAGTACAACGCCGAGCGGCAGCCTACACCATAGTCAACAGAGAGCTGGTCAGGCGCAGCGTCACCGGTGTCTACCAGCGCTGCATAGAGCCAGAGCAAGGCCAAGCAATTCTCAAAGACATCCATCAAGTCGAGTGCGGCCACCATGCGGCTTCAAGAGCACTCGTCACCAAAGCCTTTCGACACGCTTTCTTCTAGCCGACTGCCTTAGAAGAGGCCAAGGAATTGGTCCAAAAATGCAAAGGGTGCCAGAAGTTCAGCTCCAAGCCGCACCAGCCAGCTTCTGCACTCAAGACCATCCCCATTGCCTGGCCTTTCGCAGTTTGGGGTCTAGACATGGTGGGACCATTCAAGACAGCATGAGGTGGCTTAACTCACTTACTTGTCGCAGTGGAGAAGTTCACCAAGTGGATAGAAGCGAAGCCAATCAAGAAACTGAACAGTCCGACTGCCGTGACTTTCATCTCCGATATCACAATTCGGTAAGGCATACCACACAGCATCATCACCGACAACGGCACAAATTTTGCAAATGCGCCTTGGCCCATTTTTGCACAACACAGGGCATCCGACTGGACCTAGCGTCCGTCGCCCATCCACAGTCAAACGGCCAGGTGGAGCGAGCAAACGGCCTCATCCTGTCCGGCATCAAGCCCCGGCTGATCGAGCCTCTAGAGCGCTCGGCTGGCTGCTGGCTCGACGAGCTGCCAGCCGTCCTCTAGAGTCTGCGCACGACTCCAAACAAGTCAACCGGCTTCATGCCTTTCTTCCTCGTCTACGGTGCCGAAGCCGTCATCCCAACGGACATAGAGTTCGACTCCCCACGAGTCACCATGTACACCAAGGAGGAAGCAGAAGAAGCACGTCAAGACGGCGTCGATCTGCCGGAAGAGGGCCGGCTGTTGGCACTCAGCCGGTCCAGCATCTACCAGCAGAGCCTGCACCGATACCACAACAGGAAGGTCAAGCCAAGATCTTTCCAAGAAGGCGACCTTGTGCTCCGGCTGATCCAGCGAACAGCCGGCCAGCACAAGCTGTCGGCACCTTGGGAAGGCCCTTTCATCATCAGCAAAGTGCTGGGCAACGACTCCTACTACCTGATTGACGCTCAGAAGCCCCGAGCACGCAAGAGGGACAACTCCGGCAAGGAGACAGAGCGGCCATGGAATGCAAATCTCCTCCAAAGATTTTATAGTTGATGTAGTATGTACCACGCTACCTTTTGTATTAAAGTACCAAGACTTTGGGCCCCCCGAGACGAGCTCGGGGACTGACCTCTTTTGTCTGTATGATAAAAATTATGCCTAAAAGTATGTTACTCTTTGTTATGCTGCTTGGCACCGGGCTTGACAAGTTGGCCCGGGGACTTGCCGCCTTGCACTATGAAACGCTTCCTGTAGCCGGACAAGTAGTGTGTAACGCCTAAACCGTCTCCTGTCAGAAGCCGCAGCTCGCAGAGCGACTGTACGGTGAGTAGGAGTAAGGTAGAATGGGCGCTCGCATGAAAAATGGCTAAGGAGTCAAAGCATAAAACATAGCTCAAGACGGTTTCCAGCCTTTTTTCGCAAACTGACTCTTGAATAGTCGGATTGCCGCCTTCTATTCAACTTGCTCAAAAACTCTTAAACGGCTAAGTACTTGCCTTCCCAAAGTAGCCAAGCATTTGATCTAACGGCAGCCCGCAGAGCGGCTGTCCGATTGGCAAGGCAGGCAACTAAGGGAAAGCGGCAAAGGAAAAAAGCCAAAAGAGCAATGAGCAAGAAAAGATAGAATTCGGATAAATATTTACATAACATAGGCCCTTGGGCGAATCTTCAAGCAGAAGTTCAAAATACACCCCACGGGTGGAAATGTGCAAATTAACAAGTTCTTCAAAGACTACTAAAGAAGATAAAATAAAGATAAGGCGGCAGCTTAGGAAGCAGCAGACGGATTCAGAGGGTCGGAGGAGGCGACAGTGTCAGGCGTTGGGGCGGCCGGCTGGGTAGTCTAGGCTTGATCGCCTCCGGCGGCAGTCGGCCCGGTCGCACGTGGCTCGTTGCTGGAGGCACGGTCAAGCTGAGGCTGGCCGTCTGCTCCATCTTCTGGTGCTTCTGTCTCGCCTCCGTCCTCCGCCTCGCCTTCCTCCTCGACGCTGGAGCCAATCACCTCCGCTGAGTCCTCGTCGTAGTCTGGGTTCATCCCAAACCACTCCGGCGGTACCTCTTCGCCGTCTTCAGACCGCTCGGGGACGAAGATGCTGGTGTCGGTGTACTCGGCGATCGCCGCAACACGCTTGACGAGGGCGTCTTCCGCAGCTTCCAGCTCCAGCTGGGCCTCTGACCGGAGGGTGGCCAGCCGGTCTAGATCCAGCCCCGGATACCACGCCTTGACGAACTCCAAGGCCCGGCGCGCTCCATCTCGGGCCGAGGAACCCTTCCAGGCCTCAAGACGACCAGCCGCGACCTCTAGCCAGTCGGCAGTCAGGCTGGGGGTGCGCGGAGCCTGCATGTCTGGCCACAGGGCGGCAATCGCCTGGGCGCTGACACGTTGAAGCTGGCGCAGCATCCGGTGAGTCGACCGAAGGCGAGCCTCGATGCTCAGGATATGCTCATCAAGGGTTCGGGGGGCGTCGGCGGCGATCTCTACACCTTCCACTCTCCGACCTTCACGGTCAGCCTCGATGGCTTGGATGGCGGCCTGCGAGTGCCCAGGGAAGAAGTCTGCCAAGACGAAAGAAACGAAGAAGCAAGTCAAAAACCAGGAGACGGCACGACTTATAATCGGCAGCTCGAAGAAAGAAAGTAAAGAAACTCACCATCAACGATGTCTTCAATCTCATTGAAGCCGGAGGCCAGCATCGCCTCCTTGTCAGTCCAGGAGGAGCGCTCGCTCGCGAACTCGGCCAGGAGGGCGGTTTCTGCCGCTTCCGCCTCCTTCTGCGTCTTCGCAAGCAGCCCCCTCTGCTCTGCCAATTGAGTGGCCAGCAGATTGCGCTCCGTGGCGAGCTTGCTGCACTCCTCCCCCTTGGAGCGCAACGCGGAGTTGGCGTCACTCAGCTGCTGTTGAAGAACAGCATTGGCTTCTGAAGAGAAGGAAGAACGAAGGCGTTAAGTCATCAATAAAGAAGGTCGCCGGGGAGATCCGGCCCGACTGCTCAGCAGTCGGCCCGAATCTCGGGGACTACAGCCCGCGGGTGCGCCAGCACGGCCCCACAAAGGAGAAAAAGGACTTACTCCGGCTCCCCGACAAGTCCGCGGTCTGCTTGCCCAGCTCTTCAACGTTACGGTTGAAGGCAGTAACGCGGAGGTTGTGGTAGTCCTGCGACAAGTGTTTCAGACAAAAGTTAGTACCCGGAGCTCACCAATTGGAGTTCCGGGCCGCCTGCTCAGCAGCCGGCCCGAAACTCGGGGACTACACCCAGTGGGTGTGCTGGCGTGCCCCCACAGAAAGGAACAAGAAAACAAGGACCAAAGAAAAAACATACCCGGACGCCTGACCGCGATGCCAGGTATGCCTTGGTGCAGTTCTGGAGGGTGTCGCCCTTAGCTCGAAGCTTCTCCTGGACGTCCAGAAGTGCCTGGTTCAGCGGCCCTGTGCCGCCTCCTTGCACCCACCCAATGGGCGCGGCGCTCGTCGCTTCGGCGTCTGGGATCGCCGAGCTGGCGGTGCCGGCCTCCAGGGGGCGGGGCGCCGAAGTCGCCTTCTCCAGACGGCAGCGCGTTGGCGAGCTGACTTGGAGGAGTAACCTCGCCACGGCCTCATCTTCAGTCGGCGGCACCGGAGGGTCCGCTGGCTGTTCGCCCTGCATGCTCCCAGACGGCGGCAGGGGCGGCGGCAGAACGATCACGTTCGGCGTAGAGGAGTCGCCGCCTTCCCTCTCCATGACAGGGTTTTCGCTGCCTGCTCCCCTAGTCTACCCCGTGAACTCCGTAGGCTGCGGCGCAGAGTTCAGCGGGGGGACGAACACCGCCGATTGGCGGCGCGCGGCCTCCTCAGCCTGCCGCTTCGCCGCGGCGGCGGCTTCAGCCTCGCCAGTTTCTTCTTGGCGGAGGCCTCCGCCTTCTCCAGGCGGGCGGCCTCTTCCTCGTTGCGCTTCTCCTGCGCATTCCGCTCCGTCGCCTCCCGGAAGTCAGCAACGGGGTCAATCTGTCGAGTGGTATCGGACGTCTCCGCTGACCCCATGACGGAGGCGGCGGCAACCCTCTCTAGAGTGAGGGGAGCCCTGAAGCAAGGGAAGCAAGTAAAAGACTCAAACAAAGCCACAAATAAAGAATAAAGCATGGAGACGGAATACTCACACGGAAACCAGTGGCGGCTTCTTCACTTCCTTACAGAAGCGGATGGCCTTCGCAGCCGCCTCGTCCCGCCGGGTCGCCGCAGCCGAACCCTTGGGCTTCTTCGTCCGACTGCCGAACAAGGTCGGCACGGCCCTACGCTTCTTCACGCCGCCTGGAGCACCCGGCGCGGCAGAAGAGCCTGCGCCAGGCTAGCTGGCTCCTGGCCATTGGTGGGGAGCGAGTTCTCCCTCGGCCTCATCATCAGGCCAGTCGGCAAAAGTGGCTGAAGGCTTGGAGCCGCCTGCTGCTCCTCCTCCTCCCTCCGCTCGTCTTCCAAAGCCACCGCTCCCAGATCGGGGTCGTCGACGTCGCTCTCTGCCCGGTCGGCAAGGAACTCGCGGGTCGGCCCCGAGGTGCCGGCTGGTGGATGGAGGAGGGGATTTTGACCAAGGCCGACTGGTCAGGTCGCACAAAACAGACTCGACAAGGAAGAAGACAATCCAAAGAAAGAAAAGGCAACTCACTTCGGCAGGGGGTTGGCGCGGGAGTACGGCTCCTTGCCGAACCGCCAGTCCTCCAGGAGCTTGCTATCCGAGAGGTAGTTCACCATGTAGGACACCTTCTCATGAGGCATGTCCTTGGTGCACATCCTACTCGGGTCGCGATGCCCGTTCATTTGGCATATCATGTGGGGGCGACCTTGCAGCGGGAGAACTCGGCGTGCCACGAAGGCGGCCAGCAGGTCTGGACCAGTCAAGCCCTCCGACTGCGTCAGCACTCGGAGTCGCGTGACGGCGCCGGCTCCCGCAGGCGTCAGCGACTTGGCCCGGTACGACCAGTTGGGCAGTCTCCCAGCCGGCGGGCCGGCTTCGAAAGCCGGCAGGTTGACCCAGTCGCCCCTCGCGGAGACGCTCCTGACGTAGAAGTACGTGCGCTGCCACATCTTCACTGACTTTATCAGCGAGATGGCGGGGAAGGGGTTGTCGGCCCCCGACCTTCGCACGGCGATGAAAGCGCCGCATTGAGCCGGCAAGCCTGCATCCTGGGTGCCGAGCTTGGAGAAGAAGAACTCCCCCCAGAGCTCGAGGGTGGGGAGGACTCCAAGGAAGCCTTCGCACAAGGCCACGAAGGCGGACAGTAGCACCACCGTGTTGGGCGTGAGGTGGTGCGGCTGGAGGCCGTAGAACTCCAGAAAAGAGCGGAAGAAGCTGCTCGCCAGCTGCCCCAACCCTCGCAGGCAGTGCGAGCGGAAGATGACCCGCTCGCCCTCCTGCGGCACGGGGGAAATCTCCCCCTCGGCGCAAGACCCACCCGCATGTGATCTTCGCCGGGGAGCCGACGAGTCTTGCGGAGGAACTCGATGTGGTCATCATGAACTTCTGAGCCGTCCCAGGTGTCGGAGCGCACCGGGGGAGGCGCGGCGGCAAAGGAAGAGCTCATCGTGAGCTGATCGCCGCGGTGTTCGTCAGAGCTTGGGCGCACGGCGGGGCGAGGAAGAAGAAGAAGAAGAAGAAGGAGGAGGAGAAGAGCAAGGCGTAGTGGGAAGGAGGGGCGCGCGTGCTCTGCCGCGCCCCCCTCCTCCCCCTACCTATAGCCTCATGGGCTGCGAAGCCGAGGGGGCGGTCATGGGATTTACTACGCCCACGACCCCACGACCCCAAGTTTCCACGACAAAGTTACTACGCGCAGTAACTCCACGGGAATCCCAACCGTTCGCCTGGGCCACAGCGGATCCGCTCGGGAGCCGAGGCGCGGTAGTGGCGGGCCCCCGCCTACGGGCCTGTCCCATTGCGCGCGTAGGCTGGCAGAATGGCCCGGCCACGTGTTATCACGTGACAGGCTTGGAGCGGGTGGCAGCCTGGAGGCTTAGCCAGCACGCTACTTGGATCCCGCCGCGACGTTCGAAATATTGTGCGAGTCAGAGTTGGGCGAGTCTGACTCCTTCTAGCCGGCCCGGCAGAAGTCAACCAAGAGCCATGTGTCGAGTACCCGGAAAGAGAAACTGCTGAGGCTTCTCGGTCGATCGTCCACGGCGCCTCACCAGCTTTGGGGACTACTATCGGAGTAATGTGCCACGGGTAGGCCAACCCGAGGCCCAGAACCTTTCAAGACATCGGGGCAAGCTGCGCCCCTCAAGACTCCAGGACGAAGAGCCGCCTTCTGAGAAGACAGCGGCAAGACGGCCGACTGCCCACTCGCGGCTGAGTCCCAGGGACGACGTCAGGATAAGCCGACTCCTGACTGGTGACTTCTAGAGAAGCCGGCTTTGGGCAGTCGGCCCGCAACTCCAGCAAAACCCCATTCCTCATCAAGAGGGACATGACAGGGGAGTGGCTACAGTGAAGACTGCTCCCACCCCTTTCCCGAGGCAGGCATGGCTACAGTACGCCGTACTCGCGGAGATCTCCGTGCGGCGTGGCACTGTTGCCATGCCAGCCCTGCCATCAGCACCGGTGGACCGAATCCTGCGCCCACGATGGCTTGTCCGTACGGCCTTGGGGCAGCGGGTCCCACCAGCCAGCAGGACCCTAGAAGACGGCAAGTGCGCCACCAGTCGGACTCGTTGGGAGTCGGCCCCCGGGAGTCGGCCAGCTCCTCCCCCGGGGCCCACGTGCCATTAACCAGATGTGACGGAGAGTGGCAGACAGTGATCGCCCGCCAGGCGGCGGGGCTGTTGCCACGACTCCATGACGAAGCCCGCATCATTAGAAGCACGGCTACAGTAATCAGCAGCTGGCAAGACCCGCCCGCGGCGGACGCGGCCTGTCGGCTCCGTACCTAGCCAGTCGGCGGGCCCCAGCAGTCGGCGGAGAAGACGGAGGCCAGAGGCACTGACAGCTGGGGCCGCGTCTAGCCAGATTACCATTGTACCACTGGGGGGTAGGCCTATATAAACCCCCAGGGCACCCATGCAAAGGGTTGGAACCTATTAGCTTTAGACCAGATCATATAGGAGGGAGAGAGCTAGCCTTGCCCTCTCCTACCTCCAGGAAATAGCTCAAGGAGCGATCGTGTAAACACTTTGCTATAATGATCATGCGGAAACCCCGCAGAGCAGCAGTAGGGGTATTATCTCCCCGGAGAGCCCTAAAGCTGGGTAAGATTCGCCGGCGTGCATGTCTACGCCTCATCCCGTTTCAGGCACCGGCGATGTTCTACTCGCCCCCACCATGATAAGCCATCCTTTGGCATATGTCGCACCCAACCCCCGACATATGGCTAAGTGAAAGTGTTAAAGCATTATAGTCCGGTTGCCTCGTTCGCTGCGCTATCACCTCCTTAATAGGACCAAGACGTTGGGTTAAGTGTGAACACGCGTCTTCTGCGAGCACCTCCGCATTATATGCGTGGGGGTTGAAGCCGACGACTGTAATCTTTCAGGTTATATACATATATACATAAATGGCCGCACAGGAGGCATCATATTACTTTTAGGCAAAAGTATAAATACAGCCTTAATACATTTCATAAAAACATTGTGTTTACAATGGGAATACATGTCACTCAAACATAATATTCTTCGAGCACTGGGCCTCTATCAAACGAGCACCCTTAAGAACTTCTTCAAAATAGTGCTCGGCAGCCACTCGGCCTATGGCCGAACCCTGCGCCGCAACAGTGGTAGCATCCATCTCCACCCAGTATACTTTGACACGGGCAAAGGCCATCCGTGAGCCTTCTATGCACGCCGACCTCTTCATCGCATTGATGTGCGGCACCGCACCAAGGAACTGCTGCACTAAGCTAAAATAGTTGTTCGGCTTCGGCTTCTCCGGCCACAGATGATCTACGACGGACCTCATGGCAAGTCCGGACAATCTATTAAGTTCGGCCCATTCGGCTAGCCGATCAGTCAAGAGAAGCGGACGCTCTGGAACGTTAAATTGCGACCAGAACAGCTTGTACACTTCACGATCTGTCTGATCTCATAAGTATTCGACCGCATCGACAGCGCTCGCTACCAAGTCCATATATGCGTCTGCCGAACTCCACAGCCGATCCAGAGGGGCATACCGCGGATCTCCAAACTTCCTCTGCAGCTGAAAGGGCTTCCCATCCGCAATATCACCAGCTTCACGCAGCTCCTCCTTCGACCTCATAGCAGAGCGGGTGTCTTTGGTCGCCACCGTGGCCTTTTCAAGGTCCGATGCCTTCACTCGGTTCTCTTCTTCAAGGAACAGGCAACGGTCGGCAGTGTCTTTTAATTTTACGGCCATCTTCTCTTTGCTTTCGCAATGCGTGGCCTTCTCGGCTCTTAACTCTTCGGCCACCTTCAAAGCAGCCGCATTGCTAATTCTTGCTTGTTCCTTGGCTCGGGCAAGTTCTGCCCGAAGGGTCTCCACGGTGGCAGCTCCGTCTGCAGTCACAACATATTAAAGATACTGGCATCATGCTGCTCTTACTATGTGACATTCATCAGAAAACATTACTTACCCTGTGACTCGTCAAGCCGCTTGTTAACAAGCTCGATGTCGGCGTCTACCGCATCCAGTTGCCGCTTTAGTTCGGCAAACTCATTAGTCCGGCTAGCCACTGGAGCTTCCACCACCTGCACATAAAGGCAGTTTGGTTATTACCTGAGACTATGATCCTCTATTCGCCGCTGTTCTCGACGACAACCAGAGTCTCAGGGGATACTATCTACACAGGGCACACCTAAACATGTGCGGTACTATCAAAAAGTATATCATTTCACGTACCTCCAAGCCCGTCAGTAGACTCATAAAGGCTTCATGTAATCCGCTTTCGGCGGACGAAATTCTTTCCATCACCGTACCCATCGACGTGCGGTGTTCTTCTGAGATGGCCGCTCCCTCCAACAGCTCCCTCAGTATGTCCGACCGCATACCAGATGGTGCCGGACTCTTTTGTTTACTCTCTTCGAGAGCCGGACGCTGGGGACTTCGGGTGACTATAGGATTATCTTCTGGCCTCATCGGATCCGGAGAGGTCCTTCGTGACGACACTTCAAGGTCACCCACTTCTTGAGCGGGGGAGTCCGGGGGAGGCGTTTCGCTCTCCATCATCTCCGGAAGAAGATCCCCCGAAGACGAGCTTTGCTGAGAGGGGCTAAGGTCCAAAATGCAAGATAAAGGCTTCGGTTATTTTCCTCAGAGGTACGGTAGTATATCTTCACTATTAAAGTACTTTTTGATTACTTACAGCTCGTTGGAGGGCTGACCCCCGCGGGGACTTTGTGCGTCAGGAGCACCCTCCAAGGCAGGACCCTCTGGTGGAGATTTCTTCTCCCGTTTGGAAACATTAGTTTCCGGATCTTCAGAGGCAGTCCTCTTCCTTCCCCGAAGCGAGAGAAGGTCGGATTCTTCCCCTTGGTTATCCTCCTTCACGGAGGCGCTCATTCCCTCGGTTGGAATTGGTAGCGATGGGGGCCCGCTCTCGCCCTCGTTATTCCCCCCTTTATCTTCCTTTGAGGGCTCCGGGCAAGGTGCCAGCTCGAGCATCTTTTCCAATACCGGATTTTCCAAACCCTCGGGAAGGGGGACCGAACACCGAATCATCTTCGCCTTTGTTAGCCGGTCCTGGTCAAAGAGCAATTTCTCAGAATGACGTCATGATAAATAAAAGACAGCGTGTTGGGCTAGAGGATTATTTACCTGTTCGGCGGTGCGGTTGCTGCTCAGGCCCCCGTCCTCGGTAGTATCCGGACACTCTATTTGGGGTCCAAAGAATGATTTATACATCTCCTCGTGCGTCAGGCCGAGGAAATTCTGAATAGAGCGCGGTCCTTCTGGGTTGAACTCCCACATGCGGAGGGGTCGCCGTTTGCATGGCTGGATTCATCGAACCAGCATAACTTGCACCACCATGACCAGACTGAAATCTCCTTTGAAGAGATCTTGAATGCGGCTCTGTAGTACAGGAACGTCCTTGGCTGGACCCCAGCTTAGCCATCTGCTAATCCATGACATCAGTTGTGGTGGAGGGCCCGAGCGGAAAACAGGGGCAGCCGCCCACTTGCCACTTCTGGGAGCCGTGATGTAAAACCACTCCTGTTGCCATAATCCTGACACCTCTGGAAAGGAACCCTTTGGCCATGGAGCTCCAGCGATCTTTCTTATTAATGCGCCTCCGCACGATACATGCTGCCCTTCGACCGTCTTCGGCTTCACGTCAAAGGTCTTGAGCCACAGGCCGAAGTGAGGGGTAATGCGGAGGAAGGCCTCACACACAACAATAAATGCTGAGATGTGGAGAAAGGAGTCCGAGGCTAGATCATGGAAGTCTAGCCCATAATAGAACATCAGACCCCTTACGAATGGATCCAGAGCGAGGCCTATACCTCGGAGGAAGTGGGAGATGAACACGATGTCTTCGTTGGGTTTAGGAGTAGGGACGACCTGCCCTCGGGCAGGCAGCCGATGCGAAACCTCGGCGGTCAGGTATCTGGCCTCCCTCAACTTCTTGATATCCTCTTCCGTAATGGAGGAGGGCATCCATCGGCCTTGAAGGCTGGATCCGGACATGATTGAAGATCCGGAGCACCTGACCTGGGCTTTGGGTGTTAGAACTCGAGGCGGGGGAAGGATTCGATTGAGCACGGGAGGGAAAAAAGTAAAAGCCTTGTCCCTTTATAAAGAGGGTGAATATCAAGCGTCCTCTCCGTGGCCGTTTGGGACTTGCCTATAATATAGGAGTCCTAGACGCGGTTGGGTTACCCACACCCGTATTGATGAGAATCCCGTGATAAGGGGACACGATCTCTGCTTTGACAAGACGTGTCAAAAACTGCCTCGCGTTATGTGCGGGGCTGGTTAAAGGAAAACGGTTCAAATAATTACCGGGCCGTGGCATGATGTCATGCTGCCAAAACGTGTCAGCAGATTAGATTTGTGGTAATATTATTCTCTCTATGGTGGTATGTGGAACTTATTTTGTAGGGTCGGACACTATCCTTGTATTCAAATTCTTCCGTGGTGTATTCGGAGGAGGAACCCGCCTTGCAATGCCGAAGACAATACTGCGCGCCGGACTCATCATCATTGAAAGCCTGGTTCAGGGGCTACTGAGGGAGTCCTGGATTAGGGGGTCTCCGGACAGCAGGACTATATCTTTCGGTCGGACTGTTAGACTATGAAGATACAAGATTGAAGACTTCGTCTCGTGTCCGGATGGGACTCTACTTGGCGTGGAAGGCAAGCTAGGCAATACGGATATGTGTATCTCCTCCTTTTAACCGACCTTGTGTAACTCTAACCCTCTCTGGTGTCTATATAAACCGGAGGGTTTTAGTCCGTAGGACAACATACAATCGTACCATAGGCTAGCTTCTAGGGTTTAGCCTCTCTGATCTCCTGGTAGATCTACTCTTGTACTACCCATATCATCGATATTAATCATGCAAGACGTAGGGTTTTACCTCCATCAAGAGGGCCCAAACCTGGGTAAAACATCGTGTCCCCTACCTCATGTTATCATCCACCTTAGACGCACAATTCGGGACCCCCTACCCGAGATCCGCCGGTTTTGACACCGACAATCTCCAAGAACATCAAGGAGAACTTTGTATTGAGAATCACAGAGAGAGAAGAAGCCATCTAGCTAATAACTATGGACCCGAAGGTCTGTGGTAAACTACTCACGCTTCATCGGAGAGGCTATGGTGTTGATGTAGAAGCCCTCTGTGATTGATTCCCCCTCCGGCAGATCGCCGTAAAAGGCCTCAAGATGGGATCTCACGGGTACAGAAGGTTGCGGCAGTGGAAAAGTGGTTTCGTGGCTCTCTGTGATCGATCTCGGGTATAAGAGTATATATAGGCGAAAGAAGTACGTCGATGGAGCTACGTGGGGCCCACGAGGGTGGGGGGCGCGCCCTCCTGCCCCGTGGCCGCCTCGCGGAGTTCCAGACTTCAACTCCAAGTCTTCTGGTTTGCTTTCGGTCCAAGAAAAATCATCGCGAAGGTTTCATTCCGTTTGGTATTCCTTTTCTGCGAAACTCTAAAATAGGCAAAAAAATAGAAACTGGCACTGGGCCTTCGGTTAATAGGTTAGTCCCAAAAATAATATAGAAGATCATATTAAAGCCCATTAAACATCCAAAATAGATAATATAATAGCATGGAGCAATAAAAAATTATAGATACGTTGGAGACATATCACCTGTCTATAGAAGAATTATATAAGTGACTATATAGATCATTAGCACACACCTCAATAAACAATTGCATGCATTCTAAAGTAGGAGAAATGATCGTCTAGTCATCTACTTCTTGTGACGCTCCCGCCACTGCTATGTGGCTCGATCCATTGTCTAGGGCGGGAAGAAGACTGTTCCTCATGTCAACAATCCACCTGTACATCTCGAAGCTTGTGTACACGTCCTTGGCCAAGTACTTGATGTGTTCTTCATCCAGTCTCTCATGCCAAACACTGTGTCAAACGTTCTTGTTCTTCTTGCTCTCTTCCTTCATCTTTGTGTAGTAGGGGTCGTTGATGGCCGAGGCGAGGTCAACTAGGGAGTTCAGTTTGTTCTTGTCACTCCCCCAGACCTTGTAGTGGTGCTGGATGTTGAAAAGATTGGGGCATTTCAAGTCCGAAACCTTGAGTGCTTTTAGATCGTTGGTGGTGTCCACTGTAGCGAAACTGTAGTCGGAGCTGTTGATAAACCTAGAGAAACGCTCGCAAGGCCTTGTGGCCAGGTGGTAGTGGTAGACGAGGACTTCATGTTGCACACACAACTGGGCGACGGCAACCTTCTGATCGTGCCCAACACGACCCATGGTGTACTCAAGGTCGAAGCCAACCACTTGGTACTAGTCCTCGGCAAGGAACTGCTTCATAGTTTGGATGGAGCTCTCCACCAAGACCAGATCGTTCATGTGCACCACCGAGAGAGCCTCCCCCCTCACGTGGATGTCCATGACGTGTTGCGTGGTGAAATGCCCGTCGTTGTCGTCCTCAGCCGCTGGGAGCGTCATTGGAACAACTGGATGTCATCTCTGTATGTGTCCTCGTGGGTGTGCTTATTATGTCGTGTGAGACGAGAGATGAAGGTAAATGGCCGCAGGAATAAAAGGGGGCCGGGCAGCATGGATTCTTGGCACGTCCTCACGGTAATTTTTGCAGCAGGTAACTGCATTGTCGTGCTGCGTCCGGCGTAACCGCATGCACACGAATGTGTGTGATCGTGTTGCGGCCCCAAACACTGGCAGCGCGCGTGGAGGGATGAGGGCAGAGCACCCGGAGGGACGCGAGCAGAGCGCACCACGGACGCCTCAACCACAAGCAACCACATGCATAGAGCTGTTGAACACGCATGAAATGGTCGCCTACAAGCCGGCCGACAGTTGCCTCGCTGTGTAGAGAGCGGTCGTGTGCTCCTACCTCCGTCTTGGTCTATAGTCCCCTTTATATTCTTTGCCATACTTTGCCCTTAAATTTAACCAACAAAATGTTAATGCATGTTATAAAAATTATATAATTGGAAACTATGTTCAAATACGAGTCCAACTATATAATCTTTGGCGACATGCATTCATATTTTATTAGTTAAATCCTACTTATAAACCAGGATGGGGTATAGTAGGTAAATAAACCACAAACATTCTTTTGTATTAACTGTATGTGTACGTGGCCTTTCGTCCTCCTCTCGCACATCTTGTCACCCCCTGCCGCAGACGGCTTATAGCGCAAGCTTGCGCAGCGCGCGGGGGGTTCTTTTGGCCAAACGGTGGCGCTAATGAAACATCGGTGAGCCCGTTCCCACGCAAGCTTCCCGCCCGACTCGGTGAAATCCCCCAAAATCCTAATGCTTACCGGCCTGCTATATAAACCCTCACGGCCGGCGAGTCCTGCGTCGCATTTTCCCCTCATTCCATGTAGCTTATCTCGTCTGCTTCTCCCACAATCGACAATGGCACAGGTCCATCATCGTCGCTCAGCCACTCCATCGTCATCAGAGGACAACTCCAGCTAGAAGGCTACACCGCGGCGGCTACGCGGTCCCCGGCGTAGTGTAGTGTGCGCGGCGTCTAATGACCCACTAGTATAGGGGATCAATGGTAGCTCTTTTCGATAAGTAAGAGTGTCGAACCCAACGAGGAGCAGAAGGAAATGACAAGTAGTTGTCAGTAAGGTAATTTCTGCAAGTGCTCAAATTGTAAGTACCAGAGTAGTTTGATAGCAAGATAATTGGTAACGGGAAAGTAACGATAGTAGTAACAAAAGTGCAGCAAGGTAGCCCAATCCTTTTGAGGCAAAGGACAGGCCAAAATAGTCTCTTATAATAAGCAAACGTTCTTGAGGGTACACGGGAATTTCATCTAGTCACTTTCATCATGTTGGTTTAATTCGTGTTTGCTACTTTGATAATTTGATATGTGGGTGGACCGGTGCTTAGGTGTTGTTCTTACTTGAACAAACCTCCTACTTATGATTAACCCTCCCGCAAGCATCCACAACTACGAGAAAAGTATTAAGAATAAATTCTAACCATAGCATTAAACTTTTGGATCCAATCGGTCCCTTACGGAATAGCGCATAAACTGGGGTTTAAGTTTCTGTCATTCTCGCAACCCACCATCCAATCGCTACTCCACAATGCATTCCCTTAGGCCCAAATATGGTGAAGTGTCATGTAGTCGACGTTCACATGACACCACTAAGGGAATCACAACATACATACTATCAAAATATCGAACACATATCAAATTCACATGATTACATGCAACATGATTTCTCCCGTGACCTCAAGAACAAAGGTAACTACTCACAAATGATAAACATGCTCATGATCAGAGGAGTATTAAATATCATATTGGATCTAAACATATAATCTTCCACCAAATAAACCATATAGTAATCAACTACAAGATGTAATCAACACTACTAGTAAGCCACAAGCACCAATCTATAGTTCCAGTAACAAGAATGAACACAAGAGATGAACTAGGGTTTGAAAGGAGATGATGTTGTTGAAGATGTTGATGGAGACTGCCCTCCCCAAGATGGGAGAGTTGTTGGTGATGATGATGACGATGATTTCCCCCTCCGGGAGGGAAGTTCCCCCGGCGGAATCGCTCCGCCGGAGGGCAAAAGTGCTCCTGCCCAAGTTCCGCCTTGAGATGGCGGCGCTCCGTCCCAAAAGTCCTCCTCTGATTTTTTTCTAGGTCAAAATGACTTATATAATAAAAGATGGGCACCGGAGGTGGGCCAAGGAGGGCACAACCCACCAGGGCGCGCCCAGGTGGATTGTGCCCACCTTGTGGGCCCACTCTGGTATTTATTTGTTCCAATAATTCTTAAATAATCCATAAAAAATCCCCGTGAAGTTTCAGCTTGTTTGGAGTTGTGCAGAATAGGTGGCCTAACGTAGCTTTTCCAGGTCCAGATTTCTAGCTGCCATAATTCTCCCTCTTGGTGTGTTCCTTGCATATTGTGAGAGAAAAGTCATTAGAATTACTACAAAAGCATTATTATGGATAAAAACATTATAAATAGCAGTAATAAAACATGATGCAAAATGGACGTATCAACTCCCCCAAGCTTAGACCTCGCTTGTCCTTAAGCGAAAACCAAAATCGAAAAACATGTCCACATGCTTAGAGAGAGAGGTGTCGATAAAAACAAAATACGGACATAAAAGCATCATGCTGATTATTATAACATCACCAAAATTGAACATAGGACTTTTATCATATACTTCTCATGAATAAGTAATAGTTCATCACACAATCAAAGTATAAAGAAAAAACTCTTAGAAACCAACAAACTATGTTCTTAGTCAACTTTGCAATTACAATTCATCATCTTTTCAGGAAGGGTCACGTGTCGGAGCCTTTAGGCAAGTCCACATACTCAAACATCATATAGTCTTGTATGATTGCTAACACTCACCGCGTACACATGAGCAAAACATTTCAACCAGCCACATGGAAATATAGGGGCTTATGGTTTTGCCTCCCAACATACTCTCCTCAAGGGTGATGTCAACAATAATAACTCATGCCACCCATAGTCAAATATACATATGTGCCTAGATCTTTCCTCACCAAAAGATAGGGGGCAAGCACCACATGTTAAAGGATCTATGACAATATGATGTGTATGTGAATTTGAACAAACATAAATCGTTAAGTTGTCTTCCTTGTCGAACGTCAACAATTTTGGCATATAATATTTTGGTGAGGGCTCACAATCACCAAAGATTTCTAGGATAGTATATTGATATGTGAATCTTCTCTTCCCTTATTAATTCTTTCATGAGTTGCATCATTGACTAATGCTATGTTTGTTAATCTCTAATAAAATTTTCTACTTATACTTTTCCTTATGTGGTGCCATCACCTACCATAGGATTTGTATATAATCTTTTCTTTATTTATTTCCTTTATTTTATTTGTCTCCTTTTTATTTCTTTTCTTTGAGTTGCAACATGAATCTAAAGAAAGCAAAAACTCAAACTAAACTTTATTATATAACTTGCACACGATTACAAGGATAGATCACTAAGCAAACTCTCAAACAAGAAAGGATCGAACTAAACTTTTATTCATCTAAAGTGAAAGGATCGAACTAAAATCAGTAAAAGCAAAAGGATAGTGGGATGATACGATACCGGGGCACCTCCCCCAAGCTTGGCAGAAGCCAAGGGGAGTGCCCATACCCGATACTCAGTTCTCTTTTGGTGGTCAAGAAGGTGATGTTGGTGAAGAAGAAGAAATCTTGTCCTCGGATTTCCATGGCAGAGGTGGTGGTAAGAAAGTGGAGGGTTTCCCCTTTGCTTCCTCAAGTTTCTGACAGAGAATAAAATTATCTATCCTCAACTCGTCACTATCCATCTCGAGTTTTATTATCTTTTTGCATAACTCCTCCATGTTCTCGTTTTTGAACCGGGGAGGAACCGATTCATCTTCTTCTTCCTCGGAGGTCCTGCTATAATTCCCCTCATCCCCATAGGACTTGGGGTTTGCGATGAAATCAGCAACATAGCTCTCACCCTTAGAGTTTTGGGAAGACATATTTTCAGATCTACGCAGAAAACAACAAGAAAAGAGAACAGAGGATTTCTCCATGATACGGTGATCAACAGGTTCGGGAAGTATATATAGATTTTTTATCTTGGAGGACAAGTATACGGTAGAAAAACGGTGTACAGAAGGTGTCCCAGGTGGGCACAACCCACCTGGGCGCGCCAGGCAAGCCTCGCGCACCCTGGTGTCTTGTGCCCACTAGGGGACGCTTCCTAGAAGTTTCTTTATTCCCAAAATTCATAAATATTCCAAAATTGATAAAAATATTTTTGCGGATTTTTCGGAGTCCTTTTACTTACCGTATCACATACCTCCTTATTTTCACGATTCTGGAGTGTTCGGGAAGGACTCTTTTATGTGTTATTCCAGTGTTATAGTTTGGATAATATTACTTCCAACATTAATAGGCGTACCTGAGATATAATGCTTTATTCGTTGCCCATTGACAACCTTGGGAATTATTTATTTTGATGGCTCCAGACCGGTAAACCTCCTCGATGACATATGGGCCTTCCCATTTTGAGAGGAGTTTTCCTACAAAATCTGAAACGAGAATTGTACAAAAGAAGTACTTTATGGGCCTTCCCATTTTAAATTGTACATATGGGCCTTCCCATTTTAAATTCTTTTGTCATGCAACTTTTTACTTTCTCTTTAAATAATTTTGCATTTTCATAAGCTTGGGTTCTCCATTCATCTATTGAGCTAATATCAAATAACCTCTTTTCACTAGCAAGTTTGAAATCATAGTTGAGCTCCTTGATGGCCCAATATGCTTTATGTTCTAACTCAAGAGGCAAATGACAAGCTTTTCCATAAACCATTTTATAAGGAGACATACCCATAGGATTTTTATATGCTGTTCTATAAGCCCAAAGTGCGTCATCTAATTTCTTAGACCAATTCTTCCTGGACCTATTGACAGTCTTTTGCAAAATTAATTTTATTTCTCTATTGCTAAGTTCAACTTGACCACTAGAATGAGGATGATATGGTGATGCAATTCTATGGTTAACATCATACTTGGCAAGCATTTTACGGGAAGCACCATGAATAAAGTGTGAACCACCATCAGTCATTAAATATCTAGGGACTCCAAACCTTGGGAAAATAACTTCTTTAAGCATTGTAATAGAGGTGTTGTGATCAGCACTACTAGTTGGAATAGCTTCTACCCATTTAGTAACATAATCAACAGCAACCAAAATATGTGTATACCCATTAGAGGAAGGAAAAGGTCCCATGTAATCAAATCACCAAACATCAAATGGTTCAACAGCAGGTGAATAATTCACAGGCATTTCTTAACGCGTACCGATATTACCTATTCTTTGGCATTCATCACAAGATAAGACGAACTTACGGACATCCTTGAAGAGAGTAGGCCAATAAAATCCAGATTGCAATACCTTATGCGCAGTTCTATCTCCAGCATGATTCCCTCCATAAGCCTCGGAGTGACATTTCCGTAGGATTTGTCCCTGTTCATGCTTAGGTACACAACGTCTAATAATACCATCTACTCCTTCTTTATAAAGATGTGGGTCATCCCAAAAGTAATGTCTTAAATCTAAGAAGATTTTTTTCTTTTATTGGTATGGAAAGCTAGGTGGTAAATATTTAGCAACAATATAATTAGCATAATTAGCATACCAAGGAGTACTCTGAGAAACATTTATTGTAGCTAACTGCTCATCAGGAAAATTATCATCAATAGGCAGCACATTTTCAAGCCTAGATAAATTATCAGCTACTGGGTTCTCAGCTCCTTTTCTCTCAATGATATGTAAATCAAATTCTTGTAACAAGATAACCCATCGAATAAGTCTAGGTTTAGCATCTTTATTTTCCATAAGAAATTCAATAGAAGCATGGTCTATGTGAATAGTTACTTTGGAATCAACAATATAAGATTTAAATTTATCACAGGCAAACACCACTGCTAAGAATTATTTTTCAGTAGTACCATAATTTCTTTGAGCACTGTCTAGAGTTTTACTATCATAATGAATAACATCAAGTTTCTTATCAACTCTTTGTACTAGAACAGCACCAATAGCATAATCACTAGCATCACACATAATTTCAAAAGGCAAGTTCCAATCAGGTGGTTGAACAATAGGTGCAGAAATTAAAGTTTCCTTAAGTGTTTCAAAGGCTTCTAAACAATCATCGTCAAAAACAAAAGGAATATCCTTTTGCAAGAGACTAGTAAGAGTCCTAGAATTTTTTTGAAAAGTCTTTGATAAATCTCCTACAGAAACCAGCATGACCTAAGAAACTACGAATACCTTTTATATCTTTAGGACATGGCATTTTCTCATTTGCATCAACCTTAGCTTGATCCACTTCAATACCTCTTTCAGAAATTTTATGACCCAAGACAATGCCTTCATTAACCATAAAGTGGCACTTCTCCCAATTCAAGACAAGATTTGTTTGTTCACATCTCTGCAAAACTCGATCAAGATTGCTCAAATAATCATCAAAAGACTTCCCATAAAGGAAAAAGTCATCCATAAAAACCTCAACAATCTTTTCACAAAATTAGAGAATATAGCAGTCATACATCTTTGAAAAGTAGCAGGTGCATTACATAAACCAAAAGGCATGCGTCTATAAGCATAGGTTCCAAAAGGACAAGTAAAAGTGGTCTTTTCTTGATCAGGTTGAGAAACAGGTATTTGTGAAAAGCCAGAATATCCATCAAGGAAGAAAAAGTGTGTGTGCTTAGATAATCTTTCAAGCATTTTATCAATAAAAGGAAAAGGGTAATGATATTTTCTAGTTGCTTTTTTTAATTTTCAAAAATCAATTACATTCTATAGCCTGTAACAATTCTTTGTGGAATAAGTTCATTCTTACCATTAGGAACAACAGTTATACCTCCTTTCTTAGGAACACAATGACCAGGACTTACCCATCTACTATCAGCTATGGGATAGATTATACCTGCTTCCAGAAGTTTTAACATTTCCGTTCTTACCACTTCTTTCATCTTCGCATTTAACCGACGTTGGTGATCAACATCGGGTTTAGCATCAGGTTCCATATTAATTTTGTGTTGACATAGAGTGGGACTAACGCCCTTTAAATCATCAAGAGTATATCCAATAGCAGCTCAGTGCTTCCTCAAAACTTTCAATAATCTTTCTTCTTCATGTTCTGAAAGGTTAGCACTAATAATAACAGGACATATCTTCTTCTCATCAAGATAAGCATATTTCAAACTGTTTGGCAATTGTTTTAATTCAAACACAGGATCACCTTTAGGTGGAGGAGGACCTCCTAGAGTTTCAATAGGCAAATTGTGTTTAAGCAGAGGACGTTGTTCAAAGAAAATTTTATCTATTTCATTTCTTTCATGCATATGAAAATCATTTTCATGGTCTATCAAATATTGTTCTAAAGGATCAGTAGGTGGTACATCAATAGAAGCAAGACCAATTAATTCATCCTTACTAGGCAATTCTTTTTCATGAATATTTCTACTAAACTTGGAAAAATTAAAATCATGAGAATCATTACCAAAACTAACACGACAGTTTGTTTCTCACAATCTATCTTAGCATTAATGGTGTTCAAGAAAGGTCTACCAAATATAATGGGACAAAAGTCATCTTATGGGGAACCAAGAACAAGAAAATCAGCAGGGTATTTTATTTTCCCACACCAGACTTCAACATCTTTAACAATCCCAATTGGTGATATAGTGTCTCCATTAGCAAGTTTAATAGTAACATCTATTTCTTCTATCTCTGCGGGTGCTATGTCATTCATAATTTCTAGATATAAAGTGTAAGGAATAGCACTCACACTAGCACCTATGTCACATAAACCATGATAACAGTGATCTCCTATTTTAATTGAGATGACAGGCATGCCAACAACAGGTCTATGTTTGTCCTTTTTATCAGGTTTGGCAATTCTAGCAGCTTCTTCACAGAAGTAAATAACATGCCCATCCATATCTTCTTCTAAGAGATCTTTAACCATAGCAATATTAGGTTCTACTTTAATTTGTTCATCTGGTTTAGGTGTTCTAATATAACTTTTGTTTACCACAGTTGAAACTTTAGCATGTTCCTTTATCCTAACAGGGAAAGCTGGTTTCTCAATATAAGTAGTAGGAACAACTGGATCAACATTATAAAGTATAGTTTCTTCTTTAACTGGTACCGGTTCTTTAGTTTCTTCTTTAATAGGTGGATGATATTTAAACCACTTCTCTTTAGGGAGTTCAACATGAGTAGCAAATGATTCACAAAAGGAGGCTACTATCTCAGAGTCAAGTCCATACTTAGTGCTAAACTTTTGAAAAGCATCGGTATCCATAAAAGATTTAACACAATCATACTCAATTTTAATACATGACTCTTTACCTTTGTCGAGTTCCCAATCTTTAGAATTGTGTTTATTATTTCCAAAATATCCCACCGGAATTCAATAGTCTTTTTCATAAAGGAACCAGCACAAGAAGTATCAAGCATGGTTTGATCATTACGAGAAAGCCGAGCATAAAAATTCTGAATAATAATTTCTCTAGAGAGCTCATGATTGGGGCATGAATATAACATTGACTTAAGCCTCCCCCAAGATAGAGCAATACTTTCTCCTTCACGAGGCCAAAAATTATATATATAATTCCGATCACGATGAACTAGATGCATAGGATAATTTTTTTGATGTAACTCCAATTTCAAATGATTCCAATTCCATGATCCAATATCATCACATAGCATATTCCATGTCAATGCTTTTCCCTTCAAAGATAAAGGGAAAACCTTCTTCATAAGTTTATCTCCGGGTAAACCTGCAAGCTTGAACAATCAACAAATTTGTTCTACATATATCAAGTGCATGACGGGATGTTCGGTTCCATCTCCTGCATAAGGATTAGCTAGCAGTTGTTCTATCATACCCGAAGGAATTTCATATTCAATATTTTCAGTTGGTGCGGTAGGTTGAGGGGTAACTAATTGTGGTTCCGGATGAGGTGAAGATACCCAGAACAAACCCCTCAAAGGATTGTTTTCCATAGTAACAAGTGACAATAAATTTCAGCACACTATATAAATGTTTCCTTACCAAATTCCACTTACCAAAGGTGCTTCACTCCCCGGCAACGGCACCAAAAAATAGCCTTGATGACCCACAAGTATAGGGTATCAATTGTAGCTCTTTTCGATAAGTAAGAGTGTCAAACCCAACGAGGAGCAAAAGGAAATGACAAGTAGTTTTCAGTAAGGTAATGTCTGCAAGTGCTGAAATTGTAAGTAACAGAGTAGTTTGA
This sequence comes from Triticum urartu, assembly GCF_056163025.1. Taxonomy (NCBI): domain Eukaryota; kingdom Viridiplantae; phylum Streptophyta; class Magnoliopsida; order Poales; family Poaceae; genus Triticum; species Triticum urartu. The sequence continues at coordinate 191,580,290 of NC_141878.1, read as the reverse complement.
TAGAAAGATACTTCGTAACGGGCAACTAACGATAGTAGTAACAAAAGTGTAGCAAGGTAGCCAATCCTTTTGAGGCAAAGGACTGGCCAAAACAGTCTCTTATAATAAGCAAAGCGTTCTTGAGGGTACACGGGAATTTCATCTAGTCACTTTCATCATGTTGGTTTAATTCATGTTCGCTACTTTGATAATTTGATATGTGGGTGGACCGGTGCTTAGTTGTTGTTCTTACTTGAACAAACCTCCTACTTATGATTAACCCTCCCGCAAGCATTCGACCTATGAGAAAAGTATTAAGAATAAATTCAAGCCATAGCATTAATCTTTTGGATCCAATCGGTCCCTTACGGAATAACGCATAAACTGGGGGTTTAAGTTTCTGTCACTCTCGCAACCCACCATGTATTTGCTACTGCACAATGCATTCCCTTAGGCCCAAATATGGCAAAGTGTCATGTAGTCGACGTTCACATGACACCACTAAGGGAATCACAACATACATACTATCAAAATATCGAACACATATCAAATTCACATGATTACTTCCAACATGACTTCTCCCGTGACCTCAAGAACAAAGCACTACAAGAAGCAGGCACTTTGCCATCATCCATGGCTGACGGCAAAGGCATTCCTAGCGGACAGCAAAGGCCTTTGCCCTCCACCAGCAGACGGCAACAGGTCCGACTGAATAGGCTACGGCAAAGGGCTCTTTGTCGTCTGCTAGCGGACGACAAAGATGAAACGGTCTTTGTCGTCTGCCAGCTGATGGTAAATAGCCTGGACGACACACATGGTAGGTTAGGTCTGTTAGGGGGTTAACGGAGTGCTTTGCCATCGGCTAGCAGATGGCAAAGACCTTTGCACCTTTGTTGTCTACCAGCGGACGACAAAGTAACCAAATAGGACAGCCCCCAGGTGCTGCCACATGGCATGATATGCCGTCCGCTGGCAGACGACAAAGGTGCAACAGTCCGTGCCGTCTACCAGCAGACGGTAAAGTAACCAAATAGGCCAACCAGTGTCCCAGATTGCATAGGTAGCTGCCACATGGTAGGTTTGCCATCTGCTGGCTGATGGCAAAGCTCTTTGTCGTCTGCCAGTAGACGGCAAAGAGCCAGTATAGCCCCTGTTTTTTCTTAAATTCATTCAATTTCATATATATATATATATATAAACATTTGAAGATATATATAGACAAGCATATCCAACAAGTTTCCAACACATCCGACAAGATATATATAGACAAGCATATCCAACAAGTTTCTGATGGCAGCTGGAACTACGTCGGTGTTTCCCCGGAGAGGGAGGGATGATGCAGCACAATGGTGGTAGGTATTTCCCTCAGTTATGAAAGCAAGTTTATCGAACCAGTAGGAGAACCAATCAACACAACGTAAACAGCCCCTGCACACAAATAACAACACCTCGCAACCCGATGTGTTAAAGGGGTTATCAATCCCTTTCGGGTAACGGCGCTAGAAATTGGTGCGTGACGGTAAAAAGGTTGTTGATTGGATAAATAGATCGCAAATAAAATAAAGGGAAGCAAAGTATTTTTGTATTTTTGGTTTAATAGATCTAAAAATAAAAGCAAGGAAAAAGTAGACCGTAAAGGCAAATATATGAGAAATAAGACCCGGGGGCTGTAGGTTTCACTAGTGGCTTCTCTCAAGAAAAATAGCAAACGGTGGGTAAACAAATTACTGTTAGGAAATTGATAGAACTTCAAATAATTATGACGATATCCAGGCAATGATCATTACATAGGCATCACGTCCAATATTAGTAGAGCAACTCCTGCCTGCATCTACTACTATTACTCCACACATCGACCGCTATCCATCATGCATCTAGTGTATTAAAATCATGGAAAACGGAGTAATGCAATAAGAACGATGACGTGATGTAGACAATATCCATTTATCTATATGGTAGTAGATACAGATCTCGTATTTTTATCCTTAGTAGCAACGATACATACATGTCGGTTCCTTTTCTGTCACTGGGATCAAGCACCGTAAGATCGAACCCACTACTGGGCACCTCTTCCCATTGCAAGATAAATAGATCGAGTTGGCCAGACAAAACCCAAATATCGGAGAATAAATACGAGGCTATAAGAGATCACGCACAAAAGAGGTCAAAGAAACTCAAATACTTTCATGGATATAAAAACATAGATCTGATCATAAAGTCGAAGTTCATCGATCCCAACAAACACAACGCAAAAGACTTACATCATATGGATCTCCAAGAGACCATTGTATTGAGGATCAAGAGAGAGAGAGAGAGATGAAGCCATCTAGCTACTAACTACGGACCCGAAGGTCTACAAAGAACTACTCACGCATCGTCGGAGAGTCACCAGTAGAAGTGGTGAACCCCTCCGTGATGGTGTCTAGATTGGATCTGGTGATTTTGGACTATGCGGCAGCTGGATGAATATTTCGTTGACTCACCTGGGGTTCTGGGATTTTTGGGGTATTTATAGAGCAAAGAGGCAGTCCGGGGGGTACCCGAGGTGGGAAGAACCCACCAGGGCGCGCCAGGGCCTCCTGGCGCGACTCCCCCCAGGTGCAACCAGGGCCCATCTGCTTCCTTTTGGCCCATAAAAAATTATCGTAAAGTTTCATGCCATTTGGACTCCGTTTGATATTGATTTCCTACGATGTAAAAAACATGGAAATAACAGGAACTGGCACCGGGCACTATGTCAATAGGTTAGTACCAAAAAATGGTATAAAATGACTATAAAATGATTATAAAACATCCAAGATTGATAATAAAACAACATGGAACAATCAAAAAGTATAGATATGTTGGAGACGTATCAGTTTCCAACACATCCGACAACATATCCAACAAGTTTGCAACAACACATGTCCAACAAGTTTCCAACACTACATATCCAATAAGAAGTTTCCTCCAACAAAGTTCATCGTACAAAATCAAAACAAAAAGAGTAAACTTCATGAAAGCAAGCTCCTCATCTAAAGAAAATATGCAAATTGGGAAAGAAGAAAGTTAGAAGAAGAAGGCTATCTAGAAAAAGAAGAAAAAGAATAAGAATAAGAAGAAGAAGAAATAGAATTTATCTACTCTTTCTTAGTCTCCTCTCCTCTTCTTTATCTTCTTCTTCTAAATAAGGTAGGAAAAAATGGCATTTTTTAGCTAAGCTAGCTAGGTAAAAATGCTAAGTGTGTAGGTCATTTTAGAGCTAAGGTAGGTAAGTAGGTTATTTTGGAGCTAACCTAGGTAAAATGGATCATATTGAAGCTAACCTAGGTAAACTTGATCATTTTGGAGCTAACCTAGCTTATTATGCCATTTTTGAATTAACTAAGCATATTATGCCAATTTTGACATAAGTAAGCTAATTATAGGTCTTTATTGAGCTAACCCAACTAACTAAGCATATTAGAGCTAATTTAGCATTTTAGAGCTAACTCAGGTCATTTTCAAGCTAACTTAGGTAAAATCGATCATTTTGGAGCTAATTAGGCTTATTATGTCATTTTCAAGGAAAATAAGCTAACTATGCCATTTTTTTAAACCTAAGTAAGCTAATTATGCCATTTTTTACATATGTAAGCTAAGTGTATGTCATTATTAAGCAAACCTAGGTAAGTAAGCATATTAGAGATAACTAGCATATTAGAGCTAACTTAGGTCATTTCGGAGGAAACAAAGCTAAGTATAGATCATTTAGGAGCTAAGTCTAGGTCTTTATGCATTTGGTAAGCACAACACTAGAGAAAACTTATCGGCATCACGGAGGTGAAGGACCGGTTGGGTTTGCGCCAGTGCTAGACGGAGAAGGATTGGTCGGGGTCGGGTTTGCGCCAGTGCGAGACGGAGAAGGATCGGTCGATGCTTGCCGGGAGGCATGCTGCACCAAAGATCATTTGCAATGTCTCGTTAGCATGATGCAACTGAAATGTGAATACTAGTAACTAATGACCATTCAAATGAAACTCACCATGTCCGCTATAGCAATCTGGGGCATCAGCGGAGGGCTCTGGCCATTTTTCTCGCACACAGACTGCACATTTTGTTTTCATGAGTCATTCATATTACTTAACAATGAAACAAACATTATGTGCATGATTTGGCTAATATGCAGGAGAAACTTACCACGAGGAGCTCGTATAGGGCCCGATGAGATGTGTCGTTCCGGTTCCTCTCCGCCTCCAACATACTAGCCGCCCTCTCCTCCAGCTCGATCTCCCTCTGCTTAGCTTGCCTGTTTGCCTCCGCCAGAAGCTCCTGGGCCCTAGCCTCGATGGTGAGCTCCACTAGCCATGGTAGAGGTGGTATCTCAGGAAGAGACCTCGCATGGCACTTCTTGATCTCTGGGAGACTTCTAGTAGTACGCATCAGTCCATCCCCAATGTCTATCGAGCCATGTTTCCTCTCGTCACCAGATAGCATCACGAGCTCTGGATCAAAAGGACTCTAGCTTGGGTTGAAGTCATCCCCTTTCGTTGCCTTCCCAAAGTCTCTGTACCCCACGAGCTTGTTGTGGGAGGAGATGTTGGTGAAGCTCTCTAGATGATCGAGGTCATCCTCAGAGAATGCCTTGGCCTTCTTGAACGGGGCAGTATGGGCCATGGCATAGAGGTCGTACAGCGGTGGCATGTCCTTCTTGTTGTGTTTCGCCTAAAAGAGAGGAACAACATATTAGTTAAGGGCTCAAGATAGCATGGAGAATGGCATTGCATGAATCTTTAAGGGCTCAAACCACATACCAAGTGATATCCATACTCAAATAGGTTGGAGCTCCCTTGATGGTGTGGCACACCTCGCATTTGGGCATGCTTATCCCTGGACTTGTTGTGTTGGGCTAGCCATTGGGGAGAGCACCACTCATCCACCAACGCCTCCCAATAGTCCATCCTATCCGCACACCATCGCGGGGCACCTAAGTTTGGCAAAGAGAAATTTCAGCACTACACCTACGAATGAAATCAAGGAAACTAAGTACGACGCCTTAAGAATAGGTAATTACCTTCATGTACTTCTCCTTACTCAGATACTTGCCGCGGCACTTGGTCTTGGCCCTCCTAATGCTAGTCGAGGTGTAGTAGTCTCGAACAGCCTGCACCCTAGCCTCGTGCTGTAAGTTCTAAAGTAGGCGCTTGCACTCGGTTTCGAGAACCCTAGCCGCCTCCGCCTCGTGTTCCTCAGAACACCTGTAGAAGATCTGCAATCAAAGAAGACAACATTGATTAGTAAAATCACTAGGTAATGTTGATTTTTAATTTTGTAAAGGAGAAATTACCCAAAACCGCCGCCTCACAATGTCAGCCACCCTCTCGCACAAGACACCGTCGACCCTCTCCTCCAGCGGGGCCCGGGCAGCCACGTACAACTCCCAGCTCAGTGCTAGCTGTGGAACCAGACCCTCACCGGGCAACGTGACCCACCCCGGGAAGTGGTGCCGACAAAGCACACCAAGGACCTGGTTGGGCCTGCGGACACCATCGGCGTATATCCAACCCCTGCAGTATGACAAGGCCAACACATTAGATATTAATTTGAAGGAACATGAAGGACAAAGGTTAAAATAGAGTAAATGCACTTACTTCTCCCCGTTAGGCTCAATCAATGACCTCTGATCACGGGTTGCCGGCATGGCCGGGAGCTTCGTACCACCACGCTGGTAGAACTTCTTGCCCTGCTCAACCAGCTCGCCCTCGCTAAAACTATCGTCAGACCAGGTCTCCTCGCCATCAGCATGACCACTAGTCTCCGGAGTCACGTGGGATGAAGACTCCGGGACCGGAGTCTCGTGGACGAGGACTCTGGGGCCCGAGTCTCCTGCGACAAAGACTCTGGGGCCCGAGGCTCGTCGGCCTGAGGCTCGTGGACCGGAGTCCAAGACGGATCCAAGTCTGATGGGTCCACCTGAGACGGAGCACTCCAGTGGTCCAGAGAAACAGCTGGGGGTGGTGGCGAGGAAGGCACAACAGGCTTCCTACCTCTCCCGTCGCCACATCCACCTCTAGCTCCACCCATCTTCGTCTTCCCCCGATCTCTCCCGGCCAAAGAAGAAGCACCCGCCGGTGTCGTCATGCTGTCTACGAGCGCTCTCCGAAGCTGCTGGGGTGCAATATAGCCACCCCTCCCAGCACGTGCCAAGGAAGGAGGCTTGGAGCGCTCTCCACCCGCGCCCACCATCTGTCAACACCTACAATGACAAAGAGTAAATGAAATTAGTACAACATAAACATAATAAAAAATTGGTGGGTGAAAACAACACCTAAAAAATTAACTAACTAACTAACTAAGTAAGTAATTAACCTAAAAATAACTAACTAATTAAAGGTTTTTTCTTAAGGGCGGAAATGGTCTTTAATAGGTTAAAATTATTTTAGTGTTTCAAGAATATTTGAGAAAATTTAGGGAAGCTCATTGGACATATATTGTCCATATATAAGAGTTTCAACACACACAGTCATGTTCAAAATATTGGTCAAATCAATCAAAAACCCTTTATGCAAAATTCTGCCTTTAGCCAACTAATTGACAAATAATTCTAGAAACCATTAGCCAACTAATTGACAAATGTTGAATAAACCTGCCTTTCCTTTTTCTTTTCTGGTTTTCAAGAAACAAAAGAAAAGGGATGCATATGACTCCTAATCCTAATCATTTACATGGTTGTTTTCTAGGAGTAGTAATTAGTAAAACTAAAACTAGAACTGGTTAACAGAAATAACCTAACTAACCTACAAACTAATTAATCTAACTAACCTACAAACTAACCTAGTCTAAAGATCAAAGCAAAAGTGTCTAGATAACAACAAAGATCTGCTTGTACTCTCTTCATAGAGAATGATTTTAAACCAAAAATTAACAACAAAGATCGAAGCAAATAAACAATTTATGAACATTTGTGTCCAGATAACAGAAAATATCACCAAAAAACACAAACATAAAAAAGTTGGATATGTTGTTGGACAGATCACTTAGAGTGATAATATAGATCTCATCAATGTATGAATCAGGCCACTACTTGTGAACATCACAAGTCATCACCGGGATCCATAGACAAAAATCTCCAATTAGGAAAAAATCAACCAAAAACGTTACACAGATTCCTGAGTTCAAATAAGAATATTTAAATGGTTTCATAATAAATGGTTGAGCCGTCAGACAAAGCTTTCTAGGAAAATAGGATTATGCTTTTTATCAAACAAGTAGCAATAAGCGACTGTGAAATCTCCTTTTTTAATATGTAAAGTAGGTTAAAACACCACCTACTAACTAATTAACTAACTAACTGACTAAGTAATTAACCTAAAAAATAACTAACTAACTAATTAACCTATGTAATTAACCTAAAAATAGCAAGAAAAAAAAAGAAAAAAGAAAGGAAGAAACCTCACCTGCAGGGGGCGGAGCGGCGCCAGGCGGCTGGGGGGAGCGGCGACAGGTGGCAGGCGGCCTGAGCGGTGGGGCATCGGGGCGCCGGGGTGAAAGGGGGCGTCGGGGGCGGAGCAGCGACGGGCGTCGGGGCACCAGGGGCGTCGAGCCAGGGGCGGAGCGGCAACGAGCGCTGGGGCGGCGAGTGTGTCAGTGGCGGTGGTGGTTGGGGGCTGCGTGGGTGGTGGTGGTCGGGGGCGGCAGGGGCGATGGGGGTCGGCGGCGGGTGCGGCGGGCACAGGGACGGCATGCACGGGGACGGCGCGGGTGAGGTGAGGGAGAGAGAGAGGGGAGAGAGGGGTGGGGCGCGGGGACGACCATTTTTGGTTTAGCTTAATTTCTTTGTCGTCTGCTAGCTGACGGCAAAGAGCGTATCTAGTGGGGTGGGGCCGGGAGGAAATGGCCGTTAGGTTCGCCATTCTCTTTGCCGTCAGCTAGCAGACGATAAAGAAGCTTTGCCGTCTGCTAGCTGACGGCAAAGAATGTGGTCGTTAGTTTGTTCTCACTAGTGGGCCACCCTCTCTCTTTGCCATCCACTAGCAGACGACAAAGAGCTAGCTGACGGCAAAAAACTTCTTTGCCATCTGCTCTTTCTTTGCCGTCAGCTTTCTGTATGCTGATGGCAAAGACTTCCTTTGTCGTCAACTAGCCGACGACAAAGAACTGGCTGACGGCAAAGATCCTGATTCCGGTAGTGAAGGTAACTACTCACAAATGATAAACATGCTCATGATCAGAGAAGTATTAAATATCATATTGGATCTGAACATATAATCTTCCACCAAATAAACCATATAATAATCAACTACAAGATGTAATCAACACTACTAGTAACCCACAAGCACCAATCAATAGTTCCAGTAACAAGATTGAACACAAGAGATGAACTAGGGTTTGAGAGGAGATGGTGCTGTTGAAGATGTTGATGGAGATTACCCTCCCCAAGATGGGAGAGTTGTTGGTGATGATGATGACGATGATTTCCCCCTCCGGGAGGGAAGTTCCCCCGGGGGAATCGCTCCGCCGGAGGGCAAAAGTGCTCCGACCCAAGTCCCGCCTCGAGACGGCGGCGCTCTGTCCCGAAAGTCCTCCTCTGATTTTTTTCTAGGTCAAAATGACTTATATACCAAAAGATGGGCACTGGAGGTGGCCCGAGGAGGGCACAACCCACCAGGGTGCGCATGGGCTCCCTAGCGCGCCTAGGTTGGTTGTGCCCACCTCGTGGGCCCCCTCTGGTAGTTCTTTGGTCCAATAATTCTTAAGTAATCCATAAAAAATCCCCGTGAAGTTTCAGCTTGTTTGGAGTTGTGTAGAATAGGTGGCCTGACATAGCTTTTCCAGGTCCAGATTTATAGCTGCCAGAATTCTCCCTCTTGGTGTGTTCCTTGCAAATTGTGAGAGAAAAGGCATTAGAATTACTCCAAAAAGCATTATTATGGATAAAAACATTATAAATAATAATAATAAAACATGATGCAAAATGGACGTATCAGCGTCCATGTTGGGTCTACGCGGAACACCCACCACACGCTCCGCCGCCGCTGCCCGTCGGCATCTGTTGCCGGCCGCCGTTGCCGCCACACCACTGTCAAAAGCCAGGGCCATCGCCCGCTCCCGCCGCCTCGGCCCGAAGGCAGGACGTGGCTGTCGTGGCCGCCACCCCACTGCCGGCCATCGTGGCCCGAAGGCGGGAGGTGGTGGTTGTGGCCGCCAGCCCACTGTCGACCGTCGGGGTCATCACCCGCTCCGCCACCGCCGCCCGAAGGCGGGAGGCGGAGGTGGATGCCCGCACGTGCGTCAGTGATACATCCATTTTGCATCATGCTTTTATATCGATATTTATTGCATTATGGGCTGTTATTACACATTATGTCACAATACTTATGCCTATTCTCTCTTATTTTAGAAGGTTTACATGAAGAGGGGGAATGTCAGCAGCTGGAATTCTGGGCTGGAAAAGGAGCAAATATTAGAGACCTATTCTGCACAACTCCGAAAGTCCTAAAACTTCACGGGAGCACGTTTCAGAATATATAAAAAATATTGGGCGAAGGAAGTACCAGAGGGGGGCCACCCACCATCCACGAGGGTGGGGGCGTGCCCTGGCCCCCTGGCAGGCCTCCGGTGTCCATCTTCTGCTATATGAGGTCTTTCATCCCGGAAATAATCATAAGCTAGCTCACGGGACAAAACTCTGCCGCCACGAGGCGGAACCTTGGCGGAACCAATCTAAGGCTCCAGCGGAGCTGTTTTGCCAGGGAAACTTCCCTCCGAGAGGGGGAAATCATCACCATCGTCATCACCATCGATCCTCTCATTGGGAGGGGGTCAATCTCCATCAACATCTTCACCAGCACCATCTCATCTCAAACCCTAGTTCATCTCTTGTATCTAATCTTTGTCCCAAAAGCCTCAGATTGGTACTTGTGGGTTGCTAGTAGTGTTAATTACTCCTTGTAGTTGATGGTAGTTGGTTTATTCGGTGGAAGATCATATGTTCAGATCCTTTATGCATATTAATACCCCTCTGATTATGAACATGAATATGATTTGTGAGTAGTTACATTTGTTCCTGAGGACATGGGTGAAGTCTTGCTATAAGTAGTCATGTGGATTTGGTATTCGTTCGATATTTCGATGAGATGTATGTTGTCTCTCTTCTAGTGGTGTCATGTGAACATTGACTACATGACACTTCACCATTGTTTGGGCCTAGGGGAAGGCATTGGGAAGTAATAAGTAGATGATGGGTTGCTAGAGTGATAGAAGCTTAAACCCTAGTTTATGAGTTGCTTCGTAAGGGGCTGATTTGGATCCATATGTTTCATGCTATGGTTAGGTTTACCTTAATACTTATTTTGTAGTTGCGGATGCTTGCAATAGGGGTTAATCACAAGTGGGATGCTTTTCCATGGAAGGGAAGTACCCAAGCACCAGTCCACCCACATATCAAATTATCAAAGTACCGAACACGAATCATATGAGCGTGATGAAAACTAGCTTGATGATAATTCCCATGTGTCCTCGGGAGAGTTTTCCCTTATATAAGAGTTTGTCCAGGCTTGTCCTTTTCTAAAAAAAGGATTGGGCCATCTTGCTGCATCTTATTTACTTTTACTATTTGTTACCCGTTACAAAACCTTATCACAAAACTACATGTTACCGATAATTTCTGTGCTTGTAGAGAATACCTTGTTGAAAACTGCTTATCATTTCCTTCTGCTCCTCGTTGGGTTCGACACTCTTACTTATTGAAAGGACTACAATAGATCCCCTATACTTGTGGGTCATCAAGATCTTTTTTGGCACCGTTGTCGGGGAGTGAAGCGCCTTTGGTAGGTGGAATTTGGTAAGGAAAAATTTATATAGTGTGCTGAAATTTACTGTCACTTGTTACTATGGAAAGTAATCCTTTGAGGGGCTTGTTCGATCGGGGTATCTTCACCCTAACCAGTAGAGCAAAGAGTTGCTCCTCAACCTACTGAACCTACTGAAAATGTTTACTTTGAAATTCCTTCGGGTATGAGAGAAACTGCTAGCTAATCCTTTTACAGGAGATGGAACATTGCATCCTGATTTGCACCTAATCTATGTGGATGAAGTTTGTGGATTATTTAAGCTTGCAGGTATGACCGAGGATGTTATCAAGAAGAAGGTCTTCCCTTTATCTTTGAAGGGAAAGGCATTGACATGGTTTAGGCTATGTGATGATATGGGATCATGGAACTACAACCGATTGAAATTGGAATTTCATCAGAAGTTTTATCCTATGCATCTTGTTCATCGTGATCGCAATTATATATATAATTTTTGGCCTCATGAAGGAGAAAGCATCGCTCAGGCCTGGGGGAGGCTTAAGTCAATGTTTTATTCATGCCCCAATCATGAGCTCTCAAGAGAAATTATTATTCAAAAAATTTATGATTGGCTTTCTCTCGATAATCGCTCCATGCTCGACACTTCTTGTACTGGCTCTTTTATGATGAAGACTATTGAATTCAAATGGGATTTATTGGAAAGAATTAAACGCAACTCTGAAGATTGGGATCTCGAAGAAGGTAAGGAGTCAGGTATAATACCTAAGTTTGATTGTGTTAAATATTTTATGGATACCGATGCTTTCCGTGAATTTAGCACTAAATATGGACTTGACTCTGAGATAGTAGCTTCTTTCTATGAATCCTTTGCTACTCATGTTGATCTCCCTAAGGATAAGTGGTTTAAATATAATACTTCCATTGAAGTAAAAGTAGTTGCACCTATTAAAGTTGAAGAAAATACTATCACTTATAATGATTCTGTTGTTCCTACTGCTTATATTGAGAAACCACCTTTCCCTGTTAGAATAAAGGATCATGCTAAATCTTCAACTGTGGTTTGTAAGATTAATACTAGAACACCTACCCTCTGAGCAAATTAAAGTTGAACCTAGTGTTGCTATGGTTAAACATCTCTTGGCCAATAATATTGATGAGCATGTTATTTACTTCTGTGATGAAGCTGCTAGAATTGCTAGACTTGATACTAAAAATAAGCATAGACCTGTTGTAGGCATGCATGTTATTTATGTTAAAATAGGAGATCATTGCTATCATGGCTTATGTGATATGGGTGCTAGTGCAAGTGCAATACCTCATACCTTATACAAATAAATTATGCATGATGTTGCACCTGCTGAGATAGAAGAGATTGATGTTACAATTAAACTTGCCAATAGAGACACTATTTCACCTGTTGGGATTGTTAGAGATGTTGAAGTCTTGTGTGGGAAAGTTAAATATCCTGCTGATTTTCTTGTACTTGGTTCCCCACAAGATAAGTTTTGTCCCATTATATTTGGTAGACCCTTCTTGAATACTGTTAATGCTAAGATAGACTGCAAAAAGGATGTTGTTACTATTGGTTTGGGGGATATGTCTCATGAGTTTAACTTTGCTAAATTTCGTAGACAACCTCATGATAAAGAATTGCCTAGTAAAGATGAAATTATTGGTCTTGCTTCTATTGCTGTGCCTCCTAATGATCCTTTAGAACAATATTTGCTAGACCATGAAAATGATATGTTTATGAACGAAAGAAGGGAAATAGATGAAGTATTCTTTAAATAGGGACTTATTTTGAAACACAACTTGCCTGTTGAAATCCTTGGGGATCCTCCTCCACCCAAGGGTGATCCCGTGTTTGAGCTTAAACCTTTACCTGATACTCTTATATATGCTTATCTTGATGAGAAAGAGATATATCTTTTTATTATTAGTGCTAACCTTTCAAAGCATGAAGAAAAGAAATTATTGGAAACTCTGAAGAAGCACCGTGCTGCTATTGGATATACTCTTGATGATCTTAAGGGCATTAGTCCCACTCTATTCCAGCACAAAATAAAATTGGAGGAAGACACTAAACCGGTTGTTGATCACCAACAATGGTTAAATCCTAAGATGAAAAAGTGGTAAGAAAAGAAATAATAAAGCTTCCGGAGGCAGGTATAATTTATCCCGTTGTTGATAGTCTGTGGGTAAGTCATGTCCATTGTGTCCTTAAGAAGGGAGGTATTTCTGTTGTTCCTAATGATAAAGATGAATTGATTCCACAAAGAATTGTTACACTTTATAGAATGGTAATTGATTTCCGCAAATTAAATAAAGCTACTAAAAAGGATCACCCGTTACCTTTTATTGATCAAATGATAGAAAGATTATCCAAACATACACATTTTTGCTTTCTAGATGGTTATTCTGGTTTCTCTCAAATACCTGTGCCAAAGTAGGATCAAGAAAAGAAAACTTTTACTTGCCCTATCGGTACCTTTGCTTATAGATGTATGCCTTTTGGTTTATGCAATGCACCTGCTACCTTTCAAAGATGTATGACTGCTATATTCTTTGACTTTTGTGAAAAGTTTGTTGAGGTTTTCATGGATGATTTCTCCGTATATGGAACTTCTTTTGATGATTTCTTAAGCAACCTTGATCGAGTTTTGCAGAGATGTGAGGAAACTAATCTTGTCTTGAATTGGGAGAAGTGCCACTTTATGGTTAATGAAGTTATTGCCTTGGGACATAAAATTTCTGAAAGAGGTATTGAAGTTAATAAATCTAAAGATGATGCTATTGAAAAGATGTCGTGTCCTAAAGACATCAAAGGTATAAGAAGTTTCCTTGGTCATGTCGGATTTTATAGGAGGTTCATTAAGGATTTCTCTAAAATCTCCAGGCCTCTGACTAATCTCTTGCAAAAAGATATTCCTTTTGTCTTTGATGATGATTGTGTAGAAGCATTTGAAATACTTAAGAAAGCTTTGATTTCTGCACCTATTGTACAGCCACCTGATTGGAATTTACCCTTTGAAATTATGTGTGATGCTAGTGATTATGCTGTAGGGGCTGTTTTAGGACATAGGGTTGATAAGAAATTAAATGTTATCCAATATGCTAGTAAGACTCTGGACAGTGCCCAGAGAAATTATGCTACTACCAAAAAGGAATTTTTAGCAGTTGTATTTGCTTGTGATAAGTTCAGACCCTATATTGTTGATTCTAAAGTAACTTTTCACACTGATCATGCTGCTATTAAATATCTTATGGAAAATAAAGATGCTAAACCTAGACTTATTAGATGCGTTCTCTTGCTTCAAGAATTTGATTTGCATATTATTGATAGAAAGGGAGCTGAGAACCCTGTTGCAGACAACTTGTCTAGGTTACAGAATGTTCTTGATGACCCACTACCTATTGATGATAGCTTTCCTGATGAACAATTGGCTGTCATAAATGCTTCTCGTACTGCTCCATGGTATGCTGATTATGCAAATTATATTGTTGCTAAATTTATACCACCTAGTTTCACATACCAGCAAAAGAAAAAGTTCTTCTATGACTTAAGACATTACTTTTTGGATGACCCACACCTTTATAAAGAAGGAGTAGATGGTGTTATTAGACGTTGTGTACCTGAGCATGAACAGGAACATATCATATGCAAGTGTCACTCCGAGACTTATGGAGGACACCATGCTGGAGATATAACTGCACATAAGGTACTGCAATCCGGTTTTTATTGGCCTACTCTCTTCAAGGATGCCCATAAGTTTGTCTTGTCTTGTGATGAATGTCAAAGGATTGGTAATATTAGTAGATGTCAAGAAATTCCTATGAATTATTCACTTATTATTGAACCTTTCATGTTTGGGGCTTTGATTATATGGGACCGTTTCCTTCCTCTAATGGGTATACACATATTTTAGTTGTTGTTGATTATGTTACTAAGTGGGTCGAAGCTATTCCAACTAGTATTGCTGATCATAACACCTCTATTAAGATGCTTAAAGAAGTTATTTTTCTGAGGTTTGGAGTCCCTAGATATTTAATGACTGATGGTGGTTCACATTTTATTCATGGTGCCTTTTGTAAAATGCTTGCTAAGTATGATGTTAATCATAGAATTGCATCTCCATATCATCCACAGTCTAGTGGTCAAGTAGAATTGAGTAATAGAGAGCTTAAATTAATTTTGCGAAAGAATATTAATAGATCTGGAAAGAATTGGTCCAAGAAACTTGACGATGCATTATGGGCATATAGGACTGTTGTCGGTGTCAAAACCGGCGGATCTCGGGTAGGGGGTCCCGAACTGTGCGTCTAAGGCGGATGGTAACAGGAGGCAGGGGACACATTGTTTTACCCAGGTTCGGGCCCTCTTGATGGAGGTAAAACCCTACGTCCTGCTTGATTAATATTGATGATATGGGTAGTACAAGAGTAGATCTACCACGAGATCAGAGAGGCTAAACCCTAGAAGCTAGCCTATGGTATGATTGTATGTTATCCTACGGACTAAAACCCTCTGGTTTATATAGACACCAGAGAGGGTTAGGGTTACACAAGGTCGGTTACAAAGGAGGAGATACACGTATCCGTATTGCCTAGCTTGCCTTCCACGCCAAGTAGAGTCCCATCCGGACACGAGACGAAGTCTTCAATCTTGTATCTTCATAGTCTAACAGTCCGGCCAATGGATATACTCCGGCTGTCCGGAGACCCCCTAATCCAGGACTCCCTCAGTAGCCCCTGAACCAGGTTTTCAATGACGATGAGTCCGGCACGCAGTATTGTCTTCGGCATTGCAACGCGGGTTCCTCCTCCGAATACACCACGGAAGAATTTGAATACAAGGATAGTGTCCGACCCTGCAAAATAAGTTCCACATACCACCGTATAGAGAATAATATTTCCACAAATCCAATTTTCTGATTTGTTTTGGCAATACGACATTATGTCACGGCCCGGTGATTATTCGAACCATTTCTTTTAACTAGCCCCACACATAACGCAAGGCAGTTTTTTGACACGTCTTGTCAAAGCAAAGATCGTGTCCCCTTAGCACGGGATTCTCATCAATACGGGCGTGGGTAACCCAACCGCTTCTAGGAATCCTAGATTATAGGCAAGCCCCAAACGGCCACGGAGAGGACGCTTGGTATTCACCCTCTTTATAACGGGCCAAGGCTTTCACTTTTTTCCCTCCCGTGCTCAATCGAATCCTTCCCCCGCCTCGAGTTCTAACACCCAAAGCCCAGGTCAGGTGCTCCAGATCTTCAATCATGTCTGGATCCAGCCTTCAAGGCCGATGGATGCCCTCCTCCGTTATGAAAGAAGATATCAAGAAGTTGAGGGAGGCCAGATACCTGACCGCCGAGGTTTCGCATCGGCTGCCTGCCTGAGGGTAGGTCGTCCCTACTCCTGAACCCAACAAAGACGTCGTGTTCATCTCCCACTTCCTCCGAGGTCTAGGCCTCGCTCTGGATCCCTTCGTAAGGGGTTTGATGTTCTATTACGGGCTAGACTTCCACGATCTAGCCCCGGACTCCTTTCTCCACATCTCGGCATTTATTGTCATGTGTGAGGCCTTCCTCCGCATTACCCCTCACTTCGGCCTGTGGCTCAAGACCTTTGATGTGAAGCCGAAGACAATCGAGGGACAGCACACGGCGTGCGGAGGAGCATTAATAAGTAAGATTGCAAGAGCTCCGTGGCCAAAAGGTTCCTTTCCAGAGGTGTCCGGATTATGGCAGCGGGAGTGGTTTTACATCACAGCCCCCAGAAGTGCCAACTGGGTGGCCGCCCCTGCTTTCCGCTCGGGCCCCCCACCACAACTGATGTCATGGATTAGCAGAGGGCTAAGCTGGGGTCCAGCCAAGGACGTGCCTATACTGCAAAGCCGTATTCAAGATCTCTTCGAGGGAGATTTTAATTTGGTTATGGTAATGCAAGTCATGCTGGTTCGTCGAGTCCAGCCTTGCAAATGCCGGCCCCTTCGCTTATGGGAATTCAAGCAAGAAGGACCGCGCGCTATTCAAATTTTCCTCGGCCTGACGCACGAGGAGATGTACAAGTTATTCTTCAGACCTCAAGCAAAGTGTCCGGATACTACCGAGGACGTGGGCCTGAGTAGCAACCGCGCCGCCGACCAAGTAAGTAATCCTCTAGCCGAACACACCATCTTTTATTTACCATGACGTCATTTCTGAGAAATCGCCCTTTGACCAGGACTGGCTAACAAAGGCGAAGATGATTCGGTGTTCGGCCCCCCTCCCTGAGGGTTTGGAAAATCCGGTACTGGAAAAGATGCTCGATCTTGCACCTTGCCTGGAGCCCTCGAAGGAAGATACAGGGGGGAATAATATGGGCGAAAGCGGGGCCCCATCGCTGCCAGTTCCAACCGACGGAATGAGCGCCTCCATAGGGGAGGATAACCAAGGAGAAGATTCTGACCTTCTCTCGCTACGGGGGAGGAAGAGGACTGCCTCTGAGGATCCGGAAACCGAGGCTTCCAAACGGGAGAAGAAGTCTCCAACAGAGGGTCCTGCCTCGGGGGGTGCTCTTGCCGCACAAAGTCCGCGCGGGGATCATCCCTCTAACGAGCCGTAAGTGATCAAAAATACTTTAATAGTGAAGATATACTACCTTTCCTCTGAGGAAAATAACCGAAGCATATATCTTGCAGTTCGGATCTTAGCCCTTCTCAGCTGAGCTCGTCTTCGGGGGATCTTCTTCCGGAGATGATGGAGAGCGAAACGCCTCCCCCGGACTCCCCCGATCGAGAAGTGGGCGACCTTGAAGTGTCATCACGGAGGGCCTCTCCGGATCCGGTGAGGCTAGAAGATAATCCCATAGTCACCCGAAGTCCCCAGCGTCTGGCTCTCGAAGAGAGCAAACAAAAGAGTCTGGCACCATCTGGTATGCGGTCAGACGTTCTGAGGGAGCTGTTGGAGCAGGCGGCCATCTCAGAAGAACACCGTACAGTGATGGGTACGGTGATGGAAAGAATTTCGTCCGCCGAAAGCAGATTACATGAAGCCTTTATGAGTCTATTGACGGGCTTTGAGGTACATGAAATGATATACTTTTTGATAGTACCACACATGTTAGGTGTGCCCTGTGTAGATAGTAGCCCCTGAGACTCTGGTTGTCGTCGAGAACGGCGGCGAACAGAGGATCATTGTCCCAAGTATTAACCAGACTGCCTTTATGTGCAGGTGGTGGAAGCTCCGGTGGCTAGCCGGACTAATGAGTTTGCCGAACTAAAGCGGCAACTAGATGCGGCAGACGCCGACATCGAGCTTGTTAACAAGCGGCTTGACGAGTCACAGGGTAAGTAATGTTTTCTGGTGAATGTCACATAATAAGAGCAGCATGATGCCAGTATCTTTAATATGTTGTGACTGTAGACAGAGCTGCCACCGTGGAGAACCTTCGGGCGGAACTTGCCCGAGCCAAGGAATAAGCAAGAGTTAGTAATGCGGTTGCTTTGAAGGCGGCCGAAGAGTTAAGAGCTGAGAAGGCTACGCATTGCGAAAGCAAAGAGAAGATGGTCGTAAAATTAAAAGACACTGCCGACCGTTGCCAGTTCCTTGAAGAAGAGAACCGAGTGAAGGAAGCGGACCTTGAAAAGGCCATGATGGCGACCAAAGACACCCGCTTTGCTATGAGGGCGAAAGAGGAGGAGCTGCATGAAGCCGGGGATATTGCGGCTGGGAAGTACTTTCTGCTATAGAGGAAGTTCGGAGATCCGCGGTATGCCCCTCTGGATCGGCTGTGGAGTTCGGCAGACGCATATATGGACTTGGCAGCGAGCGTCGTTGATGCGGTCGAATACTTCCGAGAGCAGACAGATCGCGCAGTGGACAAGCTATTTTGGTCGCAATTTAACGTTCCAGAGTGTCCGCTTCCCTTGACTAATCAGCTAGCCAAATGGGACGAACTTAATAGATTGTCCGGACTTGCCATGAGGTCCGTCGTAGATCATCTGTGGCCGGAGAAGCCGAAGCCGAACAGCTAATTCAGCTTAGTGTAGCAGTTCCTTGGTGCGGTGCCTCACATTAATGCTATGAAGAGGTCGGCGTGCATAGAAGGCTCGCGAATGGCCTTTTCCCGTGTCAAAGCATACTGGGCGGAGATGGATGCTACCACTGTTGCGGCGCAGGGTTCGGCCATAGGCCGAGTGGCTACCGAGCACTATTTTGAAGAAGTTCTTGAGGGTGCTCATTTAATAGAGGCCCAGTGCTCGAAGAATATTATGTTTGAGTGACATGTATTCCCATTGTAAACACAATGTTTTTATGAAATGTAGTAAGGCTGTATTTATACTTTTGCCAGAAAGTAATATGATGCCTCCTGTGAGGCCGTTTATGTATATATGTATATAACCTGAAAGATTGTAGTCATTGGCTTCAACCCCAACGCATATAATGCGGAGGTGCTCACCGAAAAGGCGTGTTCACACTTAACCCAACGTCTTGGTCCTATTAAGGAGGTGATAGCACAGCGAACGAGGCAACCGGACTATGATGCTTTAACACTTTCACTTAGCCATAGGAGTTTGACGGTGGGGCTACTATATAGCCCCTGGTGGCTCCGCACTCTCCCGAACTCGGGGTGCGTACATGCCCGACCGGGAAACGACCCTTCGTTTAAGCGGAGGAATTCTAACATTCCGAAAGGTCATCGAGTGGTTGACCAGTCTCGTGCTATAACATGACAGTCAGTTTTCGGCTTTCTCTACTGAGGTGCTCGTCCGGATGAACCAGGGCACAATCGCAGTAGTTCTCCTGGTGCTGCCTTAGCCGATAGAACGGAACGTAAGGCACCAAAACACAGGAGCCGGGCAAACCCAACATTTGACCAAAGACATGATTCGGAGCTGATGCATATAAGGCCAAACTCACGACGCCGAACACTCCCTAAGGTATTCGGTCCTTATGGTATAAACCGGGCCTAAATAGTGCCCTTTGTAAGAAGCCCCTTGTGTCCAGGTACGTGCGTTATTCTGGCATGGACACATGCCAAGACGTCAGCATCCTTCTCAATTGTACTGAGAATCCGAGGGATGTGTATCAACAAGAGACAGTAAAAAAGGTTTACGCAGGGTCTTAATCTAAAAAGAATCCTTGGAGCGGGTCCCTGCTGCACATCTGCGCCTGTGTCTCCGTTGTGCCATATCCTGGACGGGTGTAGCACGATGGTCATCTATAAAAGAGAGGAACTTGGGTGAAAAAGTTGTCATGCAAAAAGGCAGCTTTTAAAGAAACCATGTATAATTCAAGATGAGTAAAAATTGCCACTTGTCTGCGCGTGTTGAGCCCCATGTATTTGTAATAGGGGTGTGGCCATCAATCCGGTGTGAATTACATATAGCTGCGCCGGAATCGTCTAACCATGTCCATGGTCTTGACGAACTACCAAATGCTTTAGTTGGTGAGGCCTTTTTTAGTGTGCGGCTGCCAAGGCAGTCGCGCTCTCTTCGGCGCGCAAAGATCGCTCAATATTTCCATCCACTGTAATGATGCCACGTGGACCGGGCATCTTGAGCGTGAGGGAAGCGTGATGCGGTATTGCATTAAAGCGAGCGAAAGCTTTGCGTCCAAGTAGTGCTTGATAGCCACTTTGGAACGGAGCAATGTGGAAGGTTAAATGTTTTCTACGGAAGTTATCGGGGAAGCTGAATATAACCTTTAGTACCAGGGAGCCCGTGCAATGAGCCCCTGGGCCTGGCGTTACTCCTTTAAAGGTAGTATTGCTATGGCAAATTTTCGTTGGTTCTATCCCCATTTCGCGGATTGTATCCTAGTATATCAGGTTTAAACTACTGCCACCGTCCATCGGGACTCGTGTGAAGTGGTATCCATCAATTATTGGGTCTAATACCAGGGCAGCCCATCCTGCACGCCGGATACTTGCTGAGTAATCACGATGGTCGAAAGTGATCGGTTGAGACGACCAATGGCAGGACTCTGCGGTGATAGGCCATTGGGCATATTTTTCTAGGAGTGCCGCTTTGTTTCTCCCCTTGATCATGTGTAACACGTTTACTATTTTGACTTTTGGTGGAAATTTCTTTTGTTCACCAGTGTCTTGCTTGAGAGGATCATCCTTGTCTTCGCTTGGTGTATCCTCCCCCTTGTGTACGGCGTTGAGCTTGCCGGACTGCTTGAAGACCCAACATTCTCTGTGGGTATGATTAGCGGGTTTACCAGGGGTGCTATGGATCTGACATACTTGGTCCAGAATTTTGTTTAGGCTGGACAGTTCGTCTCTGGCGCCTTTAGAGGGCGGCTTTTGCTGACCTGGCCGAGAGCTTCTGAATCCGGCGTTTACTGCCGTGCTCTTCGTGATGTCTTCTTTATTCCGGCGTTTGTTATTGTTGTTGCGCCGTGATTTCCCGTTTCCATCTCTAACTTCGGATGTAATGGGGTCGCTGATGCTGCATCTGGCTAGCTAGATATCCTCACCCGCGCAAAAGCAGGTCATGAGGCTTGTTAATGCTGCCATTGTTCTCGGCTTTTCTTCGCCGAGGTGTCTGGCAAGCCATTCGTCACGGACGCTATGCTTAAAAGCTGCCAAGGCTTCGGCGTCCGGACAGTCGACTATTTGGTTCTTTTTAGTAAGAAACGTGTTCCAAAGCTTTCGGGCTAACTCTTCGGGCTGTTGAGTTATGTGACTCAAATCGTCCGCGTCCGGAGGTCGGACATAAGTCCCTTGAAAATTTGCCTGGAAAGCGTCTTCGAGCTCTTCCCAGCTTCCAATGGAGCTTTCGGGGAGGCTCTTAAGCCAGTGCCGAGCTGGCCCTTTGAGTTTGTGGGGTAAATATTTAATGGCGTGGAGATCATCTGCTCGAGCCATATGGATATGGAGGATATAGTCCTCAATCTGGACACCAGGGTCTGTTGTTCCGTCGTATGCCTCTATATTTACGGGTTTGAATCCCTCTGGAAATTCATGGTCCAGCACCTCATCGGTGAAACATAGGGGGTGTGCGGCACCCCTGTATCTGGGTGTACCGCGTTGTTCGGATGTTTGTTGTGTTGCATTGTATGCTGGAGCGCGGTTACGTGGTCCATAGATGGATCTGGTTGCGCCGTCCTTTCGACGCGAGTCCTCGCGTGGATCGCGTATTGGCTTATGTGCGGCGTTATTTGCCGCTCTATGTTGGCCGTGAGGTCGCCTATCCGGCCAGATGGCTATTTTGATTTTTGGTTGTGGGGGATCTAAGGCCTCCTCATCGAATTCAGGTAGCAACTTCCGCTTCGGGTAGCTCTTGGTGGGGCGATTACCGCCATACTTCGCTGCTGTGTTGAGTACTTTGCTCCATCTGATTTGGAGTGTGTCTTGTGCAGCCTTGAGCCTTTGCTTCTGCTTTTTCAGACTCCTTGCGGTGGCAACGAGCCTTGATAGGCATTCTGTTGCTCCGGGTGTCTGTCAGGTGTGACGTCATCTGGACTATGATCTTTGATGGAGTCGGGTTGTTCGGCTTGATTCTCCGTGTTGTCGTGGTCCGGCAACGGTACCCCCTGCTCTAACGCTGGGTCTGCATGATCGTTGTTTCTACCGAGGCGGGATTTGGGGCGGCGCTTACGCCGCCGTTTTGACTGCTTCTCGAGGGAACAACCCTTCGTTGCGTCCTTCTGTTCCTCGTAGTCGTTTTCTTTTGGTGTGTCCACCATGTATACATCATGTGGTGAAGTGGGCGTCCAGTGCCCTGTGGGTAGTGGTTCCTGTTCGTCTCCTGCATCGTCGTCCATACCGTCGATGTCTTCAGAGTTAGAATCGAGCATGTCGGTTAAGTCATCGACAGTGGCTATTAAGTGGGTGGTGGGTGGGTGGCGAATTTCTTCGTCATCCACATCCCAATCCTGTCGGGCATAGTTCGGCCAGGATTCTCCTGACAAGGAGAGAGACTTTAATGAATTCAGTATATCGCCGAAGGGTGAGTGCTGAAAGATATCCGTGGAGGTAAACTCCATGATTGGCGCCCAACCGGATTCAATCGGAACGGGGCGCAGGCGGTTCGAAGTCCGTGACCGGAGAAGTATCCGGCAGTTTAACAACACGGCTCTCATGCAAGGTAAAGTCGATGTTCGGCTCGATCGCCGCTGAGGGTAAGGCCTCCGTGGTGGGGTCCATCCACCCGCCCGTGGAGGGCGCAACTGGCTCCAAATTGAGGGTCGGAGCGGCTGCCGGTGCGATCTTAACACTGTCCGATGGTAGAGCTAAATCGTACTCATCGTGACCGCGTGACGCACAAGGCAGAGGCTCGAATCCGTCGAAGATCAAGTTTCCGCGGATATCGGCCGTGTAGTTTAAGCTTCCAAACCTGACCTAGTGGCCAGGGGCGTAACTTTCAATCTGCTCCATATGGCCAAGCGAATTGGCCCGCAGTGCAAAGCCGCCGAACACGAAGATCTGTCCGGGGAGAAAAGTCTCACCCTGGACTACATCGCTATCGATGATAGTAGGAGACATCAAGCCTAACGGCGACGACACAGAGGAACTCTCAATGAAAGCACCAATGTCGATGTCAAAACCGGCGGATCTCGGGTAGGGGGTCCCGAACTGTGCGTCTAAGGCGGATGGTAACAGGAGGCAGGGGACACAATGTTTTACCCAAGTTCGGGCCCTCTTGATGGAGGTAAAACCCTACGTCCTGCTTGATTAATATTGATGATATGGGTAGTACAAGAGTAGATCTACCACGAGATCAGAGAGGCTAAACCCTAGAAGCTAGCCTATGGTATGATTGTATGTTGTCCTACGGACTAAAACCCTCTGGTTTATATAGACACCAGAGAGGGTTAGGGTTACACAAGGTCGGTTACAAAGGAGGAGATACACGTATCCGTATTGCCTAGCTTGCCTTCCACGCCAAGTAGAGTCCCATCCAGACACGAGACGAAGTCTTCAATCTTGTATCTTCATAGTCTAACAGTCCGGCCAATGGATATAGTCCGGCTGTCCGGAGACCCCCTAATCCAGGACTCCCTCAGTAGCCCCTGAACCAGGCTTTGAATGACGATGAGTCCGACGCGCAGTATTGTCTTCGGCATTGCAAGGCGGGTTCCTCCTCCGAATACACCACGGGAGAATTTGAATACAAGGATAGTGTACGACCCTGCAAAATAAGTTCCACATACCATCGTATAGAGAATAATATTTCAACAAATCCAATTTGCTGAGAACGTTTCAGACTCCAAAAAGGAAGAGGTATGTGGTACGGTAAGCAAACCAACTCCAAAACAGTTCTAATAGCAATTTTTCTCCGTTTTGCAATATTTAAGAAAATAGGAAAATAAGAATCAGTCCGGGAAGGACACGAGGCTTCCACGAGGGTGGAGGGTGCGCCCTTCCCCCTGGGCGCGCCCCCTGCCTCGTGGGCACCTCGTGTGCTCTCCAGAGTCTGTTTTCTTGCATGATACTTCTTTTGGTCGGTAAAAATTCATTATATAATCGCTCGAGGGTTTTGACCACCATACCACGCAAAGATCCTCTATTTTTGTTTCGAGCTATTCTGCTACAGATTTAGATCAAGATGTCTTCTCAAGACTCCGACGGATAGAGCTATATCTCACATCTCATTGCTGACCCAAAGACCGATTGGGATCTATCTCCTTGTGGTCGAACTACGGATGATGAGGAGGATGCTCACTTGAGGATGATCAATAATTCAAGTTCGGAGGAGGAGGATGTCCCTCTACCTCGGCCTGGGGATATGCACATGAAGTTCAAGAAGTCTAGTCTCCCCAAGAAGGCTAAAGTGTCTAACAACCGACCTATTCCTTCTCTTTTTCGGCAGAAAAGCAAAGGAGATTTATGTGACAAGATCTTGAAGCTAGAATCAGAGGTTGATGATTTAAAGGAAGAGATCGCTCTTCTCAATTACAGCATGAAAACGCTGAAGGCACAATTGTCATCATCATCACCATCTCGTCCACCCCCGAAGAAAGAGACATAAACACATGGGTATGGGCACTCCCCTTGGCAACTTCCAAGCTTGGGGGGAGTGCCCCGGTATCGTATCACCATCATACTTTTATCTTTACCATTTTTTCTTAGTTTGATCCTTTTGGTAATATATTGATCTAGTATAATAAAGTTTTAGTATGATCTAGCTTTGAGTTTTTGCTTTATGATCCTTCTATGTAATCGAGTCTGAGCTATATAATAAAGATTAGTGTTGAGTCAAGGCTTGATTATCTTGCTATGATCTTGAGGGAATAAAAATAAAAGAGAAAAAATAAAAATAAATGAAGAGATCTTATGGATCTTATGGGGAGTAATGATTTCACATATAAAGAGTATGATGAATAAAAATTGTTGAGAGTTGACAAGCATATTTTTGGTCATCATTGCAATTAATAGGAAGTAATAAAGAAAGAGAGGTTTTCACATATAAATATACTATCTTGGACATCTTTATGATTGTGAGCACCCTTTAAAATATGACATGCTAAAGAGTTGATGTTGGACAAGGAAGACCACGTAATGGGTTATGTTTTCTAACATCTGAAACAAATTATATTGGCATGGATCATCCAACGTGTTGAGCTTTCCTTTCCCTCTTATGCTGGCCAAATTCTTTGCACCAAGTAGAGATACTACTTGTGCTTCCAAATACCCTTAAACCCAATTTTGCCATGAGAGTCCACCATATCTACCTATGGATTGAGTAAGATCCTTCAAGTAAGTTGTCATTGTTGCAAACAATAAAAAATGCTCTATGAATATGTATGATTTATTAGTGTGGATAAAATAAGCTTTATACAATCTTGTGATATGGAAGAAATAAAAGCGACAAACTACATAATAAAGGTCCATATCACAAGTGGCAATATAAAGTGACGTTCTTTTGCATTAAGATTTCGTGCATCCAACCATAAAAGCACATGACAACCTCTGCTTCCCTCCGCGAAGGTCCTATCTTTTATTCTTGTCTTATACTTCATACAAGAGTCATGGTGATCTTCACCTTTCCTTTTTACATTTTATCCTTTGGCAAGCACAATGTGTTGGAAAGATCCTGATATTAATAGCTAATTGGATGTGAATTTTCATGAACTATTATTGTTGGCATTACCCTTGAGGTAAAAGGTTGGGAGGCAATACTATAAGCCCCTATCTTTCTCTGTGTCCAATTAAAACTTCATACCCATAAATATGCGTGAGTGTTAGCAATTGTGAAAGACTAAATGATAGTTGAGTATGTGGACTTGCTGAAAAGCTCTTATATTGACTCTTTCTGATGTTATGATAAAATGCAATTGCTTCAATGACTGAGATTATAGTTTGTTAGTTTTCAATGAAGTTTATGATTCATACTTGAAACTGTGAATGAATTGTTACTTTAGCATAAGAGATCATATGACAATATATATATATGTCTCTGTGTGTGTTGCTATTCTAAGAATGATCATGATGCTCTCATGTCTGTATTTTATTTTTATCGACACCTCTATCTCTAAACATGTGGTCATATTTTTCGATATCGGCTTCCGCTTGAGGACAAGCGAGATCTAAGCTTGGGGGAGTTGATACGTCCATTTTGCATCATGCTTTTATATCGATATTTATTGCATTATGGGTTGTTATTACACATTATGTCACAACACTTATGCCTATTCTCTCTTATTTTACAAGGTTTACATGAAGAGGCGGAATGCCGGCAGCTGGAATTCTGGGCTAGAAAATGAGAAAATATTAGAGACCTATTTTGCACAACTCAAAAAGTCCTGAAACATCACGGGAGCACGTTTCAAATATATAAAAAATATTGGGCGAAGGAAGTACTAGAGGGGGGCCACCCACCATCCACGAGGGTGGGGGCGCGCCCTACCCCCCTGGGTGCACCCCCTGCCTTTTGGGCCCCCTGGCAGGCCTCCAGTGTCCATCTTCTGCTATATGAGGTCTTTCGTCCCAGAAAAATCATAAGCTAGCTCACGGGACGAAACTCCGCCGCCACGAGGCGGAACCTTAGCGGAACCAATCTAAGGCTCCGGCGGACCTGTTCTGCCTGGGAAACTTCCCTTCGGAAGGGCGAAATCATCACCATTGATCCTCTCATCAGGAGGGGGTCAATCTCCATCAACATCTTCACCAGCACCATCTCATCTCAAACCTTAGTTCATCTCTTGTATCCAATCTTTGTCCCAAAAGCCCCAGATTGGTACTTGTGGGTTGCTAGTAGTGTTAATTACTCCTTGTAGTTAATGCTAGTTGGTTTATTCGGTGGAAGATCATGTGTTCAGATCCTTTATGCATATTAATACCCCTCTGATTATGAACATGAATATGATTTGTGAGTAGTTACGTTTGTTCCTGAGGACATGGAAGAAGTCTTGCTATAAGTAGTCATGTGAATTTGGTATTCGTTCGATATTTTGATGAGATGTATGTTGTCTCTCCTCTAGTGGTGTCATGTGAACATCGACTACATGACACTTCACCATTGTTTGGGCCTAGGGGGAGGCATTGGGAAGTAATAAGTAGATGATGGGTTGCTATAGTGACAGAAGCTTAAACCCTAGTTTATGAGTTGCTTCGTAAGGGGCTGATTTGGATCCATATGTTTCATGCTATGGTTAGGTTTACCTTAATACTTCTTCTGTAGTTGCGGATGCTTGCAATAGGGGTTAATCATAAGTGGGATGCTTGTCCAAGGAAGCGCAGTACCCAAGCACCGGTCCACCCACATATCAAACTATCAAAGTACCGAACGCGAATCATATGAGCGTGATGAAAACTAGCTTGATGATCATTCCCATGTGTCCTCATGAGCGTTTTCCCTTATATAAGAGTTTGTCCAGGCTTGTCCTTTGCTACAAAAAGGATTGGGCCATCTTGTTGCACCTTATTTACTTTTATTATTTGTTACCCGTTACAAAATAACTTATCACGAAACTACCTGTTACCAATAATTCCAGTGCATGCAGAGAATACCTTGCTGAAAATTGCTTATCATTTCCTTCTGCTCCTCGTTGGGTTCAACACTCTTACTTATCGAAAGGACTACGATATATCCCCTATACTTGTGGGTCATTAGTCAGCGACCTTGTGCGCTACACCGAGCTCCCGCGGGAGGAGGAGGAGCGCCTCGTCGAGCATGCAATGAGCCTTACCACCACCGTGGCCGTGGCACACACCACCTTAGAGGCGAGGAATCAGGAGATCTACAAGGAGAACCACCGCTTCTAGAGGGTCGTCTGGAGCGGTAGAGGGAGTTCGAGGTGAGCGTCGCTGAAGCTGCAGTAGCGGCAGGCACCGTATTGCGGTTGCCCAGCTTGTCGGTAGGCTCCTCCTCCTTCGCCTCTTACTGAGCACACTCGGCAGAGGAGAGGCAGCCGGAAGTAGTACAAAGCCCCTCCATAGTAGTAGTAGTATTTAGGGGCTATTTTATTCAGTTCATCTGACTATAGATGTGGTGGAACTGTACAACGTACTTAAAATTAGCTAGTATATATAGTTGAACTAGCTATTTCAGTACGTGGTTGGCAATAACTGGGGAAAAGTTTGGTTGGTTCAGCTGTCGAGTTGAACTGTTTGTATAAATTAAGAACGACTGCTTAATCTATGAATGAAATCTATGCTTAATTACTGAATTTTAGTTGCAAAACTTAGATACTGCTAGTGATTTTTAGCTTCATTTTGACAAATCGCAGTGTCACAAGGTTGACAAATGGCAACGTTACAAGATCAAAAAATGTCAATATTTCCAGTTTGACAAATGGCAACATACCCAAATTGTTTGTAAGTGGTTGCACACGGGTCATCCAAAAGAACCGTTTGCGTTGAAGAGATGCACAAATCCTGCTCTCACTTTGCATACGTGTGTTCTACCTAAAACATTTGCAATCAAGTGCTGCACAAATCCTGCTCGGCACATTTTCCCTTGGCTTCCCCGGGAAGCTATCGGTTTGCATACGGGTGTTCTAACTAAAACGTTTGCGATGAGTGTTTTATTTTTAAAAACCATTGACTTTTTTTCAAAAGAAAATCGTATGATAAGTCTATACATTAAGAGAGAAAACACAAGTTCGCTCAAACCATAACTTTCATTCAGTCATACTGCGAATTTATATTCATATGATCGAGATACGGTATTAAACCCAAGAAAAAAACTATTTCTGATGGCGGCGAAGGCGGCATGCCGTGCCGTCGTTGTCCTTCTCATCCTCCGGGACGCCGTTGTTGAAGTCTTCAATGCAGCACAGAATGTTCTTCACTTGTAAATCAAACATCATGTCATCGTGCGATCGACGGGCGGGGCACGGGAGGATGGCAGTTGGCGGCACTGAGAGCTAGCGGTCGACGGTGGCGTCCCATGCCGCTGAGGGGGGCACGCGCACGGGCACGGGCACGACGGGTGCAGCCAAACGCACGAGGACCGGTGCCATGGTGGGCGGAGGGGCGGCCATGGAAGTCAAAGGGATCTCTTCCCAGTGAGCCTGCGTGGTGTATAGCTCGCATGCTTCCCGGTGAGCCTGCGCATTGGAGGACAACTTGCATGCCTCCCGGTCAGCCTGCACACCGGACTGCGCTCGCATGCCTCCCGTTCAGTCAAGGTCAAGTAGCTGTCCGCATGTCACCTCCTATAGCCATTAAAAGCAAGACACGTGGCGTCATGTGAATGGATAACAGAACGCACACGGTTTGAATTATACAAACATTTGACATATTAAAGTGGTAGCTATTTTTTTCAAAATGCCTTTGTTGGTTGTTATTCGAGTGCGCCTTCTCTCAAAATGGACACGAAAAATACCACAACATGTTGGGTGAAATTCCATGATAGCATGCCAAGTTTCATGAATTTCAGACGAGTTTTGGATTTACTAGAATTTAAAAACAAAGTATCTCAATGTTTTGCTGGCAATCAATGGTGCAATATTGTTTGAAATTCATTCCCATTTCTTGCATGGGACCTAAGCATGCACCCAAGGATACATATTTGATTTTTCAACCAATTTATATGCACTGGAGCATGTGCACGTAGTTCAAATTTGAATTATGCATATACATGCATTGAAAACTCAGTTAATGCATAAAAATGTCCAAAGGAACCCCGAAAAATCATAACAATTGACACAACACTCCCGTTGTTCTATGTTGACACGAGAAAAATTTGAAAGCAATAAGAGGCAATGGATATCATTTCGTCCCCAAAGGTGGGACATTCCCTACCGAAACCATCATGCTTGTCCTGAGAAGCTCTGGTTTGTGAGAAGCATATACCCAAACCTTCCTTAAATGGTACAAAAAATTTACCACGACATGTTGATGCCGCTCCATGATAGCATGCCAAGATTCATGAATTTCAGTCGAGTTTTGGATTTACTAGAATTTAAAAACAAGGTATCTCAATGTTTGCGGCCGAGTGACGGTGGCAGGGTGTTTGACATTCATTCCCATTTCTTGCATGGGACCTAAGCATGCAACCAAGGACACATATTTGAATTTTCAACCAATTTATATGCATTAGGGCATGTAGTTCAAATTTGAATTATGCACATGACTGCGTTGAAAACTCAATTAATGCATAAAAATGTCCAAACGAACCCAGAAAAATCACAACAATTGACACAACACTCATGTTGCTCTACATTGACACGAGAATAATTTTGAAAGCAATAAGAGGCAATGGGCATCGTTTCGTCCCCAGAGGTGAAACGTTCCCTACCAAAACCATCAGGCTTGTTGTGAGAAGCTCTGGTTTGTGAGAAGCATATACCCAAACCTGCCCCAAATGGGACAAAAAAATTGCCACGACATGTGTATGCCGCTCCATGACAGCATGCCAAGTTTCATGAATTTCAGATGAGTTTTGGATTTACTAGAAATAAAAAACCAGGTCTCTCAATGTTTGCGGCCGAGTGACGGTGGCAGGGTGTTTGACATTCATTCCCATTTCTTGCATGGGACCTAAGCATGCAACCAAGGACACATATTTGAATTTTCAACCAATTTATATGCATTAGGGCATGTGCATTTAGTTCAAATTTGAATTATGCACATGAATGCATTGAAACCTCAATTAATGTATTAAAAAGTCCAAACGAACCCCGAAAAATCCCAAAAATTGACACAACACTCCTGTTGCTCTACGTTGACATGAGAAATTTTTTGATAGCAATCAGAGGCAATGGATATCGCTTCGTCCCCAAAGGTGAAACGTTCCCTACCAAAACCGTCAGGCTTGTTGTGAGAAACTCTGGTTTGTGAGAAGCATATGCCCAAACCTGCCCCAAATGGGACAAAATTTTTACAATGGCATGTTGATGCCACTCCATGACAGCATGCCAAGTTTCATGAATTTCAGATGAATTTTGGATTTACTAGAATTTAAAAACAAGGTATCTCAATATTTGCGGCCGAGTGACGGTGGCAGGGTGTTTGACACTCATTCCCATTTCTTGCATGAGACCTAAGCATACAACCAAGGACACATATTTGAATTTTCAACTAAATTTATATGCATTAGAGCATGTGCATGTAGTTCAAATTCGAATTATGCACATGAATGCATAGAAAACTCAGTTAATGTATAAAAATGTCCAAGCGAACCCTGAAAAATCCCAAAAATTGACACAACACTCATGTTGTTCTATGCTGACAGTAGGCAAAAATTTGAAATCAAGAAGAGGCAACGAATATCGTTTCGTCCAGAAAGGTGAAACGTTCCCTACCGAAACCATCATACTTGTTGTGAGAAGCTATGGTTTATGAGAAGCTTATACCCAAACCTGCCCCAAATGAGACAAAAATTTTACCATGACATATTGATGCCGCTCCATGATAGCATGCCAAGTTTCATGAATTTCAGATGAATTTTGGAATTACTACAATTACAAAAGCAAGTACGTCGACATTTGCAGAGAGCCACGGTGTCGTGGTGTTTGAATTTCATCCCCATTTCTTGCATGGGACATAAACATAAACCCATGGACACATATATGATTTTACAACCGATGTTGGTGCACCGGAGCATGTGCGCGTAGTTTAATTTTGAATTGTGCACCTGAAATGGCTAGAAAACCAATTTAATGTGTAAAATGTTCAAACGAACCCTGAATAATTCCAATTCTTTTACGACACACATATAGTTGCATGTTCACTGCACATAAAAGGTCTAGCAATTCAAACACCGTTCATTGCCGATGTGACCCCGTTATGTAATTCAAATCAGGATGAAAAATCAAGTAGATCCCACACAGTTTATTATCACCAACCGTGTGAGATACATCACAAAATATCCTGGAGCACCGTCGGTGTATAGTACGCCTATGGCTTACGCGAGAAGGTGCGTCGCTACAGTCCACAGCCGGCGTCTCAAGCACACTAGCTCGCTCCCCAAATATCATTTCACTGTTTAATCGTCGCCGGTGAAAGATGGGCATGTGGACCCATGTCATGAGGGAAACTTCGGTGGTCCACTCCAACGAGAGCGCGGCCGTAGCCGCCATGCGCGTGCTAACAAGGTGCATGAGTGCGGCCGCAATCTATGACCGGGCGGCAATGGCAGCCCAAATGGCCGTTGTTGCTTCTCAGGTGGCAGCGGCAACATCTGTCTCGGAGATAGCAACTGGCGTGAGCGGCACAGTAGCTGTCCGTTCTGCAGCGGCGGCCTTAGCCCTGATGGAGGCCGCCCATGCCCAGCTCGTGGCGGTCATCGCACAAATCGAATGAAGCTTCTCCGACAACAGTCGGCAACCCACGGCCGAAGAGTTGGCAATCGCCGAGAGTGTTCGAGCAGCCGTCCGTTCCTCCGCCGCATACCTTGCGACAACGGAGCCCGTCCAAGCCCAGATCGCAGCCGCCCATGCCCAGCTCATGGCGGCCTTTTCCAAAGAGATGGCGGACGCCGATGGTGAGATGCTTGCTGAGTATGGTGCGATGGATGTCATGGAGCCCCTTCCCCAAGAGATCGTCGGGCGCGAGCTGAACATGGAGGCGGCGTTGGAGATCGGCGAGTACCAGCCATAGTAGTACTCTTTGTTTTGTTTAATTAAGAGCGTCAGTCTTTAATTTGTTAGAGTAATGTTTATGTCAGCTAGCTCTGTTTAATTGCTGAACTTGCTTGATTAAGAAGTGTGGGTGTGCTGTAGTCTCCTTTGTGTACTCAAATTATGCAATGACGTGGATGACCACTGTAACCAGGGAAATTCAAACCAAAAAATTTGGCGTTCGAACTCATCACACACGGGTTAAGCTATCTGAATCGTTTGTGATGTTCACATATCGTACATAGTTCTAAATAAGGGACCATGTCTGATGACACTTTGCGCGCCAGTTTTTTCACTGAAGCGATTCCAAATTTCCGGCTTCCGCAGAAATATCTACCTCCCCGCCCCCTCCCCCTTACCAAAAGCCACATTTCCTCTGTTTCCGCCTTCCTTTCCAAGTTGAAACCTTCACTCCTTGCTTGCAGCGCCACCTCCTCGTCGGCGACCCTCCTCCACGCTGCTCAGCCTCGCCTATCCAGGCAGGTAATCCACACCCGACCCCTATCCTCCTCCTCCTTCGACATCCCATATTCCCCGACCGCCAGCGCGACACCTTCCACCCAAATCACTGACCCCTCCACCAAATAAGCGACACCCTAAGCCATGGTACGCGCAGTATAGCCAGGATCTCAAGGACCATTTGGCAGCGGAGAAGCAAATCACGAGCGCACGCGTGGATGAGGTCGCGATGGTTGCCATTCGTGTCGACCCCCAGATCTTGGAGGAGCACCTTGCCATTTGCTAGCTACGTCGGTTAAGCATGCTCAGTTTACCCATTGCATGTGCTTCTCCTGCATTTCCTTCATAAATTCTAGTAAATTGTGATATCTAATTTTACCATGCAATCTGTTGCTCTAGTGTATATGTTCTATATGTCGTGCAGTGTGGTGCTCACTTATTAAATTTTTTGTTAATTAGTTGTCATCTTTAGTTAACTGTTTGGTTCAATTCTGCAAAAGTGATGTTCAATTCTTCAGGCTATAATTTTGTATTGTCTTCCATGTGAGAAATAAATCAAATTTATCTTTACAAAATACATGAGAAACGAATACAATTGCTATATTTCCAAGTTGTCAAGCATGCTTGGTTTGATTATACTGTTGGGGAACGTAGTAATAATTCAAAAAATCATATGTGTCACAAAGATCAATCTAGGAGATACTAGAAATGAGAGAGAGAGAGAGTGCATCTTCATAGCCTTGAAGATCGCTAAGCGGAAGCATTACAAGGAACGCGGATGATGGAGTCGTACTCGCGACGATTCAAATCGCGGAAGATCCGATCTAGCGCCGAACGGACGGCGCATCCGTGTTCAACACACATACAGCCCGGGGACATCTCCTCCTTCTTGATCCAGCAAGGGGAGAGGAGAAGTTGAGGGAGAGCTCCGGCAGCATGACAGCGTAGTGGTAATGGAGCTTGTGGTTCTCCGACAGGGCTTCACCAAGCGGTATGGAGGAGGAGGAGGTGTTGGAGAGGGGGAGGGGCTGCGCCAGGGGAAGGGTATGGCAGCCCTCCCACCCCCACTATTTATAGGGGGAGGGGGAGAGGGGGCCGGGCCCCTAGATCCCATCTACAAGGGGGGGTGAGACGGCCAAGGGGGGACTTGCCCCCCAAGCCAGGTGGGAGGCGCTAACCCTAGGCGCCTAGGGCCCCTTGGGGGCGCACCAGCCCACCAGGGGCTGGTTCCCTCCCTTGCTTAGCCCACTAGGCCCACCGGGGAAGGTGGCCCCACCTGGTGGACCCCCAGACACCTTCCGGTGGTCCCGGTACAATATCGATAACCCCGAAATTACTCCGGCGACTGAAACAAGACTTCCCATATATAATTCTTCACCTCCGAACCATTCCAAAACTACTTGTGATGTCCGGGATCACATCCGAGACTCCGAACAACCTTCGGTAACCACATACTATTTCCCATAACAACTCTAGCGTCACCGAACCTTAAGGGTGTAGACCCTACGGGTTCGGGAACCATGCAGACATGACCGAGACATCTCTCCGACCAATATCCAACAGCGGGATCTAGATACCCATGTTGGCTCCCACATGTTCCATGATGATCCCATCAGATGAACCACGATGTCGAGGATTCAATCAATCCCGTATGCAATTCCCTTTGTCTATCGGTATGTTACTTGCCCGAGATTCGGTCGTCGGTATCCCCATACCTCGTTCAATCTCGTTACCGACAAGTCTCTTTACTCATTCCTTAATGCATGATCCCGTGACCAACTCCTTAGTCACATTGAGCTCGTTATGATGATGCATTACCGAGTGGGCCCAGAGATACCTCTCCGTCATACGGAGTGACAAATCCCAGTCTCGATTCGTGCCAACTCAACAGATACTTTCGGAGATACCTGTAATGCACCTTTATAGCCACCCAGTTACGGTGTGACGTTTGGCACACCCAAAGCATTCCTATGGTATCCAGGAGTTGCACAATCTCATGGTCTAAGGAAATGATACTTGACATTAGAAAAGCTTTAGCAAACGAACTACACGATCTTGTGCTACGCTTAGGATTGGGTCTTGTCCATCACATCATTCTCCCAATGGTGTGATCCCGTTATCAACAACATCCAATGTCCATGGTCAGGAAACCACGACCATCTATTGATCAATGAGCTAGTCAACTAGAGGCTTACTAGGGACATATTACGATCTATGTATTCACACATGTATTACGGTTTCCGGTTAATACAATTATAGCATGAACAATAGACAATTATCATGAACATGGAAATATAATAATAACCAATTTATTATTGCCTCTAGGGCATATTTCCAATAGTCTCCCACTTGCACTAGAGTCAATAATCTAGTTACATTGTGATGAATTGAACACCCATAGAGTTCTGGTGTTGACCATGTTTGCCTTGTGGAAGAGGTTTAGTCAACGGATCTGCGACATTCTGATCCGTATGCACTTTACAAATATCTATGTCTCCATCTTGAATGTATTCACGAATGGAGTTGATGCGACGCTTGATATGTCAGGTTTTCTTATGAAACCTAGGCTCCTCGGCAAGGGCAATAGCTCCAGTGTTGTCACAAAAGAGAGTCATCGGGCCCGACGCATTGGGAATAACTCCTAGGTCGGTGATGAACTCCTTCATCCAGTCTGCTTCCTGTGCTGCCTCCGAGGCTGCTATGTACTCTGCTTCACATGTAGATCCTGCTATGACGCTTTGCTTGCAACTGCACCAGCTGACTGCCCCACCATTCAAAATGTACACGTATCCGGTTTGTGACTTGGAGTCATCCTGATCTATATCGAAGCTAGCATTGACGTTACCCTTTATGACGAGCTCTTCGTCACCTCCATAAATGAGAAACATATCCTTAATCCTTTTTAGGTACTTTAGGATATTCTTGACCACTGTCCAGTGTTCTATGCCGGGATTACTTTCGTACCTTCCTACCAAAACTACGACAAGTTCACATCAAGTCCGATACACAGCATGGCATACATAATAGACCCTATGGCTGAGGTATAGGGGATGACACTCATCTTTTCTCTATCTTCTGCCGAGGTCGGGCATTGAGTCGTGCTCAATTTCACACCTTGCAATAGAGTCAAGAACCCCTTCTTGGACTAATCCATATTAAACTTCTTCAATATCTTGTCAAGGTATGTGCTTTGTGAAAGACCAATGCGGAGTCTCGATCTATCTCTATAGATCTTGATGCCTAATATGTAAGCAGCTTCTCCAAGGTCCTTCATTGAAAAACACTTATTCAAGTAGGCCTTTATGCTTTCCAAAAGTTCTATATCATTTCCCATCAATAGTATGTCATCCACATATAATATGATAAATGCTACAGAGCTCCCACTCACTTTCTTGTAAACACAGGCTTCTCCATAAGCCTGCGTAAACCCAAACGCTTTGATCATCTCATCAAAACGAATGTTCCAACTCCGAGATTCTTGCACCAGCCCATAGATTGAGCACTAGAGCTTGCATACGTTGTCAGCATTCTTAGGATCGACAAAACCTTCCGGCTGCATCATATACAATTCTTCCTTAAGGAAACCATTAAGGAATGTTGTTTTGACGTCCATTTGCCATATCTCATAATCACAAAATGCGGAAATTGCTAACATGATTCGGACGGACTTCAGCTTCGCTACGGGTGACAAGGTCTCATCGTAGTCAACCCCTTGAACTTGTCGATAACCCTTAGCGACAAGCCGAGCCTTATAGATGGTCACATTACCATCTGCGTCAGTCTTCTTCTTAAAGATCCATTTATTCTCTATGGCTTGCCGATCATCGGGCAAGTCTGTCAAAGTCCATACTTCATTTTCATACATGGATCCTATCTCGGATTTCATGGCTTCAAGCCATTTGTTGGAATCCGGGCCCGCCATCGCTTCTTCATAGTTCGAACGTTCACCATTGTCTAACAACATGATTTCCAGGATAGGGTTGCCGTACCACTCTGGTGCAGAACTTTCCTCGTGGACCTACGAAGTTCAGTAGCTTGATCCGAAGTTTCATGATCAGCATCATTAACTTCCTCTCTAGTCGGCGCAGGCACCACAGAAACATCTTCCTGAGCTATGCTACTCTCTAGTTCAAGAGGCAGTAGCTCATCAAGTTCTACTTTCCTCCCACTTACTTCTTTCAAGAGAAACTCTTTCTCTAGAAAGGATCCATTCTTGGCAACAAAGATCTTGCCTTCGGATCTGAGGTAGAAGGTATACCCAATAGTTTCCTTAGGGTATCCTATGAATACACATTTTTCTGATTTGGGTTCGAGCTTTTCAGCTTGAAGTTTCTTGACATAAGCATCGCATCCCCAAACTTTCAGAAATGACAGCTTATGTTTCTTTCCAAACCATAATTCATACGGTGTCGTCTCAATGGATTTCGATGGAGCCCTATTTAAAGTGAATGTGGCAGTCTCTAAAGCATAACCCCAAAATGATAGTGGTAGATCGGTAAGAGACATCATAGATCGCACCATATCCAATAGAGTGCGATTATGACGTTCGGACACACCATTTCTCTGAGGTGTTCCAGGCGGCGTGAGTTGTGAAACAATTCCACATTTCCTTAGATGCATGACAAACTCGTGACTCAAGTATTCTCCTCCATGATCTGATCGTAAGAACTTTATTTTCCTGTCATGTTGATTCTCTACCTCACTCTAAAATTCCTTGAACTTTTCAAAGGTCTGAGACATCTGTTTCATTAAGTAGACATACCCATATCTACTTAAGTCATCAGTGATGGTGAGAACATAACGATAGCCACCGCGATCCTCAACGCTCATTGGACCGCACACATCAGTATGTATGATTTCTAATAAGTTGGTTGCTCGCTCCATTGTTCCGGAGAACGGAGTCTTGGTCATTTTGCCCATGAGGCATGGTTCGCACGTGTCAAATGATTCATAATCAAGAGACTCTAAAAGTCCATCTGCATGGAGTTTCTTCATGCGTTTGACACCAATGAGACCAAGGCGGCAGTGCCACAAATATGTGGGACTATCATTATCAACCTCACATCTTTTGGCATTCACACTATGAATATGTGTAACATCACGTTCGAGATTAAACAAAAATAAACCGTTGACCAGCAGGGCATGACCATAAAACATATCTCTCATATAAATGGAACAACCATTATTATCGAATTTAAATGAGTAGCCATCTCGCATTAAACGAGATCCAGATACAATGTTCATGCTCAAAACTAGTATTAAATAACAATTATTGAGGTTTAAAACTAATCCCGTAGGTAGATGTAGAGGTAGCGTGCCGACGGCGATCACATCGACCTTGGAACCATTCCTGACGCGCATCGTCACCTCGTCCTTCGCCAGTCTCCGCTTATTCCACAGCTCCTATTTTGAGTTACAAATATAAGCAACCGCACCTGTATCAAATACCCAGGAGCTACTACGAGCGTTGGTAAGGTACACATCAATAACATGTATATCACATATATCTTTGGCGTTGCGGGCCTTCTTATCCGCTAAGTACTTGGGGCAGTTCCACTTTTAGTGACCATTTCCTTCACAATAAAAGCACTGAGTCTCGGGCTTGGGTTCATTCTTTGGCTTCTTCCCGGCAACTGATTTACCGGGCGCGGCAACTCCCTTGCCATCCTTCTTGAAATTCTTCTTACCCTTGCCTTTCTTGAAACTAGTGGTTTTATCAAAACTTGATGTTCCTTTTTGATTTCCACCTCTGCTGATTTCAGCATTGAATATAACTCAGGAATGGACTTCTCCATCCCTTGCATATTGTAGTTCATCACAAAGCTCTTGTATCTAGGTGGAAGCGACTGGAGGATCCTGTCAATGACCAAGTCATATGGAAGATTAACTCCCATCTGAGACAAGCGATTGTGCAACCCAGACATTTTGAGTATATGCTCGCTGACAGAACTCTTTTCCTCCATCTTACAACTGTAGAACTTGTCGGAGACTTCATATCTCTCGACCCGGGCATGAGCTTGGAAAACCATTTTCAGCTCTTGGAACATCTCATATGCTCTGTGCTGCTCAAAACGCTTTTGGAGCCACGGTTCTAAGCTGTAAAGCATGCCGCACTGAACCAGGGAGTAATCATCAATACGCGACTGCCAGACATTCATAACGTCTAGAGTTGCTGGGAAAATGGGTGCGTCACCTAGCGGTGCTTCAAGGACATATGCTTTCTTGGCAGCTATGAGGATGATCCTCAAGTTACGGACCCAATCCGTATAGTTGCCGCCATCGTATTTCAGCTTGGTTTCCTCTAGGAACGCGTTGAAGTTGAGGGCAACATTAGCGTGGGCCATTTGATCTACAAGACATATTGTAAAGACATTTTAGACTAAGTTCATGATAATTAAGTTCATCTAATCAAATTATTTAATGAACTCCCACTCAAATAGACATCACTTTAGTCATCCAAGTGATACACGATCCGAATTGACTAGGCCGTGTCCGATCATCACGTGAGACGGACTAGTCATCAACGGTGAACATCTCCATGTTGATCGTATCTACTATACGACTCATGTTCGACCTTTTGGTCTCTCATGTTCCGAGGCCATGTCTGTACATGCTAGGCTCGTTAAGTCAACCTAAGTTTTTCGCATGTCTAAATCTGGCTTACACCCGTTGTATGCGAATGTTAGAATCTATCACACCCGATCATCACATGGTGCTTCGAAACAACGAACCTTCGCAACGGTGCACAGTTAGGGGGGAACACTTTTCTTGAAATTTCAGTGAGGGATCATCTTATTTATGCTACCGTCATTCTAAGCAAATAAGATGTAAACATGACAAACATAACATGCAAATCATAAAGTGACATGATATGGCCAATATCACCTTGCGCCTTTGATCTCCATCTTCGAGGTGCGGCATGATCACCATTGTCACCGGCATGACACCATGATCTCCATCATCGTGTCTTCATGAAGTTGTCTCACCAACTATTACTTCTACTACTATGGCTAACGGTTAGCGATAAAGTAAAGTAATTACATGGCATTTTCATTGACACGTAGGTCATACAATAAATTAAGACAACTCCTATGGCTCCTGCCGGTTGTCATACTCATCGACATGCAAGTCGTGATTCCTATTACCAGAATATGATCAGTCTCATACATCACATATATCATTCATCACATCCTTTTGGCCATATCACATCACATAGCATACCTTGCAAAAACAAGTTAGACGTCCTCTAATTGTTGTTTGCATGTTTTACGTGGCTGCTATGGGTTTCTAGCAAGAACGTTTCTGACCTACGCAAAAGCCACAATGGTGATATGCCAATTGCTATTTACCCTTCATAAGGTCCCTTTTCATCATATCCGATCCGACTAAAGTGGGAGAGACAGACACCCGCTAGCCACCTTATGCATCAAGTGCATGTCAGTCGGTGGAACCAGTCTCACGTAAGCGTACATGTAAGGTCGGCCCAGGCCGCTTCATCCCACAATGCCACCGAATCAAGATAAGACTATTAATGGTAAGCAAATTGAACAAATCATCCCCCACAACTACTTTGTGTTCTACTCGTGCATAGAATCTACGCATAGACCTAGCTCATGATGCCACCGTTGGGGAACATAGTAATAATTCAAAAAAATCCTACGTGTCACCAAG
This sequence comes from Triticum urartu, assembly GCF_056163025.1. Taxonomy (NCBI): domain Eukaryota; kingdom Viridiplantae; phylum Streptophyta; class Magnoliopsida; order Poales; family Poaceae; genus Triticum; species Triticum urartu. Next base: position 191,539,408 of record NC_141878.1, on the reverse strand, counting down.
ATCAATCTAGGAGATACTAGCAACGAGAGAGAGGGTGTGCATCTTCATACCCTTGAAGAGCGCTAAGCGGAAGTGTTACAAGGAATGCGGATGATGGAATCGTACTCGTGGCGATTAAGATCCGATCTAGTGCCGAACGGACGGTGCCTCCGCGTTCAACACACGTACAACCTGGGGACGTCTCCTCCTTCTTGATCCAGCAAGGGGAGAGGAGAAGTTGAGGGAGAGCTCCGGCAGCACGACGGCGTGGTGGTGATGGAGCTCGTGGTTCTCCTGCAGGGCTTCGCCAAGCGCTACGGAGGAGAAGGAGGTGTTGGAGAGGGGGAGGGGCTGCGCCAGGGGAAGGGTATGGCAGCCATCCCACCCCCCACTATTTATAAGGGAAGGGGAGAGGGGGACGTCCCCCTAGATCCCATCTACAAGGGGGCGGGGGCCAAGGGGGGACTTGCCCCCCAAGTGAGGTGGGAGGCGCCCCCACCCCCTAGGGTTTCCTCCTAAGGCCCCTTGGGGGGCGCACCAGCCCACCAGGGGCTGGTTCCCTCCCTTGTTCAGCCCACTAGGCCAACCGGGGCAGGTGGCCCCACCCGGTGGACCCCCGGACACCTTCCAGTGGTCCCGGTACAATACTGATAACCCCGAAATTATTCCGGCGACTGAAACAAGACTTTCCATATATAATTCTTCACGTCCGGACCATTCCGGAACTCCTCGTGACGTCCTGGATCGCATCCGGGACACCGAACAGTCTTCGGTAACCACATACTATTTCACATAATAACTCTAGCGTCACTGAACCTTAAGTGTGTAGACCCTACGGGTTCGGGAACCATGCAGACATGACAGAGACATCTCTCCGGACAATAACCAACAGCGGGATCTGGATACCCATGTTGGATCCCACATGTTCCACAATGATATCATCGGATGAACCACGATGTCGAGGATTCAATCAACCCCGTATGCAATTCCCTTTGTCTATCGGTATGTTACTTGCCCGAGATTTGATCTCCAGGATCCCCATACCTTGTTCAATCTCGTTACCGGCAAGTCTCTTTACTCATTTCGTAATGAATGATCCCGTGAACAACTCCTTAGTCACATTGAGCTCGTTATGATGATGCATTACCGAGTGGGCCCAGAGATACCTCTCCGTCATATGGAGTGACAAATCCCAGTCTCGATTCGTGCCAACCCAACAGACACTTTCCGAGATACCTGTAGTGTACCTTTATAGTCACCCAGTTACGTTGTGAAGTTTCGCACACCCAAGGCACTCCTACGGTATCCGGGAGTTGCACAATCTCATGGTCTAAGGAAATGATACTTGACATTCGGAAAAGCTACAACAAATGAACTACACGATCTTTGAGCTATGCTTAGGATTGGGTGTTGTCCATCACATCATTCTCCTAATGATGTGATCCCGTTATCAATGACATCCAATGTCCATAGTCAGGAAACCATGACTATCTTTTGATCAACGAGCTAGTCAACTAGAGGCTCACTAGGGACGTGGTGTGGTCTATGTATTCACATATGTATTACGATTTTCGGATAACACAATTATAGCATGAACAATAGACAATTATCATGAACAAAGAAATATAATAATAATAATTTTATTATTGCCTCTAGGGAATATTTCCAACATTTCTAGGGCTTGGGAGGGGCGATGCCATGGTGGTCGACGTGAGAGGGAGGGGGAGGAGATAGCGATGAACGTGAACGTGAGGGGGGAGATAGCGATGTCGTGGGAGGCGCAGTATTTATAGCGAGCAATGGCACACCTACGTAAGATATGGACTGAGCTGCACTGACTTAACTGCAGGTCCAGTTGCGTCACTGACATGTGGGCAGACCCCTGTTGGGCCCATATGTCAGTGACCCAATGCACCTGCAGTTAAGTAACAGCTATGTGGGCATATTTGTTGGAGGAAATTACGGGGGAGCGAAGGGGTGGAAATATTGTTGGTCACAACGGATTGGACGAGCGTGGGGGAGGAGAGTCATGCATGCAGATTAAATTAACCCTGCTAAAAATGATATTTTAAATGTGGCTACTCGATCTATGGCAACTGGTGAGCTGCCGCGCTCCAAGTCGTTCACCTGTGGTCCCGACCATCAACTCCTATGGATCAAATTATCACGCGAGCTGGCTATTCATACAAAGGTGCTCCACCACGTACCCGGTACCCGCGAATGCAGCAATCGTGCACCTAGAGTTTTAGGGTTTATTTGTTAACGTCGCCTTTACGTAACACTCATGTGTGCGAGACAGCGAGAGGCCGACTGTGTGCGTGCACCTCTTCTCTTCGTATATGTACTCCACCATTTGTCTGGTGTCCAAAAAATTATAATAACTACTAGCAATGTGCCAATGCGTTGCCACACGATCAAAGTAGATTAATACATATTCACCGATTTGATAGAAAAAAAGTCTAGTTTTGAAATACGTATATCACTAAAAATATGTTATGTTTCACTCAAAATATATTCCTTTGGCGTTTTTGATGAGATAAGGGAGGAATGTTGTTGGTTTCAAGATTCGAGAAGTGGTATATGTCTAATTTCTACTCTTACTAGCAAGATGCCCGTGCGTTGCACGGAACATCAAGATATTGTGGGAGAAAAGGATGAACGAGGGAAAGCCTTATATGCAAATGTGGTGAAGAGTGCGGGTAAATTGCCATATTTTTCCTTCCTGTCCGTCAGATATAAATCGGACGACCTACATTGCAGGATGGCAGGCCCACCATCATCACCAACTCTATGTTTTATCCCTACTCTTATAAAAAGCATTGTCGGTGATGATTGTGTGACTGCCATCCTGCAATATAGGCCGTCCGATCTATATCTGACGGATAGGAAGGGAACTATGGCAATTTTGCAAAAATATACCCACACCCCTCTCCCCATTTGCAAATAAGGCCTTCCCTCGTTCATCCTTTTCCCCCAAAAGATAAACTACTCATACAAATGCATCTTGATGTTCCATGCAAAGCATGGGCATCTTGCTAGTTGTTGCAAAAAGCCCATGTGTGTGTGAGAGAGAGGGAGAGTGGAGGAGGACGGAGTGCATGTGTGACAAAGACACAAGGAGTGTGTGTGCGATAGGTATCATCTTAAAATGAGGCTATAGTGTGTGTGTGCACGATCGAGAGGGCGTGTCTCAAGAAGGGAAGAAAAATCTACATAGATACAAGGAGCGGGAGAGAGACATGTATGCGATGGTGGAAGCACGAGTGTGCGGGTGTATAAACCTATCTAGAGGCTAGCTAGTCGATAAATGTTTGTGAGAGAAATACGAGTCGGGGTGCGAAAGCGAGAGTTTTGTGAGAGAGAGAGAGAGAGACGGTAGTCGGGAAGGGGAGTGGAAGCAGGAGTTGTGTGGGTGTCTGTGTGAGAGAGATAGGAGACGGTAGTCGGGGTTGTCTGATCGGTAAACAAATGAATAATGTTAGTCTGGGATGGAGACGAAAAGGAGACCGCAACAAATGTTGTGTCTACAGGAGAGAGAGAGTAATTTTAGTGGTATGAGTCATATGTAGAGACATATAGGGTGTGTGAGAGAATCCCATAGAGAGAAAGACAAAGTGAAAGACGAGTCGAGACTATGTGTGTGGCGGTGAAAAAGAAAGCTTAGGTACCGAGTGATACCAGAGAACAGTAGAGACATGAGAGATAATGAAAACTGTGTAATGTATAATGATAGGGAGAGTGTGACACGTCTCAAGGGAGACGTCGAAAGACCATGTTTGCGAGGATAGGATAAACATGAAGTGAGCGTGCCGGTGAGCTGGAGAAAAGAGAGTGATAGCTACCTAAAGGAGCATGCATGCGAGAGAGATGGGCGTGAAAGGAGTGAACAAAAAAGGGATTCAAATATTTGAATTCGAGATGATGATACATGTAATCCATACTCGAACCAAAATTGATCTATCAAACATGCATACTCATATGAATTCACACACATCTATGTTATTTAATATGTAGATATTACTGATCCATACATTTTAGTAGAACATAATTTGGTTAAAAAATTTCAAATTCAACCTTAAGATTTCGAGATCGTTGTATTTGTAAATCATATTATACATATAAAGGAGCAGAATTCTTTGTTGTGCTTTTGAAAGTATATATAAAAAATGATGTATATAGAATGTAATTCCAATTGAAAATGGATCCCGCCCGAAAAAAATAGAATACAAACAGGATTCGAATTGAGTTGGCACGGTAAACGTGCACTCTGCAAAATTTGAATGAAGCGGGGAAAGTCACAGTAACCGCCCGAAACCAAAATCTGCGAGATGGAAATCACTACTGCCTATCCCTGCCATGCAAAGCCTATCTACTGGATTTCTATTGGTTTCGATAGGGGTAGGTTTGTAATTTCACCCAAACGTGACGTAACCGCCTCTCACCCAGATTCATACATGGTGGGCGCCAAAACACAGTGTGTCCTCGACCAAAATCGACTCCCTCCCCGATTCATATTCATACACGGTGGGCGCCAAAAACAAACTCTCGTCGGCAAATATTCGGTGTATGCGAGATTACCGTCCTATCCCCAACCGACTAATGTTGTTGTGATGTAGTAGAAATTTGAAACGGGGGCTAAGTTTGTAAATTTCCTCGCATTTGAGACAAGCGCGCCCTGAATACATGGTTCCCCCTTCCTCTCTACCTCCCTTTTCCCCATTCGTACTCTGTGGGCGCCAAAACACCCTCTCCACCCCACCCTCCTCCGTCTGCCGCCGTCCGCCACCCCATCCACCGCTGTCCTCCTCCACCATGCCGGAGCTGATACCCCGATGCCGCCGTCCATTACAAGAGATCGACCTCTCTCATCCACGGCTTCAGACCGGGATCCTTGCATCCCATCCTCTTGCTTCATCCCCGCCGTCGTCCACCTTGTCGGCGCCGCTCCTATGATCGTCTCATCCACCGCGCCCCGCCGCCACCGTCTACCCTCCTAGATCTGCTTCCACGCCGCCGACATCCATCGCTACCACAGCACCGTCAAATTCTCAGCAGATGCGTACACGGTGCCGCACCCGAGGCGGTACTCTTTCGTATCTGCTCAACTTATTTATCACAGCAAGAAAATAGATTGCCACTGCTTTACTCTGATTTCTTGTCTTGGTTGCGAAGTTGCCTTTGTTCGGTTTTTACCTTCAGATCCGCCATGGCACGCTCAACACTATACTCCCAATGCTTATGGTTTTCCCCTTTTATATTCCACACTAGTTAAATGATAGTAGACTAAATTTCAAAATTGGGTCAGTCAATTTTTCAGAGCTCACCGGAGTTCGCCGGTGCGATCGAAGGGGCTCGGGTGGTTGTGGGGCCTCGCCGAACGAAGAAAAATCGACGCAGGTGGGGGTTGGGGCGGGGGTGGGGGTGGCAGAGGAACACAGGCGGTGGGGGCCGGTGGTCCGGCCGGCGGCCCGTGTGGTGTTCTGTATGGGAAGAATCAGAGACGAGGAAGAAGAAGGGTTAGGAGATGTAGGAGCTTCATCCAACCGGTTGAGAGACAGCTGGGAGTTGCATTCTTAATGCGCTCTGGTTCATCATGTGTGGGCACTGCGCAACCAACATTTTATTATCCAAAATCTGCTTGCTCTTCTTTACCATGTTCCTTTTCCGTTCTTCTTTAATATGTACTCGCTCCATTCCTAAATACAAGTCTTTGTATAGATTCCACCATGGACTACATATGGAGCAAAATGAGTGAATCTACACTCAAAAATGTATCTGGATACATCTGTATGTGATCCATAGTGGAAATCTCTACCAAGACTTATATTTTGGAATGGAGGGAGTATGATAGTAGTACAGTATGTACCTTGTACTGAAGATGAGCAGGGACATTTGCAGTGTAGAGGTCTATACGGTCGGTTGTGATGGACACTTTGAGCCTCTTTGATTCGTAGGATCTTGTAAACATAAGAATAGGATTTGTAGTGGCCTGCCCACTTGAATCTTATAAGAATAGCAAGGAAATGCGGGGAGCTGTTTCGCCTTTGAGAGTTACACTGATATTAACAATGTGATGCGATGTTCAATAGTTGTGGGTGCATTCTGTTATTGTATACCATGTGAGGAATACATTGAATTTGGATGTAGTAAATACATGAGAAACAAATACAATTTCTGTATTTCCAAGTTGTTAAGCATGCTTGGTTTGGTTAACTATCTCATCTTCTATTAGGAGTATGTTATATTGTGCAATGTGGTGCTCAGTTAATGTTTGGTTCATTTCTTGTGTTGTTTAGTTAACTGCTTGGTTCAATTCTGCAATGCGATGTCCAATTGTCGTGGGTAGAATTTTGTATTGTTGTGCATGTGAGGAATAAATCAAATTTGGCTGCACTTAATACATGAGAAACATATACAACTGTTATATTTCCTAGTTATTAATCATGCTTGGTTTGGATAAATGGGTTTTCCATGTGTCTTGAATTAATCTGATGAATCTGCAATGTGCTTATTTTTCATCAACATATTTTACTGATAGCATGCGAACCCTTACTTAACCTGATGACTAAATACCTTATATGTGTTGCAGGGAAATAATGGGAAGCACTGAGGTTTACAATTGAGGTTAGCACGTGCATGGTCCATTGTCTAATAGCACATTATTGTGCAATTGTAGGAACCATTCTAATATTTAGGTTTTCAACAATTTGGTCTTGCACATGTAGGTCCTGCTGTCAGAGGTTTTGACCCACTGTTCGACCCTTTTGCATATGGGGAAATGAGTTGTCCATGAATATCAATCAAGTCAAGAAAATCAGAAAGATTGTGAGGATAAATAAATTAGCGACAAAAAACAACAAGATCTTTGTCTGCACAATGAAGAAGACATCAATTCACTACAAGATGGTACTAACTATTATACCTTGCCTTTTTTTTATTCCTTTGCCCCATTTCCAATATAGAGAAGATATTTACGCACATCCTTGTTTTCAGGCCTTTCCAAAGCAGTTCACTGATGATTACCTATCAAACCACCTCTATGGTCATGAGGCGAGGAAGGTTTTCATACAACACCCACAGTTCAATATTGAAGTGTTCCTGAAGAGGACGAAGGACGGACGGTCAATCATCGACAGGCACTGGCCTAATGTTGCAAAGACCTTCAACATGAATGAAGGCTCAATATTTGCCTTCCGCTTCATCAGTTTTCGAGATGAGATGCATATGTCTATATAGCGTCTATGATGCTAATTTCGAAAGGTTCTACATGTTGCATGTGAAACTTGGTGCTGGTGCAGTTGTGTAATGGGGTAGCTGAGTGATAAAGCTATATCATGTTGTACTCAGATGTATTTCAATTATGAAATACTGCTTCCTTAATATGGAAATGAAATATATTATGTCCTTAATATGAATGCCAATTAGATTAATAAATGGGTTATTAATAATAGGGAAATTAGCCTGCTAATGGCGAATTAGCCTGCTAATTGGGTTTTGCTATTGCAAATGGTTATTCAGAAAATATCGTGGGTGATGACCTCAGGCAACGCAGATAGTTTTTAGGAATAAACCGTGTTAGATTAATGAACAATCACACACGACCTTCTCTTGAAAACTATTTGTGTTAGTCCACCTTGTGCAAACGTTTACCACATAAAAACCGTGTGTGATGGACAGCCTTTCCCACATAGTTTCTTCTACGCATTGTGTGAATAACACAAACGATAAAATTGTTAATATCGTGTGCAATGGCAACGCTATCACAAATGATTTAACAGGGAAAATTGTGTGTGATGTACCCGTGAACGGAAACGTTTTCCTTGGAGCGACTATGTCGGATGTACATACGAACAGAAATGTTTAGCGGGGACTGACTGTGTGGGATGTACCTGCGACCGGACAATTTCTCCTGTATAATTGTATTTTTTAGCTCTACTGTACGTATTTCCATATTTGAGCGCTCGCAGGTCGCACACGAACTCATTTTGCCGAGCGTGTGTGCCAGGAGGGCATATCCCCGACGGTTTCTGGGTCATGTGGGAAGGACCCCCCTATCGCCGTCACTCACTAGGTGACAGTTCCAAGTGCAGTCGTGGAAAGGGGTTAAAAACCGTTTGTATAGCACCAACTCTACCAGTGATATTCGGACACCGGAAGTGTTCTGGGGGTACCGGGTATGTATCGGGTCGCCGGAAGGGGTTTCGGGCATCCCCCCGGCAACTACATGGGCCTAATGGGCCAAGAAGGGGACAGACCAGCCCCTAGGGGGTTGGTGCGCCCCATGTAAGCCAAAAAGGGGGAAGGAAAGAGGGGAAGAGAGAAAGGAAGGGGAGCAATTCGGCCTCCCCCTTCCTTCTCTCCTCCCTCCTCCTTCCTTCCCCCTCCGGATGAATATGGAAGGGGGGAGGCCGAATAGGGAGGCGCCCAAGTAGTATTCCTCCTACTTGGGGCACCCCCTTGGCTTCCTCTCCTCCCCTCCAACCTATATATGAGGGGGTCACCGCTATAACACATATCGACAGTTGTTATCCGTGTGCGGCGCCCCCCTCCACAGTTTACACCTCCTGTCATGTTGTCATAATGCTTAGGCGAAGCCCTGCGCGGATCACTTCACCATCATCGTTACCACGCCGTCGTGCTGACGAAACTCTCCCTCGACACTTTGTTGGATCAAGAGTTCGAGGGACGTCATCGATCTGAACGTGTGCAGAACTCGGAGGTGCCATACGTTCAGTGCTTGATCGGTCGGAACGAGAAGAAGTTCGACTACATCAATCGCGTTGTCAAACGCTTCCGCTTTCGGTCTACGAGGGTACGTGGACACACTCTCCCCCTCTCGTTTCTACGCATCTCCTAGATAGATCTTGCGTGAGCGTAGGAATTTTTTTGAAATTGCATGCTATGTTCCCCAACACAGAGCACTATTTATCAGACATGTATATGAACCACTGAAAGTTGCTCTATGCAAGTCTTTGAAGCTTAGAATTTTTAATGGCAAAAGTGAACCACTCAAACTAGCTAGTAAAGAACTAAATCTTTGTAGGAGGACAAAATTGACAACATTATCATGTTATATGTAATTCCAATTCATAATGATGAGACATGTTCCAAATAGCACCTTTCTCCAATCCAAGGTTACTGACATGGACTATGATCAGCAATGCCAAGCCACGAAAATAAATTTCTTGTAACAACTAACAAAAAATTATACACACAACTCTCAGAAATGGTCTTTGTATCCATGGCTAGAGTTAATTCCATTTGGCCTCCACCAAAACTTAAAGATTAAAAAAAAGGATGTATCTACTCAATAAATAATCATGTGAATGAAATTATCAGGATCTGCTAAATAATGTGACAATGAAATCATGTGCGTACTAGTGTGGATGAATAACAGATTAACAGTGCGTAGATGGAAGCCATTGTAAACTTGCATGGATGTGTGCATACTTACATGTGCTAGCTGCAATAAATTGCTGCTCCAAATCAGGTGAGCGAGCTTGGTGGCAGGGCTTGTCAAGGCAGTGGCTAAGATACCACCAAATAACTATGCAAAAGCAGATGGTGTAGTAACCACCTCACCGGTGATATGTATATGCATAATTCCAGTACCACCAACCTGTGCAGAATAGAAGAAAATGGAAAAATATAGTTTACTCATATATATGACAACTAATGTCATCCAAGCCTTTCTTTTAACTTAGGTGTTGATCATGACGCATATATAAAAAGGATAGTATTTTGTAGTCCTGAGTATTTGATGATTTGTTCGAACCAATGCATTTCATGGAATGGGAGGAATGATATATGTGGTGAAACAAATATAAGGCACATGTCATGTGTTAATCCAATTCAAATAATAAATTTCAAAGATGGGAAAGCTTTTTACTCGATAGAAAGAGACATGTGCATGATGAAACCACAAATATCCGCAGCCAATTGTCGAGCAGCTTGCGACTGACAATGGCAAAATAAAAACCAGACAAAACGTTAGATTATATGAATTAGGGAGGGCTGAAGAGGGATCTGATCACTCACCTCTTGTTTGGAAGTTGCAGCGGATGATGGTAGCTTCCTAACGTGCTTATCAAAGTCGATCTTCTTTCACCCTTCATGGTATAGGAACAACCCGTACCGGTGGGAGGAGACATTGTTGGGAGCGGTGATAGGGATGTAGTTCGGGTACATGTAGGTCATCTAGTACCTGCAGGGCACTGGGCGCACCAGCCTGTTGAGGGCCATGAGCGTGATTCGGGCGGGAGAAGAAGAGTGTAGAAGTGCATGCTCTAGCCAATGCAACCAAAAGACCGAGCTGATGGAAGAGACTAGGCAGCACATTATTGAAGGAAATATGCCCTAGATGCAATAATAACGTTGTTATTTATTTCCTTATTTCATGATAAATGTTTATTATTCATGCTAGAATTATATTAACCGGAAACATAATACATGTGTGAATACATAGAGAAACATAGTGTCACTAGTATGCCTCTACTTGACTAGCTCATTGATCAAAGATGGTTAAGTTTCCTAGCCATAGACATGAGTTGTTATTTGATCAACGGGATCACATCATTAGGAGAATGATGTTATTGACTTGACCCATTTTGTTAGCTTAGCACTTGATCGTTTAAGTTTACTGCTATTGCTTTCTTCATGACTTATATATGTTCCTATGACTATGAGATTATGCAACTCCCGAATACCTGAGGAACACTATGTGTGCTACCAAACGTCACAACGTAACTGGGTGATTATAAAGGTGATCTACAGGTGTCTCCGATGGTGTTTGTGGAGTTGGCATAGATCAAGAATAGGATTTGTCACTTCGATTGTCAGAGAGGTATCTCCGGGCCCTCTCGGTAATGCACATCACTATAAGCCTTGCAAGCAATGTGACTAATGAGTTAGTTGCAGGATGTTGCATTACGGAACGAGTAAAGAGACTTGCCGGTAATGAGATTGAGCTAGGTATTGAGATACCGACGATCGAATCTCGGGCAAGTAACATATCGATGACAAAGGGAACAACGTATATTGTTATGCGGTTTGACCGATAAAGATCTTCGTAGAATATGTACGAACGAATATGAGCATCCAGGTTCCGCTATTGGTTATTGACCAGAGATATGTCTCGGTCATGTCTACATAGTTCTCGAACCCGTAGGATCCGCACGCTTGAAGTTCTGTGACGATCGGTATTATGAGTTTACATGTTTTGATGTACCGAAGGTAGTTCGGAGTCCCAGATATGATGACGGACATGACGAGGAGTCTTGAAATGGTCGAGACATAAATATTGATATATTGGAAGCCTGCATTTGGACATCGGAAGAGTTCCGGGTAAAATCGGGATTTTACCGGAGTGCCAGAGGGGTTACCGGAACCCCTCGGGGGTTAATGGGCCTTGTTGGGCCCTAGTGGGGAGAGAGAGAGGGGCCGGCCAGGGCAGGCCGCGCGCCCCCTCCCCCTCTGGTCCGAATTGTACTAGGAGAGGGGGGCTCCCCCTTTTCCTTCTCCTTCTCCCCTTCCTTTCCCCCTCCTAGTAGGAGTAGGAAAGAGGGGAATCCTACTCCTACTAGGAGGATTCCTCCTCCTAGCGCGTCCTCTAGGGCTGGCCGGCCTGCCCCCTTGCTCCTTTATATACGGGGGCAGGGGGCACCTCTAGACACACAAGTTGATCATTGATCTCTCCCAGCCGTGTGCGGTGCCCCCCTTCACCATAATCCACCTCGGTCATACAATAGCGGTGCTTAGGAGAAGCCCTGCAATGGTAGCTTCATCAACATCGTCGCCACGCCGTCGTGCTGATGAAAATCTTCCCCGAGCTCTACTGGATCATGAGTTCGCGGGACGTCACCGAGCTGAACGTGTGCTGAACACGGAGGTGTCGTGCGTTTGGTACTGAAGATCGGTCGATCATGAAGACGTACGACTATATCAACCGCGTTTTCATAACGCTTCCGCTTAACGGTCTACGAGGGTACATGGACGAAATTCTTCCCTCTCGTTGCTATGCATCACCATGATCGTGCGTGTGCGTAGGAATTTTTGTGAAATTACTACGTTCCCTAACAGTGGCATCCGAGCCAGGTTATTGCGTAGATGTTATATGCATGAGTAGAACACAAGTGAGTTGTGGGCGATACAAGTCATACTGCTTACCAGCATGTCATACTTTTTTTTGAAAAATCACCGGGGGGAGTTCCCCACCTGAATATATTTCTCATGATTGTAACCCAACAAATGTTCGATTACAAGGTGAATTACATAAGCACATGTAGTCGTGATAGGAGATAGGAGCGCCATGAGGAGGCGGCCTGTTTCTGCTCTGTTTTCTTGATCCTGTGCATCCAGAGCATGAGGTCATCAATGATTCGCTTGAGGGTGAAAATGCTATGGTGATTTTGTTGCCTGAAGGCCATAGCGTTCCTGGAGTCCCATATTTTCCAGAGAACAATGAGGAGGATGGAGTGCCATATGATCATGTCGACCTGTGGTGGCAAACGGCAGCCCCAAAGATCAGCGATGCTCTCAGAGGGTGTAAGTCCAAGCCTGTGCCATATGCGCTGAGCAAGCGGGCAGTGGAGGAAGATGTGAGAGCTGTCTTCGCCATCGAACCCGCATCTTGTACATAGTGCATCAGTGACGATATGTTTGTGAAGCAGATTGCTCTTGGAGTTGAGCCGATCCCGGAAGAGGAGCCAGGCAAAGATCTTCACACGATTAGGAACGCATGAAGACCATATGGAAACGGCATGCATGTCCTCATCGTGGTTGGCCATGGATAGCCGGTAGGCAGCCTTAGTTGAGAAGCACAGGCCGCCATTGAGGTAGCGCTCATCCGGCCCTGGTGATACCTGAAAATCCTGCAGAAGAGACAACAAAAAGCACAACTCGAAAGCAGCATTAGATGTTAGGCGATTCCGAAGGATTGATTCTAAACCGCGATTCATAACAGCAGCCACACGAGCGAGAGGTGAGGTGGTATGCAAGTAGAGGCATGGGAAAAGTGCGGCAAGGGAATTTTGGTGTAGCCAGCAGTCTAACCAAAAGTAAGTACTTGTACCTGAATTTGTTATTACAAAAGAAATGGCGTGCAAAGCTGGTAGCTGTTGGTTGATGGTACGGCAGAGGAAGGACTGGCTGTTTTGTGGAGCGATGAATGCATTTGGGTGTTGAAGGGCGATCCAATCAAGCCACGGTGTTTTTTCTGGGCATAGGGATTTGACAGCAAATTTCATAAGCAAACAATTATTTTGTTGGTGAAGATTTTCAACCCCAAACCACCCATATTTTTTGGTTTACAAACATTTTTCCAGGCAACTAAGCATTGCGCACCAGTGCAAGTTTCCTCCGCGGCCCAGAAGAAGGCCCTACGGATGGAGTCTATTGTTTTTAGGACGCTTTTTGGGATGAGGAAGACAGACATAAAATATACCAAGATGGAGTCGAGAACTGCCGAGAGCAGGATTAGCCTGTCTCCCTTCGATAGAATTTTGGCTTTCCATCCGGCTAATAATTAACGGCAACGTTCGATAATAGGCAGGAAGGCGTTTGGGGGGAGTCTTGTGGGTGCTAGGGGTAGCCCTAGGTAGATCTGAGGGAATGATGAGGTGGAACATTGCAATGTGGAGGCAATGGAATCTGCCATTGCAGTTTGGAGGTGCATAGGTACGAACGTTGTTTTTGTGAAATTGATGGTGAGACCGGTTGCCATAGCAAAGTTGTGGAGGATGTTTTTAAGTTGTAGTGCAGCATCATTTGATGCTTTTGCTATGATTAGGGTGTCGTCAGCGTATTGTAGGACAGTCGGAGGAAGGTGTGAGAATAGCGGGTGGCAAAGGTGTAATAAGTCGCAGTCCTGCAGGATCATTTGTTGTAGGAGATCGGCAACGATGATGAACAGATACGGGGATATGGGGTCGCCTTGTCGAAGGCCGTTCTTGCAATTTATCCAATTTCCCGGAATCCCGTTTAGCATGACAGCAGTTTTTCCAGTTGACAGGAGATCATGAACCCATGCTGAGAATTTTGGCGGGAATCCGCGACAATGTCATACTTTGGTTCGGCAGTATTGTTGGATGAAGCGGCCCGGACCGACATTACGCGTACGCTTACGCGAGACTAGTTCTACCGACGTGCTTTGCACACAGGTGGCTGGCGGGTGTTAGTTTCTCCAACTTTAGTTGAACCGAGTGTGGCTACGCCCGGTCCTTGAGAAGGTTAAAACGGCACTAACGGTTTTGATGCGTAGGTAAGAACGGTTCTTGCTCAGCCCGTAGCAGCCACGTAAAACTTGCAACAACAAAGTAGAGGATGTCTAACTTGTTTTTGCAGGGCATGTTGTGATGTGATATGGTCAAAACATGATGCTATATTTATTGTATGAGATGATCATGTTTTGTAACAGAGTTATCGACAACTGGCAGGAGCCATATGGTTGTCGCTTTATTATATGCAATGCAGTCGCCCTGTAATTGCTTTACTTTATTGCTAGGCGGTAGCGATAGTCGTAGAAGCAATAGTTGGCGAGACGACAACGATGCTATGATGGAGATCAAGGTGTCACGCCGGTGACGATGGTGATCATGACGGTGCTTTGGAGATGGAGATCAAAGGCACAAGATGATGGTGGCCATATCATATCACTTATATTGATTGCATGTGATGTTTGTCCTTTATGCATCTTATTCTTCTTTGTTTGACGGTAGCAATATAAGATGATCTCTCACTAAATTTCAAGGGAAAAGTGTTCTCCCTGAGTATGCACCGTTGCCAAAGTTCGTTGTGCCGAGACACCATGTTATGATCGGTTGTGATAAGCTCAACGTTCATCTACAACGGGTGTAAGACAGTTTTACACACGCAGAATACTCGGGTTAAACTTGACGAGCATAGCATATGCAGATATGGCCTCGGAACACTAAGACCGAAAGGTCGAGCGTGAATCATATAGTAGATATGATCAACATAGTGATGTTCACCATTGAGAACTACTCCATTTCACGTGACGATCGGTTATGGTTTAGTTGATATGACGTGATCACTTAGATGATTATAGGGATGTCTATCTAAGTGGGAGTTCTTAAGTAATATGATTAATTGAACTTAAATTTATCATGAACTTAGTACCTGATAGTATTTTGCTTGTCTATGTTATTGTAGATAAATGGCCCGTCCTGTTGTTCCGTTGAATTTTAATGCGTTCCTTGAGAAAGCAAAGTTGAAAGATGATGGTAGCAATTACACGAACTGGGTCCGTAACTTGACGATTATGCTCATTGTTACACAAAAGAATTACATTCTGGAAGCACCGCTGGGTGCCAAACCCGCTGCAGGAGCAACGCCAGATGTTATGAACGTCTGGCAAAGCAAAGCTGATGACTACTCAATAGTTCAGTGTGCCATGCTTTACGGCTTAGAACCGGGACTTCAACGACGTTTTGAACGTCATGGAGCATATGAGATGTTCCAGGAGTTGAAGTTAATATTTCATGTAAATGCCTGGATTGAGACATATGAAGTCTCCAATAAGTTCTACAACCGCAAGATGGAGGAGAATAGTTCTGTCAGTGAACATATACTCAGAATGTCCGGGTACCATAATCACTTGACTCAGCTGGGAGTTAATCTTCTGGTTGATAGTGTAATTGCCAGAGTTCTTCAATCACTTCCACCAAGCTATAAGAGCTTCGTGATGAACTATAATATGAAAGGGATGGATAAGACGATTCCCGAGCTCTTCGCACTGCTAAAGGCTGCAGAGGTAGAAATCAAGAAGGAGCATCAAGTGTTGATGGTCAACAAGACCACCAGTTTCAAGAAAAAGGGTAAAGGGAAGAAGAAAGGGAACTTCAAGAAGAACGGCAAACAAGTTGCTGCTCAAGAGAAGAAACCCAAGTCTGGACCTAAGCGTGAGACTGAGTGCTTCTACTGCAAAGGGACTGGTCACTGGAAGCGGAACTGCCCCAAGTATTTGGCGGATAAGAAGGATGGTAAGGTGAACAAAGGTATATGTGATATACATGTTATTGATGTGTACCTTACTAGAGCTCGCAGTAGCACCTGGGTATTTGATACTGGTTCTGTTGCTAATATTTGCAACTCGAAACAGGGACTACGGATTAAGAGAAGGCTAGCTAAGGACGAGGTGACGATGCGCGTGGGAAATGGTTCCAAAGTCGATGTGATCGCCCTCGGCATGCTACCTCTACATCTACCTTCAGGATTAGTTTTAGACCTGAATAATTGTTATTTGGTGCCAGCGTTAAGCATGAACATTATATCTGGATCTTGTTTGATGTGAGATAGTTATTCATTTAAATCTAAGAATAATGATTGTTCTATTTATATGAGTAATATCTTTTATGGTCATGCACCCTTGAAGAGTGGTCTATTTGTATTGAATCTCGATAGTAGTGATACACATATTCATAATGTGGAAGCCAAAAGATGCAGACTTGATAATGATAGTGCAACTTATTTGTGGCACTGTCGTTTGGGTCATAATGGTGTAAAGCGCATGAAGAAACTCCATGTTGATGGACTTCTGGATTCACCTGATTAAGAATCACTTGGTACTTGTGAACCATGCCTCATGGGCAAGATGACTAAAACGCTGTTCTCCGGAACAATGGAGCAAGCAACAGATTTGTTGGAAATCATACATACTGATGTATGTGGTCTGATGAATGTTGAGGCTCGCGGCGGGTATCGTTATTTTCTCACCTTCACAGATGATTTGAGCAGATATGGGTATATCTACTTAATGAAACATAAGTCTGAAACATTTGAAAAGTTCAAAGAATTTCAGAGTGAAGTGGAAAATCATTGTAACAATAAAATAAAGTTTCTACAATCTGATCGTGGAGGAGAATATTTGAGTTACGAGTTTGGTTTACATTTGAAACAATATGGAATAGTTTCGCAACTCACGCCACCCGGAACACCACAGCGTAATGGTGTGTCCGAACGTCGTAATCGTACTTTACTAGATATGGTGCGATCTATATGTCTCTTACTGATTTACCGCTATCATTTTGGGGTTATGCTTTAGAGACATCTGCATTGACGTTAAATAGGGCACCATCAAAATCCGTTGAGACGACGCCTTATGAACTGTGGTTTGGCAAGAAACCAAAGTTGTCGTTTCTTAAAGTTTGGGGCTGCGATGCTTATGTGAAAAAGCTTCAACCTGATAAGCTCGAACCCAAATCGGAGAAATGTGTCTTCATAGGATACCCAAAGGAAACTGTTGGGTACACCTTCTATCATAGATCCGAAGGCAAGACATTCGTTGCTACGAATGGATCCTTTCTAGAGAAGGAGTTTCTCTCGAAAGAATTGAGTGGGAGGAAAGTAGAACTTGATGAGGTAACTGTACCTGCTCCCTTATGGGAGAGTAGTTCATCACAAAAACCAGTTCCTGTGACACCTACACCAATTAGTGAGGAAGATAATGATGATGATCATGAAACTTCAGATGAAGTTACTACTGAACCTCGTAGGTCAACCAGAGTAAGATCCGCACCAGAGTGGTACGGTAATCCTGTTCTGGAGGTCATGTTACTTGACCATGATGAACCTACGAACTATGAGGAAGCGATGATGAGCCCATATTCCGCAAAATGGCTTGAAGCCATGAAATCTGAGATGGGATCCATGTATGAGAACAAAGTGTCGACTTTGGTTGACTTGCCTGATGATTGGCAAGCCATCAAGAATAAATGGATCTTCAAGAAGAAGACTAACGCTGATGGTAATGTTACTGTCTACAAAGCTCGACTTGTTGCAAAAGGTTTTCGACAAGTTCAGGGAGTTGACTACGATGAGACCTTCTCACCCATAGCGATGCTTAAGTCCGTCCGAATCATTTTAGGAGTTGCCACATTTTATGATTATGAAATTTGGCAAATGGATGTAAAAACTGCATTCCTGAATGGATTTCTGGAAGAAGAGTTGTATATGATACAACCTGAAGGTTTTATCGATCCAAAGGGTACTAACAAAGTGTGCAAGCTCCAGCGATCCATTTATGGTCTGGTGCAAGCTTCTCGGAGTTGGAATAAACGTTTTGATAGTGTGATCAAAGCATATGGTTTTATACAGACTTTTGGAGAAGTCTGTATTTACAAGAAAGTGAGTGGGAGCTCTGTAGCATTTCTAATATTATATGTGGATGACATTATTGACTGGAAATGATATAGAATTTCTGGATAGCATAAAAGGATACTTGAATAAGAGTTTTTCAATGAAAGACCTCGGTGAAGCTGCTTATATATTAGGCATCAAAATTTATAGAGATAGATCAAGACGCTTAATTGGACTTTCACAAAGCACATACCTTGATAAAGTTTTGAAGAAGTTCAAAATGGATCAAGCTAAGAAAGGGTTCCTGCTTATGTTACAAGGTGTGAAGTTGAGTAAGACTCAATGCCCGACCATTGCAGAAGATAGAGAGAAAATAAAAAGTGTTTCCTATGCTTCAGCCATAGGCTCTATCATGTATGCAATACTATATACCAGACCTGATGTGTGCCTTGCTATTAGTTTAGCAGGGAGGTACCAAAGTAATCCAGGAGTGGATCACTGGATAACGGTGAAGAACATCCTGAAATACCTGAAAAGGACTAAGGATATGTTTCTCGTTTATGGAGGTGACAAAGATCTCATCGTAAATTGTTACGTTGATGCAAGCTTTGACACTGATTCGGACGATTCTAAATCGCAAACCGGATACGTGTTTATATTGAATGGTGGAGCTGTCAGTTGGAGCAGTTCTAAACAAAGCGTCGTGGCGGGATCTACGTGTGAAGCAGAGTACATAGTTGCTTTGGAAGCAGCAAATGAAGGAGTCTGTATGAAGGAGTTCATATCCGATCTAGGTGTCATACCTAGTGCATCGGGTCCAATGAAAATCTTTTGTGACAATACTGGTGCAATTGCCTTGGCAAAGGAATCCAGATTTCACAAGGGAACCAAGCACATCAAGAGACGCTTCAATTCCATCCAGGATCAAGTCCAGGTGGGAGACATACAGATATGCAAGATACATACGGATCTGAATGTTGCAGACCCGCTGACTAGGCCTCTTCCACGAGCAAAACATGATCAGCACCAAGACTCCATGGGTGTTAGAATCATTACTGTGTAATCTAGATTATTGACTCTAGTGCAAGTGGGAGACTGAAGGAAATATGCCCTAGAGGCAATAATAAAGTTATTATTTATTTCCTTATTTCATGATAAATGTTTATTATTCATGCTAGAATTCTATTAACCGGAAACATAATACATGTGTGAACACATAGACAAACATAGTGTCACTAGTATGCCTCTACTTGACTAGCTCATTGATCAAAGATGGTTAAGTTTCCTAGCCATAGACATGAGTTGTTATTTGATCAATAGGATCACATCATTAGGAGAATGATGTGATTGACTTGACCCATTTCGTTAGCTTAGCACTTGATCGTTTAAGTTTACTGCTATTGCTTTCTTCATGACTTATATATGTTCCTATGACTATGAGATTATGCAACTCCTGAATACCGGAGGAACACTTTGTGTGCTACCAAACATCACAACATAACTGGGTGATTATAAAGGTGCTCTACAGGTGTCTCCGATGGTGTTCGTGGAGTTGGCATATATCAAGAATAGGATTTGCAACTCCGATTGTCGGAGAGGTATCTCTGGGCCCTCTCGGTAATGCACATCACTATAAGCCTTGCAAGCAATGTGACTGATGAGTTAGTTGCGGGATGTTGCATTACGGAATGAGTAAAGAGACTTTCCGGTAACGAGATTGAGCTAGGTATTGGGATACCAACGATCGAATCTCGGGCAAGTAACATACCGATGACAAAGGGAATAATGTATATTGTTATGCAGTTTAACCGATAAAGATCTTCGTAGAATATGTAGGAACCAATATGAGTATCCAGGTTTTGCTATTGGTTATTGACCGGAGACATGTCTCGGTCATGTCTACATAGTCCTCGAACCCGTAGGGTCCGCACGCTTAAAGTTCTATGACGATCAGTATTATGAGTTTATATGTTTTGATGTACCAAAGGTAGTTCGGAGTCCTGGATATGATCACAGACATGACGAGGAGTATCGAAATGGTCGAGACATAAAGATTGATATATTGGAATCCTACATTTGGGCATCGGAAGAGTTCCGGGTGAAATTGGGATTTTACTGGAGTGCCGGAGGGGTTACCGAACCCCCCGGTGGTTAATGGGCCTTGTTGGGCCCTAGTGGAGATAGAGAGGAGCCGGCCAGGGCAGGCCGCGTGCCCCCTCCCCCTCTGGTACGAATTGGACTAGGAGAGGGGGGTGCCCCCTTTCCTTCTCCTTCTCCCCCTTCCTTTCCTCCTCCTAGTAGGAGTAGGAAAGAGGGGAATCCTACTCCTACTAGGAGGAGGATTCCTCCTCCTGGCGCGCCCTATAGGGCCGGCCGGCCTCCCCCTTGCTCCTTTATATATGGGGGCAGGGGCACCTCTAGACACACAAGTTGATCATTGATCTCTCCCAGCCATGTGCGGTGCCCCCTCCACCATAATCCACCTCGGTCATACTGTAGTGGTTCTTAGGCGAAGCCCTACAACGGTAGCTTCATCAACATCGTCACCACGCCGTCGTGCTGACGAAACTCTTCCCCGAGCTCTACTGGATCGTGAGTTCGCGGGACGTCAGCGAGCTGAACGTGTGCTGAACGTGGAGGTGCCGTACGTTCGGTACTAAGGATCGGTCGATCGTGAAGACGTACAACTACATCAATTGCGTTGTCATAATGCTTCTGCTTAACGGTCTACGAGGTTACGTGGATGACACTCTTCCCTCTCGTTGCTATGCATCACCATGATCTTGCGTGTGAGTAGGATTTTTTTTAAATTACTATGTTCCCTAACAATTATACATCAACACTCCCCCTCACGTGTGGTTCCCTCAGGCTTAAACGTGGACCGAAAGTGGGCTGCAATTAAATTGCACGAGCCGGGTCTTGAACTCAAGACCTCTCGGCTGTGATACCATGTAGAAGTGCATGCTATAGCCAATGCAACCAAAAGACCGATCTGATGGAAGAGACTAGGCAACACATTATACATCAACAAAGAGCATGGCCCCCAGCCTGCAACTGCTGTCGAATCCACCCATGGGGTACGTCGGGGATTTATCGAATTCAAAGCCACCGATACCACCTCACAAACGTGGTATGGAACCGCAGAGAACACCACATCACCAGTCAAAGTTGCCGCCGAATCCACCCATGGTAGATGGTCGGGGATCGATCAAACCGAAGCCACCAATCTTTGCTCATGAACTTTGTGTGGAGCCACAGAGAACGTCGAGATTTGAGAAGAGACGGGGAAGGAGGAGGCGAGGGTAGGGACTTGAGGATAATACGGTGACTGGGCCCTTAAGTGATGAAAATATAAGGTTAGTTTTAGAAGATGAAGAGGAACAGATGTGTACTACATATGGAGATTGAAGTACACGATTTCTTGTGTGGGTTTTTTTTCTTCTGGTGTGGCAGATTTGTTGAAGTGGATGGCTGCATGTTGATTGCTGATGATGTGGACAGTGTGCATGATGAGAGAACATGGAGTAGTGGGGAGTAACTTCTTAAGAATGGTAGATATGTATGGATGTATGAGAAATTATATTATATATGTATGGTCGTAGCAGAAATTATATTATATATGCATAACATGTACAATATGTAATAGCGTAAAATATGTTTGAAATGAAAAAGAATTGAATGAAAAACACAAAATGAAAAGAAAAAATAAACCATAAATCCTAAACACCTAAAACCCTAAACCCCAACAAAAAAATCCTTAGTCCCGGTTGGTGTGACCAACCGGGACTAAAGGTCCTCCAGCCCTCGGTGCTAGCTCGCGGCCACGTGGAGGGGACTTAGTGCCGGTTGTTTTCACCAACCGGGACTAAAGGTCCTCCAACCCTCGGCGCACACTCACGGCCACGTGAAGGGACTTTAGTCCCGACTTGTGACCAACCGGGAATAAAGGGTGGGGGCTTTAGTCCCAGTTTCATTGCCTCAGTTGGTGACCCGGGTATAAAGGCCATTGCCAACCAGGACTAAGGCCCGCTTTTCCACTAGTGAATGGCGCGACCAACTTGTGGGACCCCACTAATAGGCCTCCAAACAATAGTGAGTCCGACTTTCATAATGCCACCAAATCAATGGCAGGCTCGACTTCTAAGACGCCACTAATCATCCGCTCTACCAATGTGTGTCTGACATTCAGGACGCCATCGGTGTACGCTATACTAGAGGCTTACAAGTGGCGTGTGTGAGGGAGTCCTGGACTAAGGGGTCCTCGGGCATCCGGCCTGTTATCCATGGGCCAGACTGATGGGCTGGGAAGACATGAAGGCTGAAGACTGTACCCGTGTCCGGATTGGACTCTCCTTGGCGTGGAAGGCAAGCTTGGGGACCAACTATGAAGATTCCTTCTTATGTAACCGACTCTATGTAAACCCTAGATCCCCTCGGTGTCTATATAAACCGGAGGGGTTAGTCCGGAAAGGATAGACTCATTACCATAGTCATATAGGCTAGGATTCTAGGGTTTAGCCATCACGGTCTCGTGGTAGATCAACTCTTGTAACACCCATATTCATCAATATCAATCAAGCAGGACGTAGGGTATTACCTCCACAGAGAGGGCCCGAACCTGGGTAAACATCGTGTCCCCTGTCTCCTGTTGCCATTGATCCTAGACGCACAATTCGGGACCCCCTACCCGAGATCCGCCAGTTTTGACACCGACATTGGTGCTTTCATTGAGAGTTCCACTGTGCCGTCAACAAAAGGTTCGATGGCCCCTTCAATCGTCTATAGTGACGCTGTCCAAGGAGAAACCTTCCTCCCCGGACAGATTTTCGTGTTCGGCGGCTTCGTACTGCGGGCCAACTCGCTTGGCCATCTGGAGCAGATCGATAGCTACACCCCTGGCCACTAGGCCAGATTTGGAAGCTTGAACTACGTCACGGATATCCGCAGAGACTTGATCTTCAATGGATTTGAGACCGCAGAGATCGCTCCCCCTCGCCCCGATGAACGTGACTTAAATCTTTCATCGGACTAGATTCAGGAGATGGCTCCTGTTGCTCCCTTAGAACCAGAGAAGATCATGCCATTCGAGGCCACAGAGTCCATGGCGCTAGAGCCGCACGCAGACTCAACACCGTGCAATATTTGCGCCAACGGAACTCCGGACTCGTCTCCTGCTATAAGTTCCGGATCACGTACGCTTGCGGACACCGAGCTAGATAGGTTATCGATCTTCGAATTCAGCGCTGCAGACATTTTTCAGTACTCACCTTTGGGCGATGTGCTAAACACTTTAAAGAATTTGTCCTTGGAGAAGGACTCACAGCCGAACTATGTTCGGTTCGAGCCAGAGGCTGATAACGGGGAATTTTTCTTCCCACCCGCCACCCACTTCATAGCCACTGTCGATGACTTAACCGACGTGCTTGATTATGGCTCCGAAGACATCGACAGTATGGACAACGATGCCGACATGGAGCAAGACCAAGACCCGCCATTTATTGGACGTCGGACAGCCACCTCTTCATATCATGTGTACACGGTCGACACACCTAAAGAAGCTAGCAACGATGACAAAGGGGATCCAGTCGCGGATAAACCTTCTAAGACACAGTCCAAGCGCCGACGCCCTAAACTCCGTTCTAAGCCTCGTCGCTTAAAAGATGACAACATTGGCACCGGGTAAAATGGTACTCCGGGCGACGCCGAAAACAATGAAGACCCTGTTGGAGCTGCGTCCGAACAGGAGGAACAAGACAACGGGCAAGATGACCCTGATAAACAGGCCACGCCCAATGACTCGGATGATGATAGTTATTGTCCAGTCTCCGAGGATGATGCCTCGGTAGCGAGGATTTCATTGTACCTGAGGCACCCCTAGAGCAGGAACGCTTCAAGTGCCACCTAATAGCTACTGCCAGAAGCCTGAAAAAGAAGCAGCAGCAGCTCCAGGCTGATCAAGACCTGCTCATCAACAGGTGGACTGATGTCCTGGCAGCCGAAGAATACGGCCTCGAGCACCCAGTCAAGAGTTACCCAAAGCGCAGACTTCCACCTCAGTTCGATGAGGAAGCACCGGATCCCATACCTCCCTCACGCAATGCGGACCGACCACAACATGGTCAGGATAGTATGGCGGACCGACCACCCCGCGTTCGGGATAAAACGGCAACTAAGGCCGAACAACAGCCCGCCCCACCGCTTCGCAAAAATAGGGTCAGAACAGCTTGGGACCATAGACACGACTTTCGGCGGTATCTGGACAATAGAGCGGGACACACCAGATCAATCTACGGATCGCGAGGACGCTTCCCGACTCGGGATGACGGCTACCTATTCGGACGTGACAAACCTAGTCACACCTAGGCTGATAACCGCAGACGAACTTCATCGGAGGTGTGTCATGACACGGCCCGATATAGAGGCGCCGCACACCCTCTCTACTTCACAGATCAGGTGCTGGATCACGAATTCCCCGAGGGGTTCAAGCCCGTCAACATTGAATAATGTGACGGAACAACCGATCCCGCAGTATGGATTGAGGACTTTATTCTCCACATCCACATGGCCCATGGAGACAACCTCCACGCCATCAAATACCTCCCACTAAAACTCAAAGGGCCAGCTCAACACTGGCTAAATAGCCTGCCCGAGAATTCCATCGGCAGCTGGGAGGACTTGGAAGAAACCTTCCTTGACAACTTCCAAGGTACATATGTCCGGCCACCCGATGCCGATGACTTAAGCCACATAGTTCAACAACCTGGAGAATCGGCCAGAAAATTTTGGACTAGGTTCCTAACCAAAAAGAACCAGTTCGTTGATTGTCCGGATGCCGAATCCCTAGCGGCCTTTAAGAATAGAATCCGTGACGAATGGCTCACCCACCACCTCGGCCAAGAAAAGCCGAGGTCTATCGCAGCCCTCACGACACTTATGACCCGCTTTTGCGCGGGAGAGGATAGTTGGCTGGCTCATAGTACAAACACAGCCAACGAAGCAGGCCCCTTCGAGGCCAAAAACAGTACTAGCAAGCTCCGGTGCAACAGACACAAACACCGAAGCAATGGCGATAACACCGATGACACTACTGTTCACGCCGGATTCAG
This sequence comes from Triticum urartu, assembly GCF_056163025.1. Taxonomy (NCBI): domain Eukaryota; kingdom Viridiplantae; phylum Streptophyta; class Magnoliopsida; order Poales; family Poaceae; genus Triticum; species Triticum urartu. The sequence goes on along the minus strand of NC_141878.1, from coordinate 191,514,230 downwards.
TGGCTCCAAGTCCGGCCAGCGAAAGAAGCCCTATAAAAGGAACGGTGGAGGACCATACAGCTTGGACTGCATACTCGGCCGTCTGTGCCAGATACATGGCACCCCAGACAAACCGGCCAACCATACTAACAGAGATTGTCGGGTCTTTAAGCAAGCCAGCAAGGTAAATAGTGGAAACAAGGAAGGGGAATCACAGAGCGAGGACGAAGACGAGGAGCCCCGGCAGCCAAACATTGGGGGCAGAAGAAATTCCCGCCTCAAGTCAAAATGATGAACATGATATATGCTACACACATCCCCAAAAGGGAGCGCAAGCGCACACTTAGGGACATTTATGCGGTAGAGCCAGGCGCCCCAAAGTTAAACCCATGGTCGTCATTCCTGATCACCTTTGATCGTCGTGATCATCCAACTAGCATCCGTCATGGCGGTTCGGCCGCATTGGTACTCAACCCAATCATCGACGGATTTCACATGACATGAGTCCTAATGGACGGTGGTAGCAGCCTCAACCTGCTCTATCAGGATACAGTACGCAAAATGGGCATATATCCCTCACGAATCAAGCCCACGATAACTACCTTTAAAGTAGTTATACCAGGCGTAGAAGCCCATTGTACGGGCTCGATCACGCTGGAGGTGGTCTTCGGTTCCTCGGATAACTTCTGAAGCAAAGAGCTAATCTTCAATATTGTCCCCTTCCGCAGCGGCTACCACGCACTGCTCGGACGAACCGCGTTCGCTAAATTCAACGCGGTGCCGCATTATGCTTATCTCAAGCTCAAGATGCCCGGTCCACACGGCGTCATTACAGTAAATGGAAACACGGAACGTTCCCTCCGCATAGAGGAGCATACTGCAGCCCTAGCAGCAGAAGTACAGAGCGGCCTTCTCAAGCGGCACCATAATCCGGTCGCCGAGCTCCTGGACATCATTAAGAAGGTCTGGACTACACTGCAATAGGGCAGCTCGGTTCGTTAAGAGCTGAATTAGTAAATTCGGCCTCCGTCCCAGCCCCGATGAGGAAAGGGCATCTATACCGTGCATACATAATTATGCACTAAAGAGCCCATGGGTACTGACGGAGGCATAACTCGCTCGCGATCCACAGTGCGGCTTGACCGACCCTAGGATTCGCACGCCTTTGTTTTTTATTTTTTATTATCATGGGTCTTTTCTCTTTTCGAGGTTTATGCGGATGACCCGCTTGTAGAACACACCAAGGAGGCAAGAAGCTCTGACATACAAGGGAATCCCCAGGTGGTCTCTATTAAATGATTACCACACTTGTTTTACATACCCACACGTAGCTCGCCCTTGGTTGCGGCATGTTAAATAGCTTTACTTGCTTATCACATTACTCGCACAAAGTACGCCTCGACATACTAATTACATCACAATGGTGAATAAATGGTGGCGTCAACTTATTACTTATTTTTTCATGTTTCCTCACCTTTGTGTATATCACTTATTGCACGCGTACACTATGGTACGTATTACTGCGCCAGAGGCTTCATTACACCCCGTATTACGGCAATAAAAGTCCGAACACTTTTCCAGTATAGTTCGGCACCCCGAACTTATAGCTGAAAGTGCGTTATATCGACTAGATTGGGGGGTGAATAGGCGATTTTTATGAATTCTTCACTGAGGAATTTGCAGGTGAGGAAATTCCTGAGTGAAGAACTACTTGCACGGAATAAGTAATCGGAAGTAAACATAACAGAACATGATCATGGTCTTCATGATGAAATGAAAAACAAGCACAGAGTACAGAAAGCGTAAACACAGGATAACACGTGATAAGACAAATAGACTAAAGAAACTGAACTGAGGAAATAGAGAAAGTATTCAGTCAAAGTCTTCAAACAGATATGAACAAGCACACAACATAGAAATGAGGAAATGGAAGGGTTGAGGAAATGGAACCGGGTAGCTTGGTGAAGACAATGATTTGGTAGACCAGTTCCAACTGCTATGACAGTTGTACGTCTGGTTAGGGCGGCTAGGTATTTAAACCTGAGGACACACAGTCCCAGACACCCAGTCCTGAACATGCAGCTCAGGACACTCAGTCCTCACCATATTCCCCTTGAGCTAAGGTCACACAGACCTCGCCCAATCACTCGTGGTAAGTCTTCAGGTGACTTCCAAACCTTCATAGACTTGGTCACTCGGCGATCCACAATTTCCTCTTGTATGCTCTAGACCATGATGCCTAACCATCTGGAAGATGCACAGTCTTCAAAGGTAACAAGCGTCGGATCCACGCAGGATCAATCTCTTCAGTGATGCTCAATCACTTTGGGTTTGTAGGTGTTTGGGTTTGGGGTTTCCTCACTTGATGATTTTCACTCAAAGTCCTCAGAAGATGGGATGCTCTCAAATGACAAGTGTCAGTTTCTCTCGGAGCAGCCAACCAGCTAGTGGTTGTAGGGGCGGCTATTTATAGCCTAGGGAGTAGCCCGACATGATAAGACATAAACACCCTTCAATGATATGACCATTAGGTGGGTAGATATTTTGGGACAGCTGGTGCATAGCACAGCAACGGTCGGAATTTTGAATATCAAATTCCTCGGGGCTATCATGTTCCTCACTGTGTAGGCAATCCGCACTAGCAAATTCCTAACTCCTCAGACAGAACAAAATTCCTCAGAGACCAGAAGAACTTCATCTCTGTCACTGAAGAATATGACTGAACTGTATGAGATTTCCAATGGCTTCACTCGAAGGGATTGGTAGGTGTAGGATTTGAGTTGAGCATCACATGGAAATTTTTCCTTAGTATTTCCTCGACCTCCTTTAACAGTACGGTGTTTTCTATGACTCAAGAAAGAGAAAATGAAACTACGAAAACAAAAGTCTTCATGCTCCATGTTCCTTGAATGAATACCAAGTCTTCAGGATTACACCAATTTCTTCACTTTCAAAGTCTTCAGAAAGTCTTCAGAAATCCAAAGTCTTCAATCAAAGAACTTCATTTTTAGGGGTAGACTTTCTCTGTAAATATCAAACTCCTCATAGACTTATAGACCTATGTACACTCACAAATGCATCAGTCCCTTAACCTATAAGTCTTCAATACACCAAAATCACTAAGGGGCACTAGATGCACTTACAATCTCCCCCTTTTTGGTGATTGATGACAATATAGGTTAAGTTTTCAACGGGAATAAACATATGAAGTGTAAATACTGGGATTGAGGAATTTGATTGCAAGATATAGAAGAACTCCCCCTGAAGATGTGCATAGTGAGGAATTTTCTTTTGAAGCAATGCACACTTTGAAGAGTAGAATCATGGAGATCTCCCCCTATATCTTGTAATCCATACACGCATTAGCCATATAATTTGAAGAATTTGAAATGCATGATGAAATATGGTGACTGATGTAATTCAGCATGTGTGCATTAATATTAACAAGGAATAAGCATGCAGGAAAACACAGCAAAAGTATCAGGCCACCATAGAATTTAAGATTACAACTCGATCCAACAAAGTCTTCAAAAGAACGAGAGTTGTAACTTAGAACTAACGCCCATATAGGTAGACCCGCTTCAAGACTAACTCAAATTTCTCCCCCTTTGTCATTGAATGACCAAAAGGATCGAAAAATGAGGACTAACGCCCCTGAAGAATATCAAGTTGATGGAGGAGCGCTAGCGATGTTGGGGCCGTTTGTCATTGTAGGTCCTGCCGCAGTGTCGTCCAAGTCTTCATACTCGTCGGTGTCGTGGGATGAAGAATAGGAGCTGGCCACCAAGGAAGGAACCTTGACCTTCTTGAATTTCTTCGATGGAGGTGCAGACCAGTCAAAATCTTCCTTGAGACCCATTTTCTTCAGATCTTCTTCACCATACAGATGTGACAGGACAGCCCAGGTGCGACCAAAAACTTCATGGAGGTAGTAATGGTTTTTCTTCACTGCATTATGTGTAGCAGTCATGTTGTGAAGAATAGAACCAAACTGACGCTTAACCCATTTATGGTTTCGATCCACCTTCTGGTGAAGACTAAGAAGCAGCTAATGGTCAGTCATCACACGTGGAGCTGTGGCTTAAGGAGTGGACTTGGGTGCATTGGCAGCAGAATCATGAGTGGCAGAGTCATCATTGGTGGAGTAAGATGCAGCTTTGCGAAACTGACCATTCAATGGACGAATGCCTTCATCAATGACCAGAGGTGCCTTGCCCTTTTCATCAGTTGAGGTATAAGTCTGCTTGAGGACTTCAATCGGGGGCAGATAGCTGAGGTGATTTTGAAAATCAGCCTTGTAGTTGAGTGAAGACCTTGTTCTGAGGAATCTCATAATCCAAGGAGCATAAGGCTTCAACTCAAACGAAGAGAGTGCAACATTTGCCAGAGTCCTCACGAAGGAATCATAATAATTGATAGGAATGCTATGAACGATGTTGAATAGCAGATTCTTCATGATGCCAACTATTTCCTCATCAGATGAGTCATGGCCTTTGATGGGACTCATTGTCCTTGCCAGAATGTGATAGACTGTTCTGTGCACATAGAGTAAGTCCTTTACGAGGAATTTGGTCCTTGGGGCTTGACCGGGCTTCAGAGGCTTCATTAACACTTGCATGTAATGAGTGGTGAGTTCAGGTTCTTGGTACATGCAGCGAGCTTCTTCACTGGGTAGACTAATGGGCAGGGCATGAAGCAATTCAGAGGCCGGTGCCTTATAATGAGTATTATCGGTCATCCAGTCCAAGACCCAGGTGTTGATGTCATCAGGATCACCGGTGATGTGCAGTGTCGCATAGAACTGAAGAATGAGCTCTTCGTTCCAATCAACAATGTCAGAGCAAAAGTTGAGGAGGCCTGCGTCATGAAGCACACGGAGCACAGGAGTGAAACAAGGCAATGATTCCATGTTCACATGAGGAATATGCTCATGGTAGAAGATTTTGTCCTAGTTGAAGAGTAGTGAAGAATAGAAATTGGCCTGACTGGTAGTCCAGAAGCGTTTCCTCCTAAGACGAGCAGAGTCATAAGGATTGTAGTCAGTGAAGAATACATGCTCGCCAAAGAAGTCATCAGCCTTGAATTTTTGCTTCTTCGAGAAGGGATCCTTTGGCTTGGGTGAGGATTGTCAGTCAATTGCATCACAACCTCAGGGATCTCGATCTCAGGTTCCACAAGCTGAGGAATTTCAGGTACTTCTTCAGTGGCAGCCTGGGACTTCAATTCTTCATTTACATTTTCATCAGCACTAGTGGCTGGAATTTCTTCATGGATGGACGGAGTTGCACGAGGTTCTTCAGATCCCATTTGGACTTCAGTAGTTACCTGGGACTGAGGAAACTGTTGAAGAGGTGTGAACAGAGGAGAGTTGGGGTGCTGACTCTCCCAATAGTCATCATTCATCACCAGAGTAGTGGTTCCAATGTCCACATCTGCATCTTCTTCTTCAACGCCGGCCTCTTCAGAAGTAAACTAAGGCATGGGCGAGGAGACAATTGGTGTTGAAGGGATTGCATCCACTTCAATTTCTTCATCAAGCTGTTCTAACGAAGCAGCTGAGGGAATGTCATCGTCTGATTGACTTGGAATCACATATTCTTCATCAAAAGGAACAAGGTCCTTTGATGGCATGGTTGAGATAGGAACAGCATCAATTGGGTTGTCAAATGAGCTAGTCAATGACTTCATCTTCTTCGGGGCTAAAAAATCTGATGAAGTTGATGTCTTCCTTTTCTTCACAGCTGCACGCTCTGCAGCCTTGGTCTTCTTCACATGTGATGCAGATGGAAGGATCGGAGTTGGTGTAGGCGCAGGAGGAGCAGAGGAAGTTGGTTGCTTTTCTTCAGGCGCAACTGATGCAGTTGCCCTGACGTCTTCACTTTCTTCAGGCACAACACTAGTGGTTGCCCTGGCAATTTCTTCAGCGGCTGGAATGCAGTCATCAGCCCTGGAATTAGCATTTTCTTCAGCAGCCTGATTGTCATCAGCGGTGCTGGCATTTTCTTTAGTGGGATGAGTAGATGCTTCAGCCTGAGGAATTTCCTGTTGCGTTGGGGCTGCAACATTTGAAGTGAATTGATCAGTGAGTTTCACAAAACGGACCTTGGCTCCAAGCCAATCAGCGTGGTATGCGTCAAATTCATCACCGAGTTCCTTGATCTCAGATTGAATAGTGACAAGTTCTTCAGTTGTCATAGAGAGAACGTTCTTCTTCAGGAAGCGCTCCTTCTTGTACTGCGCTTTCTTGATCTTCCTGGCCTTCTCAAACTTTCATTTTTCTTCCTGAATGAAGTGAGTCAACATATGACTTTGGCCAGGAGTCAACTTGTAATCAGGCATAGGAGTATTGGGGTCCTTGTGCCATAGATCAATGTACTCAAGGATCAACTTTGGATCCAAAAGCAGAGGCACACTTGTGCCCTTGGCTCTAGACGCCTTGACCTGCCTGTCTCTGACGATTTCTGCAAGTTCATCATCATCAGCTTGTCTTCATCGGACGACACTTGAAAAGTGACCTGCTTCTTTTGGGGACTTGGTCGAGAGCCTCGTCCAGCAGTTGCCTTGGTCTTCAACAGAGTGGGACCACTTGAAGAATGCAGTGGTGTTGAGGAACTAACAGATCCTCCTGAGACAATAGATACGCCTGCTATCCTTTGGCACGTGGCGAGATGCACAGGTGCAGAGGATTTGGTCAGAGCAGCTAAGGACTTTGGCGGAGGAGCTGAGGACTTTGGAGTGGGAGCAGCATGAGGAGTTGGCCGTGAGGGCTTTGAAGAAACTGGCCATGAGGGCATTGCTGAGGAACTTGGCCGTGAGGGCATTGAGGGTGAAACACTTGGCTTGTGAGCAGGCTTCTTTGGCATGGCCTTATTTGGCTTGCTTGCAGAGGCCTCAGCAGTGGCAGCAGCAACAGCAGAATCTTCATTAAATTTCCTCACTGCTTCCTTAGCTACTTTGGCTAGCTTGGCCTGGCGCTTGGCCCATTCATCAGGATAATCCTCACCACGCTTGAGGCTGGTGGGATATGCTTCTTGGCCATGTGCCAATTGAGGTCTTGGGCATGGAGTATTGAGAGCGAATTTCTTCATGTACTTGGGAGTAACATACATGTACTCCCTCCACTCTCTTGCCCATCTCCTCTCAATCTTTTGAATGTGCACCTTGCGCTGGTTTTTGTCCTCCTTACCAAACTTGGCCTCATCAGGAGTGCAATAGTCCTTGTATATATCATTAGGAATCTCAAAAGCAGTATTGACCTCAGGCCTCTTTCCTCCCTTCTGTGACTTCTTTCCATCAGCCATTTTCTTCAGATGAGGAATTTGAACAATGGAATTTTCTGAAGATGTATCCAACTTTTCTTCGAGGAACGCTGCAAATGAGTTAAGTTGATGAGAACCTAGTGATTCAGCAGCTAATATGAGTACCTATGAATAGAGTATAGTTGCGAGGAATATGGAGAGGTCATATGCGTTCTCAGAGGTTTTTCAAAAAGAACAAGTTTGAGGATTTTGACTAGATGAGTCTTGAAGAATTTCACTAAGCATTCTTAGTCTTAGGTTCCAGAGTTGTATAGATCGAAAATCCACACAACTGAGGAATCTTGAAGAAAAATATAGCTCAAAGAAATGAACCAATAACAAATGACATATGAGGTGTTCAGTGTGTGACAAATTTGAAGAATAAACACCTTTAAAGATTTTGTAGTTATCATTTGAATCAAAGAGGGCAGTAAAAGTAACTTTTAATTATCCTGGACGAAGAACACGACGAACTGAGAAGTGTAGATGTGAAGTTCATCACTTCAGATCTTCCACGCCCTAACTTGGCAGAGGAAGACAACTACGGTGGCGGCGGAGTGAAGAAATCCGCAGCCGGCGCGAGTACGACGGCGACGAGGTCGAGGCAGTGAAGCTCTTCCTCATCGACGACGATGAAGTAGCGGCGGTGCTAGGGTTTGAGAAGCTCAAGCTGGAGTGAGAACGAGCGGAGTAAAAAGTGAAGTGAGGAATGGAAGGGGTATTTATAGCCACGGTGAAAAAATTGTTCGTCCGAAGAAATTGGACGAACGTGCCCCTGACCCTTCTCATTCGCTTGACATGTGTCACCCACGTACTGAGAAGTGGAGATCGTGTGAGATCGTGGGTTAATGGATAAGTGTTGTCGTGGGATGTGGACCGATTTGAGCGGCAAAGCCAAAAATTTAGATAGGATAAGTAAAATGTTCCGTTCGCAAATTCTTCAGCTAACAAGGACACAATGAAGATTTTGAACGAGTTTCAAATAGAACGCACATGAAGAATTTGTGAATAGATTGGGTTGAGTATAGCATAGAGGGGGAAGGGTCCGATCACATTCACATAGCAGAAAAGGAAATACGAAGAAATAGCTATAAGTGGATGCTATAGAGGACATAAACTCATATATATATATATAGCCAATGAAGAAAAACGGCGGAAAAGGAGAAGATAATGCAAAGTTGAAGAATTGGAACAACCAAAAAAACTCAAATTGAAGATTCTCAACATTTGGTGGTGGCCTGACCCACCGTGTAAGAATGATGATTTCAGACACCGCGTACAATTGTCGTAGGGTTTTGAGAATCAAATTCTTCGTTAATTTCTTCACACTTAGAGTGTTAGTCTTCATTGATTGAAGAAAAACGTTTCTTCATATGTTGCACATCTAAGTCATCAATTTTGCATAAGTGTTGGGATGAGTGTCCTTTTCAAATAACATTCGAAGATTTTAGAATATTTAGCTCACACCGCAACTTGCTAAATCTCTTCTCATCCAAGGGCTTAGTGAAAATATCGGCTAGCTGTTCTTCAGTCTTCACATGCTCAATAGAAATGTCGCCCTTCAACACATGATCACGAAGAAAATGATGACGAATCTGAATGTGCTTTGTCTTCGAGTGCTGTCGGGGATATACCCCACGGTATGACCCGGCCGGAAGTATGACCCGGCCGGACTTGACGGCTCACAAAGACCCGGCGAGTATTTGGTGACTTACTGATGACCCCAACAGCGGGTCATATAGATGACAAGGCTCAAGGCCCAGAAGGCCGGTTCATGTGATGGTGGGCCGGCTTAAGAGGAAGACATAAGAAATATTCTACTTCAAAGGAAGCAAGACTAGGATTCCACTTGTAATAGAGTAATCACAATCCTACTAAGACTAGTCATGTAACCCGCCCCTTCAACTTATATAAGGAGGGGCAGGGCTCCCCAAAAGGGGGACAAGCAAGAAACAATCGCTAGGGCTAGACACAAAGGGGGGGGGGACGGCTTATGCGGGGACTCTCTCATGAGCATAAAAAGACCTAATATTAGTACTAGTACTAATATTAGTACTAGTACTGCTAGATAAGCACAGGAGTAAGGCTGTGTTAATTAAAGAGCAGCCCTGTGGGAGTCGAACCAACGACCTGATGGTAGAATCCTGGTAATGAAAGCCACCAGGCCATGGCATGTGTTAATTAAAGAAGCATTGCCCTGTTCAGATTGCTACTCACGTGAAGCCCTTTGCATCAAACGGGACCGGCTGCTATTTTTTCTTTAATGATCGGCCGCGCTCAGACGCAGGCAAGAGCTCAGTACGTCAGTCAAATCTACTGGAGACGGAAATAGGAAATACGACAAGAAGACTTTTTCGTCAGAGTCCATCATGTGTGGCGTTTGATGGCCCACCTGACACGCCGGTCTCCGGCTCGTCTCGTTGCTCACCACCATCACCTCAAGCAGTTCTCGGTTCCAGGGAGGCTGTTTGACCCGCCCCCGTCATAGACCCCCCAATACCGTGCCCTCACAGTTGCACGACCTCACCTTGACCACCGAAACATCGAGCCGTGGTCGTGGCCCTCGTCTCCATCAACGGGCTGCCCTGCTGTCTCGTGCCGTCTTCGAGCTGCTGCGGCGCCGCCAGTGAGCCGCTACCCGTGAGCAGCTGTTGAGCCGCCCGCGTTGCCTCCTCGCCGCAGCTCTACCTCACCTCTGACGCGTTGAGCCGTTTTGTTTCGCGGCTCCGCCTCGCCTTCGGCGTGCTGAACCGCCCAGCCGTCAGTCGCCTCTGCCGCGGTCGCCGAAACACCACGTCTTGAGCCGGCCGCCGCCACCGCCGGGTCAAGTCGCCGCGCCTCCAGCTGTTTTAAGTCGCTAAACTGCCGAGAGCCTCTGTAGCTGATCCGTCAGCCCTGCCCTTGATTTCTACTGTGCGTGGCTGTGGCCTCAAAACAAGATTATTGTTGAGATGGATGAGATGGTGGAGAAGTCATTGAGAGAAGATTAATCGACGCTATGGTCATTTGCGAAGCCAAGTTCACGCTACACCTCCGCGTTGGACTGCCGGAGCCGCGTTGGGCTACCTCTCCCACTGCCTCATGCCGTCATTGTTAAGTCACCAGGGCATCGCTCCGCCGTCGGGCCTCAAACCGCCCCCGGGGCCTTACCAGCGTGCCAAGCAAAGCAGACCCCCAAGAGTGATTACCGAATTGCTCTGCCAGTGCATTTCTGGTAGTACAGTTTTTTTCTTTGTACGGCTCTAACTCGTGGAAGGCAACATCGCCGTTTTTGTGAAAGAACATTCTGCAAAAAAATATCTCAAGGGAAGATGCTTGATGCCCAGGAAGTTCAGACTGCGTGATCTTCAGAGAATGTGTGACGCTTGGTACGACAGCCTCTATCCAGTCCAAGTCTCATTGGTCAACTACAACAATACTGCCATGTAACCTGCTGAGCATGACATCATGGATTGGACGAGTACGAGGAGCTGGTTGAATTTGTCTGCTGGATTATCAGTGGAATATGAAATATACAAGACCCTTTGACATCATGGATTGGAGAAGGCAGCAAAAAGACCAACTACGTACTAGTGCACTACTAGTATATGCATATATTATTACTATGGGTGTCACATCAAACAGAGAAATGAGACTACAAGTCTATAATTGCTGAAATATGGCGTTCACCCAACAGAACATCATGTGATATCTTTCTATATTTTATCAGCATATTAATTCGTTTGAAAACAATCACTCTAGTATGTGGTATTTTTTTTTGTTTGCAGGACCATTATAAGGGTGTCGTAAAGGGGCGTGCGCCAATATTATTTTTTGCACTAGCGCTTGTCTATGTCATGATGCTGAAGGACATATGTGCGCGCCGCCGCCCCCGCGGCCCGCTCTACATCAACACGGCCGTCCGCGCCGGCTTACATTGCCGCGGCCGGTTCATCTGCCTGCTGCCGCGGCCGACTCGGCCATGATTGATTTTAGCTTCACCATGGTGATCATCAACCCCACGGTGGATATTTACTAGCCTGACATATCAGGTGAAATCCATTCAGTATATTTTTATTTTACATATTGTTTTCTTTAAAGGAGCAACTACGCTGGCTTGCAAGTTTTCCAATGGAGGACAAGTTGTCTACTACAAAAGGGATTTTTATATCACTGAGCTGTTGAAAGACTCATACCGGTTTATATCACGGTCAAATATGGGGAGTCTCAAACCAACTCCTCGAGTCGTCTTAAAACTCGGGGGCTACAATGACATGACTCAGCAAAATTGGCCGGTTTCAGTGAATTCAAGAGCTTCGGGTCATTGGAGGGAAGATAACCCGGTCCTGGAGGCTACCTCCATATTGGTAAAAATTTATAGTCTGTCAGAAAATTTCCGGCTCACAATGATGCTTCGGTTTAAAATCCGGCTCAAGGTAAACCTGTCTCCCACAAAGCTTTGAAGCTCTCAATATCCGGTTTGAAATTCCGGTTTAAAAAGAATTCATTTCTCGCAAGTTCGAGTTTTCAGAAAAAAAAAATACAGGGGCCAAAGAGAGTTTGTTGCACCGCACAACTCAAACATAGGCACCCGGCGAGCACAACTCAGAAATATATCACTTGGGGGCTTCCGGCTTATTGAGCTAAGCTATGATTACCCTTTGATCTGGCTCATAGCCACAGTTACAGGTCATTTGGGGTCTTCCTATTCAAACATAGGTCGTATTCGAACCAAAGAGAACATAGCTGTCGGTACCCTCTTGATCGGCGCAATGCCAAACTCACTAGGGGGATTCTTGATCGTATTCGAATCATAGCTTAACCCCTTTTGGGTCTGACTTGGATCGTATTCGAATCAGGGTCGTTAAAAACCTCTCAAGGTCATTTGGGGGCTTCCTGTTCAAACATAGGTCGTATTCGAACCAAAGAGAACATAGCTTTCGGTACCCTCTTGATCGGCGCAACGCCAAAGCCATTGGGGGCTACATGATCGTATTCGAATCCTAGCTTAACCCCTTTGGTCTGGTTTACTGATCGTATTCGAATCAGAAGCCTCAAATTTCTTCTTTCTATTTTGCTTAAGTTTTTTTAAACAGTCTTTTGGGTTTGTCTTGAGACTTTTTGTTCATATCTGAAGCATATATGTGGTTTCGATTAACCCGGCTTGACTTTTGATGATAAGTCGCCATATATGACAATCATAAACATTTTGAAGTTTTTGGCTTCTAAAGATTGGGTTATCACCCTTACTGCACAGGTATCCTAAACCGGCAGTACGATTCAATATCACAGGAACCGGTTTTTCAAACCGGGTTATATTATTCAAATCTTTAATAGCCAACATGGCTGGATTTTTATTATGGTTATCAATAACCAATATTACAATTGAGGTTTTCAAAGTCGCTTCAGCGCAATGGATATTATTTTATCAATGAATATAATTTATTCTACAATAGAAGGAATAGTCCCAAGTCGTTGCAGGCTTACGACCCTGCACTTGGGGGCTACATTATTCAAGTTGAGATTACATCAAATATGCAAGTCCCATGTCACTGCCAGCATGCACCATGGTACTTGGGGGCTAATGCAAAGTCATTTTTACTGGCCTTATTGAAGACCCGACTCATCATATTGTAATGAGCCGGCCCTTGGGGGCTACCAATTGCTCCTATCAACAATTCAAGGTACACAAGTTTAAATCCATTATGTTGAAAGGTCCACTACTCAGTTGGAAGAGTACAAAGCTCTTAACCTTATGGACGTGGGTTCGAGCCCCATGGAGAGGATTATAGCATATGGTATTCTTTTCAAGGAAATATATATAAAGTCCTAGCTCAATATTATCTTACTGAGCTGGCCCTTGGGGGCTACATGTTGCTGCTCAATTCTACATCTACAAAGTCCCTGCTCATTATTGCATAATGACCCGGCCCTTGGAGGCTACACCGGTTGAAGTTTTTGTGAGCATAAGACAATTATAAGTCCCAGGTTGATGCAAGCATGACAACCCGACACTTGGGGGCTATAGGTAACATGGATATAAGGAGAAGTACTTTTGAATTCTTAGTTTTGAGAAAATCAGATTGACCCGCGTCACCAATCATTATGACCCGGTGTCTGCAACAATCATAGCCCGGCGTCATCAATAATTATGACCCAGCGTCGGCAACAATTATGACTCGGTGCCATCAATATTTACAAACCGACAATTTTGGTAATATTAAACCGACAAGTTCTACATCTTCAAACCGGCTGAATATCAAATGAGTATTTCAAAGACCAATATTTCTTAAGCCGACGCTTTGGAAGCCAACTCAAGTGGATTATTCTTCACAATATTTCTCTACAAGAGACCAATGTCAGCAAATTGACTCTGAAGCTGGCCTATTGACCCGGACTTTTCAAAAGAAGTATCTGAATTTTTTGCATTGACAAAGTTGAAACATATCTGCTAAAGAAGATTTTCTATGAGATCATGGCCATGTACATATCAACGAGGAAATGACAAGGACTTAACGATGATCAAATGCCGGCTCAGAAGAACCTTCGACCCGGCGTGTAATCTACTAAAGTTGGTCTTGATTTGTAGGATCAGTTTAACATGGATAAATCCAAATTAAACTGGGGGCTAATGTTGGGGATATACCCCATGGTATGACCCGGCCGGAAGTATGACCTGGCCGGACTTGGCGGCTCACAGAGACCCAGCGAGTATTTGGTGACTTACTGATGACCCCAACGGCAGGTCATATAGATGACAAGGCCCAAGGCCCAGAAGGCCGGTTCATGTGATGGTGGGCCGGCTTAAGAGGAAGACATAAGGAATATTCTTCTACAAAGGAAGCAAGACTAGGATTCCACTTGTAATAGAGTAATCACAATCCTACTAAGACTAGTCATGTAACCCGCCCCTTCAACTTATATAAGGAAGGGCAGGGCTCCCCAAAAGGGGGACAAGCAAGAAACAATCGCTAGGGCTAGACACAAAGGGGGGGTCGGCTTATGCGGCGACTCTCTCATGAGCATAATAAGATCTAGCCACAAACAACATATAGGGCTATTCCGGATGATGTTTCCCAGGGCCCGAACCTGTCTAAATCCTTGTCTTGTGTTGTGTCTCTCGATTCCGCTCAACCCCTCTCAAGCTACTACAAAGATGCGTTGAACTCACGACTAAGTCCTCACACTAGGACATCTGCCATGACAATTCCACGACAAGTGCTGAATGATACGTCTCCGTCGTATCAACTTTTCCAAACACTTTTGCCCTTGTTTTGGACTATAACTTGTATGATTTGAATGGAACTAACCCGGACTGACGCTGTTTTCAGCAGAACTGCCACGATGTTGTTTTATGTGCAGAAAACAATAGTTCTCGGAATGACCTGAAACTCCACGGAATATATTACAATAAATAATAAAAAATCCTCGCCAAAGATGAAGATCAGGGGGCCCACACCCTGTTCACGAGGGTGGGGGGCGCCCCCCCCTAGGGCGCGCCCCCCTACCTCGTGGGCCCCCTGGAGACCTCTCGACTCCAACTCCAACTCTATATATCTGCTTTCGGGGAGAGAAAAATAGAGAGAAGATTTCATTGCGTTTTACGATACGGAGCCGCCGCCAAGCCCTAAAACCTCTCGGGAGGGCTGATCTGGAGTCTGTTCGGGGCTCCGGAGAGGGGGATTCATTGCCGTCGTCATCATCAACCATCCTCCATCACCAATTTCATGATGCTCACCGCCGTGCGTAAGTAATTCCATCGTAGGCTTGCTGGACGGTGATGGGTTGGATGAGATTTATCATGTAATCGAGTTAGTTTTGTTAGGGTTTGATCCCTAGTATCCACTATGTTCTGAGATTGATGTGCTATGACTTTGCTATGCTTAATGCTTGTCACTAGGGCCCGAGTGCCATGATTTCAGATCTGAACCTATTGTGTTTTCATCAATATATGAGAGTTCTTGATCCTATCTTGCAAGTCTATAGTCACCTATTATGTGTTATGATTCGTTAACCCCGAAGTGACAATAATCGGGATACTTACCGGTGATGACCGTAGTTTGAGGAGTTCATGTATTCACTATGTGCTAATGCTTTGTTCCGGTTTTCTATTAATAGGAGGCCTTAATATCCCTTAGTTTCCATTAGGACCCCGCTGCCACGGGAGGGTAGGACAAAAGATGTCATGCAAGTTCTTTTCCATAAGCACGTATGACTACATTCGGAATACATGCCTACATTACATTGATGAATTGGAGCTAGTTCTGTGTCACCCTATGTTATGAATGTTACATGATGAACCGCATCAGGCATAATTATCCATCATTGATCTGATGCCTACGAGCTTTCCATATATTGGTTTACGCTTATTTACTTTCCCGTTGCTATTGTTACAACCACTACAAAATACCAAAAACATTACTTTGCTTTCGTTACTCTTTTATTACCGTTACCATCACTATCATATTACTTTGCTACTAAACACTTTCCTGCAGATACTAAGTTTCCAGGTGTGGTTGAATTGACAACTCAGCTGCTAATACTTGAGAATATTCTTTGGCTCCCCTTGTGTCGAATCAATAAATTTGGGTTGAATACTCTACCCTCGAAAGCTGTTGCGATCCCCTATACTTGTGGGTTATCAATACTAATTTCTGGCGCTGTTGCCGAGGAGCATAGCTCTATTCTTTGAGTCACTTGGGATTTATATCTGCTGGACACTATAAAGAACTTGAAAGACGCTAAGACAACCATTTATCCCTCAACTACGAGGGGAGGTAAGGAACTGCCATCTAGCTCTGCACTTGATTCACCTTCTGTTATGAGTAAGCTTGCGACACCTAAACCTGCTTCTGCTATTCGTTCTGATATGTCACATGTTATTGATGATGCTACTTCTGCTATACATGATACTTATGATGAAACTACCTCTATGCCTGATACTACTATGCCACTTAGTGATTTTCTCGAGGAACGACTTGCTAGGGCTAGAGAGATTGAAAATATTGAATCTGATTATGATGATGAAAGTGATGATGAAGAAGAATCACTTGTTATTCCTGAGGGTTATTTATTTGATCAAGAAGCTTCTTTAGCTATTTTAGCTTGCAAAGATAGATATGAACTCAAAAGGTTATTAGCTAAATGGAATAAGCAATCTCTAAATGCTAGGATGAAACCTGACCCTGCTTTTGCTACCTCACCTATCTTTGTTACTGATAAGGATTATGAATTCTCTGTTGATCCTGATATAATTACTTTGGTTGAATCTGATCCTTTTCATGGCTATGAATCTGAAATTGTTGTAGCACATCTTACTAAATTAAATGATATAGCTACCCTGTTCACTAATGATGAGAGATCTCGCTACTTTTATATCCTGAAATTATTTCCGTTCTCATTAAAGGGTGATGCTAAGATATGGTTTAATTCTCTTGATCCTGGTTGTGTGCGTAGTCCTCAGGATATGATTTACTACTTCTCTGCTAAATATTTCCCTGCTCATAAGAAACAAGCTTCTTTAAAGGAAATATACAACTTTGTGCAAATTAAAGAAGAGAGTCTCCCACAAGCTTGGGGGAGGCTTCTCAAGTTACTTAATGCTTTGCCTGATCATCCGCTTAAGAAAAATTAAATACTTGATATCTTTTATAATGGACTAACCGATACTTCAAGAGATTACTTGGATAGTTGTGCTGGTTCTCTTTTCAGGGAAAGAACACCGGATGAAGCTGAAATCTTATTGAATAATATGTTGACAAATGAAAATAATCGGGCACCTCCTGAGCCAGCTCCTGAGCCAGCTCCTGCTCCAATTAATGATCCTATTCCCAAACCAACTCCGAAGAAGAGAGTTGTTCTATTTCTCAGTCCCGAAGACATGAAAGAGGCAAAGAAATCTATGAAAGAAAAAGGTATTAAAGCTGAAGATGTTAAGAATTTACCTCCTATTGAAGAAATACATGGTCTTAATTTACCGCCTATTGAAGAAACATATGATCTTAATCCTTTAATAATTGAAGAACCTCCAGACCGCGATAACCCGACACAGGTAGTAAAGGTAAATTCTCTCTATAGATATGATAAAGCTGTAATCCCATTTACTAAAATTGCTAGCCCATGCTTAGATGAGTTTGATAAATTTATGGCTAAGCAAGAAGACTTTAATGCTTATTTTGGTAGACAATTCAAATATGCTTGGACACTTGGGTGATTATATGGCTAATGTCAAAGGTGAACTTAAAATTATTAGTAAACATGCTTCCATGGTTACCACTCAAGTAGAACAAGTACTTAAAGCTCAAAAGGAATTTCTCAATGAGATGAATAGTAAGGAAAATAATTATGCTGTTAAAGTGGCTACTAGAACTGATAGAATGACTCAGGAACCTTTGTATCATGAAGGACACCCTAAGAGAATTGAGCAAGATTCTCAGAGAAATAATTTAGATGCACCTAGTTCTTCTAAAAAGAAGAAATAGAAAAATAACAGAACTGTGCAAACTTCTAGTGAACCTATTGCTGAACCACCTGATAATCCAAATGGTATATCTATGTCTGATGCCAAAACACAATCTGGCAATGAACAAGAACCTAATGAAAATGTTAATGATGATGTTCATGATGATGCTCAACCTAGTAATGATAATGATGTAGAAATTGAACCTGCTGTTGATCTTGATAACCCACAATCAAAGAATCAACGTTATGATAAGAAAGACTTTGTTGCTAGGAAACATGGTAAAGAAAGAGAGCCTTGGGTTCAGAAACCCATGCCTTTTCCTCCCAAACCATCCAAGAAGAAGGATGATGAGGATTTTGAGCGCTTTGCTGAAATGATTAGACCTATCTTTTTGCGTATGCGATTAACTGATATGCTCAAAACAAATCCTTATGCTAAGTATATGAAAGATATTATTACAAGTAAAATAAAGATACCATAAGCTGAAATTTCCACCATGCTTGCTAATTATACTTTTAAGGGTGGAATACCTAAGAAACTTGGATATCCAGGAGTACCTACTATACCATGCTCCATTAAAAGAAATTATGTTAAAACTGCTTTATGTGATCTTGGAGCCGGTGTTAGTGTTATGTCTCTCTCTTTATATCGTAGACTTGACTTGAATAAGTTGACACCTACTGAAATATCTTTGCAAATGGCTGATGAATCAACTACTATATCTGTCGGTATTTGTGAGGATGTGCCTGTTGTGGTTGCAAACGTTACTATTTTAACGGACCTTGTTATTCTTGATATTCCCGAGGACGATAGTATGTCTGTTATTCTTGGAAGACCTTTTTTGAATACTGCAGGGGCTGTTATTGATTGCACTAAAGGCAATGTCACTTTTCATGTTAATGGTAATGAGCATACGGTACACTTTCCGAGGAAACAACCTCAAATTCACAGTATCAATTCTATCGGAAAATTTCCATCGATTATATTTGGAGGTTTTGAATTTCCTCTTCCTACTGTCAAGAAGAAATATGATATACTTATTATTGGGGATGTGCATATCCCCGTTGAGGTAACCTAGTGTTATTCGAAATTTCTCCTGTTTCATGTTAATCGGAATGAGTTTGTTAACAAGACTTGATCAACCTTGTTAGTGGATTCCTTTTGACGAGCCTGAGATGGATGAAACTAGAAGCACAACCTTCTGTACCCAGTTTTACTTTCTGTTAATTATATTAAATAAAATAAAAATAAATATTTTTCTGTCTGTTTCCTGATTTATCCGTGCAATATAAAAATGTCCCGAAAATAAAAGTCCTCAGAATGACATGCCAATTTAATATGATTTTTTCGGGAATATTTGAGGATTTATGGTGCAAAAATCACACCAGGGGGCCAACCACCTTGCCACGAGGGTGGAGGGCGCGCCCACCCCTCTAGGGCGCGCCCCCTGCCTCGTGGGCCCACGGTGGCCCTCCTCCACTTATTCCTGCACCCATCCTCTTCTTCTTCCTCCCACAAACATGAAAAACCAACTCAAGCACGATTTCCAGCCCTCTTTGCTGTAATTTTCGATCTCCTTGCTCAAAGCACCTCTCACAAAACTGCTTGGGGAGATTGTTCCTTGGTATGTGACTCCTCCATTGGTCCAATTAGTTTTTGTTCTAGTGCTTTATTCATTGCAAATTTGTGCTGCTTAGGTGACCCTGTTCTTGAGCTTACATGTCAAATTTATATGGTCAAAAGTAGTTTTGATGCATGATATATGCCCTAGGCACTCGTAGGAGTAGTTGCTATCAATATTATTGAGTTTGGTTTACTTTTATTTTGAAGTTACTAAAAAATTTCAGAATTTTTCAGAGAAAGAAATATGCTTAGGAAAATGTTCCAAGGTGGTTCTTCAAAGAAGCAAGGACCCAGGCTTGCAATGCGTGATGCTGACGAAGAGCCACCAAGAGACGCTCCGGTGCGTCCTTGTGAGTGGCCTTCTGAAAATTTTATGGATCGAGCGGGAATTAAAGAAGAATTTAACGCATATTTGCATAATGCTGGTCTTGAGGACTTCAAGGCAGACAAATGCCCCCAGTATCATGATCTCACAAGCTCTTTTGTGAGGAGGTTTGAGTATTCATCTTCGCGTAATTCTCCTTCATTCAAGTTTGATCTTTATGACAAATCTTATACCATGGACTTAGAGGATTTCACTTTTGCTTGCAAACTTCCACAATGGGGTAGTGTTAGGGATCCCCCTAAATCTGAATTTAGAAACCTTCTTGTTAGTATAACTGTAGGGGAATCTAGAGATATAACGCAAGCTACCATAGGGAGCATTCACTTTCCTGCTATACATTATTTTGCTCTCTTCATAGGTAGGTGCATAAATGCTAAGGATGAAGCATGTCACATGTGTGTCCCTGACCTTAGCATTCTCAAGAGTGCTGTGTCAGGAGACCAATCTTATCATATGGGAGCCATTGTAGCTCGTAGGTTGCATCATAATAGATATAATGGAGATTTCTTTGGAGGAATTTATGCAACCCGCTTAGCTAAATTTCTTGAGATAGACGTTCGTGAAGGAGACATGGAGTTGCCTCCTGCTTATTTAGATTTTGATTCTATGGTTTCTCACCATTTTGTCGAGAGGAACGAATCACCTCTCCAGTACCGACTAATGTTTGACAGACGCCGTGTTGTATGTATTACTCTCCCTACTCCTGCTTTCTTTGATTATCAGGAAAGACGAGGATATACTATTACCAGAGAGGAGGCAGATGAGTACGAGAGGAGAGCGGAGGCCGCTCGTCGCCACACTGCAGCTCAGGAGGCGATAGCCGCTGCATCACAGTATGACCCCAACAACTATTATTATGGATATCATCCAGGCCAGCCGTGGCCATAGACCAACTTAGGCCAAAAGCCTAAGCTTGAGGGAGTACATATTTCTCACTGACATTACATTTATGTTCACACACACTCATTGCTAGATGTCGGTGCTCATACTTTTTCATTGTATCATCCATGCTAGTTTATTTCCTTTTATGCTTTCTTCTTGTGTGTTTGATAAACCTTAAGAAAAAACCAAAAAAATTAGTTGTAGCTTTTAATTAATTTACTTTCCATGCTTGTAGTAGTAATTAAAAAGAAAACCCAAAAGTACTTCCTGTTCTTCTTTTGCTTGTTGGGAGCTTTCCCGTGTAAATAGTTTTATTTCTTTTCTTTCTTTGGGGGTCGATAGGAGAAGACCATAATTAAATTTTTGAAGTGGCTCTTATATGCTTTATTGTTGATTTAACCAAGAGCCCATATTGCTTTGTCTTCTCCTGTTTATTAAATGCTCATAGATTCCAGCTTAGTCCAATGCACATGCACTATTATTATTATTCACATCGTTCGGTCATGCAAGTGAAAGGCAATTATGATGATATATGATGGACTGACTGAGATGAGAAAAGCTGGTACGAACTCGACCTCTTTTGTTTTTGCAAATATGATGAGTTCATCGTTCTTGATTCAGCTTGTTATGAATAAACATGTTTGCAATGACAATTAGAGATCATAGTTGCTTGTGCCATGCTTGATTAGCTATGAGTTATAATGGTTTACCTTGCGTGCCAACATGCTATTGAGATGGTTATGATGTGGTATGATGGGGTGGTATCCTCCTTTGAATGATTAACTGACTTGACTTGGCACATGTTCACGCATGTAGTTGAAACAAATCAACATAGCCTTCACGATATTTATGTTCATGGTGGATTATATCCTACTCATGCTTGCATCCAATGTTTATTAATTTTAATGCATGTACATGGCTGTTGTCGCTCTCTAGTTGGTCGCTTCCCAGTCTTTTGCTAGCCTTCACATGTACTAAGCGGGAATACTGCTTGTGCATCCAATCCCTTAAACCCCAAAGTTATTCCAGATGAGCCCACTATACCTTCCTCTATGTGGTATCTACCTGCCGTTCCAAGTAAATTTGTATGTGCCAAACTCTAAACCTTCAAATAATCATCATGTTTTGTATGCTCGAATAGTTCATGTATCAACTAGGGCTGCCTGTATCTTCCATGCTAGGCGGGTTATTCTTAAGAGGAGTGGACTCCGCTCCTCACTCACGAGAAAATGGCTGGTCACCGGGATGCCCAGTCCCATGCTTTATGCAAACTAAATCAAAAATAATTGCAAAACAAAACTCCCCCTGGGACCTGATGTATGTTGGAGGCACTCGTTGTTTCGAGCAAGCCATGGATTTATGTTTGTTGGTGGAGGGGGCGTATAAACTTTACCATTCTATTTGGGAACCGCCTATAATGTGTGTAGCATGGAAGATATCGCCATCTCCTGGTTCTTATGTTGACAATGAAAGTATACCGCTCAAAATATTATTCACCTCTATTTCAAAACCGAGCTCTGGCACCTCTACAAATCCCTGCTTCCCTCTGCGAAGGGCCTATCTATTTACTTTTATGTTGAGTCATCATCCTCTTATTAAAAAGCACCAGTTGGAGAGCACCACTGTCATTTGCATTCATTACTGTTAATTTATATTGGGTGTGACTATGATTGGATCTCTTTTACCATGAATTACAATGTCTAGTCAGTCCTTGATCTTTAAAGGTTCTCTGCATTTATGTTTTGCGGTCACAGAAAGGGCTAGCGAGATACCATCTTGTTATATCATATTATGATTGTTTTGAGAAAGTGTTGTCATCCGAGATTTATTATTATGGCTTGCTAGTTGATTATGCTATTGATATGGGTAATCATGAGACATGAGAATTATTGCAAATATGGTTAGTTATAATCTTTGCTGAAAACTTGAATGCTAGCTTGACATATTTACAACAACAAGAGCAAACAGAGTTTGTAAAAGTTTTTCTTTATTTCTTTCAGTTTGTCAACTGAATTGCTTGAGGACAAGCAAGGGTTTAAGCTTGGGGGAGTTGATACGTCTTCGTCGTATCTACTTTTCCAAACACTTTTGCCCTTTGTTTTGGACTATAACTTGTATGATTTGAATGGAACTAACCCGGACTGACGTTGTTTTCAGCAGAACTGCCATGATGTTGTTTTATGTGCAGAAAACAAAAGTTCTCGGAATGACCTGAAACTCCACGAAATATCTTACCATAAATAATAAAAAATCCTCGCCAAAGATGAAGACCAGGGGGCCCACACCCTGTTCACGAGGGTGGGGGCGCCCCCCCCCAGGGCGCGCCCCCTACCTCGTGGGCCCCCTGGAGACCTCCCGACTCCAACTCCAACTCTATATATCTGCTTTTGGGGAGAATAAAATAGAGAGAAGATTTCATTGCGTTTTACGATAGCCGCCGCCAAGCCCTAAAACCTCTCGGGAGGGCTGATCTGGAGTCCGTTCGGGGCTCTGGAGAGGGGGATTTGTCGCCGTCGTCATCATCAACCATCCTCCATCACCAATTTCATGATGCTCACCGCCGTGCGTGAGTAATTCCATCGTAGGCTTGCTGGACGGTGATGGTTTGGATGAGATTTATCATGTAATCGAGTTAGTTTTGTTAGGGTTTGATCCCTAGTATCCACCATGTTCTGAGATTGATGTTTCTACGACTTTGCTATGCTTAATGCTTGTCACTAGGGCCCGAGTGCCATGATTTCAGATCTGAACCTATTATGTTTTCATCAATATATGAGAGTTCTTGATCCTATGTTGCAAGTCTATAGTCACCTATTATGTGTTATGATCCGTTAACCCCGAAGTGACAATAATCGGGATACTTACCGGTGATGATCGTAGTTTGAGGAGTTCATGTATTCACTATGTGCTAATGCTTTGCTCCGATTATCTATTAAAAGGAGGCCTTAATATCCCTTAGTTTCCATTAGGACCCCGCTGCCACAGGAGGGTAGGACAAAAGATGTCATGCAAGTTCTTTTCCATAAGCACGTATGACTACATTCGGAATACATGCCTACATTACATTGACGAATTGGAGCTAGTTCTATGTCACCCTATGTTATGAATGTTACATGATGAATCACATCCGACATAATTATCGATCATTGATACGATGCCTACGAGCTTTCCATATATTGGTTTACGCTTATTTACTTTCCGTTGCTATTGTTACAACCACTACAAAATACCAAAAACATTACTTTGCTTTAGTTACTCTTTTGTTACCGTTACCATCACTATCATATTACTTTGCTACTAAACACTTTGCTGCAGATACTAAGTTTCCAGGTGTGGTTGAATTGACAACTCAGCTGCTAGTACTTGAGAATATTCTTTGGCTCCCCTTGTGTCGAATCAATAAATTTGGGTTGAATACTCTACCCTCGAAAGCTGTTGCGATCCCCAATACTTGTGGGTTATCACTGAACTGGGTTATCAGCAATCTTGATGGCACTCTCATTGTCACAGTAGAGTGGCACATTCTTCATGTTGACGTCGTAGTCCTTGAGAGTTTGCTTCATCCATAGTAGTTGAGCACAACAAGAACCAGCAGCAATGTACTTAGCTTCAGCAGTAGACAGTGATACGCAGTTCTGTTTCTTCGAGGACCAACAGACCAAGGATCGTCCGAGGAAGTGGCATGTGCAAAATGTTGACTTGCGGTCCACACGATCACCAACATAGTCAGAGTCTAAATATCCAATGAGATCAAAAGAGGAGCCCTTGGTGTACCATAATCCAAGTGTTGGTGTGTGAGCTAGATATCGAAGAATATGCTTCACAGCCTTATGGTGTGATTCCTTTGGTGTAGCTTGAAATCGGGCACACATGCAAACACTAAGCATAATATTTGGCCTAGATGCACATAGGTACAATAAAGAACCAATCATGGAGCGATATACCTTTTGATCGAAGTCAGTACCTTTTTCATCAGTGCATAGATGGCCATTTGTGGGCATAGGGATTTTGACTCCTTTGCAATCTTGAGGTATTTCTCCTGAGATATGAATATGTCATTTTGCTGTTGACGAATCTGAAGACCTAAGAAGAATTTCAATTCTCCCATCATAGACATTTGATATTCTTCACTCATCATATAGGCAAATTCATCACTGTAACATTGGTCAGTACAGCCAAAAATGATATCATCTACATAAATTTGGCACACAAATAGTTCACCATCATAAGTTTTAGTGAAAAGAGTTGGGTCAAGTGAACCGGGTTTGAAGCCTTTCTTCATGAGGAATTCCTTCAAGGTATCATACCACGCCCGTGGGGCTTGCTTGAGGCCATAGAGGGCCTTATTGAGTCTGAAGACTTTGCATTATGCTTTGGATCTTCAAAACCTAGGGGTTGAGCAACATATACTTCTTCCTCAAGCTTACCATTGAGGAATGCACTTTTCACATCCATTTGATAGAAGATGATATCATGATGGTTAGCATAAGCAAGTAATATGCGAATAGCTTCAAGTCTAGCAACATGTGCAAAAGTTTCATCGAAATCAATTCCCTCAACCTGTGTGTAGCCTTGAGCTACAAGTCGTGCCTTATTCCTCACCACAAGGCCATTTTCATCTTGCTTGTTACGGTAGATCCACTTTGTGCCGATTATATTGTGCTTGCGAGGATCTGGACGTTTGACCAGTTCCCAGACGTTGTTGAGATCGAATTGATGTAATTCCTCTTGCATAGCTTCAATCCACTCAGGCTCCAGAAATGCTTCATCTACCTTAGTGGGCTCTGTGATAGAGACGAAAGCAAAGTGCCCACAAAAGTTAGATAAATGTGAAGCTCTTGAGCGTGTGAGAGGACCTGGAATGTTGATGTTGCTGATGATTTTCTCAATTTGCAGTTCATTTGCAACGCGAGGGTGAGCGGATTGTCGTTGAGGAATTTGATCAGTATTTTCTTCGGCACCATTTTCTTCAGGTGCATCAACATGACGTTCTTCATGGTCTAGAATGACTTCTTCAGCAGATTCTTCAATAGGAATGACATCCTCAGTAGCCTTGAACTTAATAGATTCCTCAGGAGGTATTTCATCTGTCACTTGAGGTAGGTGCTCTCTTTGCGAGCCATTAGTCTCATCGAACCGCACATCTACAGTTTCAACAACCTTGTGATGACAGGTGTTGAAGACTCTGTAGGTGTGCGAGTCCTTACCATAACCGAGCATAAAACATTCATGTGCTTTCGGTGCAAATTTAGAACTGTGATGAGGATCTCTGATCCAACATTTAGCACTGAAGACTTTGAAATAACTCACGTTGGGTTTCTTGTTAGTGAGAAGTTCATATGCTGTCTTCTTGAAGAATTTGTGAAGATATACCCTGTTGATGATGTGGCACGCAGTATCAATTGCCTCAGGCCAGAAGCGAGGAGGCGTCTTGTACTCATCAAGCATAGTGCGGGCCATCTCAACAAGAGTCCTGTTCTTGCGCTCCACAACGCCATTTTGCTGAGGAGTATAAGGAGCAGATAACTCATGAGTAATACCAAGTTCATCAAGATAGTCATTAAGGCCAGTGTTCTTGAACTTAGTTCCATTATCACTTCTGATGTGCTTGATCTTCACACCAAAGTTGGTTGAAGCCCTCGAGGAAAATCGTTTGAAGACTTCCTGCACTTCAGTTTTGTAAGTGATAAAATGGACCCATGTATATCAAGAATAATCATCAACAATGACAAATCCATATAAAGATGCAGCATTAGTAAATGTGGCATAGTGAGTAGGGCCAAAGAGATCCATGTGAAGTAATTCAAATGGTCGAGTAGTAGTCATGATAGTCTTTGCTGGATGCTTGGCCTTGGTCATCTTTCCAGCTTCACAGGCTCCGCATAAGTGATCCTTGAGGAATTTGAAATTTTCAATTCCAATGACATGCTTCTTCTTCGCGAGCGTGTGCAGATTCCTCATGCCAGCATGACCAAGTCGTCGATGCCATAGCCAACCTTCTGAAGCTTTTGCAAGTAGACATGTAGCAGGTTGTGGTCCTGTAGAGAAATCAACAATATACAAATCTCCTCTCCTAAAGCCTTCGAAGACTTCGGAATTGTCAGCTTCCATGATCACAACACAATGATACTTGCCAAAGACAACAACCATATCAAGATCACAAAGCATTGAGACATACATGAGGTTGAATCCTAAGGACTCGACAAGCATGACTTTGTCCATGTGTCGATCCTTTGAGATTGCAACCTTACCTAGACCCAATACCTTGCTTTTGCCTTTGTCAGTGTAGGTGATATGCTTCAGATGTGATGGAGATAAAGCAGTGTCCATCAGTAAGCTCATGTCACCAGTCATATGATTTGTACATCCACTATCAAGGACCCACTCAGTGGCTTTGGGTTGATCATCTGCAGATGAATTAGTGCAACTTGCGAACTCATATACTTCAGCAATGAAGAATATGGTATCAATTTCATCAAGCAATAGAACAGATAAAGCAGTATGAGGATGTGAGAAATGAAAATTCATTTCTTCATGAATAGCTTGCGTCCTTTCAAGCATATTCAGGTCTCCAGCAAATTCTTCAGACGATTAAATTCGTCTGGAGACCTGACCCTGCCTAAGAGGTTAGTTCTTTTTCTTCACCACCCACATCTAAAGGGGTGGCAAAGAGTTCATCATTCTACGAGCTCCATAAGAGAAGGGTGGCATAGATGCCAATCCACTTCGTTTCACATAAGAGGGGTTAGAGTAAGCATAAGAGTAAGCAGAGAAATTCTTCGAGGACTTATGAACATAATGATTTGAAGAATAATGCACATATCCATAATCATGAGATCTTCCCTGCGAAACATACAGGTTAGCACGATGATGCTCATATGAGGACTTTGATCCATGTGAGGAGTTTGGTCCGTATGAGAACTTGGATCCATATGAAGAATTTGGTCCATATGAAGAATTTGATCTGGGGTTCCTATTCTTCACAGGTGGTGTCATGATGACATTCACCTGAAGATTTTCAAGGCATCTTTTGGGAACCCAGATTTTCTTCATAGGAGGACCGTTCCTGCAGTTAGTGCCAACATATCTAGCAAATACTTCACCATTCTGTGTTTTGAACAGTTTATAATTGGAGTCAAATGACTCATCAGAAGAATATGAAGATTCACATGTAAAGCCAGATAAGGTAGATGGATCCACTGAAGGTCCCTTTGTAGCAACCCATGAGGTTTTGGTATACTGCTCAGGTTTCCAGTAGGTCCCATCAGCATTGAGTTTCCTCTCAAAGGTGATACCCTCTTTCCTCGGGTTCCTATTGAAGATCTGCTTTTTAAGCACATCACAAAGAGCCTGATGCCCTTTGAGGCTTTTGTACATGCCTGACATATACAATTCCTTCAGCCCTGCATCATCAGTGATACTAGCAATGTCCTCAGATGAGGAATTAGTGATAGCAGAGGCAGTTGAAGAATTTGCAGCAATGGAAGTATTTGAGCATTCAGGTGAAGAATTAGCAGTTTCACGTTCAATGCACTTCAAACATGGAGGAACAAATTCATCCTGAGTAGCGCTGATCTATTGAGCAAGTAATGAATCACGCTCCTTCTGAAGTGTAAGTGCATCTAGTGCCACCCCTAGATGGTTTTGGAGTATTGACGACAAACCTGGTTGAGGGACTAATGTGTTTGTGAGAATTGCAGGATAACACAGGTAGTAGTCCATCATTGATTCGATTTACCTACCGGAGACGACCCCTAAAAATGTATGAAGACAATGAAGACAAAGGTGGTATGTGAAGATATTCACATTGAAGACTATGACAAGAGAAGACATCGCGTTAAGACTATGGAGCGCGAAGACTTAGTTGTTTCATTGTTTCCTTTTCTTCTTTGTTGAGTCATAGGAACCACAGTACTGTTAAGTGGGGTCCTAGTGAACAAAGTTAGAGTGACTGAAGTGATGCTTAACCAAAATCATATGTCTTCGAGCGAAGAAAATGAGAGCAAATCTTATCCAGAGCTGGATGAGTCAGCTTTACTCGTAGCCCAAGTAAAGTTGTCGCGTGTGTTTGAAATCTGACCGTTGGAACACGTGTCAGTTCCTTAATGACCCAGGGTCATTTCGGACAAATCAGGTCGGGTTGCCTAGTGGCTATAAATAGCCCACCCCCTACACCATAAATTGGTGGCTGCTCAAAGTTAGTGCACGACTTTTGTTGTTTGAGAGCAACCCACCTCGAAGCCTTTGAGAGAGAAATCCTTGGGAGGACAAAGCCCTAAACACACAGAGCTAAAGAGTGTTAGGCATCACTGAAGTCTTCCTGTCTGTGTGATTTGAAGACTTGTTACACTTGAGGAATGTGAATCCTACAGCCGGTTAGGCGTCGCATTCTGAGCATCCAAGAGTCATTGTGGATCGCCGGTGAACGAAGTCTGTGAAGGTTTGGAAGTCTACCTTGAAGACTTACCAGAGTGATTGGGCGAGGACAGGGTGTCCTTAGCTCAAGGGGAGTAAGGTGAAGACATGGTCTTCTGAGTTAAATCTCAGCCTCCCTAACCAGACATACAGTTGTCACAGCAATTGGAACTGGTCCAACAAATCATTGTCTTCAACAAGCCACTGGTTCTATCCTTCCTATCTCTTTATTTACAGTTGGTCCTTGTGAAGTCATTGCATGTTTGCATTGTCCATTTGTCTTCACTGTGTGACTGTTTGTTCAGATTGGTTTCGTACTATCTTCCATCCTGATCTGTACTGCCTAGCTGCTATTAGTCTTCATGCTCTCACTTCATTGAATACTTGACTATGGCTTGTCTAGTGTAGTCTACCTTCCGTTGCATGGTTATAGGTTCATTTCTATTGTTTGTCTTTGAAACTCCCATGTTTTGAAGACTTCCATAAAAATCGCCTATTCACCCCCCCTCTAGTCAATAACTAGCACTTTCAATTGGTATTAGAGCAAGGTACTCCCTTGTTCTATGTGATTCGGTTTAACCACCTGGAGTTTCAGCTATGTCGACTGCAGGGATAATCAAAGTCTCCGCTGCGTGCCCCGTCTTTGATGGAACTGAATATCCCTACTGGAAGAACAAGATGCGCATGCATCTTGAAGCCATGATGTCGACCTCTGGTATGTCATCAAGAATGGCGTTCCCAAGGCTGGTGAAGGTGTCACCGCTGCTGATGTCAAGAAGTTCGTTCAACTGGATTCCACTGCCAAGAACATCATCTGTTGTCATCTGACCAAAGGGCAGTATGGCCATGTGAGTGCTCTGGAAACATCAAAGCTAGTCTGAGACTGTCTCTCCGAGGTCAACGAAGGCGTCTCAACCCAGAGAGATCAAAGGATCGGTGTCCTTCGCAACCTCTCCAACTGCTTCAAGAGAAACGACAATGAGAATGTTCAGCTCACGTTTGATCGCCTCACTGACATCACAAATGAGCTTCAAGATCTCGGCGCTACTAAGATCACCAAGCATGAAATCGTCAAGACACTCCTGAGATCACTTGACATCTCGTTTGACACCCTAGCCCTGATGATTCAAGAACGCCCTGACTTTAAGACACTCGATCCGTCTGACAAACTTGAAAGGCTCAACACACATGAGTTTCAGCTTTCTGAGAAAAGAGATATCTACGGTCCCAACTATGGCCGAACTCGCGCCTAGAAGGCAAAAGTTGTTTCCTCATCTGAAGAAGAATCTGACTGCAGTTCCGATGATCCTCAAGACATTGGAAAGGAACTTGCTATGCTTGTGAAGAAGTTCCAGAAAATCACCAAGAAGAAAGGCTTCGGAAAGTCTTCACGATCCAGCTCAAGGAATGATGAAGCTTCAACTCATGACTACAAGAAGAGAACATGCCACAAGTGCAAGAAACCTGGTCACTACATCTCTGAGTGTCGGCAGTGGGACAATGAGAACAACAAGAAGAAGAAGAGCAAGTAATATGATTCTGATGACAAGAAGAAGAAGAAATACTCAAAGCCTTCTTCCAAGTCTTCCTCAAAGTCTTCATCACACAAGAAGAGCTCATCTGGCAAGGCTCGTGCGTTTGTTGGCAAGGAAATGGATTCAGATGAGGAGTCTGCTTCTGAGGAGGCGGAGGTGGAGTCTGAGGAGGAGTCCGATTCTAGCGTTGCAAGTCTGGCTATAGCCTATGTTGCCAAGTCCATCTTCAACACTGAAGACAATGACTTCGTCACCAATGTCGATGCTAATGACAAGGACAACTCCGCTCCCACCTATTGCTTCATGGCACGCGGTGCCAAGGTAAACTCACGCAATGCTCACTATCAAACATCCAGTGAAGATGACTCTGATTGTGGTTCCAAACCCAGCTACAAAACACTTGCTAAAATTTCAACTGAACAACAGAAAGCTATGGAACATATTCAAAAACTGTTAGACAAAAGCGATGACCTGTTGGACACTGAAATGACTCGATCTCAGTCCTTAATTGAAGACATAAAAAATCTTCATGTTAAGTATGAGGAACTTCAAAGTCGTCATGAAACGCTCTCAACAACTCATGAAAAGCTTTCCTATGATTATCTTCAAAGGAAGCAAGAACTTGAGAAATTGAGAGCGGTTCATGAAGATCTTCAAAAGGAAAACGAGTCACTTCACGCTGAACAGATCAGTCCCGCTCAGGAAGGATTTGAACCACCATGTCTTAAATGCCTTGAGCATGATAACGCTACTTCTGTTGCTGAATGTTCTACTGTGGCTACTGTTGCAATATCTTCAACTGTTGATGTGGTAACTAACCCCTCTGTTGAGGATGTCACTGCTATTCCTGATGAAAATGCTAGGTTGAAGACATTGCTTGAAATAGGGATGTACAAAAGTCTCAAAGGGCATCAGACACTATGTGATGTCCTCAAAAGGCAGATTCTGAACCAAAACCCTAGGAAAGAGGGTGTTGGGTTCAAAAGGAAAATGAATGCTGATGGCTCTTACTGGAAGCCTGAGCAGTACCCCAAAACCACATGGGTTGCTGCAAAGGAACCTTTAGTGGATCCATCCACCCTATCTGGCTTCACTTGTGCTAATCCTATTATCATTGATGAATCCTTTGATGCAAACTATAAACTGTTTAAGAATCAGAATGGTGAAGTGTTTGCCAAGTATATTGGTACTAACTACAGGAATGGGCCACCTATGAAGAAAGTCTGGGTGCCCAAAAGGTGTCTGGAGAATCTTCCTGTGAATGTCGTCATGACACCACAAGGGAAGAAGACAAACCCCAGACCACATGCCTCATATGGTCCAAAGGCTTTATACAGACAGAGGACTCACTTGAGTCGCACTAACACAAATGTTTTGCAGGGAAATCATACCCAGGCCTATGAATATGAGCGTGTTTCATCAAACCGCCATGTTCATAAGACCAAGAACTACTCTGCTTATTCCTATGAGTATTATTCACCTCCTGCAAAACTATTTGCTAGGGCTTCAAAGCCAAAGTTCTCAGATGCTGCACCTAGACTTATTGCTTCGAAGCCACCCTTGAAGATGTGGGTGGCTAAGAAAGCTTAACTCTCTTTTGCAGGGAAAGGTCTCCAGCCAAAAATTAAATGCATCTGAAGCTATTGCTGGGGACCTAAAACATCTTGTAGGGTGCAAGATCAAATGCCCAAATGGTCTTATTATGTATTTTGTTCCTGAGTCGCTTACTATTTGTCCTATCAGTCCTAACCTTGATCTAAGCTTTCATAATCCACTTGCTCGTCAAATGTTTATGCTTCACAATGCTCTTCGTGAAGCCTATCCCCCTAACTGCACTGTAGGGTATGACATCAGCTGCTTCAGAATGGATTATTGATAGTGGATGTACTAATCACATGACTGGCAAACGAAATCTTCTCATGGACTCAACCTTACGCCCATCTGACAAAAGTCACATCACATTTGCTGATACTGGTAAAAGAAAGGTATTGGGTCTAGGTAGAGTTGCAATCTCAAAGGATCAGCACATGGATAAAGTGATGCTTGTTGAATCCCTTGGTTTCAACTTAATGTCTATCTCAATGCTTTGCGATTTAAACATGATTGTGATATTTGGAAAATATCGTTGCCTTGTTCTAATGGAATCTGACAAGTCTCTAGTCTTTGAAGGGTGTCGGAAAGATGATTTGTACATGGTAGATTTCTCAGCAGGACCACAGCTTGCCGTATGTCTTCTTGCAAAAGCTTCAGAGTGTTGGCTCTGGCATCGGAGGCTAGGGCATGCTGGCATGAGGAATTTGCATACTCTTGCAAAGAAGAAGCACGCCATAGGCATCGAGGGCATTAAGTTCAAGAAGGATCACTTATGCGGTGCCTGCGAAGCTGGAAAGATGACGAGGGCCAAGCATCCCTCGAAGACAATCATGACAACGACTCAACCCTTCGAACTGCTACACATGGACCTCTTCGTCCCTACTCACTACTCTACCCTTACTACTACTGCTTGTCTCTATGGCTTCGTCATTGTTGATGATTATTCAAGATATACATGGGTACATATAATCCTCTACAAGACTGAAGTGCAGGATGTCTTCAGATGCTTCGCTAATCGAGCCATGAACAACTATGGCGTCAAGATCAAGCACATGAGAAGTGACAATGGCACTGAATTCAAGAACACTAGCCTCGACACTTATCTTGATACATTGGGCATCACTCATGAGTTCTCAGCTCCTTACACGCCGCAGCAGAATGGCATCATGGAACGCAAGAACAGAACACTCATTGAGATGGCTCGGACGATGCTCGATGAATACAAGACACCAAGAAAGTTCTGGCCTGAAGCTATTGATACTGCATGCCATGTCATCAACCGTGTTTATCTTCACAAGCTTCTAAAGAAAGCATCATATGAAGTCCTCACTGGTAAGAAGCCAAATGTCAGTTACTTCAGAGTATTTGGTGCTAGGTGCTGGATCAAGGATCCACATCACACTTCAAAATTTGCACCAAAAGCACATGAAGGTTTTATGCTTGGTTACGGAAAGGATTCGCACTCCTACAGAGTCTTCAACCTCTTTCACTATAAAGTGGTTGAAACTGTGGATGTGCGGTTCGATGAGACTAACGGCTCGCAAAGAGATCACCTGCCAAATGTGCTAGATGAAATTCCACCCAGTGAATCCATCAAGCTTATGGGAACTAGAGAAATCATACCGTCTGAAGTACAGCCTGAAGAGGAACTTATCATTTCTGCACCTAATCAACCTGAAGACAATGCTCAGCCTAAAGACAATCCTTCAAACAATGACAATGATCAGGAAGAGCAAAATCTTTGTCCAGTTCATCCTCGTGTTGCAAATGAAGTACAGATTAAGAAGATAATTGATAGCATCAATGCTCCTGGTCCACTCACTCGTTCAAGGGCAACACAACTAGCAAATTTCTATGGGCACTTTGCATTCGTCTCAATATCTGAACCCAAGAAAGTTGATGAAGCCTTCATGGAACCTGAATGGATTCAAGCTATGCAAGAAGAGCTTCAACAGTTCGAGCTGAATAATGTATGGGAACTGGTCAAGCGTCCTGATCCTCGTAAACACAATACCATAGGCACTAAATGGATATATCGCAACAAGCAAGATGAGCATGGTCAAGTAGTCAGAAACAAGGCTCGTCTCGTTGCTCAAGGATACACTCAAGTTGAAGGAATTGACTTCGATGAAACATTTGCTCCTGTGGCTAGGCTTGAAGCTATACGCATACTGCTAGCCTATGCAAATCATCATAACATCCTTCTGTATAAAATGGATGTGAAGAGTGCCTTTCTCAATGGCAAGATTGAAGAAGAAGTGTATGTTGCACAACCGCCTGGTTTTGAAGATCCAAAACATCCTGACATGGTTTACAAGCTCAACAAGGCACTGTATGGCCTCAAACAAGCCCCTCGTGCTTGGTATGACACACTCAAAGACTTCCTGAAAAGCAAAGGCTTCAAACCTGGTTCCCTGGATCCCACACTCTTCATGAAGACATATGATGGTGAACTGTTTGTGTGCCAAATATATGTGGATGACATTATCTTCGGCTGCACTAACCAGAAATACAGTGATGAGTTTGGACACATGATGCAAGAGCAATATCAGATGTCCATGATGGGTGAGCTGAAGTTCTTCCTTGGTATTCAAATACGGCAACAACGCAACGGCATCTTCATATCTCAAGAGAAATTCCTCAAAGATAGCCTGAAGAAGTTTGGAATGCAAGACTGCAAAGGTTATGCGACGCCAATGCCAACCAAAAGACATCTGGGTCCTGACGCCAATGGTAAAGAGTTTGATCAAAAGGTATACCGCTCCATGATTGGTTCTTTGCTTTATTTATGTGCATCTAGGCCAGATATCATGCTTAGTGTTTGCATGTGCGCCCGATTCCAAGCGGCACCAAAGGAATCACATCACTTAGCTATGAAGCAAATTCTTTGATATTTGGCTTACACCCCAACACTAGGATTATGGTATCCAAAGGGCTCAGAGTTTGATCTAGTTGGATTCTCGGATGCTGATTATGCTGGTGACAAGGTGGATCGCAAGTCTACATCAGGCACATGTCACTTTCTGGGACGATCACTTGTGTGTTGGTCTTCAAAGAAGCAGAACTGTGTATCTCTCTCCACTGCTGAATCTAAATACATTGCTGCTGGATTTTGCTGCGCTCAACTTCTATGGATGAAGCAAACACTCAAAGACTATGGCATTCATCTGAAGCAAGTGCCACTCTACTGCAACAATGAAAGCGCCATCAAGATTGCCAACAACCCAATTCAGCACTCGAAGACAAAGCACATTCAGATCCGTCATCACTTTCTCGGAGATCATGTCATGAAGGAAGATATTGATATCATTCACGTCAACACTGAAGAGCAACTGGCAGATATCTTCACAAAGCCCTTGGATGAGAAAAGGTTTTGCAAGTTGCGGTGTGAGTTAAATATCTTGGAATCCTCAAATGTCCTGTGATCATACACACATCCTAACACTTATGCATGTTGATGACTTAGATGTGCAACACACGAAGTAACGTATATCTTCAACTAATGGAGACTTACACTCTAAGTGTGAATACATTAACGCGGAATTTGACTTCGGAGCGCCACGATAATTGTGTGTCGTGTCTGGGTCTAATACTTCCTATATGGTGGGTAACGCCACCACCAAACTTTTGTTTGGAGTGTTTTCTATTGGCGTTACATTTGCAAAGTCTTCGCATTTGGTTTTTCTTCAATATCAACACGACTTCATGTTTATCTTCACTATATTGATTTGGTCTTATTCGGATATATTCATATATTTGCGTTCTGTCCTCTACAACATTCACTTATAGCTATGTCTTCTCGTTTGAATCTTTTGAACTAAGTGAATGTGATCGGACCCTAACCTTTCTATGCTCCCGTCTCAAATCTATCTATCCAAATCATATGCATTCTATTGAAACTGTCGAATGTCTTCCCTGCGTCCTTGTCAGCAGAAGATACAGAGACAAACATTAAATCTGATTTTAAATGCTCAATCCTTTTTGCCTGAAACCCGGAGAAGCGGGAACGACCACCCGACAATCCAGGCATGCGTGGGAACATGGAACAACCTCCAATGTGTTGCATGATCGCCACGTGTCCTTCAGATGTGAACCGCCAGGGGCACCTGCGTAATAACACTGTGTCGTCCATGTCCTTATAAATACACGCCACACCCCAGTCATTATCTCTTCTTCCACTTCTCTTTCTCGCACAAACCCTAGCGCCACTGCTAGCCCTCGACGACACCGGTGACGAAGCGCTTAGCTGCCGTGACCTCACCGACGCCGTCCTCACGCCGGCCGTGGACATCGTCTTCTCCGTCGTCCCCGTAGGTGTCCTCCGTCGCCAAGTTAGGGCATGGAAGATCGAACTGCTCGGCCTCATCTCCTACTCCGTCTAGCAGTTCCTCAAGTGGTAAATAAAAACTCTTTTTACAGTCCTTTTTGATCCGATAGATTCATCCTTTTCAACCACAAGTGGTTTCTGTCCCTACAAAGTTGGATCTATCATGTTCTGCATCTCATAACATGCCTAGTATGTTCACTTATACTTCACAAAGTAGTTAGATTCCTCACTTGTACTTATTCGTGGATTCGTATAAATCTGGAACCAACTCTCTACATATGAGTGAATGTCTCCGCACTATGAGGTCAATGTCTTCTAAACTGGTTTATCTTCAAAATCTTCTGAGAATGCATATGACCTCTTCCCCTTCCCTCGCATCTCTAATGCTGTCACAGGTACATGTCTGTGGGAGAATCCCTTGGTTCTCATAGTCTGCATTCATTTGCAGAGTTCTTACAACATCACATCAATTCTCCCGAAGCTAATTCTTGTCTGACCAGCAGAAGGAAGCCTTTGCATGTTCTGAAGCCTTTCAGTCGGAACTTCATGGCAACAGAAAAATCAGTCAGGAAGGGCGGCATATAGCGCCGTGAAAACACTGCTAAGGACCTGCCACCGGATCTCTATGAGTTATACAAGTCAGATCTAGAATAGACCTATGGAGAACGCAAGAACCGAATCCAATGGATTCGAAGACATTGGGCAGAGGAATGGTTCAAGTACAGATTTTTCACTAACGAATATGCTGAAAAGAATGCCATCAGGGGCCCCTGGGAGATATTATATACAAAGGTCTTCAGCCCAAGTCGAAGTCCGAAGCTATTGCTCAAGGCTTCTACCCCTACATGATTCATGGACCTCAGCCTGCTAATGCCGACCCATCCTCTCTGTTATGGTGTTGTGAAGACAATCTCTTTAAGCGCAACTTCCAGTTTGCCAAAACTTTTGCCAAAGAGAACAAGAAGTCACTAGGGTTAGACTTCAACCCCGGTCCCTCTGCTCCTCGTGCCGACGGCACACATGATGCTGAACCCAATATTGTTGGGCCCTTCTACAACCTTGAAGGTCTCCTCACTCACATTCAGGTTCAAGGGGCAGCCGTGGATCACTCTGCAGATGACGCTGATTCTGACGAAGCACCTACACCACCGAAGCCTGTGAAGCAAAAGAAACCAAAGGCTTCAAAGCCCTCCTCCGCACCAAAGGTCTCGCAGGCGAAGCCTCTGGCCACTGCACCTCCTGAAGCCAGTGTGCAGTCTGAAGATTTCTCTCGCATCTCCAAGTCTGACAAGATGAAGAAGCCCATGCAACCAACTGTTCAAGCATTGACCCCTGCTGCCGTTCTAAGGAACGAGAACGAAGCCATTGATCTGTCTAGCGACGATGATCTTGGCAATGATGCTCTTGAGCTGCTTATAAAGAGAAAGCAAGAGGCGGAAATCTTC
The DNA here is from genome assembly GCF_056163025.1 of Triticum urartu. Classification (NCBI taxonomy): domain Eukaryota; kingdom Viridiplantae; phylum Streptophyta; class Magnoliopsida; order Poales; family Poaceae; genus Triticum; species Triticum urartu. Next base: position 191,476,307 of record NC_141878.1, on the reverse strand, counting down.
AATGATCTTCCCCTTTTGATTTGGAGATCCTGTACAAGTTCATTGATGAGTGGTTTGACAGCCCATACCTCAGTTTTGATGATCTTCAGCTCCCAATTAGCCTCAGCGTCTCTTTCCATGGAGCCATTGCTCCTGAGCTGGCTCTTGCACAGAAAATTGTTGAGTTGAAGCACAAGATTGATTATGAAAAGGCTCGGTTCAAGAAGCACATGGCCAAGCTCAACGTGGAAGACGTCCAAAACTTCAAGGTCATGCTGCATGAGCTCATGGAGGCGTTCCACAAGAAACGTGAAGAAGAAAAAGGTTCTCGTGAGCGCATGAAGAATATCGCTGCCAAATGTGTTCAAGGCTACAATGAAGCTGAAAAGCGCAAGGCTTTCGGGCGACCAGGCATCGACCCCAGAATGGCTGCCAAGAAGAAGAAGAAGCCTGTTGTGGCCCAACCAGAAGCATCAAGGCAGGAAGAACCTCGCATTGTCTTCCCGGCCAGTATGACAGGCTCGAAGTATAAGGTCCCCACAGTGGCTTCGGAGCTCAAGAAAACTAGGTCAGCTGAAGCCGAAGCCCGAAAGCACAAGACCAAGGCCACCACTGATGATGCTCCACCAACGAAGAAGAGAAAGACAAAGAAGAAAGATCGGGTTGCTCCCACAGAGCCCCTTGTTGTCGAGCCAATCTCAGTGGCTCATCCTGCGTCTGAACATTGTGAGCGCCAGTTGATAGTTCATGAGCCTGCTTCCATAGAGGCTCCAGAAGTTGAAGACATTCCAGCTATTGACCCCACCGTAGCTGAAGACATTGGTCATCAAGACAATGTTGAAGATGATGAAGTCCTTCCTCAGATCGAACACAATGTGGTATCATCGCCTGTTCTCACGAACAACGAACTCATCAACATTGGTCGTCCATTGACACCAATTGCTCAGGATGACTCATGGGCTGATCACCCACAAGACTCCCCCCATCAAGAAGAATCCCCAAGTACTCCCCCACCTCAAGTCACCACTTCGGTGCTTGAAGATGATGACTTTGTGGCCCAGCCAACTCCCTCTCCAAAGGCTTCGCAAAGGACCAAGGCCATAGGTCACTTTGTCAAGTGTTCCAGAAGGAGAAGAGCGCCAATCCGTTTCACGCCAAGTCTTTCCTGAAGCCTCTCCTACTGCAAACATCCCTGAGTCTGAAGCCAAAGCGGCTGAAGATATTCCGGCTACATCAGCCGATGAACAAGAAGAACCAAGAGAAGAAGAACGTGTTGCTACACCCCCGTCCAACCCTGAAGTTGTTCTCGAGGAGAACGTATCCGACCCTCCAGCTACTCGAGTGGAGGTTGAAAACTCTGAGGCTGCCACTAACACCAACACTGACGCCAATGAAGTTGTCATGGCTGAAGCTACTGTGGCGCCCGAAGCTAATGTGGTGATAGAAGTGATTACACCCGAAGCCAATCTGTAGCCAGAAGTCAATGCCACTGCTCCCGTACCGCCTCCACGGCCACACACCCTTGAGCAAGCATTCTATCAAGGCCAACTTACCACCGTCCGCTGGCCCATTTTGGTTCCTCCACCTGCTGCCGGTCCGCAATTTGACTATCATGTGGAGCACAGGCCTCAGGTCCAGAAGCCAAAGCCAAGGCTACTAAGGTTTCCAGGTACTGCAACTTCACCAGGATCGTTTAATCTGAATGGCTTCAAGGCACACAAAACATTATTTGACAGTGCCAAGAACCCCTACACAAGGCCAAGAATCTCCTCAGATCGATTCTGGAGTTATCAGCAGCGCAGCTACTATTCCTGCATCTTATACAATCAGGGGCGCATTTTCCCTCATATGTGTCTAGACAGCGAAGCCATGGCTGGCCTGCCCTGCCTAGAAGAAGCCCTTGACTGCTTCAGAGATGCTGGCCTTCTACAGTTTGTGACTGCCAAAGAACATTGGAATGAAGAGCTTCTGCTACAATTCTATGCTACCCTTCACATTCGCGGCTACAACAGGGATCCGAAGACTTGGATCCTTGAGTGGATGACAGGCGATTCACACCATGAAGCTAAAGCCCAAGACATCATTGAGCTTACTGCCCTGCCCACTCCTGGCGAACATTATGAACCAGGTTATCAGCTACACCAGAATGCGTTGGAAAGCATCTTCCAGAAGCCAGAGCCAAATATGAGCCAAATGCTGAGCATGATGAAGCCACTGCCACAAGACGCTGACTATCCTAAGGAGTTCTTTGTTGAAGACCTAGAGTATCTGCCCCGCACTATTTATCATATTATCAGGCAAACTCTCTGGCCGGTCAAAGGACATTCTCCTACAGTGAAGCTTGAAGGAGCAATGAAGACATTGGTTTTCTATATCTTCAATGGCATCAGCTTCAATGCTCAAGACTTCTTCATCAGGCAATTGGCTGCATCTGGCTCCGATATCTTTGGTCTGAAGTTCTATGCTCCATGGGTAATGCGCCTCATCAAGCTTCACTCTGCTATCAACTATCAGCCGTATGCGCGCAATCACCTTATATTCTTGCCAGAGGTTGATCTGTCTGTCGAAGCCATTTACCCAGAGCCTGCAAAGGAGCCAATTTATCTTCACAATGTCGATCATCAAAGCTTCACCCAGCCCATTGAAGGAGTTCAGGCTGTTTCTCCTGTGTATCCCTTGGCTGGCAATACACGTGCCCCTCGCACCCAAACTGAAGCCACTCCAAGTACCATCGCCCAAAGGCCTCAGAAGCGATCTCATGTTCTCAATGACCGAGAGCTTCTCGTCGCTCTACATCAGAAACAGGATAAGCATCACGACTGGCTTAAGCATCAGATGCAAAGCCTCTTGGTGGATGTCAATCGCATTCGAAATCTTGCCACCAAGATGCCTTTGCTACACATGAACCTGTCGGAGGTCTTGGAAGAGTTTGACGTTACTCAATGCTGAAGCTGATCTTCAAGACGATGGCTTCACAGAGAGATTCAAGTTTGACTCAACTCCTTCGAGGAATGCTCACTTGCGTCAGACTCCCTCACTTGAAGACTCTGACTATTCTTCCTCAGCTGCAACAGTTAATGCCAGAGTCCTAGATGATCAAGATGATGCTACCTCACCACCTCCAACTTCGGCGCGTATCGACACTGCACCAAGTTCGTCTGCACCACCAAACCTCAACGACGACCCTGCTTCATTGCCTACTCCACATGGGAACGAGTAGCAAGCTCTATGTCTTCAAACCTTTTTGGTCATTACTAACAAAAGGGGGAGAAGCATATGAGTTGATAGTCTTCAAGCGGGTCCATATGGGTGGTTGCTATACTTTTGCTACATTTGCCAAGTGCTTACAACTCTCGCTTTTGATACATTTGGTTCGTTTTGAGTTGTAACACTTAAACTTGATGGCCGTCTGCTACCTTTTTGACACTATGTGATGCGATGATAAATTCCGCATGTGTGACAATAAATTCCGCACAAAGTCATTTTGCAGACGTCCATTTTTCATTATGCATGTCATTATCTTCATTATATCCTTTCATGCATGATAAATTGTCTTCATAAGTAGAAGAGGAGCTCCGCAAGTACAACCTGCCATGTGCATTTGCATTCAAAAGAAAAATACTTATATGCACATCTTCAGGGGGAGCCTTTCTGCTACTTACGAAGACAATACCTAAATCCTTTACAATTTCACATACTTTTATCCCTGTTGAAAACTTCAACTAGTTTGTCATCAATCACCAAAAAGGGGGAGATTGTAAGTGCATCTAGTGCCACCCCTAGTTGGTTTTGGAGTATTGACGACAAACCTAGTTGAGGGACTAATGTGTTTGTGAGAATTGCAGGATAACACAGGTAGTAGTCCCTCATTTATTTGGTTTACCTACCGGAGATGACCCCTAAAAATGTATGAAGACATTGAAGACAAAGGTGGTATGTGAAGATATTCACATTGAAGACTATGACAAGAGAAGACATCGCGTGAAGACTATGGAGCGCGAAGACTTAGATGTTTCGTTGTTTCCTTTTCTTCTTTGTTGAGTCATAGGAACCACTGTACTATTAAGTGGGGTCCCAGTGAACAAAGTCAGAGTGACTGAAGTGATGCTTAACCAAAATCCTATGTCTTCGAGCAAAGACAATGAGAGCAAATCTTATCCAGAGCTGGATGAGTCAGCTTTACTTGTACCCCAAGTAAAGTTGTCGCGTGTGTTTGAAATCTGACCGTTGGAACACGTGTCAGTTCCTTAGTGACCCAGGGTCATTTCGGACAAATCAGGTCGGGTTGCCTAGTGGCTATAAATAGCCCACCCCCTACACCATAAATTGGTGGCTGCTCAAAGTTAGTGCACGGCTTTTGTCGTTTCAGAGCAACCCACCTCGAAGCCTTTGAGAGAGAAATCCTTGCGAGGACAAAGCCCTAAACACCCAGAGCCAAAGAGTGTTAGGCATCACTGAAGTCTTCCTGTCTGTGTGATCTGAAGACTTGTTACACTTGAGGACTGTGAATCCTCCAGCCGGTTAGGCGTCGCGTTCTGAGCATCCAAGATTCATTGTGGATCGCCGGTGAACGAAGTCTGTGAAGGTTTGGAAGTCTACCTTGAAGACTTACCAGAGTGGTTGGGCGAGGACTGGGTGTCCTTAGCTCAAGGGTTATAAGGTGAAGACACGGTCTTCTGAATTAAACCTCAGCCTCCCTAACCAGACGTACAGTTGTCACAGTAACTGGAACTGGTCCAACAAATCATTGTCTTCAACAAGCCACTGGTTCTATCCTTCCCATCTCTTTATTTACAGTTGGTCCTTGTGAAGTCATTGCCTGTTTGCATTGTCCATTTGTCTTCACTGTGTGACTGTTTGTTCAGATTGGTTTCATACTATCTTCCATCCTGATCCGTACTGCCTGGCTGCTATTAGTCTTCATGCTCTCACTTCATTGAATACTTGACTATGGCTTGTCTAGTGTAGTCTACCTTCCGCTGCATGGTTATAGGTTCATTTCTATCGTTTGTCTTCGAAACTCCCATGTTTTGAAGACTTTCATAAAAATCGCCTATTCACCCCCCTCTAGTCGATAACTAGCACTTTCATGAAGATCTTCATAACTCACTCTTAACTGCTCAAGATCTTGCTTTCTTTGAAGAAATTCATAAGAAAGCTTCTCATGATCAGATAGGAGAGTGTTATGATGACCTTGAAGATTGTCAAACTTGGACTGAAGTCTCTGAAGATTTTCAGTCAAGATTTTAGTGCGATCCATTTCCTCGCCCAACATATCATCGCTTTTATCTAGCATATTTTGAACCTTTTCAAGAGCCTTTTGCAGTTTCACAGCAATCTTAGCAAGTTTAGAATAGCTGGGTTTGAGGTTTTCATCAGATTCATCCTCACTAGATTCAGAGAAGGGATATTTGAGTACCTTTGAGCCTTTTGCCATGAAGCAATAGGTGGGAGCGTAGTCCTCGTCATCATCGTCAGTAGTGTTGGGGAGGTCCATTTCTTCAGAGTTGAAGATGGACTTGCTGACGGACGCAGTTGCGAGGGCTAGGCTCGCCACACCAGAGTCTGACTCCTCAGATTCCTCCTCTGCCTCATTTTCCTCAGATTCAGCCTCAGAGTCCATTTCCTTGCCAATTAATGCTCGAGCCTTCTTGGAGCTGCTCTTCTTGTGAGATGAGGACCTTGAGGGTCTTGATGACGAGGACTTTGAAGATTTCTTCTTCTTCTTTGAATCATCAGAACTGTGATCCTTGTACTTATTCTTCTTCTTCGATTCCTTTTCCCACTGAGGACAATCTTGAATGTAGTTTCCAGGTTTTTTGCATTTATGGCAGAGTCTCTTCTTGTAATCATGGGATGAGGAATCTGATCTCAAGTCACCACCTCTTGAGGATTTACCAAAATGACCACGTCTTGAGAACTTTTGGAACTTCCTCACGAGCATTGCTAGCTCCTGGCTTAGTTCTTCAGGATCACCAAGGCTGTTGTCAGAATCTTCACCATCTGATTCGGATACCGCCTTAGCCTTCAGAGCCCGTGATCTACCATAACTTGGTCCATAGAGATCTCTCTTCTCAACAAGCTGGAACTCATGAGTGTTTAGTCTCTCGAGGATATCAGCGGGATCAAGTGACTTATAGTCTCCATGTTCTTGTATCATCAATGCCAAGGTATCAAATGAGGAATCAAGCGATCTCAGCAATTTCTTCACCACCTCATGGTCGGTGATATCAGCGGCACCAAGTGCTTGAAGCTCATTTGAGATGTCAGTGAGGCGATCGAAGGTTTGCTGAACATTTTCATTGTCGAGTCTTTTGAAGCGGTTGAAGAGATTTTGAAGAACATCAACTCGAGAGTCACGCTGTGTTGAGACTCCCTCATTGACCTTGGACAGCCTGTCCCAGATAAGCTTAGATGTCTCTAAAGCACTCACTCTGCCATACTGCCCTTTGCTCAGATGGCCACATATGATATTCTTCGCTTGAGAGTCAAGTTGCTTGAATCTCTTCACATCAGCAGCGTTGATGGTGGGAGTGACAGAGGGAACACCATTCTCCACAACGTACCAGAGATCATTATCAATTGCCTAAAGATGCATGTGCATCTTATTCTTCCAGTATGGGTACTTCGTCCCATCGAAGGTAGGACACCCAGCAGAAACCTTGATCATACCTGCGGTCGACATAACTAAAACTCCAGGTGGTTAAACCAAAGTCACACAAGACAAGGGAGTACCTTGCTCTGATACCAATTGAAAGTGCGTTATATCGACTAGAGGGGGGTGAATAGGCGATTTTTATGAATTCTTCACTGAGGAATTTGCGGGTGAGGAAATTCCTGAGTGAAGAACTACTTGCAGCGGAATGAGTACTCAGAAGTAAACATAACAAACCATGAGCATGGTCTTCATGATGAAATGAAAAACATGCACAGAGTACCGAAAGCGTAAACACAAGATAACACAGGATAAGACAAACAGACTGAAGAAATTGAACTGAGGAAATAGAGAAAGTCTTCAGTCAAAGTCTACAAACACATATGAACAAGAACACAACACAGAAATGAGGAAATGGAAGGGTTGAGGAAATGGAACCAGGTAGCTTGGTGAAGACAATGATTTGGTAGACCAGTTCCAACTATTGTGACAGTTGTACGTCTGGTTAGGGCGGCTAGGTATTTAAACCTGAGGACACACAGTCCCGGACACCCAGTCCTGAACACGCAGCTCAAGACACTCGGCCTTCACCGTATTCCCCTTGAGATAAGGTCACACAGACCTCGCCCAATCACTCGTGGTAAGTCTTCGGTGACTTCCAAACCTTCACAGACTTGGTCACTCAGCGATCCACAATTCCCTCTTGGATGCTCTAGACCATGACGCCTAACCGTCTGGAAGATGCACGGTCTTCAAAGGTAACAAGCGTCGGATCCACACAGGATCAATCTCTTCAGTGATGCTCAATCACTTTGGGTTTGTAGGTGTTCGGGTTTGGGGTTTCCTCACTTGATGATTTTCACTCAAGTCCTCGGAGGATGGGATGCTCTCGAATGACAAGTATTAGTTTCTCTCGGAGCAGCCAACCAGCTAGTGGTTGTAGGGGGGCGGCTATTTATAGCCTAGGGAGCAGCCCGACATGATAAGACATAAATGCCCTTCATTGATATGACCATTAGGTGGGTAGATATTTTGGGACAGCTGGCGCATAGCATAGCAACGGTCGGAATTTTGAATATCAAATTCCTCAGGGCTATCATGTTCCTCACTGTGTAGGCAATCCGCACTGGCGAATTCCTAACTCCTCAGTCAGAACAAATTCCTCAGAGACCAAAAGAACTTCATCTCTGTCACTGAAGAATATGAATGAACTGTATGAGATTTCCAATGGCTTCACTCGAAGGTATTGGTAGGTGTAGGATTTGAGTTGAGCATCACATGCAAATTTTTCCTTAGTATTTCCTCGACCCCCTTTAACAGTACGGTGTTTCCTATGACTCAAGAAAGAGAATATGAAACTTTGAAAACAAAATTCTTCATGCTCCATGTTCCTCGAATGAATACCAAGTCTTCAGGATTACACCAATTTCTTCACTTTCAAAGTGTTCAGAAAGTCTTCAGAAATCCAAAGTATTCAATCGAAGAACTTCATTTTTAGGGGTCGACTTTCTATGTAAATATCAAACTCCTCATAGACTTATAGACCCGTGTACACTCACAAACGCATCAGTCCCTTAACCTATAAGTCTTCAATACACCAAAATCACTAAGGGGAACTAGATGCACTTACAATAGCATTATATGCATCGGCTCCGTATCATGTCTTTGGCCAATAGTTCGGTTGCCTGGCTCCTGTGCTTACTACCTTACGTTCCACTATATCAGCTAGGGTAGTAAAGGGAGAACTACTCCGATTGTGTCCCGGTTCTTCCAGACGAGCACCTCAGTAGAGAAAGCCGAAAACTAACTGTCATGATGCGGCGAGAGTCGGTCAGCTGTTCGAGAGGTTCCAAATCGTTAGAGATTTTTTCCGCTTCTTGTGAAGAATCGGTCCCTCCGATTAGGCGTGTATAACGCCCCTAGTTCGGCCTTCAGAACACCAGGGGCTTCGCCAACTTTTTTAATTGTCAAACTCCTATGGCTAAGTGAGGACGGTAAAGGCCATATAGTCCGATTGCCTTGTTCGTTGCGCTAAACACCTCCTTCAAGGACCAGAATGTGGAGTAAAGAGTGTTTATATTTATCCTGAACACCCCTGTACTATATACATGGGTGTAGAAGCCGACGACTGGTCAACCCTCAGATTTCATAAATGGCCGCACAGGAGGTAAAATGTAAATCACAAGCATTATAATACATAACATCATTGTTCCATATTACAGGACAGGATAATACAAATGTTCTCATGGGAATATGATATCCTTCGAACATTGCTCCGCCACAAGGCGGGACCCCTCCAGGATGCCATCAAAATAGAGCTCGGGTCGACAATGCTCCTTGCCCTCTAGCGGCCCCTCGGTCATCAGCTTCTTGGCATCCAGCTTTGCCCAATGCGTCTTGACGCGGGAAAAGGCCATACGCGCACCTTCCATGCAGACCGACCGCTTCACGGTTTCGAGCCGCGGATAGGCATTTACAAGCCGCTTAACAAGTCTGAAATAGCTGCTAGGTATAGGCTCGGCAGGCCACAGCCGGACTATCAGGTCCTTCATGGCTAGCTCTGCTGACCTGTGCAGCTCGACCAACTGCTTTAGCTGGTCGCTAAAGGACAACGGATATTCGGGTCCAAGATATTAGGACCAGAATAGCTTCTCCGTAGACATCCCTTCTTTGGCTCTATAATGCTCGGCAGCATTAGATATACTGCGCGGCAGATCCGTAAACACCCCTAGAAAACCCAAATTCGGATAAGTACAAGGAACGTTTCTTCTACATACTTGCTTTGCATGGTGAAACAATTACCCTTCGCAATCTCCTTGGCCGCCTGAATTTCCTGGAGGGCATTTTGGGCTTCGGCTCGTGCATCCTGTGCGCTCCGGCGGGCCTTCGCCAGTTCGGCTCTTGCGCCTTACAATCGCGCTCCAAGGACTCAAATCTCTCGATCGCGCCCTGGAGCTGTTGCTGCGCCTCGCCGACCTGGGCCTCGTGCTTCTCGCACGCAGCACGTTCCTTGGCCGCTTTGTCCTCGGCCTCGGCCAACACCTTCTAGAGGGATGCCACCTCGGTCGTGGCCCCTAATAAAGTTCATGACAACTCAGTCTGGATGGACTATTCATTTTTCTTAAAAGGTACCAGCAGGTCAGTACATACCTTGGCTATCCTCTAGCTGCTTCTTTACGAGGCCGAGCTCTTCCTCGGCCCGCTCCAGTTTCCGCTTCAGTCCGGAGACCTCTGCAGCATGAGCGGTGGCAGCCTACAGCGACACCTTCTTATTCACAAAGACAACTTATGTTAGACTCCTGCGATATTTCTTCTTGATCCTCTGCTCGGCTTTTTCTTTCCGAACACCAAACAGAGCATCAGGGGCTACTGTGTATATTGTGATATTCTTCCTACGAACGCATTACTTACCTCAAAGCCTGATAGAAGGCTAGTGCAGGCTTCGGTCAGTCCGCTTTTCATGAACTGGACCTTCTCTATTACCGTGCCCATAAGGGCGCGGTGTGCATCCACAATAGAGGCGCCTCTTAGAACCTCCAGTAGGTTATCCGGTGCCTCTAGTTGGATAGAGGTCACCGGCGGAATAGGCACATTCCCTCCTTTCGGGGCATGCCGTTCGCTAGACTCTGGAGCCGCATAGATCTCCGGAATGGTATCCGGCTCAGGTTCGAAGGGAACCCGGCCCCCATCACCAGTCCCCGTAGGGGCTTTTTACCCCATGCGTCCGGAAATTGAGGAATCGTCCTGGGGCGCCACCCCGACGATCTCCGGAAGCCACCCCCTAGGGAAGGTCTTTTGCGACACCACCTCGTTGTCACCCTTGGGAGAGACGGAATGAGCAGGTGGCGGAGACATGCTAGCCATCTCCTTTGAGTCTAGCGATCCCTCTGATGAGGATCGCGGGGAGCCATCGCGTGCTGGACTGTAATAACAAGGTTTAAGGTATATCAATATTACAAACCGGGAAGGCCATACGTTTTCGGATCCTGGTACTTACGAGGCGGCCCGAGGCTTGGTCCGGCGAGGTCGCTCTGGACTGCTGTCAACATCCCACACGGAGTTATCCGCGTGGGAGCCTCTAACCCTCTTAGGAGCTTTCGCCTCTGTATTTGTGGGGACCTCTCTCTTCTTCCTCTCCACCTCAAGTGGGGAGTCGATGTCTTCTTCCTCTTCATCGTCATCATCAGCGGACAAAGGGGAAGTCTCGTCTTCGGACATCATGTCCGGAACGCCTTTTTGGCGAGGGCCCTTCTTGGCCCGTTTGGCCGCTTTCTTAGCCGTCTTCTCTGGCACCTCATAAGGTGCTGGAAAAAGCATTTTCGTCAGTAATGAGAATTCTTGGTCTTCGGGCAGCGGAGTCGGACAGCTAATCCCCTCCGCTATCTTGATCCAGGCTTGAAAACACGGGTAGGAAAGCTTAGGCTTTTTCTCAAAATATGCTAGTAAAGGGTACGCCTTGAAAACATTAAAACTTGCCGGGTTAGCCTCGCGTTTAAAGCTAAGCCCGCGATCTTCGGTCGTGGGCGGTGGCTTCTCGCCGGCCTTGAAGAGCACTTTCCAGATTTCTTCTGCGTCGTGCCGAAGAGCTCTATTAGCGTCTGGTGCTTGGCTGGATCGTACTCCCACAGATAGCAAGTCCGGCGTTGGCATGGAAGGACCCGATGAATAAGCATGACCTGGACCACGTTGACGAGTTTGATCTTCCTATCTATCATGTTCTGGACACACGTCTGGAGCCCAGTCAGCTCGTCCGAGGGACCCCAGGTTAGGCCCCTCTCTTTCCAGGAGGTGAGCCGCATCGGGAATCCAGATCTGAATTCGAGGGCCGCCACCCAGTTGGCGTCGCACGGCTCGGTGATATAGAACCACCCCGATTGCCACCCTTTCACCGTCTCCGCGAACGAGCCTTCGGTCCAGGTAACATTGGGCATCTTGCCCACCATGGCGCCTCCGCACTCTGCTTGTTGGCCGCTCACCATCTTCGGCTTCACATTGAAGGTCTTCAACCATAGGCCGAAATGAGGCGGGATGCGGAGGAAGGCCTCGCACACAACAATGAATGTCGTGATGTTGAGGATGAAGTTGGGGGCTGGGTCATGAAAGTCTAGACCGTAGTAAAACATCAGTCCACGGACGAAGGGGTGAAGAGGGAAGCCCGGCCCGCGGATGAATTGTGTGAGAAACACAACCCTCTCGTGGGGCTCTGGAGTAGGGACGATCTGTCCCTTATCCGGGAGTCGGTGAGCGATCTCCTTGGCCAGATATCTGGCCTCTCGGAGTGCCTTGATATCCTTCTTCTTGACGGAGGAGGCCATCCACTTACCCCCAGCTCCGGATCCGGACATTTTTAGAGTGCTTTCTTGGTTGAGGGAAAAGCTAAAAGCTTGGGCGCTGGAGCTCAGGGACGGAAGGACTGAGGAGGAGCTGAGGTGCGGGTGAAGGAAGGGAATCCTTATCCCCTTATAAAGGCCATGAATATCAAGCGTCTCCCCATTCACCTTAAACTCGCCTATTCCCAAGGGGTGTGCAAATGGCACGGTTGGGTCACCCATGCCCGTATTGATGAGAATCCCGTAATAAGGGGGGCACGATCTTCGCTTTGACAAGACGTGTCGATAGCAACCGCGTCTTGAAACATGGAGCGGCAGACGAAAAACGGTTCGAAATTATGACCGGATAGACGTAATGTCATGTTGTAAAAACTGTCAGCAGATTAGACTCATGTGAAAATATATTCTCTCTACGGTTATGTATGGTATGTGTGACAGGTCCGGATACTATCATCGCATCCGAAGACTATCTTGAAGTTCGGATAGAAGGGAATCCGCCTTGCAATGTCGAAGACAATCTGCGCGCCGGACTCCTCGTCATTGAAGCCAGGTTCAGGGGCTACTGAGGGAGTCCTGTACTAAGGGGTCCTCGGGCATCCAGCCTGTTATCCATGGGCCAGACTGATGGGCTGTGAAGACATGAAGGCCGAAGACTGTACCCGTGTCCGGGTTGGACTCTCCTTGGCATGGAAGGCAAGCTTGGCGACCGACTATGAAGATTCCTTCTTATGTAACCGACTCTATGTAAACCCTAGATCCCCTCGGTGTCTATATAAACCGGAGGGGTTAGTCCGAAAAGGATAGACTCATTACCATAGTCATATAGGCTAGGCTTCTAGGGTTTAGCCATCACGATCTTGTGGTAGATCAACTCTTGTAACACTCATATTCATCAATATCAATCAAGCAGGACGTAGGGTATTACCTCCATAGAGAGGGTCCAAACCTGGGTAAACACCGTGTCCCCTGTCTCCTGTTACCATCGATCCTAGACGCACAGTTCGGGACCCCCTACCCAAGATCCGCCGGTTTTGACACCAACAGTGTGCTGAGTGCACCATTAATGATGATTTCGGGACACCACCAGTAGCCTTTCCTGTTCTAGTGATGTTCGTTCAGTGGGGGAAGACATTTGTGTAATACGGAGGCGCCTGTAGTATGCCGGCTCAGTCTCCCGAGAGTGCTCATAGGAATATGGTGTACGTGTGTGCGTTCAAATGGGTGAGTGTATTTATGTTTGTATGAACGTCTACATCTGTATTTCGTAAAAAATATAGTTCTATTACACGTGCCCCGCAAACAAAAAGATTTACTTAGCATAATTAAGATAAGACCGTCTTATCAAATGTACATGTATGTGGCGAACCAACCTGCGATTGGATGGTTAGATGGACAGTGATATCACTAGCCCACCAGGGTTCAAATGCCGGTACTTGCATTTATCCTGAATTTATTTTAGGATTTCCGGCGATGCGCGTTTAGTGAGAGGAGACATTTCCGTCGACTACGAGGCGCCTATGGTGACTTCGTAAAATCTCAAGATGATATGCCATCCTAGTCTCTCGGAGGTGCTCAGGCCAACTCCAACGTGCGACCCCAAACAGACGTCTGTTTCGTCCGCTTTTCGTCCATTTGGGGGTGGCAATGGAGTCGTGTCCACCTGGATTTGTGGATGCGCAGGCCGTGCGCCCAACGCACAGCCGCATTTCAGCCGCATCCCATCCGCGTGCATTTTATTTTTGCAAACACATATCTTTTATTTTCATCATTGATTTTCTATACGTGGAAGCACTGATACGTCTCCAACGTATCTATAATTTTTTATTGTTCCATGCTATTATATTATCTGTTTTGGATGTTAATGGGCTTTATTTTACACTTTTATATTATTTTTGGGACTAACCTATTAACCGGACGCCCGGCCCAAATTTCTGTTTTTTTTCCTATTTCAGTGTTTCGTAGAAAAGGAATATCAAATGGAATGAAACCTTCGAGAGCGTGATTTTTGAAACAAACGTGATCCAGGGGACTTGGAGTGGACGTCAAGAAACAATCGAGGTGGCCACGAGGCAGGGGGCGCGCCTACCCCCTGGGCGCGCCCTCCACCCTCATGGGCCCCTCGTTGCTCCACCGACCTACTTCTTCCTCCTATATATATTCATATGCCCCGAGAACATCCAGGAGCACCACGAAACCATATTTCCACCACCGCAACCTTCTGTACCCAAGAGATCCCATCTTGGGGCCTTTTTCGGAGCTCCGCCGGAGGGGGCATTGATCATGGAGGGCCTCTACATCAACTCCATGGCCCCTCCGATGATGTGTGAGTAGTTTATCTCAGACCTTCGGGTCCATAGTTATTAGCTAGATGGCTTCTTCTCTCTCTTTGGATCTCAATACAAAGTTCTCCTCGATCTTCTTGGAGATCTATTCAATGTAACTCTTTTTGCGGTGTGTTTGTCGAGATCCGATGAATTGTGGGTTTATGATCAAGTTTATCTATGAACAATATTTGAATCTTCTCTGAATTCTTTTATGTATGATTGGTTTATCTTTGCAAGTCTCTTCGAATTATCAGTTTGGTTTGGCCTACTAGATTGATCTTTCTTGTAATGGGAGAAGTGCTTAGCTTTGGGTTCAATCTTGCGGTGCTCGATCCCAGTGACAGAAAGGGAAACGACACGTATTGTATTGTTGCCATCGAGGATAAAAAGATGGGGTTTACATCATATTGCATGAGTTTATCCCTCTACATCATGTCATCTTGCTTAAGGCGTTACTCTGTTCTTATGAACTTAATACTCTAGATGCATGCTGGATAGCGGTCGATGTGTGGAGTAAGAGTAGTAGATGCAGGCAGGAGTCGGTCAACTTGTCATAGACGTGATGCCTATATACATGATCATACCTAGATATTCTCATAATTATTCGCTTTTCTATCAATTTCTCAACAATAATTTGTTCATCCACCGTAATACTTATGCTATCTTGAGAGAATCCACTAGTGAAACCTATGGCCCCCGGGTCTATTTTCCATCATACAAGTTTCCAATCTATTTTATTTTGCAATCTTTAATTTCAATCTATATCATAAAAATACCAAAAATATTTATCTTATTATTATTATCTCTATCAGATCTCACTCTTGCAAGTGGTCGTGAAGGGATTGACAACCCCTTTATCGCATTGGTTGTGAGGTTCTTATTTGTTTGTGTAGGTACGAGGTGACTCGCGCGTGGTCTCCTACTGGATTGATACCTTGGTTCTCAAAAACTGAGGGAAATACTTACGCTGCTTTACTGCATCACCCTTTCCTCTTCAAGGGAAAATCAACGCAGTGCTCAAGAGGTACCAAGAAGGATTTATGGCGCCGTTGCCCGGGAAATCTACGCCAAGTCAATACATACCAAGTACCCATCACAACTCTTATCCTTTGCATCATATTATTTGCCATTTGCCTCTCGTTTTCCTCTCCCCCACTTCACCCTTGCCGTTTTATTCGCCCTCTTTTCCTTTCACCCTCTCTTTTCCGTTCGTCTCTTTTTCCTTCCTGCCTTCTGTGTGCTCGTTACTTTTGCAATTTATTGCCATCATGTCTGAAACTGGGGAGGTTATCGTTGATAAGGATAATAATATGGAAAACTTTGATGCTATTGATGATCCTCTTGAAAATCCTACTATTTTACATACTAAAAAGTTTCGGATTGGTAGCGGTAATATTATTGGGAAGGGAGTTATTCAAGATTTCTTTACTTGTGCCGGTGCTTTGCCCACCATGAGCGGATCTATCCTTCATAAAACTAGTAGTCTCGCGGATGCTATATCTTTGCTCATAGTTGAACTTGAAAGACAATTTTTACATATGCATCCTTCCATACAAAGGATTTTCCTAGAATTTCTAATATTGAGCATTCTTTTGTTGAGCAAGCAGCAACCATCTTTTTAGCTCATGAGTTTAGATTTATAATAAAAGAAGCCAATGAAATTTTTGCGCATTATAGGGTGGATGCTGGCCGTCCTCCCATAGAAGCAATCCCTTTTTATCAAGAAGACATTATGCGTTTACGATCCTTAGATCATGTTGCTTTTAATGAAAACCTTAGAAAAAAGGTTCCTACCGATGTTCTTATTGATAGGATCTCTGAATTTAATGATAATTTTCCATCCAGAACAATGGGTTGGGTTTTTCCCTTGAACAAAGACTCATGACTTTTTTCCAAAAGAATGCTTATAATGATGAATTGGTTGTGCAATATGAGGGGCCAAAGGAGGAACCAATACCTCCAGAGCTTGATTTTGGGGACTTTTGTCCCATTAAATTTAGCCCTTTTGATTACTTTGCTTGCCACAAAGAAAACTTGCTGCTGAACATAGGGAGTATGAGATGATTTTTCGCGATTTACCTTATCATTATCATGGCAAAACCTATATCTATCATTGCTTTTATGCCTAGCTAGGGGCGTTAAACGATAGCGCTTGTTGGGAGGCAACCCAATTTAATTTTTGTTCCTTGCTTTTTGCTCCTGTTTAGTAATAAATAATTTATCTAGCCTCTATTAAGGTTGTGTTTATTTGTGTTTAATTAGTGTTTGTACCAAGTAGAACCATTGGGAAGACTCGGTGAAAGTCTTTTTGATCTTGCTGTAAAAAACAGAAACTTAAGAACTCACGAGAATTGCTGCCATGTTTTTTGCAGAGTGCTATTTAGTTAATTATTTTTGCAGATGATTAATATATAAATTCCTCACGTCCAGCAATTTATTTTAGAATTTTTGGGGTTCTAGAAGTTTGCGTTAGTTACAGATTACTACAGACTGTTCTGTTTTTGACAGATTCTGTTTTTCGTGTGTTGTTTGCTTATTTTGATAAATATATGGCTAGTAATAGAGTTTATAAACCATAGAGAAGTTGGAATACAGTAGGTTTAACACCAATATAAATAAATAATGAGTTCATTGCAGTACCTTGAAGTGGTATTTTGTTTTCTTTCGCTAACGGAGCTCACGAGATTTTCTGTTAAGTTTTGTGTTGTGAAGTTTTCAAGTTTTGGGTAAAGATTTGACGGATTATGGAACAAGGAGTGGCAGGAGCCTAAGCTTGGGGATGCCCAAGGCACCCCAAGGTAAAATCCAAGGACACCAAAAAGCCTAAGCTTGGGGATGCCCCGGAAAGCATCCCCTCTTTTGTCTTTGTCTATCGGTAACTTTACTTGGAGCTATATTTTTATTCACCACATGATATGTGTTTTGCTTGAAGCGTCTTGAATGATTTGAGTCTTTGCTTTTTAGTTTACCACAATCATCCTTGATGTACACACCTTTTGAGAGAGACACACATGAATCGGAATTTATTAGAATACTCTATGTGCTTCACTTATATCTTTTGAGCTATATAGTTTTTTTGCTCTAGTGCTTCACTTATATCTTTTAGAGCACGGTGGTGGTTTCATTTTATAGAAATTGATCTCTCATGCTTCACTTATATTATTTTGAGAGTCCTTTAGAACAGCATGGTAATTTTCTTTTGGGAATAATAAAAAACTTTCATATAAGTGCATTGAATACTAAGAGAAGTTTGATACTTGATGATTGTTTTGAGATATGGAGATAGTGATATTAAAGTTGTGCTAGTTGAGTAGTTTTGAATTTGAGAAATACTTGTGTTGAAGTTTGCAAGTCCCGTAGCATGCACGTATGGTAAACGTTGTGTAACAAATTTGAAACATGAGGTGTTATTTGATTGTCTTCCTTATGAGTGGCGGTCGGGGACGAGCGATGGTCTTTTCCTACCAATCTATCCCCATAGGAGCATGCGCGTAATACTTGGTTTTTGATGACTTGTAGATTTTTTTAAATAAGTATGTGAGTTCTTTATGACTAATGTTGATTCCATGGATTGACTTGTAGATTTTTGCAATAAGTATGTGAGTTTTTTATGACTAATGTTGATTCCATGGATTATACGCACTCTCACCCTTCCATCATTGCTAGCCTCTTCGGTATCGTGCATTGCCCTCTCTCACCTTGAGAGTTGGTGCGAACTTCATCGGTGCATCCAAACCCCGTGATACGATACGTTCTATCACACATAAACCTCCTTATATCTTCCTCAAAACAGCCACCATACCTACCTATTATGGAATTTCCATAGCCATTCTGAGATATATTGCCATGCAACTTTCCACCGTTCCGTTTATTATGACACACGTCATTATTATCATATTGCCTTGCATGATCATGTAGTTGGCATCGTATTTGTGGCAAAGCCACCGTTCATAATTCTTTCATACATGTCACTCATAAGTCATTGCACATCCCGGTACACCGCCGGAGGCATTCATATAGAGTCATATCTTGTTCTAGTATTGAGTTGTAATCATTGAGTTGTAAATAAATAGAAGTGTGATGATCATCATTAATAGAGCATTGTCCCAAAAGAAAAAAAAAGAAAAAGGCCAAAAAAGGCCCCAAAATTAAAAATAAAATAAAAAGGGGCAATGCTACTATCCTTTTTTCCACACTTGTGCTTCAAAGTAGCACCAAGATCTTTATGATAGAGAGTCTCTTGTTTTGTCATTTTCATATACTAGTGGGAATTTTTCATTATAGAACTTGGCTTTTATATTGCAACAATGGGCCTCCTCAAGTGCCCTAGGTCTTCGTGAGCAAGCAAGTTGGATGCACACCCACTTAGTTTCTTTTGTTGAGCTTTCATACATTTATAGCTCTAGTGCATCCGTTGCATGGCAATCCCTACTCCTTGCATTGACATCAATTGATGGGCATCTCCCTAGCCCATTGATTAGCTGCGTCAATGTGAGACTTTCTCATTTTTTGTCTTCTCCACATTACCCCTTCATTATATTCTATTTCACCCATAGTGCTATATCCATGGCTCACGCTCATGTATTGCGTGAAAGTTGAAAAAAGTTTGAGATTACTAAAGTATGAAACAATTGCTTGGCTTGTCATCAGGGTTGTGCATGATGAGAGCATTCTTGTGTGACGAAAATGGAGCATGACCAAACTATATGATTTTGTAGGGATGAAATTTCTTTGGCCATGTTATTTTGAGAAGACACGATTGCTTAGTTAGTATGCTTGAAGTATTATTATTTTTATGTCAATATTAAACTTTTATTTTGAATCTTTCGGATCTGAACACTCATGCCACAATAAATAAAATTACATTGAGAAATATGTTAGGAAGCATTCCACATCAAAAATTCTGTTTTTATCATTTATCTACTCAAGGACGAGCAGGAATTAAGCTTGGGGATGCTTGATACGTCTCCAACGTATCTATAATTTTTTATTGTTCCATGCTATTATATTATCTGTTTTGCATGTTAATTGGCTTTATTTTACACTTTTATATTATTTTTGGGACTAACCTATTAACCGGAGGCCCAGCCCCAATTGATGTTTTTTTGCCTATTTCAGTGTTTCGTAGAAAAGGAATATGAAACGGAGTCCAAACGGAATGAAACCTTCGGGAGCGTGATTTTTTCAACAAACATGATCCAGGGGACTTGGAGTGGACGTCAAGAAACAATCGAGGTGGCCACGAGGCAGGGGACGCGACTACCCCCCTGGGCATGCCCTCCACCCTCGTGGGCCCCTTGTTGCTCCACCGACCTACTTCTTCCTCCTATATATATTCATATGCCCCGCGAACATCCAGGAGCACCACGAAACCCTATTTCCACCATCGCAACCTTCTGTACTCAAGAGATCCCATCTTGGAGCCTTTTCCGGAGCTCCGCCGGAGGGGGCATTGATCACGGAGGGCCTCTACATCAACTCCATGGCCCCTCCGATGATGTGTGAGTAGTTTACCTCAGACCTTCGGGTCCATTGTTATTAGCTATATGGCTTATTCTCTCTCTTTGGATCTCAATACAAAGTTCTCCTCGATTTTTCTTGGAGATCTATTCGATGTAACTCTTTTTGCGGTGTGTCTGTCGAGATCCAATGAATTGTGGGTTTATGATCAAGTTTATCTATGAACAATATTTGAATCTTCTCTGAATTCTTTTATGTGTAATTGGTTTATCTTTGCAAGTCTCTTCGAATTATCAGTTTGGTTTTGCCTACTAGATTGATCTTTCTTGCAATGGGAGAAGTGCTTAGCTTTGGGTTCAATCTTGCGGTGCTCGATCCCAGTGATAGAAAGGGAAACGACACGTATTGTATTGTTGCCATCGAGGATAAAAAGATGGGGTTTACATCATATTGCATGAGTTTATCCCTCTACATCATGTCATCTTGCTTAAGGCGTTACTCTGTTCTTATGAACTTAATACTCTAGATGCATGCTGGATAGCGGTCGATGTGTGGAGTAATAGTAGTAGATGTAGGCAGGAGTCGGTCAACTTGTCACAGACGTGATGCCTATATACATGATCATACCTAGATATTCTCATAATTATTCGCTTTTCTATCAATTTCTCAACAATAATTTGTTCATCCACCGTAATACTTATGCTATCTTGAGAGAATCCACTAGTGAAACCTATGGCCCCCGGGTCTATTTTCCATCATACAAGTTTCCAATCTATTTTATTTTGCAATCTTTAATTTCAACCTATATCATAAAAATACCAAAAATATTTATCTTATTATTATTATCTCTATCAGATATCACTCTTGCAAGTGGTCGTGAAGGGACTGACAACCCATTTATCGCATTGGTTGTGAGGTTCTTATTTGTTTGTGTAGGTACGAGGTGACTCGCGCGTGGTCTCCTACTGGATTGATACCTTGGTTCTCAAAAATTGAGGGAAATACTTACGCTGCTTTACTGCATCACCCTTTCCTCTTCAAGAAAGGGAAACGACACGTATTGTATTGTTGCCATCGAGGATAAAAAGATGGGGTTTACATCATATTGCATGAGTTTATCCCTCTACATCATGTCATCTTGCTTAAGGCGTTACTCTGTTCTTATGAACTTAATACTCTAGATGCATGCTGGATAGCGGTCGATGTGTGGAGTAATAGTAGTAGATGTAGGCAGGAGTCGGTCAACTTGTCACAGACGTGATGCCTATATACATGATCATACCTAGATATTCTCATAATTATTCGCTTTTCTATCAATTTCTCAACAATAATTTGTTCATCCACCGTAATACTTATGCTATCTTGAGAGAATCCACTAGTGAAACCTATGGCCCCCGGGTCTATTTTCCATCATACAAGTTTCCAATCTATTTTATTTTGCAATCTTTAATTTCAACCTATATCATAAAAATACCAAAAATATTTATCTTATTATTATTATCTCTATCAGATATCACTCTTGCAAGTGGTCGTGAAGGGATTGACAACCCATTTATCGCATTGGTTGTGAGGTTCTTATTTGTTTGTGTAGGTACGAGGTGACTCGCGCGTGGTCTCCTACTGGATTGATACCTTGGTTCTCAAAAATTGAGGGAAATACTTACGCTGCTTTACTGCATCACCCTTTCCTCTTCAAGAAAGGGAAACGACACGTATTGTATTGTTGCCATCGAGGATAAAAAGATGGGGTTTACATCATATTGCATGAGTTTATCCCTCTACATCATGTCATCTTGCTTAAGGCGTTACTCTGTTCTTATGAACTTAATACTCTAGATGCATGCTGGATAGCGGTCAATGTGTGGATTAATAGTAGTAGATGCAGGCAGGAGTCGGTCTACTTGTCACGGACGTGATGCCTATATACATGATCATACCTAGATATTCTCATAATTACTCACTTTTCTATCAATTACTCGACAGTAATTTGTTCACGCACCGTAATACTTATGCTATCTTGAGAGAAGCCACTAGTGAAACCTATGGCCCCGGGGTCTATTTTCCATCATACAAGTTTCCAATCTATTTTATTTTGCAATCTTTACTTTCAATCTATACCATAAAAATACCAAAAATATTTATCTTATTATTATTATCTCTATCAGATCGCACTCTTGCAAGTGGTCGTGAAGGGATTGACAACCCCTTTTATCGCGTTGGTTGTGAGGTTCTTATTTGTTTGTGTAGGTACGAGGTGACTCACGTGTGGTCTCTTACTGGATTGATACCTTGGTTCTCAAAAACTGAGGGAAATACTTACGTTGCTTTATTGCATCACCCTTTCCTCTTCAAGAAAAAACCAACACAGTGCTCAAGAGGTAGCAAGCACATCACCAAATTTTGACTAGAATAGTAAGACCAAAGAAAACAAGAATCACAAAAAACCTTTTAGAAGATATCCAACTTCCATAACTTCTCCTGTAAGTTGGATTAGTGCCTTCTCGATGCATTCGTTGTTGATCTGCGGAGGCTCGATCTTGCGTGCTTCTTTCTTCTTTGAGTCTAAAGAAGTAGACATTGCTTCCTCGCATCTAGTCTCATGTATAGTCTCTATTCTAGCAACAAGTGCACTAGTCTTATCTCTAGCCTCTATTCTAGCTAAAAGTGCCGAACACCTACTAAATTGTGCTCTATCAATATATCGATCTATTCTTCTTCTCAATACGAAAAATTGCATCCATTCTACACAATAAAAAATTAAGTTAGTTCAACTAGTGAAATCCGAAAGCACAACCGAAGCTAAGTAGCACATACCCCATCGGTTGAGAACTTGATGTACACCCATCCGGAATGTTCCGGCGTTGTAGACACGTGGCGCAAGAATTTCTTTCGGCAGTCGTCGCACTTAATGAGTGGCAACGGTGCGCGGACGAGCTTTTGGGCCAGCAACGAGCCCCGCCGACGGCCGTTCGTGTATCTGTCGGCGAAACGCCGACGGTGTAGATCCGAGCGGCTAGAGGCGGAGTCAGTACTTGTATGCGGCCTTGCCGGGGCCTTCTGGTCCGATGCCCGGCCAGTCCATGGCACAGCGCGGCTTCCCGCACCGGGTGAGCTAAAGTCCGGCCGGATCTGCTCCAAATCCGACCGTCGGGAGTGCAAATCAGGTGGTCGTGGTTGGGTAGCTCGGGGCATCGAGGGAACGGGGACTGCGACAAGGGTTGTGGCGAGCGCGCGGCCGAGCTGCACAGCGGCAATGGCGGCGGCGGCGAGGGACGAGAGTGGCGGGGGTGCGTCTGGAGCAGGGGGTAGAAAAAAGGGGGGTTTGTTTCCCCGACGGGCGGGCCAGGGGAGGACATGAGCAGGCGCCACGCACCGTCCGCGCGTGTCTCTTCGGCCGCAAACTCGGCCCAAACTTGGGCCCAAAATGGGTCGAAAGCGGACAAAAAACGGACGACGGTCCGTTTGCGGACGCACATTGGAAGGCCTGCTCTGTCCGTTTATCCCGAACGAACGCGGGCGGACAGGATGGGTCCCACATTGAATTTGGCCTCATCGGGATATGGTGTACATGTGTGTTCATAGGGGCGAGTGTGTTGCGCGTATATGAGCACATGCGTCTCTGTGGAAAAAAAATGTGCATGCATGCGCTAACTGCCCGTTCTCCTGTACGTTGTTGGCTTGTTCGTCCCTATATGAACATGCACGCGCCCCTGCTTGCCTACGCTTCCATTCCACGCATCCCATCTGCACTGAAACTTTACAGCTAGTGCACAACTTCACACCATCAAGAAGCACGTAACCTGGCCATGTACATACCTGAAACCTAACATTACTGCTCCAGAGTCCAGACATAATCAGCTCGCCTTGCATGAGCTCGGTTTGGAACGACCTTCACCGGCGCCAAGCTGCCAACTAACAACCTTTGGCACTAGTGTAGTGGAGTTTGGTTGGAACCAGCTGCTTCCAACCTTGATGGTTATTTCGTGCTCCGCTCCTACGGGAAATGGCCATATAATTAGCAGATCAGATCGCTGGCTAGCTCCATCACCTTAACGCACCAACCATGGCCATGCAGCAACTCGTGTGCTGGCTCTGCGCCTTCCTGGCCCTCGTCCTCCTCAAGCTTCTTAAGAAGCGTGGCGCCACGACGGCGGCGCCGGCGCTGAAGCTGCCGCCAAGCCCGTCGTCGCTGCCGTTCATCCACAACCTGCACCACCTCCTCCGCAGCCCGATCGCGCACCGCGCCGTGGCCGACATCGCGCGCGAGCTGAACGCGCCGCTCATGTACCTCCAGCTCGGGGAGCTCCCGACCGTGTTCGTCTCGTCCGCGGACGCCGCCCGCGAGATCATGAAGGTGCACGACATGAAGTTCGCCTGGCGGCCGTATCCACCCACCATACAGAAGCTGCGCCCCATGGGGAAGGGGATCTTCTTCGCGCCGTACGGCGCCCTGTGGCGGCAGCTCCGCAAGATCTCCATCGTGAAGCTCCTCAGCGTCCGGCGCGTCCACTCGTTCCACCGCGTGCGGGAGGAGGAGGCCGGCCGCCTCGTCGCCGCCATCGCCGCCACGCCGCCGGGAGAAACCGTGAACCTCTGCGAGCAGATCTTTTGGGTCATCGCGGACTCGACGATGCGCACCATGATCGGCGAGAGGTTCGAGAGGAGGGACGAGTTCCTGGTGGTGTTGGCGGACATCGTCAAGATCGCATCGGGTTTCACCATGGCCGAGTGGTTCCCGTCATCGTGGCTCGTGCACGCCTTCGGTGGCACGAGGCGGCGCGGCCACGCGGGCTACCTTACGACCTACGAGCTGGTGGAGAGCGCCTACCGGCAGCGACAGAAGCGAAAGGAGGCCATGGCTGCACCGTCGACCAGGAACGCCGTGACGGGAGAGGAGGAGGACCTGATGGACGAGCTCATGAGGATACACGAGGAAGGTGACCTCGAGGTGCCTCTCACCATTGGCAACATCAAGGCTGTCACGATAGTAAGTGATTTTACCCGTGCTTAATGCACTATCCCATTTGTTCACTCTGTTCACGAACTAATTAACAGACTAGTAATTGATCCTTAAACAACACTTGCGCACCTTACAGGATCTCTTTGGCGCCGGGACCGAGACGTCAGCAGATGCACTCCAGTGGGCGATGTCAGAGCTGATGAGGAACCCGAGAGTGATGCAGAAAGCACAGGCCGAGCTGCGCGACAAACTCGGCGGGAAGCCTACCGTGACCGAGGCCGGCCTGGCCGACATGACCTACCTGAAGCTCGTCGTCAAGGAGACCCTGAGGCTGCACCCGGCGCTGCCATTGCTCGTTCCAAGGGAGTGCAACGAGACGTGCAAGATCATGGGGTACGACGTGCCCAAAGGCTTCGTCGTGTTCGTGAATGCATGGGCGATCGGCAGGGACCCCAAGTTCTGGGACGACCCGGAGGAGTTCAAGCCGGAGCGGTTCGAGAACTCCACCGTCGACCTCAAGGGGACGGACTTCGAGTTCATACCGTTCGGTGCTGGCCGCAGGCTCTGCCCTGGCTTGGCGTTCGGACTGGCCAGCATTGAGATCGTGCTCGCCGTGCTGCTCTACCACTTCGACTGGGAGCTCCCGGACGGGATGGCCCCGAGCGAGCTAGACATGACTGAGGAGATGGGCATCACCATCCGAAGGAAGAATGATCTTTACCTGCGTCCAACTGTTCGTATAAAGGTGTAGGTTCTCTTTCGAAAAGGAGGGTTTACCCCTAGCCTCTGCATAATAAACATGTGATGCATAGTTGCTTTGCATCGTCAACGGTGACGAGTTTGTCCAATGTACTGCCCGTTTATCGTTACTTGAATAAAATAAGCATGAGGCATATTTCATGAAACCGATTATGTAAGTTGCTTTACAAAAATTCATTGTAAGTCGATTTTGTCTGGGCCGTGATTTTTTTTTTCTAAGTCGATTATGTCCCGGTCATTGGATTTTTTATTTTTTTTGCGAACAATCCCGGTCATTGGATTGAAATCCATGGTTTGGCACCTCTCTTCCTTCTCCAATCCAACCCCTTCTTTTTCTTCCTCCAGCAGGCTGCATCGGAGCGCCGGGATGCGCCTACCGATGGTAGTCCCTTGCTTTAATCTCTCCCTCGCAGCTAGCAAGATCAATCCTTGTCCTAAGACATGAACATACTAAGATTGGAAGACTCGTAGCCATAGCTGCACAAGCAGTGCCGACATGTCACGACCGAGGAGCTTAATTTCAGTACGTGGCGGGGAAGATTTCTTCCCTATCTCCTCTAGTTTCATGGTGCGGGAGTTGGTTCTCATCCATGGCTAGCAGCAGCAAGGGTTACAATGATGGATTGAGGACGGCCACAATTGGATATGGCATGGAGGTCAGTCAGTGCTTTGCGGTGTGACTTGTCGTGTTGTGGTAGGGCAAAGGTGTCACAATCTTCCGATGATGGGTAACTATCGCTTTGGTGGAGAAAGGCTTTGACGACTCGACTACAAACAAGTGATCATATTGTACCTTAGCAATCACTAAACCAATCTCCTGGAGGTTACTGACGATACCAAAAGCATGATCAGCCCTACCACAAAGGTCTATTACTGCAAGCAACCGAAGAACAAGCAAGAGTATGATAAAAAAAACAATCTGAATATTGTGGATATAGATAAAGTATTGATGCAAGTGGGGTTCCAAAAATAGTCTTGGCATGGTCGTTGGACACAAGCGAAGTACACAAAGTTACAGTGGTGACTAACTGTTAACTAAACAAAACCCAAAGAAATTGCTATGAGATTGATCTACTCTTATACAACTAAGGGATGGCTGCCAAGAGGGTGGAAGAACGTCCAAAGACAGTCAAAACCTAACCATAAGTCGTACAAGGCACATGTGCCCAAGTGGAGAAGACACATCATCTTTTGACTTGGATTTTGAGGTAGCATCACACCGTTTTCTCTTTATCTCTGCTCCCGCAAGGAATTTGATGGTGAATCTAATTAGGTTGGGAAGTACAAGAGGTAAGCTTTCCAAAAGAAAAAGATTCACTCAGTTCAGAGTCCGGATGCAAAAGTTGTAAGCATTTGAAATCAGGTAGGTCTGTGCAAGTCCGAATCTGAGTTCAAAACGTGTGTGGGGGGGGGGTTGCTTAAGCCAAAAGTAATGTGAGAGGATTTCTTGAACAAACCTAGTTATTTTATTTTCTTTATCTTCACACGTGGTTTGTACAGGTCTGATAATTCTGCAATTAGGCATGAAATAAAAATAGGTGAAATATTTTTGTTCCGGATGTCGGATCTCGGGTTCCGGCAGACCCTTGAGGTTCGAACACTGGGGTGCGCACGGAGATCTCTCCCCTACCGATTTACGTCCGATCCTCTCGTGCGAATTAAGATGAAAATAATGAACAACGCAAGAGACACGAGGTTTATACTGGTTTGGGTCACCGTTGTGGTGTAATACCCTACTCCAGTGTGTGGTGTGGTGGATTGCCTCTTGGGCTGATGATGGACAGTACAGGGGAAGAACAGCCTCACGAGGGGTGTTCTTGAGCTGGTGCGGTGTGTTCTACTTAGTCTCTGGGTTTCTCACTGTTCTTCTCCCTCTCAATTCGATGCCTCTACTCTGTGGTGGCTAGCTCTATTTATAGAGGCCCCGGGCCTCTTCCCGAATAATTGAGCGGGAAGGACGTCAACAATTGGCCATTTTGAAGGGGAACATCTAGTACAAGTTATCTTGACCAAAGGTGGTCTTCGGCTGCCAAAAGCACTGGTGATGACGCCGTCTTGGGCTCCACGGTGACCTCCGTCCAGCCGTCCGGCTGGTCTTGGTCTCGTTGCACCGGAATGGTAACCTTTGCCTGATGCCTTGGCATGTGCTTGCCCCCTTTGCACCAAAGGGAAAACAAGGACTCTGCGCAGGCTGGCGCCCGCCTGGCCTTGATCGTCATGGCTTGCGTCATGGGATCCTCGCGAGGTACCCTTGCATTGATCTCTCCGCCTCCTCGCGAGCCTGCCTGATAAGGCCGCTCTTGAGGAAGCTTCCTGTCGTCCGCCCCGCGAGGCTTGGCCCCTCGCGAGGGTCTTGAGCTTGAGCTGATGAAGATGGGCCGCGCTAGGCCCTCACTTGAGCCAGGCCGCAGGCAGGCAAGTCTGGGGACCCCCGTTCCCAGAACGCCGACAGTAGCCCCCGGGCCGAAGGTGCGCGCGGGCTTGGCTTAGCAGAGAAGCGAAGGGGCAAGCGCGAAGCGCCGCGGGCCCTAACAGCCTGCGGCCTTGGGCGTCGTGCGGCGGTTGATTGGACGTGGGCGTTTGCGCTTCCCACGACGCCTCGGCAACTGCACGACTGACAAAAGAGGGTGCCCTGGCCAGGCTTACTTGCCCTGCTCTCGTCCGTCTTGCCCTAAATCCCCTTTCTCGCTATCCTTTCTCTTGCTCCTGAAATCCTCCAGATCCGTCTCAATTCTTCGCATCCGGCATGCCATGGCGCCTCGCAAGTCCCCGGCTGATGCTTGGTACTCGTCGGCCCTGGATTCCCCGAATTTGTCGGAGAAGAACCTCGCCCCCGCGCGCCTGATGACGGGGGCGCAGGGCAGCGAGGGGGCGACTGTGCTCAAGGCCGGCTCCGACCAGCCTGAGGGCAAGGGGAGCACCTTCTACTCGTTCTGTCGGGCGCCTCCACCCTCGTCTAGTATTGCCCATAGGGCAGCCTAAGTCCGTTGACGCATGGTCCCGCGCGGAGCTCGTCGACCCTCATGCGAAGGCGGTGTTGAGGAAGATGAACGCGGACCTGAGGCCAAGCAATTTGGGGGCGGCGAAGCTGACCGGGGCCACGCTCCTGAGGGAGTTCTTGGAGCACCGGGTGGCTCCGCTCCAGGAGCACTCGCTCCCACTGTGGAGGCTTAGAGGAGCAGATGCCGCTCTGCGCCTGAGCTCCGAGGCCCTGACCGACGAGGATCTGCTCGCGGCCCTCCATTCCTTGGTTGGGGGAGACGTGGCGAGCCCGGTGGGCGCCCCCGTCCCCCTGTTCCTTCGTGACGACTGGGAGCAGGTGGTGAACGCCATGCCCACCTTCAACGGTGAGGGGCTGGTGCCCGCGGCAGCTCCCGAAGATCTTGCGGCGCTGGCGATGGTGAACGTGTCCTCTGGCAGCTCCAGCGAGAGTGAGGAGGAAGAAGAAGCGGAGGAGGAAGAGTCTGTCTTCGAGGCGACTGGCGAAGAGTCGGGGGAGTCCTTCCCTCGGCCTAGGTCTCGGGCCCTCCACTCCATGCCGGATGATGACGATGCTGGCGCCGGGCGAGGAGGGGAGGACTGTCCCTTGGTCAGAAGGAAGGGCAGGTCGGGGCTGGTTCCACCAGGGCCGGTTCCGACCCCTGGGCGGTCTGAAACCAGCCCCAGCCCTCCCGACGTGGCTTCTGCTTCCGAGCCTTCCGAGGCTGACCCGAGCCGCAGGCTCTCGGGCTTCAAGTTCGGCCGGAGGTTACTTGTGTCAGTGAGCGACGACTAGTAAGTGCCCGATTCCTGCTTTGCTTGATTTCTGCCGCCGGGGCTTGACGTCCATGCTTTCTTGTTAGGCCGGCACCTGCGGCGAAGAGGTTGAGAGGGGTTTCTGCGGCCCCGCTTGGGGCGAGTCCTTCTGCCGGGGCGGTGCCTTCGTCCGCTGGGGAGGAAGACGGCGCGGCTCGCGCCTCTCTAGTTCGATCGCTCTCGCGAGGCCGACTGGTACGCCTCGGCGAGGAGCCAGCCCCCGTGGCCCCGCTGACTCTGGAGTCGACTGCGCCCGATGCTACAGTCGGGGCGGCCAAGGCCCAGGGCGTTCCTTCTCGCCAAACCGTGATCACGCCGCCGTCTTCTTCGCCTGCTCCGCCAGTTCCCGCTTCTTCTGCTTCCTCAGCCGCCGTCCTGGACCAGGTCGCCAGCGAAGTGAGCCAGCTGCGGGAGGATCTTCTGAGTGCGGACCCTCGTCTGGTGACCGGGCGCCTGGAGCTAGCTTCTGGCTGGGCCCGTTCTGCTGCCTCCGTCCGAGCGGTGTTGAGCCAGGCCGTGTCGTCCTCCGATGAGGAGAGGCGGGCCGCTAACCAAGCCAAGGCCGCTCACGATGCTGCCCTGGGCGACGTTGCAACTTCCCAGGGCCGCTGCAAGACGCTTGAGGCCGAGCTGCAGGGCCTGCGCGACGAGCTCGCCAAGGAGGCCCATGGCCGCCAGGAGAGAGAGAAGGAGATGAAGGCTCGGGAGTCCTCCGTCAAGGACCGGGGCGCCAAGCTCGATGACCGCCACAGCCGACTGGAGACGCTGGAGCGGTCGCTGAAGGCGGAGAGGCCCGAGCTGGACGCCAAGGCGAAGGTCCTGACGGAGGACCGGGTGGCCTTCGTGAAGCTGGAGAAGAAGGCTCGTGGCATACTGAAGATGTTGTATGAGAGCGGCCTGGAGGAGCCGTTGGCTGGTGCGGAGGACGGCCCCGCCAAGCTGCTCCCCTTCCTGGTTGATGCGCTTGAGGATGTCGCAGACGGACTTGGCCCCACGGTCGAGGCCGAGGCGCGCGCCCTGTCTTCTGCAGCGCTGACGCGTGTCCTCGGCCATGTCTACTTGCGTGACCCCAACGTCGACTTCGACAGCCTGCTGGAGCTCGTGAGCGGCGACCGTGCCGCTGCTGCCGCTAAGGCCGTGAAAGGCCGAGCCGAGGTTTTGCTGGGGAAGTTCCGCTCCTTCAGCATCCTGCCCGGGCGCGGCACCGCTAGCTCCGTGGCCTCAGGAGGCGGCGCCGCTGGAGAGTGATCCTTGCGCGGCTTCTGTCCTGTTTTTATTCCTGCAACACGCACCATGCCTCGCGGAGGCGTTTAAACTTGTGTTTGGCGTTGTGGAACAATCTTATGGCTTGTAATGTTTTCTTTGAATTTCCTAGAATTTGCATTCTCCTCTCCTACTTGTTTACGCTCTACGTCGGCAGGGCCCGGCCCCACGCGTACCTCACCCAGCGTTAGCCCCGACCGGAAACCAAGGATGGGACTAAGGAGTGAGGGGCTACGTGGCAAGTTAGGCTCCTGAGTCGCGATGCTCAGGAGTCCCCCTTGACGCTCAAACGGGTTTCGTACCTTGGCTCCGCTCGGGGAGTGGCGCGCGATGACCAGGTCCAATGGACCTGGCTGGGTGGCGTGCGCTCGGGCGAGGCCCGGGCGTAGCCCCCGTGTCCAGCCCCCTCGTGCGGCACTCCCGAGGGGAGGCGTTGCGATGGTGCCGGACACTGAGCTCTGGGCTCCCTGAGGTTGGTATGGCCGTGGGCCGCCCTCAGTTGTTTATCACCAGCACGGAGCATAGCGCTTCTGTATGTGTACGGGCATAGCCGCTCCTCGGCAGTGTCGTCAGCCAGCGCGGAGGATGGTGCTTCCACTGGTGCGTGGGAGGGGGCTCCCCTCCGGGAGGAGCCCCCGGGGCGTGTACAGCCCCGCCCTGACACGTGGCCAGCACGGTAGGGCTAGGAGAGGTGTATCTGGGCACCCGTGAGTCAGCGCAGGACTCACGAGGCCCTACCTCGAGGCGGGTTGCGCCTGGCTCTGGGCCTTTATCAATTGGTGTGTTCCTGCAGGGTTGTTAGAATGCAAATGCTCTACGTCCTCAGGTCCCGGCCCTCGAGCGAGCTCAGCCGCCGCTGGTATGACAGGTCGCGATGCCGTGGGTCAAGGCCAGAGGGTGAGGGCTGGAGAGCCAGTAAGAGCCCATGAGTCACGATGCTCAGGCGCCCCCCTTTTAACGTGCAATCACTTTGCATGACGACAAGCAGTAGGTGATAATTATGGGAATCAGATTAAACGTGAAAGAACAACTTCATCCTAAGGTAAATGCTGGAAAAGCAACTGCCGCTGGGTCGGGCCCGAGCGGCGTGGGGATGATGCAGCCCGAAGGGCGCCCCCAACAAGGTAAGTAAAGAGCATAAACAAAATGGATACATGCCGCGGGGACGGACCCACGCGGCCTGGGAATGGTGCAGCCCTGTGGGCGCTCCCAGCTAAAGGTAGAACTCTGAAAGATGTCACCTGATGCTGTTGAAGATGAAGTGATGCTGAGGAAGTGAGCGATGCGCGGTGAAGACGTCGGCCCTCATGAGCCCCAGGCCCAGGGGCCTCGGGAGGCTCCGGTGGCAAGTGCAGATCTTCGGGGACCATCGCCACCTCCGCCAGGACCGCGCGATGCCTGATCTCCTGAGCCTTCAAAAAGCTCCTCAACAGGCACTGATGTGCGGCGACCGCGCTCGGCAGGCCGAAGGGCATGCGAACGTAGCTGTGAGGTGGTCCCTCGCAGCGTCCTACGGCCGAAGGCCATAGGCGCTCCTGAGACGCAACTCGGGGGTGAAGGCGAGGCAGCCCGCCGTGGCCACCGGCGCCCTTTGCTGGTGCTGGACTCGTTCTTGCGGGTCACCATGCGCCGCCACTGGGAGCAGCGCGGGGTCTTGTCGTGGAGGCGCTGGGGCGCGATCTTGGCGCGCCGGCGCTGGGAGCGCGCGAGCACCTTCCCGGGGATGTGGGATCTCTTGGCAGCTCCCTTCTTGCTGCGCAGGCACCGGACGTGGAGGGTCCCGCCCTGGGGCTGCGCGCCTTGGAGCCAAGGCACCTTCTTGGGGAGGAGGCGGCAGAGGCGCCTCCTGATCCTCGCTCCCTGCATGGGACGGAGGGCGAGGCAGCGAGAGGGACCGCAAGGGGGAGCCCCCTGCGGCACTGACGAGCTCGGTGATGCGGGCGAGCCAGTCCTCGTAGAGGTCGTCGACGGGGCGATAGTGCAGGAGCTCCCGCGCCAAGAGCAGTGAGGCGTGCGCATCCATGGGTGCGCGACGAGCATGGGAGGACGAGCTAGCTGGAGTCAGCGACGGGGTGGCGGTGCGGCCATCCCGTCGCACCGAAGGATGCTGGGACGAGGCCTGCTGCTCGTTCCCCGCCGGGCCGGTGGCGGCGTTGGCGGCGGGCGACGGGGAACAACGAGGGGGGCCGCCGACGGGCGCCGTCTGGGTGACGCGAGTGGCGCGAGCAGCCCGGCGCTCGGCGCGAGCCCGACGAGCGTCAGCCATGGACACGACGGAAGATTACACGCGAACAGCAGAAGAAAGATTCCGGCGCACCCCTACCTGGCGCGCCAAATGTCGGATCTCGGGTTCTAGCAGACCCTTGAGGTTCGAACACTGGGGTGCGCGCGGAGATCTCTCCCCTACCGATCTACGCCTGATCCTCTCATGCGAACTAAGATGAAAATGATGAACAACGCAAGAGACACGAGGTTTATACTGGTTCGGGCCACCGTTGTGGTGTAATACCCTACTCCAGTGTGTGGTGTGGTGGATTGCCTCTTGGGCTGATGATGGACAGTACAGGGGAAGAACAGCCTCACGAGGGGTGTTCTTGAGCTGGTGCGGTGTGTTCTACTTAGTCTCTACTGGGTTTCTCACTGTTCTTCTCCCTCTCAATTCGATGCCTCTACTCTGTGGTGGCTAGCTCTATTTATACAGGCCCTGGGCCTCTCCCCGAATAATTGAGTGGGAAGGGCGCCAACAATTGGCCATTTTGAAGGGGAACATCTAGTACAAGTTATCCTGACCAAAGGTGGTCTTCGGCTGCCAAAAGCACTGGTGATGACGCCGTCTTGGGCTCCATGGTGACCTCTGTCCGGCCGTCCGGCTGGTCTTGGTCTCGTTGCACCGGAATGGTAACCTTTGCCTGATGCCTTGGCCTGTGCTTACCCCCTTTGCACCAAAGGGGAAACAAGGACTCTGCGCAGGCTGGCGCCCGCCTGGCCTCGATCGTCATGGCTTGCGTCATGGGATCCTCGCGAGGTACCCTTGCATTGATCTCTCCGTCTCCTCGTGAGCCTGCCTGATGAGGCCGCTCTTGAGGAAGCTTCCTGTCGTCCGCCCCGCGAGGCTTGTCCCCTCGCGAGGGTCTTGAGCTTGAGCTGATGAAGATGGGCCATGCTGGGCCCCCACTTGAGCCATGCCGCAGGCCGCAGGCAGGCAAGTCTGGGGACCCCCGTTCCCAGAACGCCGACACCGGAGAACAAAATAAATTATTGCATAATTTTTATTAGAAACCATCTTAAAAATATACATGTATGTAATATTTTTTGGTTGCATTCAAGGTAGTCATGTCATCATCAGGTCGTGACAGCATGTCATGGAGGCGAACAACAATGGTGATCACAGTGAGGTGGTGTGGCATGCGGCATCGTGGTTCTTCCACTCACAGGTGCCATTGGGCATGACACACGTGGTGGCGGATACTGCTACATGTTGTTATGGCGCACGCCATCCATCTACCAAACGGGGGTGCGGCGGTGATGTCTTCTCTTTCGTTGGGGAAGATGGGCATCACAAGGAAGAACTTGTTGGCCGAAAGCAACAGGGTGATGTCTTCTCTTTCGTTGAATTCTTGTTCGTGTGACAAGTTCAGTGCAAGTGAGACGGTTTAGAGTTGTATGACCTAGTTGCGACATTGAGGTTGTATTTTTCGGGCTGAAAATCTATGATTTAGCCATCTAGCTAGATCAGGCAACATCATCGTATGTGCTTTGTATCCTTATTGCAAGTGTTGACTCAAAATTCTACTTAGGGAATCATAGCACTAGGTTTGACTTTGGTTGAATCAACTAACATAGGCATTTGAGCATCAATTCTTTGTTGAACGCGTTGTCTTGGAGTTTGCTCCTTTGTTCTGACACGTGTCGCTCGTCGTTGAATTATGAAACATAGTTATGGAGTTGGTGGTAGGTTTGTGGGGAGATTTTACCATGAGGTAGGTTCAATAATGTTGATGACCTTGGGTTTTTCTTTTCTTTTTCGCAAGACGAAGTTTTCGGCGTCTATGCTAAGCATTATTTTACACTACTTACTGGCAAGTTGCTTGTGCTACGATCGCAAAACCAAAGGAAACACGATGTAATTTACTTTACTCAAAAAACTTTGTAGGCTACCTTAGTTGGGTTTTGGCAGTTGACATGAATGAGATTAGTGATGAGAGACAACATGAGTAGGTGATTGAGTGATGCAAGAAGACGAAAGGAGGGGGATTCAGGTGGGTGATGCGAGAAGACCATCAACTCCAATCTTTATAAGTAGGGAAGTCATATATGGTTGTGTGCATCAATCGATGATGATGCCGATAGTTATCTTTTTTTTCGAAATCGATAATTTTACACTTGAACCTGCAACTTTCACACCTTCAAACTATCCTGGAATGTTTATGAATGGATGAATTTTGAAGATGGCGGGTAGAATTTGTTCATGTAAAGAGATCGTAAAAAAATATCGACTATAACTCATAGAATATTTTGGTTCCTAAATAATAACCGTCCATAATAACCTTATAAAGTGCTAGAGATGGACAGAGGAGGGAAGGACTGGAAAATTAAGAGGGAGGCCAGGCTAGAGTTGTGAGGTACCACCACCAACCTTCCGCCAGCTCCCTCTTTCCCTGTACCCCGGTCCTGTCCCTGAGGCGGTGACAGCCTGACAGGAGCCTCACCCTTGTTCGGCTCACAATCAGTGGTTTTGATCAACCCTGTTGTCGCTGCCGCCTTGTCGAGGTGGCAGCGTGGGGGCACACCCAAAGGGTGGTGGCGATCTTCTTCCAAGTGGGCAACAACATCTGATCACCATCTTCTTGTTTGTTTTCATTTTTGAGTCACATTTATCAATATCAACAGTCTCCGAAAAGATGACGACGTACTTTTTTGTTAACCAATTATATGCGTGCTAGAACGACCAAGACCTTGATTTTCTTCAGCATGGATTTAAATATTTGGTTCGATGATTCATAGTTAAACTCTAAGCCTCAAGTTTCTTAGCTTATACACGGTTGTGTTGAAATATTAGGCAAATCCATTATTAATTCCAGTAAATAATTCATGAATAGTACAAAAAATAGCATGCAATAATCTAGCATACTAGACAAACTGGATAACATGCACGGCATCATCACATATATAACAACAACTACAAATAGAGATATGAACAGATTACAATGGACGCACTATTCGTTAGCTACTGTGGGAGCGATGTTGTTGATGACGATGTTAACGAAGATCTTTTGCTAACGGTGTTGTAGATGACGATGAGTAGCGCTGCACGACTTGGGCAGAAGATGATCTGTGATGACGAACTTGAGCAGTCACGCAGAGCACTTCCCAAAAACCTAATTCGTTCTCTCGCGGTGAAGAATCGCAAGGACGAACGCTTCCGGGGACCTCCTCTCGCGCACGCCGACGCCGGCATTCGGGATGGAATAGACTACTGTGGTGCCGTAAGTTGCAAGATGTGGCAAAACCCTAAATGTTTTCGTTGTGTCTTTGGCCGCGGCTGGTAGCGGTATATATAATAGGACCATAATAGGACCAGAAGCGGTATCGTGTCACGATCACGATCTCAAGTCAACTTGGTTTCTAAGTCATATACTTACCGGACAAGAAATAATTAACTTGTCTGCCAAGAGGAAAAAGAAAATCGTGCCCGGCCAGGCGAGGCGAGGCAAGCGCGCGTGTGATCTTCTATTTCTCTTTCAACACATCATTTAGTGTGGAGGTTGGATCATTTCGATCTAAACTTGTCTTCGTCGGCGGCGGTTGCTCTTCTGGTGCGTTGGTCCTATGAGGCCTTAACACGACGACTTCCGACTGTCTACAAGTTGTGCCAGGGCTCCTGCGAGGGAGGGACGATGGCGGCGGCGCGCCTTCGATTCGCTTCAGTGGTTGTAGTCATCGCTAGATGGTTTACGAATCTGGATGTAATTTTTATTATTTCTGGTGTTTGTTGTACTGTCATGATTAAAGCTGAATAGATTGGAAATTTCTCGTAAAAAAAAGAGAACACCCTATATAAAGTGGTGAAACACTTCCTCTAAACTTTAGCACCACCACTTGCCATTTGTTTATGGGCGTCTATTTGAAATTTCAGACACTGTACGTGGGCTAGGCCCATTTGTTTCTAACAGTTTGATGCTCAAGCATCCCGTGTAAATTTGAACTACGGAGTTTTCGAAAGCAAGTAGAAAGACAAGAGTATTTAACTTTTTTGAAGAAAGAGGAGAGAGTACTTGATAGCCATCTACTTTAGTAGCTTTGGGATTTGAAATTATTTGAAGTTGCAATGAAACAGTAAAACACCGCTGCACCAACTTTGCTGCACATGGAAATATTCACCACAATATCAGTAGTAGTTTTGGCATGACGAAAACCAGCACCAATTGCCATATCAGTAACTTCCCATGTATATTTAGGGGGGAACACATTGAACAAAGATCTGAGGAATAGTTTGAGGCACATTACAAAAAGAGCACAAAGGATCAGATGACCAGCTTCTGCTCAACATGTTACCCTTTTTCAAAATGGCAGTTTGTGAAATCAACCAGAGAAGATCTCATCCTTCTGGGCGACATCGCTGTCCATAAATGTTCGAACGATCTATCTGGTATATCTCTACTCTGAAGCTATCTTGGAAGATCTACCTTGATAGAATTGGAAGACTACATGCTTTAGTTTGAAGCTATCATTCCTCAACATCGTTTATTATGTCATCAGTGACAATCTGTTTTGTCAATGAGAAGAGCCTAACTATTTCTTTTTCAGCTTCAAGAATCACATCCGTCTTCTTGTGTACTTCCATTTTAGGATCACATTTAATGATTTTTTGACTCTCTGATGCAACCAAGTTAATACCAGAATCAGCTTTGACGTGTTTGAAGAAATCCTTAGTCATATCCGCAAGCTTCCTCAATGCAGTCGTAGCAGCAAGTGCTTCGACCTCCGCAGCATCAATTTGAAGCTCTGGCAGCTCCATCTCTCCTACAATGCCGCCCTCTGTTGTCTCACTGGAAAAACCAGCAAGTTCATTTGTGGCACTGGGATCCGGTAACTCTTCCAACTCACGTAGTTCCCTCTCCTTCACATCCCATTTTTTAAGTACTGCCTTCAGCTCTTGATCTTTGGCATCAAGTGCTTCATGAGCAGCTCTCAACTCCATGTCCTTATGCCGCAAGCATTCTCTTAACATCTCTATGTCAGCCTCCAGTTGATTATGCTTATGTAAATTGGACTCGAGGGCTGTACTTGTGCTTGAAATTTCATCATCCAGTAATGTATAGATGTCCATTTCTCCGGCTTTTACGGAACTAGCAAGATCGCCAGTGAGCTCAGCCATCCCTTGAACCATGGATTCAGCTTGCGAGCATCTGAGCCGTATGCTATCCAACTCACTCTCCAGTGTTTCTATATGTTGTTCTTTATCATGTAATTCAGTTCTAGCCTGAACCAGTTGATCCTTCTTGCTATTTAGCAACTGCTGAAGCTCAACAATTTCACTGCTGACTTCAGTTAGTCTGCTCTGTGTATCAGAAAGCTCTGAATCCTTTTCTTGAACAGCCAATTGAATAGACTCTACCTTTAACTTCATATCTTGGACTTCCTGTCTGGCTTCTAACAGCTCAAACTCTTTTACTTTAACAAGTTCTTGTGATTTGGTGCACTCATTTTCTTTCTGAACAAGCTCCTTCTGAAGAAAGCCTACTTCTTCAGTTCTATGTTCTAAGCTCTGTTTTTCTTTCGTTAATTCGGCTTCTAGAGACTCGACCTTCTCCATTTCCTTAAGTAACTGTGATTCAAGTTCATGACAACGAGACTGTGCATAATTGAGCTCCTGTGTCTTCCCTTGAATCTCCAGTTGAGCAGCCTCCAAATCATGGGTGTAAGACATCAGTAATACCCTTTGGTCCTCGAGTTCCTGTACTTGTTCCTGCAACTGAACCGCTTGATCTTCTATTTGTCTGCGAGAGGAAGCGAAAGCATCTTTTGAAGAGATCAATTCAGAGCGTACAGCATCTAGCAGAGACCTCACACGTTTGAAGTCAGTGATAATACCCTTGATATCATCTGTATCTTTGAATGCCAGTTGTGCAAGTTCCTTTAACTCTTGTTGTGCTGCTAGCCATCCTAAACTCTGCTT
Source organism: Triticum urartu (assembly GCF_056163025.1). Classification (NCBI taxonomy): domain Eukaryota; kingdom Viridiplantae; phylum Streptophyta; class Magnoliopsida; order Poales; family Poaceae; genus Triticum; species Triticum urartu. The sequence continues at coordinate 191,437,603 of NC_141878.1, read as the reverse complement.
CTCAAGTTCCTGTTCAGCAACTTTCAGTTTCTCTTCATTAGTTTTCCTCGATTCATTTGATCTGGCGATATCCATTGTCTTTCTTTTAATTTCACTCTGCAGCTCCCTAACTGTTGCTTCTTGCTGCGCAATAGCTTGATTAGCTGTAAGAAGCAGCTGTTCTTTGGACCTGATCTCTGAACGCATCAGGTCTGCTTCCTCGTTCTTCTTGAACATATCTCGTTTGAGATTTTCCACTTCAGTTACCTTCTGAGAAAGCAAAGCTTGTGACCTGGCAATAGTCCTGTCTTGCCCCTCAACCAGAAGCTTCAGATTACTGATCTGCTTCACTCGCAACGCCAGATCTCTACTTGCCTTTTTCAGTGCTTTCTCTATTCCTTGTTGCCTTACATAAGCTTTGCGGATCGCTTCCTCTCTCTGATCAAGGTCCTGCTTTGTCTTGCTCAACCTTATCCGATCATCGGAAACCCTCTTCTCTGCGCTGCGAAGATCCCTCTCTTTGTTTCTGAGGATAGACAAGGCACCCTCGAATTCAGACTTCAGGACCTCAATGCTCACGCTCAGTTCACTATCATGAGAAGCACCAGTGTCTAAACTTTGTGTCCTCGCAAATAGCCGCTCCAGCAACTCTCTAGCTGGCTCAGTCGTTCCATTATCACCATCAGTTATATTTGATCTAATACCTTTTACGACTGATTTGATCAAACGAGGAGCATATTTCAGACGCTGAGTCTGAAATGCCTCCATGAAACTCAGCTTCTGCCTGAACATAACCTGAGAGAGTTGCAGGAAACAATGCATAAGTAGGATATTAGGATAAGGAAATGGTCACAACCTAGTGAAGCAATCTGAGGAATATCCTTTCCTCAAACTAAGCACGTAAAAATTTGTTTTGTAAATGGAAGAACTGAAGGACAGTACACTGAACTTCAGAAACTCACTGCTACATAAGGTGAAGTATCATAACTGATGAAATTTGATCGCAGTTTACTGAATTTATCACAATTGAACCAATTCCAGAAAAGTTTTTAAAAAAAGTACTAGTACTAGCAAAACATGAATTAGGACACCGAATCTGGTATCCTTCTACTTCAAACACATGTGGACGGGCACGGAATCGGGAAAACACGAACGCAAGCAGTCCATGTAACAGTGAGCAGCGTGGTACCACGAAACAGCGATATGAGAAAAGGAAGAAAAGATCAGCGGGCGCTCACATGACTGGCGGTACGGCACGACGGGGGTGTGCTGCGGAGAGCGGCGGCCACCGCCGGCGGCGGCGACGGGGATGGGGAGCCGATGGAGAGGCGCATGGCCGCGGAACATGGGGAGAGGGAACCACCGCGGCCCGGGCGCGATCGGACGGCTGGCAATGCGCCTGCGGGGTGCGGAGGAAGGCGAGGAGATACGAGGCAGAGGGAGTGCGGGAGATGAGGTGGTTGAACCGGCGCGCCCAGCCGCGTGTGGACTGCAACGTCGACCACGCGAGAAGCGTGAGAGAGAGCTGTGTCGTTTACTCGTTTGCCTTCTACTGTTCTACAGCTTTTCTTCTCCGTTCACTCGTCTTACTACCTTTTTTCTTTCTGTTCCAAATGTATGAGTTTATAACACATGAAAAATTAAGGTACACTTTGGTTGCCTTAAAAAAATGAGTTTACATAACACATGGAAATTGTTAGGGACAACCTTGACTTTAAGAAAATGAGTTTATAACACATGAAAAATTATTAGGGACTATTTTGACTAGGAACGGAATATTAGGGTAAAGGGTTAACATCCATATGCTATTGGGAAACACTTCTTATCGAAGAACTGCATCCTTGTGATTTACATAGGCATGGCCAAGGCGGCGCACCGGCACTTTATCGACATTCTAGGCACCGTTGAGGAGCGTGCTTTCACAATCACCTTGGTGAGATCCACGCTGGGCAATTTGACCTATCTGGCCTCGAGAGACCATTTACCGAGAAGGGGATCCGTGTCGCTGTCAAGAGTTTGCCATCCGGTAAGGCGCCCGAGCCGGATGGGTTCACTTCTTAGTTCCTTTGAAGCGCTTGGGAGGTCATCAAGCACAGCATTTGCGATATCCTTGGGAAGCTTTACTCGCTCAACGGTCGTGGCTTCCACAAGTTGAACGAAGCCCTCATCACCTTCCTTCCCAGGAAAGCATATGGGGAGTCACTTTTTGACTATTGCGCAATCAGCCTGATCCACCTCCTAGCTAATCTGTTTGTGAAAGCCATTTTCACTCCGATTGGCTCCTAGGTTAGCAACGATGGTATCCACCAACCAAAGCGCATTCATTGTCGGTTGTAGCATCCACAACAACTTTTGCTCGTGCAACAAACGACGCTCCTATTCCACAACCTCAAAGTTCACCGCATGCTTCTCAAGCTTGACATCACCAGGGCATTCGACCCAATTGCTTGGCCATTCTTGTTAGAGCTGTTGCGGCATCTTGGCTTCGGACAGCGGTGGATGGAGTGGATCTCCATTCTCCTCTCACCGGCTCCATGCATGTGTTCATTAATGGGGGTTCCTGGACCACCCATTATGCACCCATGTGGCCTTTGGCAGGGAACCCCCCTCTCTCCGATGATCTTCACCCTCGTCGTCAATGTCCTCAACTCGCTCATTTAGACGACAGTTCAGCGAGGTCTGCTCCAACGGCCGACCCCTCGACATGTGGCCTCTAGCATATGGTTGTATGCCGGCGATGTTGTCATCTTTTTGCCACCCAGATGAGCATGACATCACCACCATCAGGGCTCTGCTCTGGATCTTTGGATCCGCGTCCGGTCTTCACACAAATCTAGCTAAGTGCTCCGCAACTCCGGTCGGTTGTTCCAAGGAACACATCTCCTTGCTCGCTCGTGAGATGACATGCTCCGTGACCAGTTCCCGATGAAGTATATCGGCTTCCCCCTCTCGGCCTCTCCATCCGGGAGGTGGCCTTTTTGGACCTTCTTCCGCTTATCAAGCATTCAACAACAACAAAGGGAAAAGTAAATAGGGTGAGTTCTTCTCCAAATCCAAGAGGAATTGATAGATAGTCTCCCCAAATCTCTAACAGAGATGGTGATCTTGAAACCAAGTTGGATCTTCTCCGAAGGAGACCTTGATCTCCAATGGAGTGGTAGATGAGCAAAGCCCTCCCAAAAATAGTCTAAACTTCACTAACCTAAGATCTGGAGCGGAGTATGGCTTATATAGTCTAGCCACCAAGGGCTAAGTGAGTGGGGAAAGTTACATGGGCTCGTGGCCTCTCTCACTATGCGCAGGCAAGCCCAAAGTTCTAGGATTGCTCAAAAGTTCTGGGCGACGGATGTTCCAGGGCTGGTTCCGTGGTGGTTTCAGGTTATTCAGAGAGTTTGCACGTGCTGGAGTAGTCAGAGCCAGAAGTTCTGGGGCTGGCTGAAAGTTTGGGGGAGGATGGGGAGTTTCGGGGAGGTTCCAGGCTGTTCAGAGAGTTTGCATGGTCAGGCGGCCGCATTGGCCCAGAAGTTGTGGGGGTGGAGCCTGGAAATTCCGGGGTCTTCACAAACCTTCTCCTTTGTGCATTCCGGCATCTCCTCGTCCCCTTCTTCTCTTAGAGAGTTTTTACAGTACCCTGGTACTCCCTAGGGAGAGGAGGGAGTGCCGGATAAATCCAACCATCCATCTACAAGGGTATTTTAGAACTTTTGTCTTATTCTTTTGACTTTTATTCCAACTGAATCAACCGCATCAGCCCGCAGCGATCGCACTATTTGTTCCCCATCGTGGTAGCGGCTGGAGACTTCGTCTTGTAGCCATCCGTGAATTTCTGTTAATTGCAGATTAATTGAACTATGGCGTCGTAGGAGGACTGCACTCCTCCTCACACATCCATGATGCACCAGTATCCCACAGCGGAGTCATCCCCCGACCAATTCGCGTAGGCGCAACTACCAGCGGTGGCCATTGATATACACATCATGGGTGCATAACCTGGATTGTGAACTGATGTGGCCTAATCCTAATCCCCTCAGTGGTGATGACCCTGTGATCATCATGCCCCGCCACACATGATCATCATCTCGATTTTGAGATTTTTCTTTTTGCGAATGATATTGATTTGGGATTAGGGTTCATGACAAATTTTTGTTTGAAGTCTGCGTTCACACCCTTACAAGCAAGTTCATACTAAATTGGAATCTCATTCTATTTAGTATTTTTGTAATAAATTGATATATGATTGAGAAATAAATAAATCACCTATGATTACGGTATTACCCCTAACATCAAGGTACTCCATATTTTTTTGAGATAGTACTCCCCATGATCTTTATTGGAGTACCATGTAAGATTAGCTGTCAGATTAAGATGGGTGGATGGCTCACATTCATTTAGGGGTACCGTAAAAGAGCTCCCTAATTAAGGGGACATAAACACAATAAGCACATATCCGACTTCTGCACAGTTAGGATGCACACAATTAACAGTAACACACAAACACACACTATTACACCGGTAAAGAGCAAAGCCATACAAGACCAACGCTATGCCTTGGTAGAGGGTACAAATAAAAAAAAGCAATGATGATCCAAGCCAAGCATCTGCTGACCCAAGGAAGATGGTGCCCTCAGTCTCTTGTATGCTTAACATTTGATATATTTTTACAGGTAGCTATAAACTATATGTGCATATCAAACATAATAGTATTCCCTCTCATATTGTTAATAAAAATGCTTCTAACTGCCTTCTACTTTATACTATGTACATTTACAAATGGCGAAGAGGGCAAGTTTTCTTCCAAAAAAAATTGAATTTTTGTAATCAATAGTTGTTACTATGGTCATCAGATGTGTGTGTATTCTATTCTATTCTATTAGAAATACTCCTTATGGAAATGGAAGCGAGTCGTCGTCTTGCGGCTCATCTCAAGTGATAGTTTCTTCAGCTCCTTAGCTAGTGTGGGCTTGCCACAGTAAAAGACCCCTGCATGCATGCACGAATAACTTCAGTGATCAAAATGATGCAATTGATAAAAGCTCAACGCTGGGTACTTTTAGATGCCTATTTGTTCATCCCTAGAGGGGAAAAAATACCAACAAATTGGAGAAGAACATTACCAACTGTCGAACCGGGGTGCTTGGCGGAGATTCTTGTGAACTCTTCCCTCCAGTTAGGTCTTGCAAAATGTGTCCTGACCTGTCATGATCACAGAACACATTTTCAGTTTCTGTCAACCTCAACAGACTTTCCACTTCTTTGGCTGAGCCCTGATTTTTGTTTAATTTTGGTAATGAGTTTTTTTTCAATACGCATACATAAATTTATCATATACTATATGTGTGAAGTGTTTTACCCTGGTGCCTGATACTATGTCTATACCATTCTTGGCATGGTTGAGGGCTTGAACCATTGAGAGCAGAGTCGTCCTTGCGTCGCGCTCCTCGTACACGCTTGTGAGATAGTTGTGCAGCTCTATGACACCCTGGGTCGCCACCATGAGAACAACATCAAGCATCATCCTCAGTAACCAACATTGCAAGATGAACAGCGGCACATGCAGAAGGAAGGATGAGAGACTATCACCTTCTTGTCCATTTCAGCAACTTCATCCATCACGCTCTTGAACCACTCGAACGATCCGGGCTCCCTCGTAACCCAGTAGAAGTGCGCGCGGCTTGTCCGGTACGCTCTCCTCTTGTTGCTGCTCGCCGTTGACACGCTGAAGGTGTTGCTGCTGTCCTCTGACCTGCTGGTCTCCATTGATAGGTCCTAAAAATATACAAAAGGATTAGGTTTAGGGTTTAGGCGGGTCATCGGCACTGAACGATGTTGTTGGGCTCATCAGACCGTACCATCAGCTCATCAGCCAGCTTAATGTTGTTGAGCAGATCCCTTAGAATGCTTATGAAAGGCGTCGCGCCGATCCCGAGGCCGACGAGAAGCAAGACGTCGTAGTTCCTGAAATCCTGCGCCGGAGCACCATAGGGGCCGTCGACAAGCAACCTCGGAGGGCTGCAGCAGAGACGAGACATCGTTCAGTGACCCTTCAGGTAGTCAAAGAAGGAACTGACAGTGGATCAGGCATGACATTGACAAGGAGATGCAGTATTAATAACCTCTTCTGTTCTGGCATGCCTAGCTCGCCAAATGAAGCTCTGCTGGGCAGGCATGGCGAGAAGTAGTTCTCCACGAAGATGTGCTTGAGCTCTTGTGTCCAGTCCCCCCTGGTCTGGATATGAACACTGATGTAGTCGTCTCCAGGGGCTGAAGTGATGGAAAAGGGGTGCCTGAACAATGGGGATTAGCTCAATACAGTAGTACAATCCGAGACCAATGTTGTCTGTTGACAGAATGAGTAGAGTAGGTGACAAACCATTCAAACGGAGAAATTGTTGGGCACTGAAGGAAAACATATTGTCCACTTCTGTATCTGAATCCGCAGGGCTTTGACATCGTTATGGTCAGCACATTTCCTGGTAGAAGGCACACCTGAGGGCACATCAAATTAAGTAAGAACATGAGGATGTGTTCGCCTAGTTTCATTACTTCACGCTGGTAAGGAAAAGTTAACAATGTACGCCATTCTTGGATGTTTATCCTTATTTTCTTTCTCGGCCAGTTACTCAGTTTCTGCCTATAAATGGTGAAGAAGTTGATTTGATCTGAAGTGATTTCAAATGTTCAATATGGACCTACCCCCATGACCTTGAATAAATGTTGAAAGCCACATAAATATCCAACAATACGGACCTACCCCCATGACCTTATCCTACCACTCCCATCCACATGACAATATCCTGATTTATATAAAAATAGTAATTATAGAAATTCCAAAACAATAATCCTGAAAGAAAAAAACATTTCATAGCTAGTTCGTATCATTCTTAGTGCTTCCGTTTGATTTGGCATGGCAGGGCAGAAATGGATCACAAGACCTAATCAGCGCACTTTGGATAATGCAAATTATGCTCTTTCTATTTATTCTTTATTTTATCTACGCGGAGTTCTGATTAATATTAATGTTTGGCGTTCAGACACTGAACTTTGGTTTCAGATTCCCGGTTACCTTACCTTGAGGATCTTGGCCGCGTAGGCCTTGGAACGCAGCGCCCGCAGCGTTCGTTCGCCGACGTGAAGCGCGAACGGCACGGCTATGTACATCCACGTCTGCAGTTCACCACAAAGATCACAATGTTAGCACCGGATAAATCACTTGACAGGCAGGTCCAAGTGTAGAAGATCACAGTTCTACTGTATGTATCAGAGGTCCATTGTATCTGAGATAAGCAGCATGGTGAGTGCTGATGGTACGGTGGTGGAGCACACGCGATTGAATTCTGGTTGATTCGTCTCGTCATCATCGGCGCACGGGCACAGGAGCAGGACGAGACAGCGGCGTGATGGCGTCTGCCCGTGCCCGATGCGAACGTGCGTTAATGGCATGCGGATATGCTTGAGGGTTCCTGACAAAAACGCGCCACCAACCCGACATGGTGTCGCCCGTGTGCAGCGGCAGGGCGATCCTGTCGCGGTCGCCCGTACCGCGCCAAGCACGGGATTCTGTGAGTAGGGACTAGGGAACCTCACGTACGCGTCGTGTGCAGTGCGCATGATGTCTAATCACTTCACAAACAACTCGTTTACGTATACAGATTCTGCATAACTCACTGCTCTACCTATATTGGATGGACATGGTTCTATTTTTTATAAGTGGACATTAATGTTCTCAGCTGTACCATATGCACGATGCAACTGCATTCTTCTTTATAGATTAGATTATTAAGTATATGTGTGTATCCAAAGCACGTAAAGGAAATAAGTTGCCGGTGCGGGTGGCTTGGATCTCAAGAATATCATGGGCGAAACGTTTGAACTACATTGTCTTTCCTTTTCCGTGGTGCCCGGTGCCCATCAGCTTAACAGCCAAGACGACGACCCTAGTGCCCGTGCAATCGCGGTGCTTTTCTTTTGGAAGGCCCAAATCAGACAGGTGTCAGCGTCATGAAATAAAATTAGGTAAAATAAGTACACGCCGCAGTCACTAACCAACAACTAAAAACAGACCGCGGCATGCAGTAACAATGCAGTGAAGATAAACAAAAAGTGTACAGAAAGGTGAAGGAACTAGTGGTGGTAAGTACGTAATTACGTACCGTCCTCTGGTACCACTTGGTGACGAGGAAGATGAACCAGCCGTGCACGAGCAGCAGGAGGTAGACGACGACGAGCAGGTGGTGGGAGTACCAGAATGCGTTGAACCCGGCGAGGTGGCCCAGCGGGGACGGCAGCCTGGTCCGGGTGGGCGCCCTCCGCAGCGGCCGGGCCGCCAGGGTGAAGGACACGGCCATCAGCACCACCATCACCACCCCGGTGACCCCCACCACGCCGGACAGCAGGCTCCTGTACGTCGGCCTCTCCTCCCCGAAGAAGCCGGCCAGCGGCCGGTACTCCCCCGGGCTCGACGCGATCAGCCGCGGGAAGTCGCACGCCAGATGGTTCCCCGCGTGCAGGCAGATCCCCGCCGCGATCGCCATGGCTATCACCTTGTGGAAGGCGATGCAGTCGTCCAAGGGCACGAGGAAGCGCGCCCAGGAGGAGCGGAGCCGCGTGAGCGTGATGCGGCAGACGGGGAGGAGCACCAGCGCCATGTTGAGCTTGAGCGTCTCGGCGGCGCCCTTGGCCGTCGGCAGGCAGTACCCCATCACCTCGAACGCGACGGACCGGCGGTACTGCGCGAACCTCCACGCGAACAGCGCCGCCATCGCCGCAACCCACAGCGCGAGCACCCACGCGCGCCGCCAGTTCTCCTCCGCCGCCACGCGCGCCCTCCCCGCCGCGCGCCGCGGGTTCCACCGCCGCCACCCGCCCCGTCCTGGCGCCGCCGTCGTCGCCGGCTTTTCCTGCGCGCCTCCGTCGGCGATGTCCTGGCTCCACTGCGCCGCGCTGCCGCTGCCGCTGCTGAGCGGCCGGCTGTAGCTCATGTAGGCGTCGCGCTGCAGGAGCAGCGCCTCCAGCTGCCACAGCTGCATGCGCCCACGTGCCATGTCAAATACAATACCTAGAAAATAGTGCTACCGTGTTTGTACGGGTGCGGTACCTCTATGTAGCCGAGGCCCTCCGGGTCGAGCTCCTCCATGATGAGCAGCGCGTACTCCTCGGCCTGCTCCTTGAGCTTGGAGAGCTTGTTCGCCGACGCGCTCAGGACGATCAGCTGCCGGAATCAAGCAGTGATTAACAAATGGTAATCAAATCTCATTACTGGGCAACCAAGCAGTAATATGTCGGCAGTAACAAAGCATGAGGCATCAGCAGTTCAGCACGATGGAATCTTCCAAACTTGTTACCGTTCGGTGGTTTAAACTACTAGTGGTACAGTAATAAGGAGCAGATTCGTTTTAGTGGATCAAGGCGGCACCTCCTGCACCTCCTCCCTCGTGATCCTCCCGTCGACGTTGGTGTCCACCCTGAAAGAAATTTGTTTTGGCAATGGCAGCAGGAAATGCGTGAGCCACCGGCGCGGGTCGGAGCGAGCAGGGGAACGACGTGATCGTTAGGTGGCCGGCTGGGCCGTACGTACATGTCGAAGAAGATCTGCAGCCGCGCGTCGAAGCTCTGGTCGGAGATTTGGAGCCAGAAGTCGCGGAGCTCCTCCTTGGTCACCCGCTGGAGGTTCTGCCGCCGCCGCCGCGCCAGCGCGTCGAAGATGCCCACCGCGAACTCCTTCGAGTCCACCATCCCTGAAACCGACCGTCAATGGTTCATCACCGGTGCCGACTCGCGATCATGCCGTGAACCGAAGTGGCATGCATGCACGGCGTACCGATGCAGTCGCCGAAGTCGTCGCGGGCGAGGAGGCCGTCGCGGGAGAGGGCGTCGAAGCGCTCCTCGACGGCGCCCCAGAGCGCGGTGGCCTCGGCGGAGCCCGTGGCGTGGCTGATGAACCGGAGGCCCTTCAGCGCGCGCCTCGCGCCGGACAGCGAGCGGTCCAGCCTGGCCTGCACGCGGCGCCGCTCTCGGGACGCCATCGCCGCCTCCCGCGGCTGCTCGGGCGCCGCCGCCGGCGACCGCAGCCACGCGAACGTCCTGCGTATCTTGGACGAGGTCGACGAGCTCCGGCTCAGGTTGCGCCCGCTCCCCGGCGTGTGCGCCCCGGCCCCGGCCAGCGCCGAGGGCCCCGCGGTAGGCGTCACGCTGCGCACCACCATGGACTCCTCGTCCAGCTCCAGCATGACCTCCACGAGGTCGCTCTGGTCCGCGAGAAACGCCGGCAGCATTCCGACGCCGCTGCCGGCACCGCCCGCGGCCGACGTCGACGCGAGGAGCTCGTCGCTGTGCGACGTGATGAACGACTCGTTGTCGGACGCGTCGGTGTGGTCGTCGCCGATGTAATCCGCGATGCGCCGGAGCCCGGCACGGCGGCCGCTGCCCAGCCCTCGCGACGGCGTCCACATGATGGGCCGCCGGTCTCCCAACTCCTCACCTGTCCCGCCCCTACCGCTGCTATCTTCTCCGTCCACGAAACATACCCCTGGTTCACCTGTGGGCTGGAGCCGTTGCTCTGCTCTGCTTCACCTTGGTACTAGGAGTAGTAGTTTATTTTACCTGGCGTGGTTGCGCCTCGTCGCAAGTGAAGCTGAGGTGAGTTCGACGTAGGTATATGCTCGAAAAAGTTTTTTTTTTACCGGTGGCGGGAGGTACCGCCGGTGGAGCATCCACGGTTAATCGTTGCTTTGAGATTGATCTGGCAGGAGACCCATCATGCTTTATTTTTGTCTTCTATAGCAATACAGATCTTATACAAATAGATATACTTCAGTGGACGAGGGCCATAACAGCACCTTTTGTCATGTCAGGGTGAGAGCAAAGAGGTGCACCACGGCTGCATGCAGACACTAAAATGCACTTTGTTTTCCATGTGACATTTTAAAAGGTTGATAACTTTTGAACTAAATATCCAATTTTGAAACTTTTATATTTTTGAATTCAGGGCGACAAGACCTTCAAAACAAGATCAATCTTGGATACTTTTTGGCTAGTTTGAATTTAACCGTTTCACTCATTCAGAAAATGCATTTCAGTCTGTTTCACATTTCACTAGTTTCAGAAAACCTTTCAGTCAGTTTTACATTTCACTAAATTCCGAAAACACATTACACCCATTTACAAAAGATAGATTTCACTCATTTTAGAAATCACATTTCACTATATTTAACATATTTCACATCGAAATATGTGTCATGTGTATGGAAAACAAATTCCACTCATCTAAAAAAAAATAATTTCACTCGGGTTGAGAAAACATACTTCACCCAGTTGAGAAAACATATTTCAAAATTGATTTCACTCAGTGAAAAACACTAATTTCAATTATTTCAAAAAACCTATTTTACTAGTTTCAGAAATCCTTTCAGTCAGTTTCATATTTCACTAGATTCAGAAAACACATTACACCCGTTTACAAAAGTTAGATTTCACTCATTTTAGAAATCACATTTCACTACATTTAAAGTATTTCACACCGAAATATGTGTCATCCATATGGAAAACAAATTCCACTCAGCTAAAGAAAATAATTTCACACGGTTGAGAAAACATACTTCACACAGTTGAGAAAACATATTTCAAAATTGATTTCACTCAATGAAAAAAACTAATTCCAATTATTTCAAAAAACATATTTTGCTTGTTTCAGAAACCTGATTTTAGTCATTTGAAATGGTAAAATTAAAATATGTTTGAAATGCATCCAAATTTGGCCTTATTCTAAAGCTCTTGGCTTCATGAATTCAATTTTTTTAAATAACTGTATGGTTTAAAAGATAGAAATGATTGAAAATACTAATGAGAAAATAAAAGGAAAGGATTTGTACCATAGCACCACATGCAATGTCAGGACAGTCTCTCTCTCTCTCTCACTAGTGCACGTCGGTGCTATACAAACGGTTTTAAACCCCTTTTCGCGACGGCATTTGGAACCGTCGCCTAGTGAGTGACGGCGATAGGGGGGTCATTCCCACACGACCCACAAACCGTCGGGGATATGCCCTTCTGACACACATGCTCGGCAAAATAAGGTCGTGTGCGACCGGCGAGTGCTCAAATACGGAAATACGTATAGTAGAGCTAAAAAATTACAATTATACAGGTGAAATTGTTTCCGGTCGCAAGTACATCCCACACAGTCAGTCCTTGCTAAACGTTTCCGTTCGTATGTACGTCCCACACAATCACTCCAAGGAAAGCATTTTCGTTCATAGGTACATCACACACAATTTTTCCCATTAAATCGTTTGTGATAGCGTTGCTATTGCACATGATATTAAAAATTTTATCGTTTGCGTTATTGAATGCATCACACACGGTGCGTAGAAGAAACTGTGTGGCAAAGGCTATCCATCACACACAGTTTTTATGTGGTAAACATTTGCGCAAGGTGGCCTAACGCAAACAGTTTTCAAGAGGATGTCATGTGTGCAGTGGAGATTGATCGCACACGTAATGGATCCTAGAAACGTTTCTGATCTCCACGTCTATCGCAGACGTTTCGCTTTCACAAACCGTGTGCAGTGTAATCCCTAATTTTAAAATCACATTTTTTGAATTTGAAAGTAGGCAATCACTTATTTCATATCCAATCATGTTTATTACAAATATAGGTTCAACCACGAATGCATAATTCGATGCACAAGTACATATACTGGAAAACTACAGAAGCACTAAGTAAAGAATGATGAACCACAATTGTACTCACTACTGCAGGATGATGCTAATGCAACACTACGATCAGAGACCCTTCGATGGAACTGTGTGCGATGCAATAATCGCAAACGGTGGTGTAAAAAATCATCAAAAAGGTGCAAAATGTTTGCGATGACGGATGCATCAAACACGGTTCGGATTTTAGTTGCGTGTGCGGTGCAGGGCATACGGTTCAGTTCAATTAACTGCTTGTGATGGGGAGGAAGAAAAGAAAGGGGCAGCCAGATGAAGGTGTGTGCGATATATAACATATGGTTCACTCGGATGAACTGTTTGTGATTAGGCAACACAAAAGAAATGGATAACCAGATGAAGGTGTGTGTGATGTACATCATACGGTTCGCTCGGATGAACTGTTTGTGATTAGGCAACACAAAAGAAACGGGCAACCGGATGAAGGTGTGTGCGATGTACAGCATACGGTTCACTCGGATGAACTGCTTGTGATTAGGCAACACAAAAGAAATGGTCAGTCATATGAAGGTGTGTGTGATGTACAACATACGGTTCACTCAGATGAACTGTTTGTGATTAGGCAACACAAAAGAAATGGTCAGCCAGATCAAGGTATGTGCGATATGCGGCATGCGGTTCACTCGGCCTTGTCGTTAGTGTGTGACCTCTGTGGCAACCATTCGCTCCCCACTAGCTCTTCTTGTATCGCGGCAACCGTCCACCGCCTCTTCGCCTTTCCCTCTTGATTTGAACTATTGTCGCACGCTCTTCCTCCCTTCATTTGTCTTCACCCTTCCTTCTGCCATTGTTCGATCATCTTCTCCATGGAGGGACAGGCCGGAAACGACCCCATTATTCTTGCCCCGATCTGAAAGATGACGTGGTGGGGGAACTCATTGATCAATGAGACGTCATCACCTCGGCTAGCATGGCAGGTTCGTTCAAGACCATTCTCGACTCAACTAATAACATCATTACAAGCAACCGAAGGGTCCAAGAGCGGTTTGATCTCCCCTATCTTCTTCGTCGTGACCCTGCTGACTAGCACGGGGACAATGGAAGCCTCGCCTTGTGCAAGTTGATGCCGCTTGATAATGATACGTGTGATATTAAGATCCCATCACTTGAGGGCAAGGCTTGGGCAGGCACAAATGGAGATTGGGTAGTTTATGTTGGGTACAACTGCAAGTGGGAACTTGTGAATGTGTACACTCGTCACCGGGTTCCACTTCCAAAAATCTCAAACTGCCCAGAAGTTGAGTACGCTGGTATTCTACGTGAGTTCAAATATGATCCTGGTGACTGTCATCTACGGAAGATAGCAATTTGTCGAGTTCCCAAACGCTCTTGGGATTACACGAACTATGAAGTTCTTGCTATCTTCGACAAGCTTGTTGCCATCCTTACTTCCACGCCTCGATGGATATTGCTCAAAAATCAATTTCTGTACACGGATGAGTACTGTGATGCAATTCAATACGAGGGTGTTGTGTTTGCTGCCACCACTGGTGGCACTGTTTTTGCATGGAATCCTGATGCTTTCGGTACGTTTGTCTTCCACCGTAATTATAATTGTTTCATCCACATGCATGCGGGTTAGCTAGTTTCCCTTTACTAATTAACCTTCTTGTGTTTCCAAGGTCCTGTGAACATTCCACCACCTATACTTGAAAAATTTTATAACCAAGGGGGAGATGACGATGCTGATGATCACGAGCATGAGGACAAGTAGGACCCATATACTCAGTGGCGCCTGGCAACTTATTCCGATGGACCACCTCTTCTTCTCTATATACAAGGCACTGCTGATGTTACTAAGGAAGCAGGTGTTGTCTCGCATGGTTGCACTCTCCGGACCTATTCTAACATCCGTTGCAGGGTATTCGGGATGGATACTAGTGTACTAGCGCCAACACCTTCTCCCTGGTTCAGTATTGGAAGTCTTGGAGGAAACTCGCTCTTCCTTATACAAAACTATCCAATGATGGTGGAAGGCGATCCAGCTGCTGTTGACACAACGTTACTACCATTTATGAGAAGCAATTGTATCTATACCTCGGACATTGCTGTCACTACAAAAAAATACACTTCCGTGATGATACGTGTTTGTCATAATAGGTCGCTTTTTTGTCATGCATGTACATCCATGACGATTTTATGACAGAATCAAGATAGGCATACCTGTGCTATTGTAGCAGTGTTCCATGACATTACCAAAATTATCATCACGGAAGTGTCCACTTCCATGACGATAAATCGCGTGTCACAGAAGTGCTTTCGTCAAGGGTGACCGACACATGGCATCCACCATAATGGAACACCGTTAAGCTATCGGGTCCGGTTTTGGATCCGATAACCCGTTAACAGCCGGGACCAATGGCAAATTTCCACGTGTAAAATTCTGATTGGCCGGAGGGAATACCTATCAGCTCGTCAGTGGGCCAGATGTCGCTCATCCACTGGAGGAGACATGCCTACGATACGTAGACATGTGGCTGGGCCCAACAGAGGCCCATATAGGTTTAAAAGGCCGGCCAAGTCAAAGGCCCGTAGTACTTACTCAGGTACTAGTGGCGCCAGCCCAATAACGGCCTGCTTAATAAATGCCCATTTACGGCCCGAAGCCAGATCTGGCCCGTTAATTGTTCGCCGAATATTTGGACCCATTTACGGCCCGAAGCTAGATCTGGCCCGTTAATTGTTCACCAAATATTTGGGCCCAATTACAGCCCAGTGACTTTCGGCCTGTTAGAGGCCCGATGTAGACATGGGCCCATTTTAGCCCGGTGTGACTTTCGGCATGGGAATGTCCCGTGCTGCCCATGGGCCATATATGGTCCGATGGGACATTGGGCCCACTAACGGCCCGTGATAAAGGTGGCAACAGTTAAGCCCAACGTGACTTTGGGCCTGTTAAAGGCCTGTCGCATAATTCGGCCCATTGATGTCTGTACTAAGCTTTCGGGCTCTTAAAGGCCCATGATATCAGTGGGCCAACTAAGGCCCGAGATATGTTTTGGCCTGGTAACTGCCCGTGATATAACTGGGCCCAAAAAGGCCCGGTCTACATTTCAGCCTGCTGAAGGCTCGTCGACGACTAGTGAAAATTGAGGCCCAACATGCATTTCGGCCTGCTAAAGGCCCATGGTTTCATCTGGGCCATAACAGGCCAGTACAATATTCAGCCTGTTAATGGCCCAATGCTACATGGGACAAACTAAGCGCTGGGTCCACAAAAGGCCCAACTAAAATATAGGCCGGTGTAAGTTGTGGGCCTCGCGCAAAGTGTGAAGGCCCCAATCATTCAGGCCCAAGAAAGATGCAGGCCGACCCAATTGTGGCCCACTAAAAACCAGGCCCGTTAGAGGCGAATGTTTTAGCCCAGATGACTACATCTAATTTTTTTGATAGTGAATGATGGCAGTAACTAGTAGGAATTAAGAACAAACCTACTCTATACAATAAAGAAATTACGGCATAGTAACTAAGAATAAACCTACACTATACAATAAAGGATTTATGGTATATTACATCCACTGGGCATCAAAGTTTGCCACCAGTGATCATAAAGCGCAACGAAGAAGAAGATTACAAAAACTGGGCACCATTGCAGCGTAACAAAATAATACTGAACCGAGACCACTTCCAAGATAGTTCAAGAAAGGTTAGCCTTGCACGGGAACTGCTGCGCAAGCTGCTGAGCAAGGCTGTGAGACCGGCCTAGCATGTCGGTCATAGCTTCCAGGTGTAGCTGTTTAGCGATGAGGTTCTTATTGGTGTTCTCCGCAATCTTTCTTAGAGATAGGACTTCAAGTCGAAGTTGAGTTGCAGAATGCCTTTCTGCTAGAACTTGGGACTGAAGAAGTCGAACTGATTCAGACAACCAATTCTGTGAGCTTGTCTGACTGCTAGTCTCAAGTAACTTGAACACTGCATCAAGACAAGACTTTGGGGTTGTCTCGCTATCTTCAAGATGTTTTGCCTTCTTTGCTGCAATACATGTTGAGTTTGTCTCACAGCCTTCAGCAGACTTGTGCATGCCATCAGGCATATCACCCTGAAACAAAGCAGAGAGATGACAGGTTTTGCACGTGTATAAACAAAGATGATAACTGTGCTGTCAATTCCATCCAATTTCAAATTAGAAAATAAAGAGTAAACTCAAAATATCAATAGCATAATTTGGCATTGTTCATAATGCAGGGAGCTTCACCACACTACTGGATTACCATGTCAACATAACAAGCATAGATGGAGGGCAAAGAAAATCATTGTATCTATTTTGGTTAATGTGCATGCATGGCATGTTGTTCATATCATCAGCCACATCAGTAAGATAAAGCAGGAGATGACAAGGTGCAAACGTGGGCTGCTTCACCACACACTGGATTATAGATCCACAAAAACAAGCATACATATAGGGAGTATTGAGTAATGTGCATGGTATGAATAAGGAATTTGGTTTTACAAGTAAAACTTAGAACTTACGGTTCTTGCGAACATGCATTTTGGTAGAAACAACAAACTAAACAGCAATAAACGATAGGAAGTATGAGCAAATTAAACAGCAGTTGAAGATAAAGGCTTTAGAAGGACTGACTTACATTAACAGTTAACACCGGCTTTATAATGTCCTTCTCCATGTCAAGGGAAGGATAACTCAAGAATTTCAGCATAGAATCTTCTTCATAAGCATTGGCTGTACTCTACATTTTGTAGAGAGTAATTATAGATATGATAATACTGGACGGGATAAAGGATAATGAAGATAAGATGCAAATTGATGCTACATAATCAAATACCAATCCCTGGAAATACAAGCGTTACAGGACAAAATGTACTGACAATAGCAATGGGCTACACTTCTGCACTGGCATTCTCTGTGTATTCTACTTTTTGGTAAGATTAAGTATAGATCTGATCTTTTTTAGTAAATGGTGGGCGAGGGAGATAAGATGCAGAATGCTACACAATGAACCAATCCCTCTTCCCATAATACAAGAGTGTTTTGGACACCGTGTACTATACAAAATGTTCATATATTATGGGACGGAGGGAGTAGCTGTTAATGTAAGTACAGTAGATGACGTTCAGTCCTTACAAGAGGACTGCAGAGCTAAACCTCTTCAAAAGCATTTGGTTGATTCTAAATTTATGTAAGAGTCCATACGGATCTTATAATGTCCACCAAATGGACGATAACGAGGCTAACATGTGCAGTGATGCTACATAATCAAACAACTATGAAAGTAAGTATGGTCATACAGGGCAAGAGGTACTCACAAGAGCAATGCAGTGTGCAGTATAGTTGCGAGATTCTATGGTCCCTTGAGAATGAATGTTCTTCTGCTAACAGTTTTCGTACAAGTGAGACGTTAAGGCAAATGCAGAAATGTAGTTCAAATTGTGATGTGATATCATAGACAGTACCTTACACTGCAGCCGAGACCAATGTGTAACAAGATTATTCCAGTCACCGTCGGATAAATGTAGCATCGGAGACTTTACAAAAATTTCGTTTAGAGGCTTGCCATCGAAGTGCGCTTGCCTCAGGTAGGAACGATACTTCATCAACGAGTGCTTGAAAAGCGCAACCAACCCTTGCTTGTCTTCACAATCCAGTTTGGTCCTTGCCTATTTAAAAGAATGAAATCTTGTGTCTTCTGTCAGCAGAAACATATGCAGTAATGACCATGAATAACATTACTACATTACTTACGTGTAAGTTACGGAGGAAGAATGGAAATTGTTCTGTGTCTGCAGTATAATCTTTCCATGAAGGAAAGATGCGCACAAAGTTCCTGACAACAATATAAGCTTCGTCTTCTAAACTGGGAAGAAATGGAACAGGGGTCCTATTTGCTACAATTGGGGCTCTCTCTGGTTCGAAAAGGGATTTGGCAACTGGATTTGGTGTACTCTTTGCTGGAATGGGGGTTTTGCGTCGTAGAGCTGGTGCTATGTCAACTGGCATAAACATACTGTTTGCTGCAGCTGGGGTCTGCTGAGTTGGGGCATCAAAAATGACGAGTGTAGTAGGGCTAGAGTTTGCTAGAGTTGGGTCCGTGTTTTGTGGGTCAGGTGATATTACAACTACACCTAATGGGCTATTTGATTTATCAGGTGTCACTACCTTTTCCAAATACTTTGCTCGTGCTCCTCCGCGATCAGCAATCGCCCTCTTCCTTTTGAACATCTGATACACAAGAACAACATTTGAATGGATAAATATGGTATGATGACAGATGGAATATGTACTGAAAATGGATAGGCAGGGTGTATTCACATACACAATGTGTAAACTAAGCTAATGGCAGTGCAACAAAGTAGAAGCAATGCAAAGCGTTAGTTGCAAGATATGTGCGACCAATATAACCTTGGAAAGTTAGAGCAAGCACCTTGATGGGTGAATAAGATAGGGCATCTGCCTCTGACTCCTCCACTAGGGAGCTACATTGACTTAGGTCTCCCTCTAGCTCAGAATCACTGTTAGGATCATATTCTTGGCATGAATCTGTAGGTGGAGAGTGTTTGCATTGCATTGCATCCAGACTTGATTTCAATCCCTTAATGCCAAGTCTGACAGCCATGGCATTGTTCTGCTTTATTCTTTTCAGGCGCGCAAGCTCATAATCATTATGATGCTGTTCAGTATTTGAGATTCATGAAAACATAAAAAGTAGTCATATTATCTATGGAATGCATTGCGGATTCAACTCGAAGAGTGTCTCCCTATAAACCCCTGCATATGCAAAGTTCACCCCCAACCGTGCTAAGCAGACCACACACAGAAAAACAAACCTCTTATTTCTCTATAACAGGCAGACACACATTTCAAAACTGAAGTAGGAACATTAGAATCATATCAAATTCATATTTGAACAAATAAACTAAGGAATTATGAGTGGCATAATGTTTAGCTTCAAGGGTGGAGTGTTGGTAGTGCGACACAAAGCAAGTAGGCAGATTGTATTCCATGTAAAAGATGGAAGCCTATGTAAAAGCTGGAAATGACACCCTAAAAGAATATTGACAACAAATATGACAAGGCAAGCATAGATGTAGTGAATCAATCGTTTACTTGTGAGCTTACTAGGACAAGTATGCAGAATTGTAACTGCAGTATGAGACCGTCCAAAATCCTCCTAGAGTCATGCCGTCCGGGGATGGCAAGTCGCCGGCGAGGCAGGCGGTTGGGGGCGAGTAGAGATCGGAAGCGCGCAACAGAACAGAGGGGAATCGGGGCCTGGGATGACCCAAAATCCCAGGGTGGGCCGTCCCACCGTGGGCACCCTGTAGAGATACACACCCGAGCGGCGAACATGCATTTTCAAAACTAATTTAGGAACATTTAGCTGACCAATTAAACGACTCTATTTTAATAATATCAGATTCGTA
Organism: Triticum urartu; assembly: GCF_056163025.1. NCBI lineage: Eukaryota > Viridiplantae > Streptophyta > Magnoliopsida > Poales > Poaceae > Triticum > Triticum urartu. The sequence continues at coordinate 191,417,515 of NC_141878.1, read as the reverse complement.
TTTGAAAAACTAAGCTTGTTTAGCTTGATGGGTGGAGCAGTGCTATTATGACACGAAGCACGTATTCTGATCTTATAGTGATCATAAAAGGGGGAAACCCTAAGCATATTGTTTTAGCAAAAGAGGGTTTCCCCTCCGATTTCTATTAAAGAAACCACCACGGAACCAACATGATCAATTAAACCGTATTATGACTGTGCCATGGCAGATTTGAAGCTGCAAACCGGAGAAATGATATTTAGCAGCCATTGTTTGCTTCGAACTAAGAACTAAATTTTAAGAGCCGAAAATAAAGTAGAGTAACCAAGTTAAGATCTATTTTCTGGTTGAGATCAAAAGTTTGAGGAGATATGAAGTACCACCTCTCTTGCAGTGCCGTGTAGGCATCAGGGGTGCGATGGCTGTCGGTGGCGTTGAAGCAGATCTGCGACGGTAGACGGGTGCATCGGGGGATAAGTCCCTTTGCGGTGGAAGAGAAGGTCGTGTGAGCGGCCCCGGCAAAGAGGACGGTGGTGCCGATGAAGCGAGAGGACGTGATGCAAGGCTCTTGGTTCGTCGCCGTGGATGAGAAATGCCCATCTCTAGCAGTGGACGACGCGGTCTTGGTAGGCGCTCCGGCATGGTGGAGGACGGTGGCGATGGATGTGGTGGAGGACGGCGGCGATGGATGGGGTGGAGGACGGAGGCGATGGATAGGGTGGCAGACGGAGGCTGGTATGGGGATGGTGTTCTAGCGCGGACGGTGTATGAATGGGAAAATGGAGGGAGTGGTACGGGGAACCATGTTTTTGGGACGCGCCTATCTGAAATATGGGAAAGTTACGAACTTAGCCCCCGTTTAAAATTTGGACGTCTCGTCGGTTGGGGATACGATGATAATCTCGCATCTCGTCAATATTTGCCCAGAGCAATTTCGGCCGAGGAGAGGGTGGTTGGCGCCCATGGTTGGCGCCCATGGTGTATGAACGTGGCTGACAGGTAGGGCGGTTGTGTCACGTCTGAGTGAAGTTACAAACCTGACCCTATTGAAAATATTTGCCTACATCGATTTCGGTCGAGTCGAGTTTGTTTTGACGCCCACCGTGTATGAATGGGGAAATGGAGGGAGAAACAGAGGTCTTTCGGACGAGCTTGAATCAAATGTGTTTTTCCACCCATGTTTGGCGCCCACCGTGTCGGAATGGGCTCAGAGGCGGTCATGTCACGTCTAATTGAAGTTACTAACCTACCCCTATTTAGAGCAGTGGAAATTGGGCCGATGGATTGTCCGTGTAATGGGTAGATAGTAATTTCCATCTCCCAAACACTTGGCTTCGGGCAGCCGACGTGGGAGTGGACATTTTGCCACTTCTTTCAAATTTTGGGACAATAAGCATCCACGTTTACCCTGGCAATTAAATTCGAATCCATTTTGTATTCCTATATGAATCTTTATAAATCATTCTATGTGTTTTTATATATCTTTAAAAGGACGACAAAGATGTATTCCACTGTCATATATGAATATGGTTTACAAATGCCGATACTCAAATTCAGAAGCTAGAATCCAGTTTAAGGTGAATTCAAATATTTGGAACACTTCATGTCCAACTCAAATGTCACACGCAGCATAATGTGTACTCCCATTTCGATATGTACACAAGCGATGTATCAAGATTCAAATACCGAGTCAATCATCCAAGAATGTACAGAACTAACAGACATATAAACACTTATAGAGTTGATCAATAATATCAACTATATACATAAGCCAGGCCGTTGTACTTTTTTTTTTGCTACAACAGCATCCTATTTTAGCCAAGCTACTACAACATCTTGGCCCTTTCCGATGCGTGCCACTTATGGTCCATCTATACTACTATTATTGTTGAATGCACATTCAGCCCGATTGGCATATTTGTATGTCTGGCACAGCAATCAAAATGAAATGTCTTCGAGTCTTATCAATTAATACAGACTTGTGCCGAAATAAAATTACAAACCAAAAAAAACAATTATTACATGATCTCTAAAATAAATGGTTTGATTGATTAGATGAACAAACAACACAAAGGTTATTCAATGATGGAAAGAACATTTCACCTATGATTTACCAAGTGGGAATTTAATTTCCTTTTTTTCCTTCAAGACCTTAACAATGTGGTCAGTCTCAGCTTGCTTCGTTTTGAAATCCACCAAATATTTAATGGTTGTCTTGAGTACTGCTTGTGATTATGCTGTTTGCTTCCTCAACATGTCAACTTCATCTCTAAGTGCAGAAGCAGAATCTCTTTCTACCACTAGTTTAGCCTCTAGAGCATCAACACCTGGCAATTCATAATGCACGATTGGGCCGGTGCCACTGTTGTGGGATGATACAACGTCCCTGGGGACCTCGCTCTTTGATCTTGGGCTAACCTGTTTAAAGTTTCGATTGGATTCAGAAAAGTTGAAGTTAGCAAAACATCTCAACTGGGAGTTATAACAGCAAACCGGTTAAACAAACAAGGAATTAAAGAGTTTCAATTGGATAATGAAAAGTAGTTATTAACATCATTGCAACCCGTTGTTGCAGCAGCAAAGCAGTTAAACAAACAAGTAGCTATTTAAGTTCAGGCAAATAGGTAATTCTTAACAGTAAGTATCAAACACATAGATAGGCGCAGTCTATAATAGGATTAACAGGCTGTGGCATTATGTAATCATTAGCAAACTAAATTAAGCCAAGCAACATAACTGAACAATTTTGCAATAAGTGGCTAACTAAAATTCCGAGAAGTAGGTAACTGAACGTATGCTAGTTCTTTATACATGCACACTTCAACTTCTTTTTTGCTTACAAGGTTGTATGAAAGAGTCCATGGCATCAATTGCTTGGATACGCAGTCCTAATACTTCTTTCTTCCCACACTGCATTGGTAAGTCAAATGGTTAATCTGGTAAGATGGTGCATCCTTGATATGTTATATGAGGACGTGTAGTCAGACTAGTTGTAGCCACACACATCAGACTGGCTTTTACTATATGTTTCATGCGATTACTTTTGGCATATCGAGATCTAAGCAATCTACAATAGGATGAAAAGACTGGTATCCTTCACATTATTGGCGAACTCAGTTCATAGAAACAAGCAATTCAACCATTCTGTGGGTAAATCAAAAGCGCCACTGGAATATTTTTCACTACCCCAATCATACACGCAAAAAGGGGCGACGCCACCATAGGGGCTGGTATGGGCGGCTGCCTCAGGTGGCTGGAAAGTGTGCACCTAGTTTGAGTCGTCCAGGTTGGCCCAGGCTAGTTTTGTTCGTCCCAACGCACGAGCAGGCAATGTAAAAATGAAGAAAAATGTTTCAATTTGGATGGGCCAATAACATAAGTGCAAGGCAGGCCCTATAGCAGGCTCGCGGCCCAAATGAGCGCCTCCCATATCGATCGACAGCAGGAAAAATCCCAATTCATTCGCTCCAGCCTCTAGTCTGGTTCGCTCCTAACCTATCCGCCGCTGGACAGACCGACACAACACTTCCTCGCGCCCTCGTTGGAGGGCGGTCGCTGGGCTTCAAGCGAACGGAAGGACAAGAAGATGAAGATCCAACCCTGGGTGTAGCCTGCGTGGGAGGCAGCGGCGGCAGCACGGTCATGGCATCGAGCTTGCGCAAACGGATAGTCGCAGCTTGCAAGAGTAGCATGCGCAACGAGCAGGTACATCACATCCCTGATTATATCTAATTCAACTCTTCAATTTCTGGCCAATAGTTAAACCTGACGGTGTTGTAAAAATGTTTGTATGTAGGGAATCTATGAGAAAATGAAACCAATTTCTACTTATTTTATAACTCCCCCAATCAATACTGAACTAACTGAATCTGATGTATCTAATCAAGTTTCCGATGCAAACATCCAAGCTCATGTTGTTCTTGAGCCCGAAGTGTCTAATGAACATACTGCTAATGAAGGATTTGATGCAAACATTTTACATGCTCCTGGTGATGAACATATAGTGTCTAATGAGGGATCTAATGCAAGCATTTTGCAAGCTCCCATTGAAGGATTTAGTGTCTAATGATGATCTGCTATGTTGAGAGAGACATAGAGATTTGCGAGCATTGATGACAAGCAAATTATAGTGCATTTTCATGGCTTGAGGAAACATCGAGGCCATCTACCAGAAGTCCTTGTATCATGACAACGTAGCATAAATACTTTTCTAATCTGTTGTTTGAAACTATTGGCATACTTGTGCATGATAGATATATTGATATGCAGTTTGCGCACTGGTTATAGGTGCAATTACACTTCAATATTTTCAGCCAGAGAACGAATAATTCAAGCAGGTACAGACCATGTTTGTAGTCCTTGTACACCATGTTGCATTTTGTGTTTTTTGGTGCTTGCATCATTTAGTGTTTATAATCTGAACTACTTTGGATCATTAGCTGGTTTTCAAAGTGCATGTAGCTTCACATTTCTCAAGCTATGTTGATTTCCGGAGTGCAAGTGCCTTCATATTTTTTAAGTTAAATGTTCGCCCCTGGTAACTTGAATTCGTGGATCCACCACTACACACAAATCATACACGAATGCCAGTACAAATTAAGTGAAATGCAAGGACATATGCTAGCTCGTTGTACAGGCTCACTACAACTCTGATTGCGCTTGGGATGTTCCATGTACAAGTCCATGTTACCACTTGCTTGGATGTGCAAGCCTTGTGCTCCTTGCATCCCCCTCTGCATTTTTGACATGGCGAATGGTTGATCAAATAAGAGGAATCGACCTTGCTGTTGTACCGGAGGACAGATACTCACAAGGTTATACGGGTGTGCAGGATGTGTACCAAATCCCGTAGCACCGTCATGCTTCGCTAAAAAATGGATTTGCTTGTTTCAGATGATATCTCCAGAAGAAATAAGAGTTAAAGTCAGAGTTGCATATGCGTGTAAGCTAAGAGAGCAGTGAAAGGTATCCAAACATCGTCGGAACAATGCACAAGGGAGTGATGTGTGGATACCTAGTTCGGCCGATGTTTGGGCATGCTCGCGTAGCTAGAGTGTGGGTCACTTCAGAGCCGTTGAGGGTGATGCGCTGGCGTTGACTGGCCGCGCATGGATGCAGATCTTGAGTGGCAGTGGAGCGCTACGATGCGGTGGATGAGACCGTTGGTGAAGCCCCAGCGGCCTCGGGGGTGCTACCTCTTGAGCACTGCGTTGGTTTTCCCCGAAAAGGAAGGGATGATGCAGCAAAGTAGCGTAAGTATTTCCCTTAGTTTTGAGAACCAAGGTATCAATCCAGTAGGAGGCTACGCGAGGGTCCCTCGTACCTGCACAAAACAAATAAATCCTCGCAACCAACGCGATAAGGGGTTGTCAATCCCTACACAGCCACTTACGAGACTGAGATCTGATAGATATGATAAGATAATATTTTTGGTATTTTTATGATAAAGATGCAAAGTAAAATAAAAGCAAAGTAAAAGCAAAGGAAATAACTAAGTATTGGAAGATTAATATGATGAAGATAGACCCGGGGGCCATAGGTTTCACTAGTGGCTTCTCTCAAGAGCATAGGTATTCTACGGTGGGTGAACAAATTACTGTTGAGCAATTGACAGAATTGAGCATAGTTATGAGAATATCTAGGTAGGATCATGTATATAGGCATCACGTCCGATACAAGTAGACCGACTCCTGCCTGCATCTACTACTATTACTCCACTCGTCGACCGCTATCCAGCATGCATCTAGAGTATTAAGTTCATGAAAGCAGAGTAACGCCTTAAGCAAGATGACATGATGTAGAGGGATAAACTCATGCAATATGATGAAAACCCCATCTTGTTATCCTCGATGGCAACAATACAATACGTGCCTTGCTGCCCCTACTGTCACTGGGAAAGGACACCGCAAGATTGAACCCAAAGCTAAGCACTTCTCCCATTGCAAGAAAGATCAATCTAGTAGGCCAAACCAAACCGATAATTCGAAAAGACTTGCAAAGATAACCAATCATACATAAAAGAATACAGAGAAGATTCAAATTCATAGATAGACTTGATCATAAACCCACAATTCATCGGTCTCAACAAACACACCGCAAAAAGAAGATTACATCGAATAGTTCTCCACAAGAGAGGGGGAGAACATTGTATTGAGATCCAAAAAGAGAGAAGAAGCCATCTAGCTAATAACTATGGACCCGTATGTCTGAGGTGAACTACTCACACTTCATCGGAGGGGCTATGGTGTTGATGTAGAAGCCCTCCGTGATGGATACCCCCTCCGGCGGAGCTCCGGAACAGGCCCCAAGATGGGATCTCGTGGATACAGAAAGTTGCGGCGGTGGAATTAGGGGTTTGGCTCCGTATCTGGTCGTTTGGGGGTACGTAGGTATATATAGGAGGAAGGAGTACGTCGGTGGAGCAACAGGGGGCCCATGAGGGTGGAGGGCGCCTGGGGGGGGGGGGGGGTAGGCGCACCCCCTACCTCGTGGCCTCCTCCCTTGTTTCTTGACGTAGGGTCCAAGTCCTCTGGATCATGTTCGGTGAGAAAATCACGTTCCCGAAGGTTTCATTCCGTTTGGACTCCGTCTGATATTCCTTTTCTTCGAAACCCTGAAATAGGCAAAAAAACAACAATTCTGGGCTGGGCCTCCGGTTAATAGGTTAGTCCCAAAAATAATATAAAAGTGCATAATAAAGCCCAATAATGTCCAAAACAGTAGATAATATAGCATGGAGCAATCAAAAATTATAGATACGTTGGAGACGTATCAAGCATCCCCAAGCTTAATTCCTGCTCGTCCTCGAGTAAGTAAATGATAAAAATAGAATTTTTGATGCGGAGTGCTACTTGGCATAATTTTAATGCAATTCTTCTTAATTGTGGTATGAATATTTAGATCCAAAAGATTCAAGATAAAAGTTCATACTGACATAATAATAATAATAATTCAAGCATACTAACAATGCAATTATGTCTTCTCAAAATAACATGGCCAAAGAAAGTTCATCCCTACAAAATCATATAGTTTAGTCATGCTTCATTTTTGTCACACAAGAATGCTCTCACCATGCACAACCCCGATGACAAGCCAAGCAATTGTTTCATACCTTAGTAATATCAAACCTATAAACTTTCACGCAATATATGAGCGCGAGCCATGGACATAGCACTATGGGTGGAATAGAATATGATGATGGGGTTATGTGGAGAAGACAAAATAAGGAGAAAGTCTCACATCAGCGAGGCTAATCAATGGGCTATGGAGATGCCCATCGATTGATGTTAACTCAAGGAGTAGGGATTGCCATGCAACTGATGCACTAGAGCTATAAATGTATGAAAGCTCAACAAAAGAAACTAAGTGGGTGTGCATCCAACTTGCTTGCTCACGAATACCTAGGGCACTTGAGGAGGCCCATTGTTGGAATATACAAGCCAAGTTCTATAATGAAAATTCCCACTAGTATATGAAAGTGACAAAACAAAAAGACTCTCTATCATGAAGATTATGGTGCTACTTTGAAGCACAAGTGTGGCAAAGGATAGTAACATTGTCCCTTCTCTCTTTTTCTCTCATTTTTTTGGTCCTTTCTGTTTTTTTGGGCCTTCTCTTATTTATGGCCTTTTCTTTTTTCTTTTTTCTTTTTATTTTTCCTCACTTGGGAGAATGCTCTAGAAAATGATGATCATCACACTTCTATTTATTTACAACTCAATGATTACAACTCGATGCTAGAACAAAAGATGACTATATGAATGCCTCCGGCGGTGTACCGGGATATGCAATGATCCAAGAGTGACATGTATTAAAGAATTATAAATGGTGGCTTTGCCACAAATACTATGTCAACTACATGATCATGCTAAGCAATATGACAATGGTTAATTTGTCATGATAAACGGAATGGTGGAAAGTTGCATGGCAATATATCTCGGAATGGCTATGGAAATGCCATAATAGGTAGGTATGGTGGCTGTTTTGAGGAAGATATAAGGAGGTTTATGTGTGAAAGAGCGTATCATATCACTGGGTTTGGATGCACCGGCGAAGTTTGCACCAACTCTCAATGTGAGAAAGGGCAATGCACAGTACCGAAGAGGCTAGCAATGATGTAAGGGTGAGAGTGCGTATAATCCATGGACTCAACATTAGTCATAAGGAACTCACATACTTATTGAAAAAAATCTACAGGTCATCAAAAACCTCGGCACTACGCGCATGCTCCTAGGGGGATAGATTGGTACGAAAAGACCATCGCTCGTCCCCGACCGCCACTCATAAGGAAGACAATCAAAAAACACCTCATGTTTCAAATTTGTTACATAATGTTTACCATACGTGCATGCTATGGGACTTGCAAACTTCAACACAATCACTTCTCAAATTCACAACCACTCAACTAGCACGACTTTGATATTATTACCTCCATATCTCAAAACAATCATCAAGCATCAAACTTCTCTTAGTATTCAAAACATTCATAGGAATTTTTTTTACTAATCTTGAATACCTAGCATATTAGGATTATTTAAGAAAATTACCATGCTATTTATGACTCTCAAAATAATCTAAGTGAAGCATGAGAGATCAATAGTTTCTATAAAACAAATCCACCACCGTGCTCTAAAAGATATAAGTGAAGTACTAGAGCAAAACTATATAACTCAAAAGATATAAGCGAAGCCCATAGAGTATTCTAACAAATTCCAAATCATGTATGGCTCTATCAAAAGGTGTGTACAGCCAGGATGATTGTGGTAAACTAACAAATAAATAATAAAATAATAAAAGACGCTCCAAGCAAAACACATATCATGTGGTGAATAAAAATATAGCTCCAAGTAAAGTTACCGATAGAAGTAGACGAAAAGAGGAGATGCCTTCCAGGGCATCCCCAAGCTTTGGCTTTTAGGTGTCCTTAGATTATCTTGGGGGTGCCATGGGCATCCCCAAGCTTAGGCTCTTGCCACTCCTTGTTCCATAATCGATCAAATCTTTACCCAAAACTTGAAAACTTCACAACACAAAACTTAAAGTAGAAAATCTCGTGAGCTCCATTAGCGAAAGAAAACAAAAGACCACTTAAAGGTACTGTAATGAACTCATTATTTATTTATATTGGTGTTAAACCTACTGTATTCCAACTTCTCTATGGTTTATAAACTATTTTACTAGCCATAGATTCATCAAAATAAGCAAACAACACACGAAAAAAAAAGAATCTGTCAAAAACAGAACAGTTTGTAGTAATCTGTAGCTAGCACAAGATCTGGAACCCCAAAAATTCTGAAATAAATTTGTGGACGTGAGAAATTTATCTATTAATCATCTGCAAAAATAATTAACTAAATAGAACTTTCCAAATAAAAATGGCATCAGGTCTCGTGAGCGCTAAAGTTTCTGTTTTTTACAACAAGATTAACAAGACTTTCCCCAAGTCTTCCCAATAGTTCTACTTGGCTCAAACACTAATTAAACACAAAAACATACCCTAAACAGAGGCTAAATAAATTATTTATTACTAAACATGAGAAAAAGTCAAGGAATAAAAATAAAATTGGGTTGCCTCCCAACAAGCGCTATCGTTTAACGCCCCTAGCTAGGCATAAAAAAACAAGGATAGATCTAGGTATTGCCATCTTTGGTTGGCAATCCATAAGTGGCTCTCATAATAGATTCATAAGGTAATTTAATTTTATTTCTAGGAAAGTGTTCCATGCCTTTCCTTAACGGAAATTGGAATCTAACATTTCCTTCCTTCATATCAATAATTACGCCAATCGTTCTAAGGAAAGGTCTACCAAGAATAATAGGACATGAAGGATTGCAATCTATGTCAAGAACAATAAAATCTACGGGTACGTAATTCCTATTTTCAACAATAAGAACATCATTAATTCTTCCCATAGGTTTCTTAATAGTGGAATCCGCAAGGTGCAAGTTTAGAGAGCAATCATCAAAATCACGGAAACCTAACAAATCGCACAAAGTCTTTGGAATCGTGGAAACACTAGCACCCAAATCACATAAAGAATAGAACTCATGATCTTTAATTTTAATTTTAATAGTTGGTTTCCACTCATCATAAAGTTTTCTAGGGATAGAAACTTCTAATTCAAGTTTTTCTCCATAAGATTGCATCAAGGCATCAACGATATGTTTAGTGAATGCTTTATTTTGACTATAAGCGTGAGGATAATTTAGCATGGATTGCAACAAGGAAATACAATCAATCAAATAGCAATTTTCATAATTAAATTCCTTGAAATCCAAAATAGTGGGTTTAGCAACATATAGGGTTTTAATGTCTTCAATCCCACTTTCATCAATTTTAGCATCAAGATCTAAAAACTCCGAATTCTTGGAACGCCTTCTAGGTAAAGGTGGATCATATTCAGTCTCATAATTATCAAGATTCATATTGCAAAACAAAGATTTAATAGGGGACACATCAATAACTTTTAGATCTTCATCTTTATTTTCATAGGAACTAGAAGAACACGCTCTTATAAAGGCATCTTTCTTAGCACGCATCCTAGCGGTACTTTCTTTGCACTCATCAATGGAAATTCTCATGGCTTTGAGAGACTCATTGATATCATGCTTAGGAGGAATACATCTAAGTTTCAAAGAATCAATATCAAGAGAAATTCTATCAACGTTCCTAGCCAGCTCATCAATCTTAAGCAATTTTTCTTCAATCAAAGCATTGAAATTCTTTTGTGAAGTAATAAATTCTTTAATGTTAGATTCAAAATCAGAGGGCATCTTATTATAATTTCCATAAGAATTGTTGTAGGAATTACTATAATTATTAGAGGTATTACTAGGATAAGGCCTAGGATTAAAATTTCCTCTATACGCGTTGTTACCAAAATTGTTCCTACCAACAAAATTCACATCCATAGATTCATTATTATTCTCAATCAAAGTAGACAAGGGCATATCATTAGGATCAGAAGAAACACTTTTACTAGCAAATAATTTCATAAGTTCATCCATCTTTCCACTCAAAACATTAATTTCTTCTATCGCATGCACCTTTTTATTAGTAGATCTTTCAGTATGCCATTGAGAATAATTAACCATAATATTATCTAGGAGTTTAGTAGCTTCTACTAAAGTGATTTCCATAAAAGTGCCTCCCGCGGCCAAATCTAAAAGATTTCTAGAAGCAAAATTCAATCTGGCATAAATTTTTTGTATAATCATCCACAAATTCAAACTATGAGTAGGGCAATTACGTATCATTAATTTCATCCTCTCCCAAGCTTGTGCAACATGTTCATGATCAAGTTGCTTAAAAATCATAATATCGTTTCTAAGGGAGATGATCTTAGCGGGAGGAAAATACTTAGAGATAAAAGCAACTTTGCACTTGTTCCAAGAATCAATACTATTTTTAGGCAAAGATGAAAACCACGCTTTAGCACGATCTCTAATCGAAAAAGGAAGTAGTTTCAATTTAACAATATTGTTATCCACATCTTTCTTCTTTTGCATATCACACAAATCAGTGAAGCTATTTAGATGGGTAGCGGCATCTTCACTAGGAAGGCCGGAAAACGGATCTTTCATGACAAGATTCAGCAAAGCAGTATTAATTTCACAAGATTCAGCATCGGTAAGAGGAGCAATCGGAGTGCTAATAAAATCATTGTTGTTGGTATTGGTAAAGTCACACAATTTAGTGTTATCTTGAGCCATCGTGACAAGCAAGCAATCCAACACACAAGCAAACAAAAAGCAAGATGGCAAAAAGAGGCAAATAGAGAAAGAGGGGGAGGATAGAGAGAGAGAGAGAGAGCGAATAAAACGGCAAGGGTGAAGTGGGGGAGAGGAAAATGAGAGGAAAATGGCAAATAATGTAATGCGGGAGATAAGGATTGTGATGGGTACTTGGTATATTGACTTTTGCATAGACTCCCCAGCAACGGCCCCAGAAATCCTTCTTGCTACCTCTTGAGCACTGCGTTGATTTTCCCCGAAGAGGAAGGGATGATGCAGCAAAGTAGCATAAGTATTTCCCTCAGTTTTTGAGAACCAAGGTATCAATCCAGTAGGAGGCTACGCGTGAGTCCCTCGTACCTGCACAAAATAAATAAATCCTCGCAACCAACGTGATAAGGGGTTGTCAATCCCTACACGGCCACTTACGAGAGTGAGATCTGATAGATATGATAAGATAATATTTTTGGTATTTTTATGATAAAGATGCAAAGTAAAATAAAAGCAAAGTAAAAGCAAAGGAAATAACTAAGTATTGGAAGATTAATATGATGAAGATAGACCCGGGGGCCATAGGTTTCACTAGTGGCTTCTCTCAAGAGCATAGGTATTCTACGGTGGGTGAACAAATTACTGTTGAGCAATTGACAGAATTGAGCATAGTTATGAGAATATCTAGGTATGATCATGTATATAGGCATCACATCCGATACAAGTAGACCGACTCCTGCCTGCATCTACTACTATTACTCCACTCATCGACCGCTATCCAGCATGCATCTAGAGTATTAAGTTCATGAAAACAGAGTAACGCCTTAAGCAAGATGACATGATGTAGAGGGATAAACTCATGCAATATGATGAAAACCCCATCTTGTTATCCTCGATGGCAACAATACAATACGTGCCTTGCTGCCCCTACTGTCACTGGGAAAGGACATCGCAAGATTGAACCCAAAGCTAAGCACTTCTCCCATTGCAAGAAAGATCAATCTAGTAGGCCAAACCAAACTGATAATTCGAAGAGACTTGCAAAGATAACCAATCATACATAAAAGAATTCAGAGAAGATTCAAATATTGTTCATAGATAGACTTGATCATAAACCCACAATTCATCGGTCTCAACAAACACACCGCAAAAAGAAGATTACATCGAGTAGTTCTCCACAAGAGAGGGGGAGAACATTTTATTGAGATCCAAAAAGAGAGAAGAAGCCATCTAGCTAATAACTATGGACCCGTAGGTCTGAGGTGAACTACTCACACTTCATCAGAGGGGCTACGATGTTGATGTAGAAGCCCTCCGTGATGGATACCCCCTCCGACGGAGCTCCGGAACAGGCCCCAAGATGGGATCTCATGGATACAGAAAGTTGCGGTGGTGGAATTAGGGTTTTGGCTCCGTATCTGGTCGTTTGGGGGTACGTAGGTATATATAGGAGGAAGGAGTACGTCGGTGGAGCAACAGGGGGTCCACGAGGGTGGAGGGCACGCCCCCTACCTCGTGGCCTCCTTCCTTGTTTCTTGACGTAGGGTCCAAGTCCTCTGGATCATGTTCGGTGAGAAAATCATGTTCCCGAAGGTTTCATTCCGTTTGGACTCCGTTTGATATTCCTTTTCTTCGAAACCCTGAAATAGGCAAAAAATAGCAATTCTGGGCTGGGCCTCCGGTTAATAGGTTAGTCCCAAAAATAATATAAAAGTGGATAATAAAGCCCAATAATGTCCAAAATAGTAGATAATATAGCATGGAGCAATCAAAAATTATAGATACATTGGAGACGTATCAGGGGGCGGAGGTGCGACGATGTGCTCGGTGAAGTAGCCCCGATGAGCTGGGAGACGGCGTCGGTGAAGTGCACCTGATGCAGTGGAAGTCGGTGTCTGTGAGGCACGTCGGTTGCCGTGGCCGACGTTGTCGGTGGACCACTCGGTGCGGTGGGCGAGGGCGTAGATGAGGTAGCTCCGGTGCGGTGGTGAAGCGCGACCGTCGTCTTCATCGTCGTCGTCCAGCATAGAGGTGGGGAAAGAGACGAGACGAGGGGCGATTCGAACTTTGCTTGGGTTGGCGGCGAATTAGGGATTTGAGCAATCTGGGCGCGAAAGGGGACGGTGGAGAAGGGAGATTTTGTAGGGCTGGAATTGGGGCCACCAGATATTTCAATCCGAAACATGGAAGCGCGAACTTATTTTTTTGTTGTCCTTTTGGGGGGGGGGGGGAGGGGGGAGGGAGGGGGGTGGGTGGGACGCAGCTTCAGTGCCTTAAAGGCACCTGCCTTTGGGTCACTGACATGTGGGCCAGCCACCCGTTGGGCCCACATGTCATAGACACAAAGGTAGGTGCCTTACGGCACCGAAGCATTGTCCGGGTGGGTGGCTGGGTGCTAAGCCACCGTACGACACACGCGACCACCACGACACGACTCTGGTATGCCTGGTGCGCCTACATTTGAGAGGAGATTTGAGAATGCAAACGAATCTTCTTTCATTTGCAAATGAATCTGTATATATTACCATGACCGTGTTTTCCTTGCAAATAGTTAGTCATTCGAAACGAGATACTATAAATTAATTAATGAGGAGTTATTTGAAAAAAAACGAAATGGTATCCACGATATCCACGCTAACGTGGATTAGAGTGTGTCACATAATTAGTTATTTGAATTAGAGTGTGTGTCACATAGAGATCTCCAATTCTAACGTGGATTTCGCATTTCACTGTATCCACGCTACTTTTTTTTAATACAAATTCATATGTATATGATGAACACCATGGCAGTGAGAAAACTTTTGGATGGATTCAAACATATGACCTACAAAATAGCACAACAAATCGAGTCAATGTCAACCTTTTGAAACCTAGTATGGCACGAATTCGAAATAATTACCCATATGCATGGTCCTCAGTTCAAATCTTACAATGTACACCGAATTGAAACATCGATATTAAGGCTCGTACTATCTACATTCAAATGTTGTTTTTAGCCCCCCCGCACACGCTACATACTTCCTGTATCGGTCAATCTTCCTCTCCTAACCACCTTAGGAAGCTATCGGTTTCCAACACACATTCATTCTTTCTCTCCATGTTTCGATCTCTAACTCTCTCAACTACACAACCCCTTTTTCCACTCTGTTACCAAATGTATTTACCTCACACACCCGCCATTGCACCCCATGCCGAGCTCTCTCTCTCCCTCTCACCCTCTCGCGCTAAATACATGCATTGCCTATCTAGCCCCCAACCTCTCGTGCACACGCAAGCAAGTCGTGTATCTAGGTCACTCCCTCGAGACTGCCTCACTCTTTCTTCCGCACGGCAGGCCACACTCGCTCAATCTCGCTCTCTTTATCTGAGTCTTGTTTAACCTCGTTTTCTTTCACACACAAATGATATATCTCCCTGTTCGGGCCTCGATCGACACACTCTATACTCTCTCACGCAGATTGTCTATCTAGGTCAGTCCATCCAAGCTGCCCCCACTCTTTCGACCTCATGGCGGGCCACGCTCACTCAATCTCTCTCTCCCTCCCTCCCTCTCTCTCTCTTTGTATGTCTCGATTGACCTCGCTCTTTCTCGGACAAAAATGGTATATCACCATGTTTGAGCCCAATTCGACCTATTCACATTGTACACTCTCTCACGCACATTGTCTATCTAGGTCACTCTCTCCAACCCGTCTCACTCTTTCGATCGCACGACGACCCTATGTGATCGATTGACCTTGCTTCCTCCCACGCACAAAATATATCTACACGTCTGTGACTGGATCATCTCTCAAGATCTATCTTACAGCCCTCACCCTTGCCAAAAGCTCAATCAGACAATATCTCTCCAAAGCATATATATCTGTTCAATGAATGTCGGACCACACTCACTTTGTCTCTCTATCTATATGTCTCTCGATTGACCTTGCTTTCTCACGCCGTATCTTCCACACATTGAAGCTACCTCTCTATCCCTCGCAAAGCCGGAGCTATTTACATTGCGAGGGGCACTCCAACCTTGGATTAATTTGTGTAGGCATTTATTCCGGTCGATTTAGATTATATTTTCGTAGCATTCGGCCCACAACTACTCCAAACACCGTTGCAACCCCCGCAATTCCCCTAGTTGATTTCCCTCTGGCTCGGTCATCACTCTCTCGCACATCCTTTCTCGCCTTCAACATCGCATCATGGTATTATTGCAAAAAACTCTGTTGTTCTCTTTAATTATTACAAATAAGCTACAAAACTACACACCGATAGTCCACTTGGAATGGAACAAATTTCGACCCACAAATTAAAGTGCTACAAACTACACACCAAGGGGCCCACATGTCATGAAACAAATTTGGACCCATATACAAATTAAAAAATAAAGGACGAGGATCGAACATGTGACCAGGGCATTCAAGCCGCACGTCAATAGGCAACGTACATAGAACAACAATGTTTGTTGTACCTCCCTTTGTTCACATAATGTTTTTATATTACCACAGCCTATTTAATGGATAACATGTAATATTATTTTTAGTACTATTCGCCTTCACTTACTGGTGGGTTCCATGTGTGCTCTCTCTCTCTCTCCTCCCCTTCTGTGTTTAGACGCACGGGCAAACACGAAGAACTCGCGGGCGATGTTCCCGTTGACCATATCTGGACGCGTTCACAAGTTACGACACCAGTTTCACATACTAGCAGCACTAGTCAGTGTGTACGTGCAATGCACTTTAATTTGGAAGTATATTAAGTGCATGCAGATATTAAGTAGGATATTATTTGCGTGCTATTATGTGATTAGCACTATTTTTGGCATGAAATTAACTGCACGCTAAACGTGTTGAGCGCTCGACATTGAAGCAGTCTAGGTCATTGGATGACAAGGAATACATGTGGCTTGATGATGTTTTATATTTAATTTGATACGGCTCTAGCAGAACATTCAATCGATCAAACCATAGATTTCGTTCAGTCTGACTCCGACTTTAAATTATACGAAGATCGATCTAAAATAAACGGAAATGATAAACGTTCGGATTTTAAGCATGGCAATCCGAATGTTTTTCATGGCAAATTTAGATTACGCGGTGGCGGCGGGGGCATCTTGCGGTGGGAAGTGGCTCCTCTGCCGTGCTCTGTGTGTCGTCGGGCCACTGACCGACGGTGACGGCGGCGCCTTGCACCGTTGTTGGCGTACTCCTGGACGTTGGCCTAGCTTAAAGGAAGGCCAAAATGTTCTGAACTTCGGAGCGAGTCAACTGGCGAGAGGAGGTGACTGGCGTTGGTGCAAGGAAGCGGTCGACAACGGCCATCCATGCCGTTGAGGGGGCCACTGGCACCCGCGCGGGGATAGGCGCTGTCAACAGCGCGGCGGAGACATTCGTGTGCACGGGCACCGGCACGGGCATGCACATCAGTGCACGCGCAGGCGCATGCACTGGCAGGTGCACGTGCATCGGCACGGGCGTGTGCATCAGTGCACGCGTAGGCGCATGTGCTGGTAGGTGCACGGGCGCGTGAAAGTCGGCGGGGACCTTGTGGAACCCCGTGGCATCAAGTTCGGCGACAATGTGCGGCTCCGAGCCCATCAATGCCACGGGTATGGGCACTGGCGCAGTCGGGGCGACGGGAGCCGGAACGGGAGCGGGGATAGGCGCGACATCTTCCTGCAAGGCCAGTTCAAGCTCGTCCCAAAGCGCCTTATGTTCTTGTGACTCCGGTTGGGTGTCTTCCTCAAGAAACTGGAAGACTAAGGGCAGACCATTGTGATGCGGCATGGCGTACGTTTAGTTCAGGCTGGTTGGAGGTAGACGACAGGAGAATCAGAGAGGAAGAGAGAAGATTGTAGTGATACCGGGTAGTGCGGGGTTGATTTTAAAATGCGGCGTTGGCGACATTAAAAGTGGGAGCAGGTGGGACAAAGGTGGGCGGTGGAGCCTGGTCAAAGGGCTCGCCTCCCGGTGAGCCTACACACCGGTCTGCTCGCACGCCTCCCTGTTAGCCGACGCATCGGTCTGCTCGCACGCCTCCCGTTGACTCACACGCTTGCTCGGACGACACTTGCTGATGAGAAGCGGGACTCATGGCGTCACGTAAACACCCACCATTTCAATAGTGAAAGCATTCACCTTAACGTGACAGGTCTTTGTTCCAAAATACTTTGGCTCTTCTTTTGTGCAACTTGTCATAAGCAGTTTGTCTCAAATTGAAAAAATATGAAGTAATATTTGTGCCATATCACGTGACCATGCTCAGTTTCAAGAATTTATGGTCACTTTTGGATTTTCTAAAATTTAAGATCCAGGATTCGAAACAATATCATAACCTGCATGATGCAATAAATTTTCAAGCCATACATCTGTCCTGTTGTATTTCTTAAGAAATGATTTGGTCAAACATTTTGCTTAGTTAGACTTCAGACAAGTTATATATGCAAAGTAAAAGGATAATCCCTCCGTACCAGTGCATTGCCTGATATATTAACTCAAGTACTAGGCACGAACAAACGGGCTCAACTTTGTGCTCATCCTGGTGTAGTAGTAGTACTAGGCAATGCAGTTGATGGGTGACCTTGGGAAGCGGCGACTGAGGGAATTGAACCGTGCTCGGCATGGTAGGTAACGTTGTCTAGTTCCTAAAGCATCCCTCCGTTGTTCATCGGTAGTCATTATGGACCGGGGACATGAGGGGAATTTCCTAGGGTTGGAATTCTGGCTGCCAGATATTTCGACTCGAAACGCGGAGGCTCGACTGGTTGGGGTTGCCTAATGTGCGTACCACGCACGCCACCAGAAGGACACGAGCCCGGTTTTTTATTTTTTATTATTTTTTAGGATCAACACGAGCCAAGGTCTGGCTGGTACGCTGTTGGGTCCTACCATTCGAGAATACTAAAGGAACCTTTTAAATTGCCGAACGAATCTATGTGTATTACAGTGCCCATATTTTCCTTGCAAATACTAATCTTAACGTGGTAATTGATTTATGACGAGTTGTTTAATTAGAGTGAGTTTGTGATATAGTGATCTCAATGTGGATTTCACATTTCATGGTATCCCTAGTAAGTTTTTCAATGCAAATTCAAATTTAAAATATGAACAATATGGAGGTGAGAAAACTTTGTATGCATCAAGCATATGACCACACACACACACACGAACACAACAACAATCCAATAATTATAGTGCATCTATTTTCCAAACCATGCATGTATGACACGAATTCAAAAATACTCCTTCTGTTCCTAAATATTAGTCTTTTAGAGATTTCAACAAGTGACTACATACGGAGCAAAATGAGTGAATCTACACTCTAAAATATGTCTGTATACATCTGTATGTGCCAGTCCATTTGAAATATCTAAAAGACTAATATTTAGGAACGAAGGGAGTAAAATATAAGACATGCATGGTCCTCAATTCAATATTTAAAATGAACATGAAACTGAAAGATGAATATTAAGTCTAGTACTATAGTAAATGAAAATGTTGTGTTTAATTAGGCGAAGCTATGATTGTCGGGGGTCAACCCCTCGACCTTAGATAAAATTGTGAAGCTCTGTTTAGGGTTGTTTAGATTATATTTGTCCCCACCCTCCCAACCACCGATTGGTTGTGCACCCCCACCCGTCCTCCCCGGGAGAATATCATGTGCCCCCATACCTTAGATGCTATATGCCGATACGAGTTGCTTGGAGCTTGTAGATCTGAGATATAGCAGCTCACATGATGTCTTAATATTTTTACAAGAAACCTTGATGAGTTTGAGAATTGCACACAATTTGTACAAAAACTACTCAGATGCCCTTGGATCCCATATCCAACGACCTCGAAGCTCGTATCACCGTAACATCTACGATGAAGGAGGACATCATATTCTCCTGTATGTAAGAATATCATGTGCTACCTCACCTTAGATGCGTTGGTGATACAAGCTCTTCAGAGCCGTTGGATTTGTGATCCAACACCTCCTCGATGGTTCGAATGGTTTTTTGTAGAAAAGCCCCCAAAGAGTTCGGCCACTGCTTACAAGCACAAAGACTGCTCAGATGCCATTGGATCTCAGATCAAACGACCTCGAAGCTCGTATCACCGTAGCATCCAAGCTGCGAGAGCACCTTATGTTTTCTCGCACAGGAGAATATGAGGTGCTCCCGCACCATAGATTCTATGGTGATACGAGTTCACGGAGATCTAACGGCCCACAGTAGGAGGTTTGAATGTTTTTGCAATATACGGCTGAGAGAGTTTGGGAATTGCGCAAAAAATACAAGTACTATGCATGTGCCATCTGATCACTGATCATACGACCTAGATGCTCATATCACCGTAGTGGGTAATTAAGCTACGGGGAGTACCTAATATGAGCAACGGGGAGCCATTGGATCCAAGATGCAGCAGCACACACAAGGCCTGAATGTTTTATTTGCAACAAAACTTTGGAGAGTTTGGAAATCGCGCATAATTACAAAGACTACTCCCAAGCCATTGGATCTCACTTCCAACGGTGTAAAAACTTGTATCACCATAGCATCTAAGCTGTGGGGTGGATGTGATATTCTATGCCGCTGTCATTTTTGTTCATAAACTTGCAAAATACGTGTAACTCGTGTCGTTACTTGTCTAACCGCGCAAAGTGTTTGTTCAAAAAAAACATCCTACACTGAAATATCGGAACAACACATGGGGTCCCACTTGTCATTAATCAAATTTGGACCTAAAACTAACAAATCTGAAAGACGAGATTCGAACTGGCAACCTGGACTACAAAGCGTAAGTCGATAGCCTGAAACAACAATGGTTGTTGGCTTTGTCCCATAACTTGATTTTATACAGTATTATGTTGAGTAGAGTAGAGGGAGTGCCTCGTCAACACGTGCATGACCATTGACTCACTTACTGGTGGGTCCCAGGTCAGCGATCTCTCTCTTCTCTCCATCGTCTAACCTTTGCATGGGCACACACGAAGAGCGGCGCTAGCTTGCCATGGTGTTATTACAACTAAAAAAGCTTGGAAAATAGAAGAATCGCCTAGAACAAGAGACGTTGTGGCTGGTCGAGACGGAGCTAACCACACCTATCCTCTGTGCCACGTTAGAATGATGAAGCTGTGTGGCTAGTAGGGTGTTTTCGACCGACTGGCTGGGTCCCGAGGTCAAACCATAGGTACTACGTCTGATACAGTATATTTTTACACGCACATTTTCCTCCGTGCCGAGACATGGCACATCCTACCGCGCGGTTTCGGGGTCCTCCCGGGTGGTGCACGCATATATATTCTTCCTGACGTGGGATGCCTACCGCGTGTTTTCGCCGAAGCAAGTAAATGTGTCGTCAAATCACGAAAGACCACCTTTCCCGCCGAGTACATCAGTGAAGCACTGTGGCTAGCTAGTTGGGCTAGTTCGACCGATTAGCTAGGACGCTGCCACATTTGTTTTTTCACCCCTTTTTTATCTACTTGCTGGCAGGTAAATTTAAATATCCACCGTGGCGTTTCTCTGGTGTTTGGGTGCGGCAGGAGTTTTAATTTTTTTGATTGACGGGAGCAGGCGTGGCGGGATTTTTAATTTTTTTATTGATGGGAGCAGGCGCGGCAGCAATTAGTCATGATGACTCCGCCTGTAAAAACTGCTCCCTGATGTGAGAAGTCGTCGACTGGTGTTTTACCATGGTGAAAACCAAAAGATTCCCCCCTCCTCGGCTGGCTCCCTCCGCCTTCCTGTAGATTGCATTGCCTTTGAGCCGTTTCGCCCCCTGCATCACCAATGTCATTTGCCTCGAGAAGCAGAGGGACTTCGATGGTGTTTAGGCGCCCTCTGCATGGGCATGTCCATGTCTCGGCGCAACATGACCGTTGGATCAAACTCAAACAGTGCAGGTCAGTCACTGTAGCACAAAGCGTGTGGGCATGTTTGGTTGCATTCTCATCTCAATATAGTTGTTTCCTCTTCGTGTATTTGTGTTAACCTACTATTGTGGACTTATGCACCCTTCATGCACTCTGCCAAACACCCAAAAGTGGGTCGAGAAGGGAACTTTTGCTCCCATCCCGTGCACCCTTCATACACCCTGCCTAACACTATTCGTGCTTCATATGGTTCATGTTTCGTGGAGTACTGTAGCATCGTACTCTCCGTGCGCTGTAGACCTAGTTCTGTTAACATTGATCTCACCGTTCATTCTCGACCGGACAGTCGAAAAAGCAGTACTATGTTACTACATTGCTGTTCATATAGTTGACATGCGCACAACATCATTTGTTGTCGTCATATCTTACTACACTAGTAACAAGATTATGTAGTATTGACGTATGAACCACTGCACATGCCTAGTAGTAGGAGCACTGTGTATGTTCAAGTGGCTACCGTGTTTCGCACTCCTCCGTTGTAAGAGTGGAAACGCTTACTGTAATCATTTTTTTCAGAAAAATAGTGGACACGCTCTACCATGTGGATCCTCCTCCAGCCATGCACTAAATTACTCACTTTCGCCGACGTGTGGGACAGCCAGCATCGGGGTCCACCAGCCATGCACTAAATTACTCCGTAGTAGAGTGACGGTAGACTACCCCGATCGAAGCACCGAAGTAATGCCCAATGAGCCGTCAAATCACAAAACCCCCTCCTTTCCAGCAGTAAGTTGGATGGACAAAGCAACCATCATTTCACTCTTCTCTCTCAGCTTCCTCTCTACCCAACTCGCTTCTCCCTCATCTTGTTGCTCATTTCTTCAAGAAAACCCCGACCTGCTTCTACCATTGTTCTTCTCTCCCAAAGAAGGAAAGGTGAGCGCATCAATGGTGTTGATTCTGGCCAAGGCCCGGTCTTGCAACCCCGAGACTGATCCTATAACTCCCTCTCTGTTCTTCTTTTGGGTTTGTGATTATGGTTTCTTTTCTTTTATTTCTATTTGACAGTTTCTTGATGGACGCTGGAGCACCGGCCGAACTGATGTCTATGGCTCTGGCCAAAACCGCCGAGGCTCATGGTACGAAGAAGCGCAAGCACCCCGCCAAGACTACCGCAGACAAGCTCATAGCCATCGCCCTGTCCAAGCCCCCCTCTCCGGGATCCCTCATTAAGCAAGTCCAGGTAATATCTCTTCTTGACGATCTTTTTCTTGATATTGATCGTGTTTTTTCATCTAACACGCAGTACTAGTACTAGTAGTACAACTTTCTGGGTGATCTTGCATGTGATTTTTGTGTGCCAAATGATGGTTATAAATTCCTCTTTTGACCAAAACATACAAGAGGTTGACATTGGTTTCTTATAGATTACTTTCAACTACTCCCTCTGTCCCAAATTTCTTGTCTTAGATTTTTCTAGATACAGATGTATCTAATACTAAAATGTGACTTGATGCATCCGTATCTAGACAAATCTAAGACAAGAATTTTGGGACGGAGGGAGTACTTTATGAACATCAATGCTACCTTTGAAGAGGGTATATTTGCCTCAGTAACTTGTGTTATGGATATTGCAAGTAATCCCTCTGCTCTCATGCCTTTGAAGACATGTTCTAGTGTCTTTGTTCACTCATTTCTGTGCGTATATGTAGTCATATATGGAGTATAATATCGAAAATCATCTTATATTTCTGAACGGAGGTAGTAATAAAATATGGTTTCTGTTTGAATTAGAACCAGGTCCGCGGTGGAGATGAAGTTCTCAAAGTCATGCCGTGTGAACTGGAAGACCTGAGGATGAGTTCTACTGCTAAACTATCCATCTGTTGTGTCCTTGTCGCCACGTATCCCGAACTAGTGTTTTCCTGTAGCATTGTTGTCAGGCGTGTTCTCGAGGCTATACTTGACCACAACAATTTCCTGGTTGTGCCTTCGATTACGAAGGGTGTGGTTCTTGTAAAGCTTCCCAACAAATCTAATGCGGCCTATCTTCATCATCATGATTATGAGTGGAAAGACCACTCTGTTAGGTTCTCCAAGGTTGACGAGATGGTGATGGTGCATGTAGACATCTCTCACGAAGTCCATGGCCTAGTCAGTTATGCGGGGTTCATCCCGTAGGTCGGTGGCAAGAAATAGTCTGTAGAGTTTAATTAGTGCAACTTTGCTTGTCTGTAGTAAGTACTTTTGTTCAGTACTTGATTTGTGTTTGTGAACC
This sequence comes from Triticum urartu, assembly GCF_056163025.1. Classification (NCBI taxonomy): domain Eukaryota; kingdom Viridiplantae; phylum Streptophyta; class Magnoliopsida; order Poales; family Poaceae; genus Triticum; species Triticum urartu. The sequence continues at coordinate 191,393,688 of NC_141878.1, read as the reverse complement.
ATGTATTGTTTATTAGTACTGCCACTTTTGGTGTGTGGTCAGTCCTGAGAACGGTCTATGTTAATGTCTATCCACTCAATTCAGTCTGTATATTTTGAAGTATCTAGATCATCTTTTTTGTGAGGACGGTTTATCAATTATGGTTACACTCCAATATCTGTATGCATTGCAGGGTTTATCGCACCCACCAGGATTTCCAGTCCCATGGATGTTCGGTCCATACGATTTGTCACAACCTTTGGACTGTCCTGCTTGTGGGAGTAGGCGGGGCCCCTGCATGCCACCTGTAGTTGGACGATCAATCTTCTGTTTAGTACTTCAACATAGTGATTTCCTGGTAAGGATTCACTCGTGTCACATCAAGTAAATCTTATTTATTTACTGTCTAAATCTTATTGATTTAATGTAATGTTTTCTTTCTTTTCCTGCAATTTTACGATGCAGGTTTTGCCATGTGACATTCATAACAGAATAAACCGTTTGGTTTGCTCTACGATATGGCTATTTTTGCAGGTTCCAGTTCTTATGTCGTGTCAGTAAGAAGGCACTGTCCATCACTTATATTACTGAAAAAATTGGATCAGTCTGTTGTCTGAGTACAAGCTGAATCCCTATGATGAACTGCAGTTTGGTTTAACAAAACGCCACAATTAGTCCTTCTCGCGTTTAAAAGAAATGAAGAAAAAAACTGGATCACGGTCACGGAGCCTAATCAAGTTAGAAAGTTGATCATAGCAGACTAGACATGATCGCCGCTGTGTCACACATCGGTACCACCTTTAGCAACGGATCAAGCACCAATAGTTGCTCTAGCACTGACAGCGACAACAGCTCAATCTGATCCAGCTGAGGATTGGGCACCGACCGCGTTAGCGGATTAGGCTGATCTACCGAAGGATCGGGCGTCGACACCGGCACCTGCTCTGACACCGGCACTAGCTCTACAAGGAGCACCATCTCCGCAGCAGCAGCGGCTTCGGCACCTGCACCAACACTTGCACTTGCATCTGCTCTGGCCCGTGCAGCGGCAATCGAACGAGCAGTTGCACCGGCAACAGACTGGGCTGCAGTTCGCACTTCATATACCAAAGTCCTTACAAAAACCTACATGTCCACCTTCTTGGTAAGCATTGGCCGCCCAAGTGCTCCGTTCTTTTTTCTTTCCATGTTGTTTCGCATGATTCACTGTGTTGATCTAACTGTTTGGGTATGTCTTCTTGTTTGCAAACAGAGAATTGCTAGAGCAACGAGGGATTCGTTCAACAATCCGAGCGACAACGGCCAAGTTTCTCTTACCATGCGCAGCCTTGGTGTGAATGGACCTGCTCACTATACCGTAAGTACAAAGGATGGTCGCATGAGGATTGATGCTAAAGGATGGTCAAGGTTCAAATCTAAATCATATCTTGCGGTAGGGGATTATCTCAAAATCGAACTTTCTCGGCAAGGAGAGTTGGTCCAAATCAACTTTGAAATTCTTCAGTAGCAGCACGCAACTGCTGAACTGATCTATCCTCCAAGAGATTTGATGTAATAATCTGGCATGGTGAAACAGGTGTCTTGTGTGTATAAGTAATACGACAGTATTATTTATCACATGGTATATTGTTGATAGAATTGCAACTCTCATTACTGGTTAGGAACTGTCGTTTGATTTCATTCCAACATCTGCCATGCTTTATTCAATTTTGTGTATTCTCCTTGCGACAGCATCTAAAACCAGCGCTGTACCGATCGCTTGCAATATGAAAAGCGCTGAGGTAGAACACATGGCCCCCCAAACATGCATGGTGGGCCTGCGGCCCAAAGTCCAGAACCGTGAGCCTGATATTCTCAGCTGAACCCCCATAATGCCCGTGCATTGCACGTAACATCAAGATGCATTTGTATGAGTATTTTATCTTGTGATAGAAAAGGATGAATGAGGGAAGGCCTTATTTGCAAATGTGGAGAGGTGTGTGGGTACTTTTTTGCAAAATTGCCATAGTTTCCTTCCTATTCGTCAGATATAAATCGGACGACCTATATTGCAGGATGACAGGCACACCATCATCACCAACTCGTCTATACTGTGTTAAAAACAACTCTATTTTTTATAATTATATATGTTATATATATTCCCCTTGATTTTTCTTATGTATAAAGTTCTGATATAAAAGATTTGTATATTTGTTTACAGAGGGAGTATCTCCCTGTCAAAAATATATTTATGTGTAACTAGTTACTCCTGTCTTTCTACTTCCTTTCGTTGATATGTGGGACATCCAGCAACGGGGTCCACGTGCCATATGCACAAATTAGAGTGCACAAATGCATGGTAGACACACCCCGGTCGTAGCGCCGCAGTAATGCCCAATGAGCCGTCAAATCACAAACCCCCCCTTTTCAGCTTTAGCAGTAAGCTGGATGGACGAAGCGGCAATATTTCACTGGGTTTGAATCCCCTTCTCCCTCGTCTGCTTGTTCAGAGAAAACCCCCTCTCGGAGATTGCATAGGGTTTTCTCATGGAGAACCAGGTACGAATTCTTCATTCACCCCATATAAATCCAAGTCCCTTGGTCGCGGGTAATCCTAGGATGGCAGCCGCCGTTGATGCATTTTCTTCCTACTGAATCTAGTGTGTTTCATTTGCAGTGCCCAAAGTGCGAGGACCCTACAGGTTTCTGCGCCCTCGGCGAGACGCCACACTTGTTCCTTCTCATCCTAACACAGGATTTTAAAACGCGCATAGTATGTTCCTAGAATCCTCTTTTCTATCCTGGAGGGTGGGTTTTTTTGAACATGCTGTTGACTAATTTGGAAATTTGGATTGCTATATTTGGATAAAAGGTACTACCAGTACGATGGTCAACACTCACGTGAAGGAGGAAGTTATTTCTAGATTTGGATAGGGAATACATTGTGTTCTCATATTATTTTTCCTGCAGTGCATTATTTGCTCTGCCAGAACACATGTACTCAAGATGCTCGGCCTTGCCATAACTAAATACACCAGTTGAATGGTCACAATGAAGACAAGCCATGGATATAAGTTTCGAGTTGTGTTCATGAACCAAGAAGATCGCTGATTTTTTTTATGTCCGAACCTGGATAAACTTTCTCAAGTGTTACGGACTGAAAGTTGGCGCACGAATGTTGATGGAAATAGCAGAACCTGGTCTCATCTTCACTGCGATCTTCCACCCCGACGTCGTTCCAATTGTTCATCCATGTTAGTTTTGTATCTGGTTCTTGCTTGTTGCCTCGATTACTTCTTAATCCACCTATTCTGTCTAACTAATCACAATTTAACTTTAGAAGTAGCAACGAATCTCTCACGAAGATGCTACTTCTAACTAATATTTTCTTATAATTGGTGGCACATGTAGGTTTTTCAGAGTTAAGGAGGCTGCTCGTTTGTTATTCTGTAACAACTCGACTGTTACTGATGGCACTAAAGTTGACTGGGACGACATCCACAAGTTCCTACACTTTATTGATCGTCTTGAGGTCCTTGTGGGGCGTTTCAATGGTGGAAGGCCACATGGGATATGTGTGCCACTGCTGCACTCATTGAACAGGTCCAACTGTGTCGAGAAACTTATGGTACGAGTTGTTTTCTGTTATATATGTTGTTCATAAACTATTGCTTATACACAGTTTTACAGTTGTGATATTCTTGAAACAGAAACTGCCCAGTTCTATTGTTCTTATACAGATTCCTGACCATGGTCGGGTCAGACTTGCGCTTGGTCACAACATGATGTTTATGTCGACCTACTCCATTCCCCTTGGAGGTGAAAAGATACTTATTCATGGGTGGTCTCAAAAAATGAAGGCCCGTCCATCTTGGAGAATAGGACAGAAGATTATGTTCCTGCTTTTCCATGGCTCTAAAGCGAATATCTTGTTTATTGACCACATTGCGAGATGAAGCCGCTTTCAGAAGGTTGTGGATGCGGGGGGTGGCGCCTGGGCCTTGTCCTAGGGCTTGGCAGCCTCACCCTTGGTTAACTGTAGGCAAAGTAGCACTGTTCAAGGCGTGCTTTGTACGGTTGAACCTGTATAAGTACTCAGACTGCTTTCAGCTATGGTTGTTAAGTGCCCCTGCTGGTTTCAGTTAAGGTTGTTAAGTACTCCTGCTGCTTTTACAGTCTGTCGTGTTTCTTCAGTCATGTCTTCCTCCAGCCGCCAAAACCAAACCAGCACCGACGGGGACGCCTGCTTCCGCCTCCCATGGCTGGCTACGCCTCAGCGCACGCATCGCCGCCCCACCGTCTCCTAGGTCATTAACGCCTATGTCCGAGGCCTTGCCGTCGTCCTTCGCGCGCTTTGGTGCGCTTGCATCGGCGCCGCCCTCTCGCGCTGTCAACATGGTCAACAAACAACAGGAATCAATAGAAGTACGTGGAGAGAATGACAATAGGGGCCCACCATGTCAGCGTATGGAAAAATAAAATGCTTCCTCCTAGTGTTTTCCTGACATCTGGGACTCACGACATTGTGAGCGTATGTAGTCAATAGACAAGAGAACAGCACAAGATCAGCTGACACCTGGGATGTAGCTGCTCGAGCAGCATTTTTTGTTATTGTTGAGACGGAGCATGGTTTGAACTAGGCTGTGGCCCGTCTAGCCCATGCTTATATTTTATGTTCACCACGTGACCAGCCCAGCTATTTTTTCTTTGTGAAAATGAGCCCAGTTTATTTTTTCTGAAGAATACCCAATCCAGGCCTACTTATTATTCTACACCCTGATGGGCTGCAACTCTTTCAAGACGCCTGCAAATCTTGAAAGTAATATGAAATGGGTTGTAAATATAAAAACAGATGACAAATTGGCAATTACTTTATAATTTCTGAATTTTTTCACATTTTCAGATTCCTATTTCACTGGGCATTAACCTAATTTAAATATATCTTCAAAGTACTTTAAATCTGGCTCGACAATTCGGTATTAAAAATAGTTTGGAACCCACAAAAATATGCGAAATTGACCCTGGCCAACCAAAAAAATGGACTGCAATAAATTGCATAAGAAGTCGTAATGAGCTATATATAAATTATTAAAAAAGAGGGAATGGTCTGACTTGTGGGCCTATTAACTTGACGTGTATGCAAGATTTTTTTAGTTATTATATACGTCAACAAACGATTCTAGCAGACGTAACCGTTGGATGTCAATCCAACGGTCGTCATGTTTCTTCAATCTCTGATCTTCTTGCTCCAGCCGCCAAATCCAGCGCCGGCGGGACCGCCTGGTTCCGCCTCCCGTGGCCGGCTGTGCTGCCGCGCAGGCCTCACCACCCCTACCGCTCCCACCACTGGCCAAGGCATACCTATACTCACCCACATCCCCTGTTATTCTACGGCGATGGCAGCCTCACACCACAGCCGAACCAGTGAACCCTCGTACTCCTCTCCACGTGGGCATCCACTACCGCGTCTTCCCCGGCTCCGCGTCGTCCCCTTCCTAGGCCTCGCCGTCATCCACCGCCCTGGTGCTCTCGGCACAGCGTGGTCAACATGGTCAAGGAACGACTTCCATCGGAAGAGTACTGTACGTTGAGAGGCTGACAGCTGGGTCCACGGCGGCCGCAAGGAAGTGCCTCCTTATTATGCGCAAAATAATTATTCCTCTACCTGACAGCAGGGACCCACCGGATGGGCCATCGTATTTCACGAAAAAATGTTTCCCCCCTGATAGCTGGGACCGACCAGCTACATCTTCGCACGCAAGGAAGTGCGTCCGGATAAAAAAACGATTCGCCCCCTGACTGCTGGGACCCACCAGCTACATCTTCGCACGCAAGGAAGTGCCTGACAGTCGTGACACACCTGGTCGAAGCATACGTAGCATTGTCATTCTGGTCGCAACGTGTACGTACATACTGGTCGATGTAGACGCGCGCGTGTCGTAGTAGAGGCGCGCACGTAGCATGTACACGTACGTACATCGGCCAGGGTGCAAGAAAGAAAATACGGCCACATACGTACATACGGGCGAGGTCTCAAACACCTACTCGCGCATACGTACAGCCAGGGCTCGTGTACATGGCTGGGTCGGAACGGAGAAATTGCGTCGTCGTCGTGTTCATGGGGAGGCAACGGAATGCGTCGTGTTCATCGGGAGGCAACGGAACGCGTGGGAGCCAACCGGATTGGACGGAACAGCCGATGGAAACGAGGCCTGGCGTACCGCACAACGGAGAAAACGGCCTTGTGTTCGACCGACCACGTTCGAAATAGGATCCTGTTCATCGGGAGGGGTCTGGCGTACCGCAAAATGGAGGAAACGGACTTGTGTTGGAGCGCTAAGGTCGAAACGGGGGTCCTGTTCATTGGGAGGGGTGTGGCGTACCGCAAAACGGGGCTCCACGGGATACTCTTCATCTCCACCGTCGACCCCGTCCAGCCTCCACGAGTACTGTTCATCCACCGTCGACCTCCTCCAGCCTCCACCTGCGACTGTTCATCCACGGGCTCCTGTTCATCCAGCCTCCACCGCGCGCTACTCCACTGGCTACTGTTCAACCAGCCCTCTCCACGGGCTCCTGTTCAACCACCCCTCCACGGGCTACTATTCATCCAGCCCTCCACTGTCTACTATTCATCCAGACCTCCATGGGGTCTTTGTCGGTGTCAAAACCGGCAGATCTCGGGTAGGGGGTCCCAAACTGTGCGTCTAAGGCGGATGGTAACAGGAGGCCGGGGACACAATGTTTACCCAGGTTCAGGCCCTCTTGAGGAGGTAATACCCTACGTCCTGCTTGATTGTTCTTGATAATATGAGTAGTACAAGAGTTGATCTACCACGAGATCGAAGAGGCTAAACCCTAGAAGCTAGCCTATGGTACGATTGTTGTTCTTGGTCCTACGGACTAAACCCTCTGGTTTATATAGACATCGGAGGGGGCTAGGGTTACACAGAGTCGGTTACAAGGAAGGAGATCTATATATCCGTATTGCCAATCTTGCCTTCCACGCCAAGGAGAGTCCCATCTGAACACGGGACGAAGTCTTCAATCTTGTATCTTCATAGTCCAGCAGTCTGGCCAAAGGATATAATCCGGTTGTCCGGATACCCCCTAATCCAGGACTCCCTCAGTAGCCCCTGAACCAGGCTTCAATGACGATGAGTCCGGCGCGCAGATTGTCTTCGACATTGCAAGGCGGGTTCCTCCTCCGAATACTTCATAGAAGATTTTGAACACGAGGATCGTGTCCGGCTCTGCAAAACAAGTTCCACATACAACCGTAGAGAGAATAATATTTCCACAAATCTAATCTGCCGGTGCGTTTCACAGTGTGACATCACACCACAGCCAGGTCACCATTCAAATCGTCTTTCACAACCAAACTCAGTGTGTTTCACGAGGCGGTTTCCTTGGCACGTCTTGTCGAAGCAGAGATCGTGTCCCCTTATTACGGGATTCCCATCAATACGGACGTGGGTAACCCAACCGCGCCATCAATTATGGCGCTTGGGGGATAAGCGAGTTTTACCAGGCTGGTGGGGCACATAGTTTTCGTCCGCCTTTATAAAGGGATAAGGGTTCACCTTTTTCTTCCCACACCTTCTTCCTCCTTGCTCATCCATTCTCGCGCACTCGAGCTCCAGTGCCCAAGTCCACATCCTTCTCCTCAACTCTCTCCAAACATGTACGGAGCGGGAGGCAAGTGGATGGTCTCCTCCATCACGGAGGGAGACATCAAAAAGCTATGCGAGGCCGGATACTTAGCCGCGGATATCGCGCACCGGCTTCCAGCCGCGGGGCAGATCGTCCCTACCCTGGAATCTTACGAAAGGGTGGTTTTCCTCACCCACTTCGTCCGTGGACTGGGGTTTCCCCTCCATCCATTCATCTGCGGCCTTATGTTCTATTATGGGCTGGACTTCCATGATCTGGCCCCGAATTTCATCCTCAACATCTCGGCATTCGTCGTCGTGTGCGAGGCTTTCCTCCGCATCCGGCCCCACTTCGGCCTGTGGCTGAAGACCTTCAATGTCAAACCGAAGGTAGTAGGAAGCCAACAAGCGGAATGCGGCGGAGCCATGGTGGGCAAAATGCCCAACGTTACATGGCTCGAGGGCTCCTACGTGGAGACCATAAAGGGGTGGCAATCGGGGTGGTTCTACATCACCGAGCCGCACGACACCAACTGGGTGGCGGCCCCCGAGTTTCGATCCGGAATCCCCACTCAGCTTACTTCCTGGAAGGAGAAGGGCCTGTCCTGGGAATCGTCGGTGGAGCTGGACGGACTCCAGAAGTGTATCCGGAACATGATAGGCAAGAAACTCAAGCTTGTCAACATAGTCCAGGTCATGCTCTTCCTCCAGATCCTCCCGTGTCAACAACGGGCTTTCAACTTATGGGAGTTCGACCCGACCCAGCACCAGACTCTACGCGAGTTCTTCGACACGACACATAAGGACGTCTGGAAGGTGTTGTTCAAGGGCGCCAAGGTCCCCCCTCCCCTTACCGAGGACCGTGGGCTAAGCGCGATGCGCCCCGCGAATCCGGTAAGTTCTGTACATCTTGTAGGGTATTTATTTTCCATAGTTTAACCATGTGCGGGATCTGGGCTCCCATGCCTTTGACAGGACTGGGTGGAGACATCGGAGCAGATTGACTGCCCGACCCCTCTGCCCGAAGACCCTTCAGACGCTCTCCTAACGGAGATGCAGACCCCGGCTCCTTATGAGGTGCCGGAGAAGAACATCAAGAAGAAGGCCACGGGAACCCAAAAGAGTTCCCGGCGCCAGGTGGTATCGGACTCATCGTCCGATAACTCCGAGACGCACTCCTCCCGTGAAAACGAGGAGGAAGATGAAGATTCTCCACCTCCAGCCGGGGCAGACAAGAAAAGGAGGGCCGCCCCAACCGGGGAGGCCGAAGTGTCCAAGAAGGGAAGGACTCTCCTTCCGGACTGTTCCACCACCGCCGCCGACAGTGAAGATGAGTGGTTACTTAGGGCCAAGCCCCTGGCGAAGTCGTAAGTACTCAGATACCGGAGTAACTCATAGCATACTTTTATTGCACTGCTTTCCCTAACGCCGAATATGATCATGCAGTCCGCCCGAGCCCGTATCGACGTATCCTCGTCGGGCGGTTCCTTGTACTCGTCAAATATGAATAGTGAGTCACTTCTAACCGCCTCCTCTCCTCGCCCTATGGACAATGTCGAGGTATTGTCTCAAGGGGCACCGAGCCGGGGGGAGATAGTCCTGGAGGTGCCTCAAGACGACCTTCCGGACTCCAGGCGCAAAGGGAGCAAGACTCCCAAGGGTTCCAAGTTCGGCCCTCGGTCGAACACCGCACCGGAACCTCCAGTGGTTCCGGACTTTGGCAGGCGGCCCCCTTCCAAGAGGGGCAAGCCGCCCGTGCCGGTGACCTCTGTCCATCCAGAGGCACCGGACAACCTGCTGGGAGCGCTTCGCGACGCTTCCATCGATGAAGAGCACCGCACTATTATGAGTGCGGTGATCAAGAAGGTTCAGTCCGCCAAGAGCGGACTGACTGAAGCCTATGCCAGCCTTCTAGCAGGCTTTGAGGTAAGTATTTAAAATATAGGAAAATATTACCGCATAGACAGTATCCCCTGATGCTCTGTTTGGTGTTCACAAAGAAAAGCCGAATAGAGGATCATATAATATCTGCAGGAGTCTAATATAAGTATGTCTGTATGCGTATGCAAGCTTCGCTGCTGACCTCTGCCGCACTGACTGCGGAGGTTGCCGCACTGAAGCAGAACCTCGAGCGGTCCGAGAAAGAGCCCGGCCTTACCAAGAGGCAGCTCGAGGAGAACAAAGGTAAGTAATACCTTGTCTATATATACAAAAAAAGGATGTGGTTGCAAAATGATAGGATCACCATGGATGTGCCAGGGGCCACGACCGAAGTGGCGACCCTGAAGCAAGCGCTGTCCGAGGCCGAAAACAAAGCGGACAAGGAGCGCACCGAGCGGGAGAAATGGGAGGAACGGGTGGGCGAGGTGCAGCAAGAGCTCTAGGCTCTCGTGAAGAAGCACGAGACTTTGGAGCTTGACTCGAAGACGCGAGAGTCCGAGCTTGCCGCGGCCCTCGAGAGCACAAAGCGTGCCAAGGCTGAAGCCTAAAAGGCCCTCCACGAAATTGAGGTGATGAGGAAGATAGCGGCGGGTAAGGCATTCATTATGCAAAGCAAGCATGTGAAAGTAAATTACTTGTTACTTACCCGAGTCCGGAGCTCTCCAGGAGCATTTGTAGATTTGCCCCACAGCGTGTCAGATGCCGCAAAGTACTACCAGGCCGAGGAGGGAAGCTCGACGGAGAAGTTGTTCTGATCTCAGTATACTGGGACCGAACACCCGATGCCTGTGAGCGACCAGCTGAAGCAACTGGTCGGGCTGCACAAGGCGGCCGAATAGGCCATGAGGGGCCTTATAGTCCGGATGTGGCCTGGCGACTCCCTTCCCAACAGCTACTTTGGCCCGGTGAGGCGGCTTGTGGATGCCTGCCCACGGCTGGAAGTCATAAAGTGGTCCGTTTGCATCGAAGGTGCACGCCGGGCTTTTGCCCGTGCGAAGGTGCACTGGGCCAAGATGGACGCCGAGAAGCTGGTGAAGGAGGGACCGCCGCAGGGCAAGGAGCATCGCCACCATGAAATGTATTATGAGGGTGTCCTGAAGGGTGCCCATCTTGTGGCGGATGAGTGTGCGAAGGATGTAATTTTTGAATGAACTTGCTCGTGTGATCCTGTATTATGAAAACTCGTTCATGTGCGCTATGCAACGCTTGTTTGAATTTAAAATATTACCTTCTGTGTGGCTGTTTATCAAATCTGAGAGATGGCCAGTTGTCGGCTTCTGCCCCCATGCCACGAGTGCTGGGGTGTTTGGGATAAATCTGAGCACTCCTTTTCCCATTGTTGCGCCCTTCAAGGGAGGTGCTCAGCGCAACGAACAAGGCAATCGGACTATAATGCTTTATCACTCTCACTTAGCCATAGAAGTCTACAATTTTAAATTTTGGCGAAGCCCCTAGTATTCGGAAGGCTGAATTTGGGGCGCTATACATGCCTAAGCCGGACAAAGCCGACTCCTCGCCCTAAGCGGCATAAGTCTTTAGGGACTCGAGACCTCTCGAACAGCGACCAGCTCTCACCTTATCATGACAGTCAGTTTTAGCTTTCTCTACTGAGGTGCTTGCCCAGATGAACCGGGGCACAATCGCAGTAGTTCTCCCAGCGCTACTGAGGGAGTCCTGGATTAGGGGGTGTCCGGATGGCCGGACTATACCTTCAGCCGGACTCCTGGACTATGAAGATACAAGATTGAAGACTTCGTCCCGTGTCCGGAAGGGATTTTCCTTGGCGTGGAAGGCAAGCTTGGCGATACGGATATGTGGATCTCCTACCATTGTAACCGACTTTGTGTAACCCTAACCCTCTCCGGTGTCTATATAAACCAGAGGGTTTTAGTCCGTAGGACAACATACAGAACAACAATCATACTATAGGCTAGCTTCTAGGGTTTAGCCTCTCCGATCTCGTGGTAGATCTACTCTTGTACTACCGATATCATCAATATTAATCAAGCAGGACGTAGGGTTTTACCTCCATCAAGAGGGCCCGAACCTGGGTAAAACTTTGTGTCCCTTGCCTCCTGTTACCATCCGGCCTAGACACACAGTTCGGGACCCCCTACCCGAGATCCGCCGGTTTTGACACCGACATTGGTGCTTTCATTGAGAGTTCCTCTGTGTCGTCGCCGTTAGGCTTGATGGCTCCTACGATCATCAATAGCGATGCAGTCCAGGGTGAGACCTTCCTCCCCGGACAGATCTTCGTCTTCGGCGGCTTCGCACTGCGGGCCAATTCACTTGGCCATCTGGAGCAGATCGAAAGCTATGCCCCTGGCCGTCAGGTCAGATTTGGAAGTTTAAACTACACGGCTGACATCTGCGGGGACTTGATCTTCGATGGATTCGAGCCACTGCCGAGCGCGCCGCACTGTCACGACGAGCATGATCTAGCTCTGCCGCCGAACAGTGCCCTGGAGGCCGCACCCGCATCGGCTTTGACCCTTAATTCGGAGCCAACTGCGCTGATCGAGGATGGGTGGTTGGACGCCGCCTCGGGGGCTGCGATCCCAACGGCGATCGAGCCGAACACCAGCCCCGCACTCCACGAGACTCGTGACTCCAAGGAGCCGGACTCCTCTCCGGACTCCGAACCCTCCGCGCCCCTGCCAATCGAATCCGATTGGGTGCCGACCATGGAGTTTACTGCCGCGGACATCTTTCAGCACTCGCCTTTCGGCGATATTCTAAAGACACTAAAGTCTCTCTCTTTATCAGGAGAGCCCTGGCCGGACTACGGTCAGCAAGGTTGGGATACGAACGATGAAGAAATTCAAATCCCACCCACCACCCACTTTGTAGCCACTATCGACGATTTAACCGACATGCTCGACTTCGACTCCGAAGACATCGACGGTATGGACGCCGATGCAGGAGACGATGAAGAACCAACGCCTATTGGGCCCTGGAAAGCCACCTCGTCATATGACATATACATGGTGGACACCCCAAAAGAAGGAGATAGCGATGGAATAGCGGAGGATGACCCCTCCAAGAAACAGCCTAAGCGCCGGCATCAGCGGCGCCGCTCAAAATCCCGCCAAAGCAAATACGGTGATTCCAGCACGGGAGATAATAATACTCCGGAGAGTGCCGAAGAAAACCCCCTCCAGCAAGATTCAGCACAGGAGGATGGAGAAGCCAGCCCTCATGAGAGAGTGGCAGACAGAGAGGTCGAGGATGATAATTATATGCCTCCCTCCGAAGACGAGGCAAGCCTCGATGACGACGAATTCGTCGTGCCAGAGGATCCCGTCGAGCAAGAACATTTTCAACGCAGGCTTATGGCCACGGCAAGAAGCCTCAAGAAAAAACAGCAACATCTTAGAGCTGATCAAGATTTGCTAGTCGACAGATGGACTGAAGTCCTTGCGGCCGAAGAGCATAAACTCAAACGCCCCTCCAAGAGCTACCCAAAGCGCAGGTTGCTACCCCGATTAGAGGAGGAAGCACTTAAACCTACATCAGCAGCACTTGATACGGTCGACCGGCCACCTCGTGGCCACGACAGAGAGGCCTCTCGGCCCTCCACTCAAGCCGCACCCCGTACCAAGGCACGGGAAAATGCGCCAGACCTACGAGATATGTTGGAGGACAAGGCAAGGCAAACAAGATCGATCTACGGATCGCGTGGGCACCCCATGACTCGAGACGATAACCGTCACGCCGGACACAAATCCGGTAGGGCCGAACACAGTAGACAAAGCTCATTGGAGCTACGTCGTGATATAGCCCAGTACAGAGGCGCCGCACACCCACTATGCTTCATAGATGAAGTAATGGATCATCAAATCCCCGAGGGTTTCAAACCCGTAAACATCGAATCATATGATGGCACAACAGATCCTGCGGTATGGATCGAGGATTATCTCCTTCATATCCACATGGCCCGCGGCGATGATCTCCACGCCATCAAATACCTCCCACTCAAGCTTAAAGGACCAGCTCGGCATTGGCTTAACAGCTTGCTAGCAGGATCAATCAGTTGTTGGGAGGACCTGGAAGCCGCATTCCTCGACAATTTCCAGGGCACTTATGTGCGACCACCAGACGCTGATGACCTAAGCCACGTAATTCAGCAGCCAGAGGAATCGGCCAGGCAATTCTGGACACGGTTCCTAACAAAGAAAAATCAAATAGTCGACTGTCCGGACGCAGAGGCCCTAGCAGCCTTCAAGCACAATATCCGTGACGAGTGGCTTGCCCGGCACCTTGGACAGGAAAAGCCGAAATCTATGGTAGCACTCATGACACTCATGACCCGCTTTTGTGCGGGAGAAGACAGCTGGCTTGCTCGTAGCAACAATATGACCAAGAACCCTGGTAATTCGGATACCAGGGACAGTAGTGGCAGGTCGCGTCGCAACAAGCAGAATCACCGCATTAACGGCGACAATGCTGAGGATACAGCAGTTAATGCCAGATTCAGAGGCTATAAATCCGGTCAGCGGAAAAAGCCATTCAAAAGAAATCCTAGGGGCCTGTCCAGTTTGGACCGAATACTCGACCGCTTGTGCCAGATACATGGCACCCCTGAAAAGCCGGCCAATCACACCAACAGGGATTGTTGGGTGTTCAAGCAGGCAGGCAAGTTAAATGCCGAAAATACCGACAAGGGGCTGCATAGCGATGACGACGAAGAGCCCCGGCTGCCGAACAACAGTGGACAGAAGGGTTTTCCCCCACAAGTGCGGACGGTGAACATGATATACACAACCCACATCCCCAAGAGGGAGCGGAAGCGCGCGTTAAGGGACGTATACGCGGTAGAGCCAGTCGCCCCAAAGTTCAACCCATGGTCCTCCTGCCCGATCACCTTTGATCAAAGGGACCATCCCACTAGCACCCGTCATGGCGGATTCGCCGCATTGGTTCTAGACCCAATTATTGATGGATTTCATCTCACTAGAGTCCTTATGGACGGCGGTAGCAGCCTGAACCTGCTTTACCAGGATACAGTGCGGAAAATGGGCATAGATCCCTCGAGGATTAAGCCCACCAAAACGACCTTTAAAGGCGTAATACCAGGTGTAGAGGCCAACTGTACAGGCTCAGTCACACTTGAAGTGGTCTTCGGATCTCCGGATAATTTCCAAAGCGAGGAGTTAATCTTCGACATAGTCCCATTCCGCAGTGGCTATCACGCACTGCTCGGGCGATCCGCATTCGCCAAGTTCAATGCAGTACCGCACTACGCATACCTTAAGCTCAAGATGCCAGGCCCTCGAGGAGTAATTACGGTCAATGGAAACACCGAATGCTCCCTCCGAACGGAGGAGCACACGACGGCCCTTGCAGCGGAAGTACAAAGCAGCCTCTCCAGGCAGTTCTCCAGTCCGGCCATTAAACGTTCGGACACCGTCAAGCGCGCCCGGAGTAACCTACAACAAGACCGCCTGGCACGTTTCGAGCAGGCGTAGCAATGCGGCCCAAACCCCAGCCCTCGCAAAAATGCGACACCAGTGATTCGCGTACATAACTACGCTCTAGAAATACCATGGGTACAGGGGGAGGGGAACCATCACGGCACGCCCGAAACACGGCTTAAACCGCACCAGGGGCTGCCGATTTTTTAATTTTCTCTTACTTTCAGGACTCCATTCTTCGGAAGGCCTGTTCGACAGTTCAATTGCCGCACAAACGATGCAAGAACCAGGGAAGCAGACAAGCCATGCCGCATTACGGAATTCCCAGGTGGTCTCTATCATGAGGAGTATACCTGTTTCGCATACCATTCCGCAGCCTGCCCCTGGAACGAACATGTTAAATAGTCCAACCTTTTGCTTATCGCATTATTTGTATCGTTCTGCTTTGATCGCAGCCCTTTTTAATAAACAATGCATAGCTTTTGTCTATTTTTGCATTACTCTTTTTTTTACAAATATATGTTCCTTAACGACATGTTGCACCCGTACACTTTGGTACGGCCAAAATACGCCAGGGGCTTTAGTACCCCTCAATATGGTGTGAGAAGTACGAACACTTTAACAAGTGCGGCACCCCGAACTTATAGCATTATATGCATCGGCTCCGAATCATGTCTTGGGTCAATAGTTGGGTTTGCCCGGCTCCGATGTTTTGGTGCCTTACGTTCCGCTATGTCGGCTAAGGTAGCACTAGGAGAACTACTGCAATTGTGCCCCAGTTGAGCTGGGTCGAGCACCTCAGTAGAGAAAGCTAAAACTGACTGTCATGATGAAGCGAGAGCTGGTCGCTGTTCGAGAGGTTTTTCGAGGCCCTAAAGACTTATGCCGCTTAGAGCGAGGAGTCGGCTCTTCTGGCCAAGGCGTGGATAGCGCCCCGAACTCGGTCTTCCGAATACCAGGGGCTTCGCCGAAATTTAAAATTATAGAATTCTATGGCTAAGTGAAAGTGTTCACGCATTATAGTCCGATTGCCTTGTTCGTTGTGCTGAGCGCCTCCCTCGAAGGACCCAAACATGGGAAAAAGAGCGCTCAGGTTTATCCCCGAACACCCCAGCACTAGCGGCACGGGCGCAGAAGCCGACGACTCGTCATCTCTCAGAATTGATAAACAGCCGCACAGAAGGTGATATTTTAAATTCCAACAACATTGCTTAGCGCATATGAACAAGTTTTCAGTGCATAGGGCAAAACGAGCGAGTTTTACTCAAAAATTACATCCCTGGAACATTCATCCGCCATAAGGCGGGCACCCTTCAGAACATCCTTATAATAATTCTCGGGCTTGCGATGCTCTTTCCCCGGCAGTGGCCCGTCCTTCACAAGATTCTCAGCATCCAGCTTACCCCAGTGCACCTTAGCACGGGCAAGGGCCCTATAGGCACCTTCAATACAGACGGAGCGCTTGATGACTTCAAGCCTTGGACAGGCCCCCACCAGCCGCCGCACCAGCCCGAAATAGCTCCCAGGCAGAGCCTCTCCAGACCACAGCTGAACTATGAGGCCCTTCATGGCCTGTTCGGCCGCCTTGTGGAGCTCGACCAGTTGCTTCAGCTGGTCGCTCAGGGGCATGGGGTGTCCGGCCTCAGCATACTGAGACCAGAACACCTTCTCTGTCGAGCTGCCCTCCTCGGCTCGATAGAATGCAGCGGCATCGGACACGCTACGGGGAAGATCTGCGAATGCTCCTGGAGAGCTCCGGATTCGAGTAAGTAACAAGTAACTCACGTTTATGTGTTTGCTTTGCATAAAGAATGCCTTACCCGTCGCTATCTTTTTCACCGCATCTAACTCCTGGAGGGTCTTCTGGGATTCGGCCTTGGCAGACTTGGCATTTTCAATAGGCACCGCGAGCTCGGACGCTTGCATCTTTGAGTCAAGCTCCAAACTCTCAGGTTTTTTCATGAGAGCCTGGAGCTCTTGCCGCACCTTGCCAACCTGGGCCTCATACTTCTCCCGCTCGGTGCGCTCCGTGGCCGCCCTCTTCTCGGCCTCGGACAGCGCTTGCTTAAGGGTCGCCACCTCAGACGTGGCCCCTACAATAGCCACGATAATCCTGTCATTTTTTGCAATTGAACCTTTTTTATATATATTTAAACAAGGTATTTCTTACCTTCCTTGTCCTCGATCTGCTTCTTGGCATGCCCGAGCTCTTGCTCGGACTGCTCGAGGTTTTGCTTTAGCGTGGCCACTTCCGCAGTCAGTGCAGCGGACGCCAGCAGAGAAGCCTGCATACGCATATTGACTCCTTTTTGTTAGACTCCTGCGAATTTTATTTGATCCTCTATCCGGCTTTTCTTCCTGAACGCCAAACAGAGCATCAGGGGCTACTTGCTATGCGGTAATATTATTTACACATTCTTTACTTACCTCAAAGCCTGTTAAAAGGCTAGCACAAGCTTCAAGGCGGACTAAACCTTCTGGACCACCGCACTCATAATGGTGCGGTGCTCCTCGTCGATGGTGGCGCCTTTGAGCACCTCCAACAGATTGTCCGGCGCCTCCGGTTGGACGGGGGTCATCGGCATGGTGGGCTTGCTCCTCTTGGAAGGAGGTCGCCCGCCGGCCTCTGGAACCTTTGAAGGTTCCGGAGCGGTGTCCGGCCTAGAGCCGGACTTGGAGCCCTGGGGGATTTTATCCCCTTTACTCATGGAGTCCGGGAGGTCACCTTGCGGCACCTCCAGGACCACCTCCTCCTAACTTGGAACCTGTTGGGACAACACTTCGGCGTCTTTCGTAGGGCGGGGGGAGGTAGCCGTCGGAAGCGAATTCACATCCGACGAGTCCAGTGAACCGCTCGACGACGCGTCGAGCCGGTCTTTGGGTGGGCTGCATAATCATATTCGACATAAGGGAAAGTTATGCAATAAAGGAATACTATGAATTACTCTGGTATCTGGATACTTACGATTTCGCCAGGGGCATGGCCCTGAGCGGCCACTCCTCTCCGCCGTCGTCGGCGTTGGTGGAGTACTCCGGAGGAAGGGTTTTCCCCTTCTTGGACCCTTCGGCCTCCCCAGTGAGGGCGACCTTCCTTTTCTTCTCTCCCCCCGCTGGGGGGGGGAGAGGTCCCTTCTTCCTCCTCGTCTTCACGGGAGGAATGCGCCTTGGAGCCGTCGGATGATGAACCCGACACCTCCTGGCGCCGGGCACTTTTTCGAGTCCCCGTGGCCTTCTTCTCCGGCACCACATAGGGTGCCGGAACCAGTAGCTTCGCCAAGCGGGCATCGGCTGGGTCTTCGGGCAAAGGAGCCGGACAGTCGATCTGTCCGGACTTCGCCTGCCAATCCTGTCAAAGGTAAGGGAGCTTAGATTCCGCATAGAGTTAAACTATGAAAAACTAATACCCTGTAAAAGGTACAAACAACTTACCGTGCTAGTGTGACGCTGTGCGTTGAATCCGCGATCCTCGGTAGCGGATGCGGGAGCCTCGGCGCCCTTGAAAAGCACCTTCCAGGCATCTTCGTACGTCGTGTCGAAGAGCCTGCTCAGAGTTCGGTGCTGCGCCGGGTTGAACTCCCACAGATTGAAGGCCCGTTGTTGACACGGGAGGATCCGCCGGATGAGCATAACCTGGACTACGTTGACAAGCTTGAGCTGCTTGTTCACCAGGGTTTGGATGCATGTTTGCAGTCCAGTCACCTCTCTTTTGCTGCCCCACGACAGGCCCGTCTCTTTCCAGGACGTGAGCCGCGTTGGGGGTCCGGACCGAAACTCGGGGGCTGTGACCCACTCAGGGTCGCGTGGCTCGGTGATGTAAAACCACCCCGATTGCCACCCCTTCAGGGTCTCCACAAAGGAGCCCTCGAGCCATAAGACGTTGGGCATCTTGCCCACCATGGCGCCTCTGCACTCCACCTAGTTGCCGCGCACCACCTTCGGCTTGACATTGAAAGTCTTGAGCCATAGGCCGAAATGGGGGCGGATGCGGAGGAAGGCCTCGCACACGACGATAAACGCCGAGATGTTGAGGATGAAGTTCGGGGCCAGATCATGGAAATCCAGGCCGTAGTAGAACATGAGTCCCCGAACGAATGGGTGGATAGGAAAGCCCAGTCCGCGGAGGAAGTGGGGAAGGAACACTACCCTCTCATGGGGCCTTGGGGTGGGGAGGAGCTGCCCCTCTTCAGGAAGTCGGTACGCGATGTCGTTACACAAGTATCTGGCCTTCCTCAGTTTTTTGATGTGTCCCTCCGTGACGGAGGATACCATCCACTTGCCTCCTGCTCCGGACATGGCTGGAGAAGGTTGAGGTGGGGAGTGCGGACTTGGGCGCTGGAGCTCGAGTGCGCGTAAATATATAGGCAAAGGTGGAAGAAGGCGTAGGTGAAAAGGTGGATTCTTATCCCCTTATATGGGTGGACGCAACTATGTGTCCCCACCAGCCTGGTAAAACTCGCTTATCTCCAAGCGCCGTAATCAATGGCGCAGTTGGGTTACCCACGCCCGTATTGATGAGAATCCCGGAATAAGGGGACACGATGTCTGCTTTAACAAGACGTGCCAAGGAAACCGCCTCGCATGACACGCTGAGGTGGGACAATAAAACGATTTGAATAAAGGCTTGGCCGTGGTGCGATGTCACACTATGGAATACGTCAGCAGATTAGATTTGTGTAAATATTATTCTCTCTATGGCAATATGTGGAAACTTATTTTGCAGAGCCGGACACTATCTTTGTGTTCAAAATCTTCTATGAAGTACTTGGAGGAGGAACCCGCCTTGCAATGCCGAAGACAATCTGTGCGCCGGACTCGTCGTCATTGAAGCCTGGTTCAGGGGCTACTGAGGGAGTCCTGGATTAGGGGGTGTCCGGATGGCCAGACTATACCTTCAGCCGGACTCCTGGACTATGAAGATACAAGATTGAAGACTTCGTCTCGTGTCCGGAAGGGACTTTCCTTGGCGTGGAAGGCAAGCTTGGCGATACGGATATGTGGATCTCCTACCATTGTAACCGACTTTGTGTAACCCTAACCCTCTCCGGTGTCTATATAAATCGGAGGGTTTTAGTCCGTAGGACAACATACAGAACAACAATCATACCATAGGCTAGCTTCTAGGGTTTAGCCTCTCCGATCTCGTGGTAGATCTACTCTTGTACTACCCATATCATCAATATTAATCAAGCAGGACGTAGGGTTTTACCTCCATCAAGAGGGCCCGAACCTGGGTAAAACTTCATGTCCCTTGCCTCCTATTACCATCCGGCCTAGACGCACAGTTCGGGACCCCCTACCCGAGATCCGCCGGTTTTGACACCGACAGCTACCTTAGCCGATATAGCGGAACGTAAGGTACCAAAACATGGGAGCCGGGCAAACCCAACTATTGACCCAAGACATGATTCAGAGCTGATGCATATAATGCTATAAGTTTGGGGAGCCGCACTGTCGAAAGTGTTCAGACTTCTCATGCCGTATTATGGGGTACGCTTAAGCCCCTGACGTATTGGCCATACCAGAGTGTACGGGTGTTGAATGTCATGAATGAACATATATATATATATATATAAAAGAATAGAGAATGCGGTAATAGTCTAGTGCTATGCATTGTTTATTCAAAAAGGTGCGTCGAAGTAGAATGATACAAGTAGTGCGATAAACAAAAAGTAGGACTATTTGACATGTCCCCTCCAAGGGCAAGCTGAGGAATGGTATTTAAAGCAGGTATTTCACTCGTTATCAGAGACCACCTAGGAATTCCATGGTGCGACGTAGCTTTCTGCCTCCTTGGTTGTTGTATCGTGTGTCTGGCAATCGTACTGCCGGACAGGGTTTCCAGAGAAGTAAAGTCCTGAAAGAGAGAAAAAAATAACAAAGCAGGAAGCCCCTAGTGCGGTTGAGCCGCGTTTTGGGGCGTGCCGTAGTCGTGCCCCTTCACCTATGCCCATGGTATTTTCAATGCGTAATTATGTACGCGTGGCGCGGATTTCACCGTTTGGCTGGGACTGGGGTGGGGGCCGCATTGCTATGTGAGCTCGGAACGTGCCAGGCGGTCTTGCTGCAGATTACTTCAGGTGTGCTTGACGGTGTCCGGGTGTTTAATCGTCGAACTGGTGGATTGCCTGAAGAGGCTGCTTTGTGCTTCTGCTGCGAGGGCTGCAGTGTGCTCCTCCGTGCGGAGAGAGCGCTCTGTGTTTCCATTGACTGTGACGACCCCCCGAGGTCCTGGCATCTTGAGCTTGAGGTATGCATAATGCGGTACCACATTGAATCTCGCAAATGCGGTTCGCCCAAGTAGTGCGTGATAGCCACTGCGGAACGGGACTATATCAAAGATTAACTCCTTGCTTTGGAAGTTATCCGGGGATCTGAAGACCACTTCCAGTGTGACTGAGCCTGTGCAATGGGCGTCTACACCTGGTATGACGCCTTTGAAGGTCATTTTTGTGGGTTTGATCCTTGAGGGGTCTATACCCATTTTGCGCACTGTGTCCTGATAAAGCAGGTCCAGGCTGCTGCCGCCGTCCATAAGGACTCGAGTGAGGTGAAATCCATCGATGATTGGGTCTAGGACCAGTGCGGCGAATCCGCCATGACGGATACTAGTGGGGTGGTCCCTGCGATCGAAGGTGATCGGACAGGAGGACCATGGGTTGAACTTTGGGGTGACTGGCTCCAACGCATATACGTCCCTTAGAGCACGCTTCCGCTCCCTCTTGGGGATGTGGGTTGTGTATATCATGTTCACCGTCCGCACTTGTGCGGGGAACCTTTTTTGTCCTCCGGTGTTCGGCGGCCGGGGCTCCTCCTCGTCATCGCTATGTAACCCCTTATCTTTGTTTTCGGCATTTAACTTGCCGGCCTGCTTGAACACCCAACATTCCCTGTTGGTGTGGTTGGCTAGCTTGTCGGGGGTGCCGTGTATTTGACATGAGCGATCGAGTATACGGTCCAAACTGGACGGGCCCGGAGTGCTTATTTTGAATGCCTTTTTCCGCTGACCAGGTTTAGAGCCTCTGAATCCGGCATTGACTGCCACATCCTCGGTATTGTCGCTGTTGATGCGGCGCTTGTGTTTGTTTCGACGTGACCTGCCATTGCTATCCTTGGTATCCGAAGTACCATGGTTCTTTGATATATTATTGCTGCGAGCCAGCCAGCTGTACTCTCCCGCACAAAAGCGGGTCATGAGTGTCGTCAGGGCTGCCATAGATTTCAGCATTTCCTGGCCAAGGTGCCGAGCAAGCCACTCGTCGCGGATGTTGTGCTTAAAAGCTGCTAGGGCCTCTGCATCCGGACAGTCGACGATTTGATTTTTCTTTGTCAGGAACCGTGTCCAGAATTGCCTGGCCGATTCCTCTGGCTGCTGAATTATGTGGCTCAAGTCATTGGCATCTGGTGGTCGCACATAAGTGCCCTGGAAGTTGTTGAGGAATGCGGCTTCCAGATCTTCCCAACAGCCAATAGATTCTGCCGGTAGGATGTTGAGCCAATGCCGAGCTGGTCCTTTGAGCTTGAGTGGGAGGTATTTGATGGCGTGTAGATCGTCACTGCGGGCCATGTGGATGTGCTGGAGGAAGTCCTCGATCCATACTGCATGATCTGTTGTACCGTTGTATGATTCGATATTTCCGGGTTTGAAACCCTCTGGGATTTGGTGATCGATTACTTCATCTGTGAAGCATAGGGGGTGTGCGGCGCCTCTGTACTGGGCTATGTCGCGACGCAGTTCAAATGAGTCTTGTTTGCTGTGTTCGGCCCGACCGGATTTACTTTTACTATATCCGGCGTGACGGTTATCGTCTCGCGTAGTGACGCGCCCTCGTGATCCGTAGATCGATCTTGCGTGTTTTGCTTTGTCCTCCAATACGTCTCGCAGGTCTAGCGTGTTTCCCCGTGCCTTGACATTTTTATTTGAGTGGCGTCGGGGTGTGGGCTGAGCTTTTAGCTGAAATGCCTCTCTGTCGCGGCCACGAGGTGGCTGATCAGCCGCGTCATATGCTGGAGATGTAGGTTTTAATGCTTCCTCCTCCAGTCGGGGTAGCAACCTGCGCTTTGGGTAACTCTTGGAGGGGCGTTCGAGTTCATATTCCTCGGCCGCAAGGACTTCAGTCCATCTGTCAGCTAGCAAATCTTGATCCGCTTGAAGCTGCTGTTGCTTTTTCTTAAGGCTATTTGCCGTGGCTATAAGCCGGTGCTTGAAGCGCTCTTGCTCGACGGGATCCTCAGGCACGACAAATTCGTCATCGTCGAGGTTTGCCTCGTCTTCGGAGGGAGGCATGTAATTATCATCCTCCGCCTCTCCATCTGCCGCTCTCTCGGGAGGGCTGGCTTCTCCATCCTCCTGCTCTAAATCTTGCTGGAGGGGATTGTCATCATCTTCGGCACTGTCCGGAGTGCTATTATCTCATGTGCCGGTATCACCGCTTTTGCTTTGGCGAGACTTAGAGCGGTGCCGCTGTCGTCGGCGCTTGGGTTGCTTCTTGGAGGGGTCATCCTCCGCTGTCCCGTCGCCATTGCCTTCTTTGGGTGTGTCCACCATGTATATATCATATGATGAGGTGGTTGTCCATTGCCCTGTGGGCAGTGGTTCCTGTTCGTCTCCTGCATCGTCGTCCATACCATCGATGTCTTCGGAGTCAAAGTCGAGCATGTCGGTCAAATCATCGACAGTGGCTACTAAGTGGGTGGTGGGTGGGCGGCGAATTTCTTCGCCATCCGCATCCCAATCCTGCCGGACATAGTTCGGCCAGGACTCTCCTGACAAGGAAAGAGACCTTAATGAGTTCAGTATGTCGCCGAAGGGCGAGTGCTGAAAGATATCCGCGGAGGTGAACTCCATGATCGGCGCCCAGTCGGATTCGATAGGCACGGGCGCAAGCGGTTCGGAGTCCGTGGCCGGGGAAGAATCCGGCAGTTTGGCGTCACGGCTCTCGTGAAGGGTAAGGTCGATACTTGGCTCGATCGCCGCTGAGAATGCGGCCTCCGTGGCGGGGTCTATCCACCCGTCCATGGATGGCGCAATTGGCTCCGAATTGAGGGTCGGAGCGGTTGCCGGTGCGGTCTCCTGAACACTATCCGATGATAGAGCTAAATCATGCTCATCGTGACCGTGCGGCACACTCGGCAGGGGCTCAAATCCGTCGAAGATCAAGTCTCCACGGATATCGGCCATGTAGTTTAAGATTCCAAACATGACCTGGTGGCCAGGGGCGTAACTCTTGATTTGCTCCAGATGGCCAAGCGAGTTGGCCCGCAGTGCGAAGCCGCCGAATACAAAGATCTGTCTG
This sequence comes from Triticum urartu, assembly GCF_056163025.1. Lineage (NCBI taxonomy): Eukaryota > Viridiplantae > Streptophyta > Magnoliopsida > Poales > Poaceae > Triticum > Triticum urartu. Next base: position 191,369,427 of record NC_141878.1, on the reverse strand, counting down.
GGGAGAAAAGTCTCACCCTGGACTGCATCGCTCTCGATGATCAAAGGAGCCATCAAGCCTAACGATGATGACACAGAGGAACTCTCAATAAAAGCACCAATGTCGGTGTCAAAACTGGCAGATCTCGGGTAGGGGTCCCGAACTGTGCGTCTAAGGCGGATGGTAACAGGAGGCCGGGGACACAATGTTTACCCAGGTTCGGGCCCTCTTGATGGAGGTAGTACCCTACGTCCTGCTTGATTGTTCTTGATAATATGAGTAGTACAAGAGTTGATCTACCACGAGATCGAAGAGGCTAAACCCTAGAAGCTAGCCTATGGTACGATTGTTGTTCTTGGTCCTACGGACTAAACCTTCCGGTTTATATAGACACCGGAGGGGGATAGGATTACACAGAGTCAGTTACAAGGAAGGAGATCTATATATCCGTATTGCCAAGCTTGCCTTCCACGCCAAGGAGAGTCCCATCTGGACACGGGACAAAGTCTTCAATCTTGTATCTTCATAGTACAACAGTCCGGCCAAAGGATATAAACCGGCTGTCCGGATACCCCCTAATCCAGGACTCCCTCAGTCGTCCTGTTCATCCAGCCCTCCACGGGGTCCTGTTCATCCAGCCCCAATCGTCTCGATCAATCAGGGTCCTATTCATCCAGAGGCAATACCACGGGGTCCTGTTCATCCGCCCCCACCGGGAACTGTTCATCCAAACCCGCCAGCAACGCTCATTGTTCATCCAGAGGCAGCATCGATCGGCTTCAGTTAGCAGCAGTAGCGAAGGAATTGCTCGATCGGGTTCAGTTAATAGCCATCGATCGATCACTCGGGTTCAGTAACGCGTAGCATACAGTGCAATCGCTCGGGTTCAGTTAGAGCCCAACACCTCGCACCCACGCGCGTGCGTGCACGAGAGAAACGCGCAAACCTCCTTGCATCGCTTGACCCCGACCACCCACCGTAACCGGGAACAACCCGATATTTTCCTCGCCCTCGCTTCTACCACAATTTTTTCCATCTTGGACGGCCCAAAGAATGTCATGCAGCTGCGTCTCCGGCCGACCCAGGACAGAAATCCCATTTTCTGTCATGATTTTTTCATAGAAGTAGGAGCCCACCACATCTATGATGATACCGGGTTTTGTCACAATTATCGTCATAGAAGTGTCATAAGTATGACAGAATTTTTTTTGTTTGGCCCAAAATGTCACGGATGTGTCTTTTTTTGTAGTGTATGCTTCCCTACCATCCCATTATGGGTCCTGACATAGGCCGCTTCAGCCTGGATGATCAGTCCTGCGTTGGTCTCGAGATTGACAGTAGCTGGTCCTTCCCAGAGAATCACTTCTGGTTCAAAGCAAGCGTTTCCAATGCCGACGAGTGGTTGAGCTGAAGTTCATTTCATCGCTTTGTTATTTGTTGTGTGAGAAAAACTTTACTTACTAGAATGTTTTGTTGGAAATGATCTATAATCCAACGTGTATCCTCGTTGTCGTTGTGGGTTAACGACTTGTTGTATGTAATCAATGGTACATTGCGTCCATCAACTCATGCCTGCTAGTGGTGTCCATATGAACAGTGCTAGTGATTTTAGTTCCAAAATTAGATAGTGCTAGTGATTTTTAGCTGCATATTTTGACATATCGCAGTGTTACAAGGTTGACAAATGGCAATGTTACTAGATAAACAAATGTCAATCTTTCCAGTTTGATAAATGGCAACATACCCAAAATGACAGATGCAAATCTTACCCAATTGTTTCTACATGGTTGCACACGGGTCATGCAAAACAATTGTTTGCATTGAAGGGATGCACAAATCCTGCACTACGAGGGAAGACCATAGCTCTCACTTTGCATACGGGTGTTCTATCTAAAACATTTGCGATCAAGAGCTGCAGAAATCCTGCTCGGCACATTTTCCCTTGGCTTCCCAAGGAAGCTGTCGGTTTGCATACGGGTGTTCTAACTAAAACGTTTGCGATGAGTGTTTTATATGTAAATACCATTGACGGATTTTTTCAAAAAAAATCGTTTGATAAGTCTATACATTAAGAGAGAAAAACGCAAGTTCGTTCAAACCATATCTTTCATTCAGTCACACTGCAGTTTTATATTCATATGATCGAGAATTCGAGATACGGTATTAAACCCCAAAAAACTATTTCCGACGACGGCGGAGGCGACGTGCCGCGACATCGTTGTCGTCCTCCGGGATGCCGTTGTTGAAGTCTTCAAGGAAGCATAAAATGTTCTTCACGTGTAAATCAAACATCATGTCATCGCGCGATCGATGCGCGGGGCACGGGAGGACGACAACTGGCGCCGCTGAGAGGTAGCGGTCGCCGGCAGCGTCCCATCCGCTGAGGGGGGCGCGCGCACATGCACGGGCATGGCGGGTGCAGCCAAACGCATGGGGACCGGCGCCGCGGTGGGTGGAGGGGCGCGCACGAGCAGGGGCACGGGCGTGGCGGGTGCAACCAAACGCACGGGGCCCGGTGCCCCGGTGGGTGGAGGAGCGCGCACGGGCACGGGCGCTGGCATGTACATGAGCTCGTGCGACCTCGCTGACGCCCGCGGCTTCTAGCTCTGCGATAGTGCTCGGCGACCAGCCCGTCAATGCTATGGGAATGGTCGCTGGCGCGGACGCGGGGATGGGAGCTGGGGCAGCAACCGCCGCGGCCAGCTCATTCTGGGCCATGTCCATGAGGCCCCATTCCTCCTTATTTTCTATCACCTCCAGCTCAGAGTCGAATTCACCAAACTTGAAGACTAGTGGCAGATGATCATTCTGCGCCATGGCGTTGGTGGAGGTCTGCAGGAGGGAAGGGAATGGGAGGCGAACAGTAAGGCTGCTCGTATTAAACATCGGCTTGGGCGACATTAATGGAGAGGAAGGTGGGCAGCCATTGAAGTCAAAGGGCTCTCTTCCCAGTGAGCCTGCGCAGCGTACAGCTCGCACGCTTCCCGGTGAGTCTGCGCATTGGAGGACAGCTTGCACGCCTCTCGGTCAGCCTGCGCACCGGACTCCGCTCGCACGCCTCCCGTTCAGTCAAGCTCAAGCAGCTGTCCGCACGACACCTCCTATAGCCATTAAAACGAAGACACGTGGTGTCACGTAAATGGTTAACAAAACGCACATGATTTGAATTACACAAACATTTGAGATATTAAAGTGGCAGCTATTTTTTCAAAATGCCTTTGTTGGTTGTAATTCAAGTGCGCCTTCTCTCGAAATGGACACGAAAAATGCCACAGCATGCCGGGTGCCATTCCATGATAGCATGCCAAGTTTCATGAATTTTAGACAGGTTTTGGATTTACTAGAATTTAAAAACAAAGTATCTCAACGTTTTCCCGGCAATCAACGGTGCCCTAGTACTTGAAATTCATTCCCATTTCTTGCATGGGACCTAAGCATGCACCCAAGGACACAAATTTGATTTTTCCACCAATTTATATGCATTAGAGCATGTGCATGTAGTTCAAATTTGAATTATGCACATAAATGCATTGAAAACTCAATTAATGCATAAAAATGTCCAAACGAACCCCGAAAAATCCCAAAAATTGACACAACACTCCTGTTGTTCTATGTTGACACGAGATTTTTTTTGAAAGCAATAGGAGGCAATGGATGTTGTTTCGTCCCCAAAGGTGGGACGTTCCCTACCGAAACCATCAGGCTTGTTGTGAGAAGCTCTGGTTTGCGAGAAGCATATCCTTAAACCCGCCCCTAACAAAAAATTACCACGACATGTTGATGCCGCTCCATGATAGCATGCCAAGTTTCATGAATTTCGGACGAGCTTTGGATTTACTAGAATTTAAAAACCAGGTATCTCAATGTTTGCGGCTGAGTGACCGTGGAGGGTCTTTGACATTCATACCCATTACTTGCATGGGACCTAAGCATGCAACCAAGGGCACAAATTTGAATTTTCAACCAATTTATATGCATTAGAGCATGTGCATGTAGTTCAAATTTGAATTATGCACAGAAATGCATTGAAAAGACAATTAATGCATAAATATGTCCAAACGGACCCCGAAAAATCCCAAAAATTCACACAACACTCCTGTTGTTCTATGCTGGCATGAGAAATTTTTTGAAAGCAATAAGAGGCAACGGATATCGTTTCGTCCCCAAAGGTGGGACGTTCCCCACCGAAACCATTACTCTTGTTGTGAGAAGCTCTGGTTTGTGTGAAGCATATCCCCAAACCTGCCCCAAATGGGACAAAAAAATTTACCACGACACGTTGATACCGCTCCATGATAGCATGCCATGTTTCATGAATTTTAGATGAGCTTTGGATTTACTAAAATTTAAAAAGCAGGTATCTCAATGTTTGCGCCCGAGTGGCCGTGGCAGGGTGTCTGACATTCACTCCCATTTCTTGCATGGGAGCTAAACATGCAACCAAGGGCAGAAATTTGAATTTTCAACCAATTTATATGCATTTGAGCATGTGCATGTAGTTCAAATTTGAATTATGCACATACATGCATTGAAAACTCAATTAATGCATAAAAATGTCCAAACGAACCCCGAAAAATCCCAAAAATTCACACAACACTCCTGTTGTTCTATGTTGACACGAGAATTTTTTTGAAAGCAATAAGAGGCAATGGATCTCGTTTCGTCCCCAAAGGTGGGACGATCCCTACCGAAACCATCACACTTGTTGTGAGAAGCTCTGGTTTGTGTGAAGCATATCCCCAAACCTGCCCCAAGTGGGACAAAAAATTTACCACGACATGTTGATGCCACTCCATGATAGCATGCCAAGTTTCATGAATTTCAGGCGAGCTTTGGATTTACTAGAATTTAAAAACTAGGTATCTCAATGTTTGCGGCCAAGTGACCATGGCAGGGTGTTTGACATTCATTCCCATTTCTTGCATGGGACCTCAGCATGCAACCAAGGGCACAAATTTGAATTTTTAACCAATTTATATGCATTTTAGCATGTGCATGTAGTTCAAATTTGAATTGTGCACATAAATGCATTGAAAACTCAATTAATGCATAAAAATGTCCAAACGAACCCCGAAAAATCACTAAAATTGACACAACACTCCTGTTGTTCTATGTTGACACGAGAATTTTTTTCAAAGCAATAAGAGGCAATAGATATCATTTCATCCCCAAAGGTGGGACATTCCCTAACGAAACCATCAGGCTTGTTGTGACAAGCTCTGGTTTGTGAGAAGCATATCCCCTAACATGCCCCAAATGGGACAAAAAATTTACGACGACATGTTGATGCTGCTCCATGATAGCATGCCAAGTTTCATGAATTTCAAACGAGCTTTGGATTTAGTAGAATTTAAAAACCATGTATCTCAATGTTTGCGGTCGAGTGACCGTGCCAGGGTATTTGCCATTCATTTCCCATTTCTTGCATGGGACCTAAGCATGCAACCAATGGCACGGATTTGTTTTTTCAACCAATTTATATGCATTAGAGCATGAGCATGTAGTTCAAATTTGAATTATGCACATAAATGCATTGAAAACTCAATTAATGTATAAAAATGTCCAAACGAACCCCGAAAAATCCCAAAAATTGACACAACACTCCTGTTGTTCTATGTTGACACTAGAAAAAAATTTGAAAGCAATAAGAGGCAATGGATATCGTTTCGTCCCCAAAGGTGGGACGTTCCCTACCGAAACCATCACGCTTGTTGTGAGAAGCTCTGGTTTGTGTGAAGCATATCCCCAAACCTGCCCCAAATGGGACAAAAAAATTACCATGACATGTTGATGCCGCTCATTGATAGCATGCCAAGTTTCATGAATTTCAGACGAGCTTTGGATTTACTTGAATTTAAAAACCAGGTATCTCAATGTTTGCGGCCGAGTGACCGTGGTAGGGTGTTTGACATTCATTCCCATTTCTTGCATGGGACCTAAGCATGCAACCAAGGGCACAAATTTTAATTTTCAATAAATTTATATGCATTGGAGCATGTGCATGTAGTTCAAATTTGAATTATGCACGTAAATGCATTGAAAACTCAATTAATGCATAAAAATGTCCAAACGAACCCCAAAATATCCCAAAAAATGACACAACACTCCTGTTGTTCTATGTTGACACGAGAAATTTTTTGAAAGCAATAAGAGGCAATGGATATCATTTCGTCCCGAAAGGTGGGATGTTCCCTATCGAAACCATCAGGCTTGTTGTGAGAAGCTCTGTTTGTGAGAAGCATATCCCCAAACCTGCCCCAAATGGGACAAAAAATTTACCACGGCATGTTGATGCCGCTCCATGATAGCATGCCAAGTTTCATGAATTTCAGACGACCTTTGGATTTAGTAGAATTTAAAAACCTGGTATCTCAATGTTTGCGGCCGAGTGACCGTGGCAAGGTATTTGACATTTATTTTCCATTTCTTGCGTGGGACCTAAGCATGTAACCAAGGGCACAAATTTGAATTTTCAGCCAATTTATATGCATTAGAGCATGTGCATGTAGTTCAAATTTGAATTATGCACATAAATGCATTGACAACTCAATTAATGCATAAAAATGTCCAAACGAACCCCGAAAAATCCCAAAAATTGACACACCACTCATGTTGTTCTATGTTGACATGAGAAAATTTTTGAAAGCAATAAGAGGCAATGGATATCGTTTCGTCCCCAAAGGTGGGACGTTCCCTACTGAAACCATCAGGCTTGTTGTGAGAAGCTCTAGTTTGTGAGAAGCATATCCCCAAACCTGCCCCAAATGGGACATGCATTGTTCCCTCTCGGAACCACGAGGCTTCTAGTGAGTTGCTTCGGTTTGTGAGGGGCGTGTGTCCAAACTTTTGTCAAACATGCCAATTTTTTGGAATTAAAATGCCATGTCACTCCATGCTTAACTGTGTCATAGCCGTAGACCAATATGTTTGAAAATTCTTTCCAATTTACTGCACATGGAATTAAATCGCACACAAGTACACAAAATATGAGTTTTCAAACCGTTATGGTTAGTCGTTGCATGTACATGTAGTTGAAATTTCAATTATGGTCATTAAATGGCTAGAAAATCACTTAAATGTCTGAAAAGGTCAAATGACCACACAAATGACCACTGGAATTTTCTAAAATTTGACATGACAGCTAATAAAAAATGTCTTCAACATCACACACAGTTGTTTTTTAGGAACCTTTTGCGATGAAAATATCTGGGTCTATTTAAGTCTCCCTCCTTAAGCTTCGCCGGCTCGCCTGCTCCAGTGTCGGCAACCCCGAATCAACGAATCCCGATCCTCATTGCCGCACCTCCTTCTTGCAAAGATGATGCCATGGAAATGCTTCCTGAAGGCCCATACGATGGCCGCGTCGCCCCTCCGAGCGCCGCCGCCTGCGCCGAGAGCGTGGCCGCCTACGCCGAGAGTGCCACCGCATCTACATTGAGCGCGGCCGCTTCCACCGAGAGGGCAGCTGCAGCAGCCGAGATGGCTACAACAGCTGCTGCGATGGCGACTGCAAACACCGAGAGCACTCGAGCTGCCGTCCTGGCCCGGGTCGAGGCCATCCACGCCAAGATCGAGGATGCACACGCCAAGATATTCCAGGCCACATCGGACTCCAGCATGCAACCCACGTCCAAAAAGGCGGCGGTGGCCATGGAGCACCTGCTTCCTCATGAGGTCGCCGAGCGGGAGCTGGAGATGCGGGAGGCGGTGGAGATCAAGGAGCGCCGGGCGGAGGAGTTGCGCGTGGCCGAGGTCGTGGTAGAGAAGAGTCTGTCTGTTGAGGAATCGGTGGTGGAGTACCAACGCGAGCTCTAGCGCAGCCACTACTATGAGTACTACAACGTTGAGGGTGGTGCCGAGGACGCGGTCGACTTCAGTAGGGGGCGCGGAGTCCACCAACGGCGACATGTCGCCAGGACAAGTCATCGACGTCTCATCTCACGGTGATGCATAGGCTGGTCTTTTGTTAGAGCAATGTTTAGGTCAACTGGCTCTGTTTAATTACTAAAATTGCTCGATTTAGTAAGTGTGGTCTGTCTGCTGTACGCTCTTTTGTGTGCCCAAATTAGCAAGCGATGTTAAATTATGCAATGACGTACCCGGGGTAATTTCCACCAAAATTTGAATTATCAAACTCATCCCATGCGCGTAAAGCAGAAGAATCGTTTGTGATGAACACAATCGTTCAAAGTGAATGGTCTGGCGGCACCACGCGCAAAGTTCTCGCATCCTACCGCCGGGGTCGCCATGGTCTTCTTCAAAGACCTCTCCAGCGGTTCCTCCTCTGGCGACGACTCCTTCACCACCCGGGTATGCCTCTCTTCTCTCTCTCGGGCTATGACTTGGAATGAAGGATTTTTACCCAGCGGTCGATTTGAGTCATTTCTTCCTCTTGTAGCTCCCTAGGACCATTAGTGGCAACGAATGGAGCGGGGTGGCTGAAGATCTATCTGCTCGTTGTCACCATCAATCTCCATGCGTGAAGCTAGTTGCGTTTGAATCTATGGATAGTGGGAGGAAGTTTCTGGCATGTGCAGAGAAGGTTAGACCATCTTTCATTGTTACAAATCATTTGTTAGATGTGATTCAGCCACTGTCACGGTCCCAACCCATTCAGACCATACCTTCAACCAAACGCATGCTAAGACAGTGTCACAGTTTGTACCTAGTATCTTAAATTATTGCCATCTCATTAGCGGTGCCATTAGAAAATTATTTGCCACCGCTTCAGTAGTTTGTGTAGCCAACTTTGGTCCACACATCCGAGCAGCCAAGCAGTAAAATACTAAATCTTTATTGCACGAAGGAACTGGGCCGGAGCAACTACGTGCTCCGGAGTCCAGGTCCCTGATTTTTTTTCGATGCATCGGCTCGCCAATGCAGGGCACCAGTGCGAGATGTAGCAACAGTTGTCTTTACCCCAGTTTTGGCATACATAGTGGACAACCTTAGTGCTATTAGTTCTATGTTACTAAATTTGTGCATGTACACACCTGTTAGTATCAATTTTTTGTCATCCAAACACTGTCGCTATGCTATTGTAGTTATATTTACCTTCCTCATAAAATGTTCGATTTGTTTGTTATTTATTGTACATGATTAAGAACTTGTAGCATTGTTGTAGTTAATTATAGCTTCTGATGTTCCAGAATTTGTTTGTTGTCTTAGTAGTAATTAATTCATTTGCACATTGATCTTTTTGAGAAGATATGTCATAATTAACATGTTTCTTTAGTTTTTCAAAATAAGCATTGGTGATTTTCTATGTTGCTATAAACCCATTTCCCCTACAATTGTTACTGATCTAGTTTTAAATATTATAGGATGAACGAAAGTGTTCTTACTTGGAGTGGTTTGATCAAGAGTGGCCACAGTCTTTGAAGATGTTCCTAGCGAAGCTTTGGAGCATGTATGAGGAAGAGAACAAACATAGGCTTAGAGAAACTGTTGTCAACGCTGAAGAATATTTGAAGATGTGGGATAAAAAGAGGAAGGTGGAGAATGAGCTCAGATTTTTTAAATCAGGCTTTGCTAAGATAGTGTTGGCAAAGGAGGAGGCACTTTCCCAGTTGGTCAGTGCAAAACAGGTTCTTACTGAACTGAAAGCAGAGGTGGATAAGACGAGCCTGGATGATCCTGATTAGGGAAATAATATATTGTTCTTATGAAGTTGGACTAGCTATATGTTGTACTATGCTATTTTCATGTAGCTATCGTACTATGATGTTATAATATATTTATGTGCCTGATATGAAATTGGCAAACAACTGTTCGATATGAAATGTGAATATGCGTAATACTAGAATTATTAATTGTAAACTAATAAACCTGCTAAATGTGTCATGGACCTTTGCAAACAGTTTTAGCAGTAAAAGAGTTTGCGATGGATAGCCCAATGCCACACATTTTTCTTCATCAAATCGTGTGTGATGTAGTTGATAAAAGAAAATAGTTAACCAAGGCAGACCGTGTGTGATAGTTACACCTTTCACACACGAGCCTACACATAAAACTGTGTGGGATGTACATACGAACGGAAACGCTTTCCCTGGATTGACTGTGTGGGATGTACATAAGAACGGAAATGTATTCCTTGGATTGACTGTGTGTGATATACATACCTAGGGAAATGTTTTTCTGGGATTCACCGTGTGGGATGTACATACCTACGGAAATGTTTTTCTGGGATTCACCTTGTGGGATGTACATACCTAAGGAAATGTTTTTCTAGGATTCACCATGTGGGATGTACATACCTACGGAAATGTTTTTCTGGGATTCACCCTGTGGGATGTACATACCTACGGAAATGATTGGGTTTTGATGCCTCACCCGATCGCACACGGCCCCAGCCTGTGTCCCAGGAGGGCCTATGCCTGACGATTTCTGGGTTGTGTGGAAAGGACCCCCCTATCGCCCACACTCACTTGGCGACGGTTCCAAATGCCGCCGCGGAAAGGGGTTAACAACCGTTTGTATAGCACCGACGCGTACTAGTGACTAAAGACTGTAAAGAGAGAGGCAAAATACATTCTGGTTGCTGGAGAAGGTGAAGCGGAATGCCCACATTGTGCCCTCCGCCATGTGTAATGCGCGCATGACTCTAGGCCAACCCCTTGTGATGGCTGCCCATCCATCCTTCACTGTCTTCATTATGACTTCTCGATGCTCATTGTAGTCTGGATGAAATACTTGAACCTTCATTGCGTGTCCACCAATCATATACTTTGCGAGGTAATCTTGAGTGAACTACTTCGGGAACCACTGGGAACGAAAAAGATTCAGACATTGTTGTCTAACAACTCATTTTGGGCAGTAAAAAGAGAAGGTTGCAGAGTTTGTAGTTACCATCCTACAGCTCACTGTTGTGTTGGATAGAGCATAAACAAATAATTTGCTTGCCACCATTCGTATGTTTTTCCTAATAATCCTTATCAGTTTCCTCACTTGATGCTTGTTCATGAATATCTCATTGCCCCATACGCAAAAAGGGTCGATGAGTGGATCCTTGCCAAGGTCATATATACCTACAAGATACAAGTCAATATTAGAAACTAACAAGCGTCCAGGCCTGGATCTATATGCACTACATTATGGAATGACGGGGGAAGTACAAGCCGAGGGATGAAGCTAAACTTGGCAGAAAATGGTGGCCACTCCCGTTGTTGTCCTGCATAAGTAGTGGAAAGGCATGATAAGTACAACAACCTTAACATCAAACAAATATAGCAAAGGTAAACAACATCATCTCCAAATGATAGCTTGAATGTGTTGGTTTCAGCATGTTGTTAAAGCAGATATAAAATGGAAGGCAATGTTACCGACAACAGGCTTAACAGCCATCAAATATTGCAATTCAAACTGGTATTGTTGAAAATGAATAGAACGCAGGTAATGCTAAAACATCACACTGGATAAATGTGTAAAACTAAAATAAAGGGCATGTGTTAACTACACCAGGAATAACTGGAACCAAATATAGCCGTTCAAACTGGTATTGATGTAGTCGAGCGGCACAGTTTCGACTTGCACATAATGAACAACACATTGTGAATGACTAAAATAAACAAGGCATAAATGACCAGTATAACAACCAAATATATCCATTGAAAACTGTACAGAGTCTCACTACAACCAACCTAACAAGCAAATACAGATAAACATGGCATATGCTTGAAAACTAGACAAATGCTCACTGCAACCAACCTAACAACTAGATAAAGATAAACAAGGCATCTGCTTGATAACTGGACAAATGCTAAAAAAGCAACTAACAACCAAATACAGATAAACAAGGCATCTTCTTGATAACTGGACAAATGCTAAAAAAGCAACCTAACAACCAAATACAGATAAACAAGGCATCTGCTTAATAACTGGACAAATGCTCACTGCAACCAAACTAAGAACCAAATACATATAAACAAGGCATTTGCTCGATAACTGGAAAAATGCTCACTCCAACTAACCTAACAACCAAATACAGATAAACAAGGCATCTACTCACTATAAACAACCAAATATAGCCATTCGTGAAACCGAAGTGGACAATTCATACTTAAACATCACATAGCCCTATTGAACAATACATTTTTGCATAACTGAAATAATTAAATACGGCACAGTTAAAGCACCGCACAGCAAATGCTACTACAACAAAGGGTACGGGTTGGCAAGCTAGAAAAGGTAAGATTTGCTGATAGAATGTTGCCTCACATTTCATGGACGGGATCCTTCTAGTTGGAAGAGCACAAACCCATGGTGCGCTCTCTGATGTCACAGATGGGCCATTTCACCTTGGAAGAACCTTCGTGGGTGCCCTCCTCGTGGTCGTGGTCATGGTTGATGAGATTTGACTTGGCAATTGAGGATCCCAAGCTGCCACCATAGAACGTGTCCTTCAGAAATGACAAAATGGGCTCGATGGCGTATAAAGCTTGCAAATCCTTGACCGCTTGGCGGAGGAGATCAGCGGTAGGGCCGTCGAAGAGATCGACGGTGGTTGAACCAGAGGGGTTGGGGATGGACCACTTAACCTGTGACACGGCCCACGTGAAGTCATCGATGTGGATGAGCTTGATGTCATAGCCAGCTTTCCCGAGATACAATAATACGCTAGCCCACTGACATGAAGCCTTCGGCATGGCAACGTAGTCAACGTCTTCGCCGGCTTCCGTGGCGACGTATTGCTCCGGGATCGATAGGTCGGGGCGAACGGCGGCCACCTCACCAGCGTTCGCCGGAGAGGCCATGATAAACCTCTTCTTGGCTGAATGCTCCTCGGGCTCCCCGGGATACGTGGTCGAGCTTAGGCTGCGACATTCTGGAGCAGGGGATGTGGATCTAGTGGGGAGGGACACCGCAGGCCTCATCTAAAAACTCAGGGGAGTGGGGCGATGGTATGGGAATCACTGTGTAACCTAAACTTTATTATCTAAGCTAGGAGGAACGGGCAGACCAGCAGGGGTTGGCGGCGGCGGCCGCGAGCTAGGGTTCGAGGGGGGAGGGGCAAGTGGGGGACTATGGAGGGGGGGTTGGTGTTTGAGGATACGCCGCGGCTACTAAAATTTTTAGTAATGGTGGGTGGAGATGGTGGTGGATGAGGGAGGGCGACGGTTCAAATGCCTCGGCTACTGCAATTTTACTATAAGGTCGGTGCTGGAGGAGTGTGGGCAATGGTTGAAGTATGACGGCTACTAAAATTTGGTTAAAGGAATTGATGCGGGGTGGGAGTGCCCAAGATCGCGCACGGTCCAATAACAATATGCGTGTATGATAATAAGGAAAAATGGCGCGGAACCGCCGATTTTTGCAACGCTCAAGGCGGGTAGTTTGTTTATATATTTCTAGCTAGCTAGTCTATCACACACGGTTCGTCCTAATTTCAAAATAAACATACCCGCCTTTAGCTTGCACAGGTGGTGGTTTTACACTGCACTTGCATCGCACACGGTTAAGCCAGTACCTCCACCCGTTGCTCGCGCTTACGCGGTCGTGGTGATTTTACAACGCACTTGCACCGCACACGGTTGAGCCAGTACCTCCACATTTGCTCGTGCTTGCATAGGCGTGGTGATTCACAGCGCACTTGTGTCGCATACGGTTAAGATATTATACCCATGTCCGTTGAGCATCATCAGACTCTTTGCAACAAAAAATAACATTAGAGAGGGTGAGAAGACAGACACACCAGTGATGTCGCTTGAAGCTACGTCGATATTTCCCCAAATAGGAAGGGATGATGCAGCACAACGGCGATAGATATTTCCCTCAGATATGAAACCAAGGTTATCAAACCAGTAGGATAACCAAACAACACAACATAAATAGCCCCTGCACACAAATAACAAATACTTGCAACCCGACGTGTTAAAGGGGTTATCAACCCCTTTCGGGTAACGGTGCCAGAAATGGGTGCATTGATGGGAGAAAGTTGTAAATATTGATAGATCGAACGCCAAATAAAATAAATTACAGCAAGGTATTTTTGGGTTTTTTGTTTAGTAGATCTAAAAATAAAAGCAAATAAAAATAGATCACAAAGGAAAATATATGAGAAAGAAGACCCGGGGGCCGTAGGTTTCACCAGTGGCTTCTCTCGAGAAAAATAGCAAATGGTGGGTAAGCAAATTACTGTTGGGCAATTGAGAGAACTTCAAATAATTATGACGATATCCAGGCAATGATCATTATATAGGCATCACATCCATGATTAGTAGACCGACTCCTGCCTGCATCTACTACTATTACTCCACACATCGACCGCTATCGAGCATGCATCTAGTGTATTAAGTTCATGGAGAAACGGAGTAATGCAATAAGAACGATGACATGATGTAGACAAGATCTATCTATGTAGTGATAGACCCCACGTTTTATCCTTAGTAGCAACGATACATACATGTCATTTCCCTTTCTGTCACTGGGATCAAGCACCCTAAGATAGAACCCACTACAAAGCACCTCTTCCCATTGCAAGATAAATAGATCAAGTTGGCCAAACAAAACCAAAATATCGGAGAAGAAATACGAGGCTATAAGCAATCATGCATATATGAGATCAAAGAAACTCAAATAACTTTCATGGATATAAAAAGATAGATCTGATCATAAACTCAAAGTTCATCGGATCCCAACGAACACATGCAAAAGAGTTACATCATATGGATCTCCAAGAGACCATTGTATTGAGAATCAAGAGAGAGAGAGAGGGAGAGAGAGAGAGATGAAGCCATCTAGCTACTAACTACGGACCCGAAGGTCTACAAAGAACTACTCACACATCATCGGAGAGGCACCAATGGAGGTGGTGAACCCCATCCGAGATGGTGTCTAGATTGTATCTAGTGGTTCTTGACTCTGTGGCAGCTGGATGAATATTTCGTTGACTCCCCCAGGGTTCTGGGATTTTTGGGGTATTTATAGAGCAAAGAGGTGGTCTGGCGGACACCCGAGGTGGGCACAACCCACCAGGGCGTGCCTGGGCCTCCTGGCGCGCCCTGGTGGGTTGTGCCCCCTCGGGGCACTCCCCAGGCGCATCCAGGGCCCGTTGTGTTCCTTTTGGCCCATAAAAATTCTTCGTACAATTTCTTGGCATTTGGACTCCGTCTGATATTGATTTTCTACGATGTAAAAAACACGGAAAAAACAGGAACTCGCACTTGGCACTATGTCAATAGGTTAGTATCAAAAAATGATAGATACGTTGGAGACGTATCAGCATCCCCAAGCTTAACTCCTACTCATCCTGGAGTAGGTAAGTGATAAAAACAGAATATTTGATGTGGAATGCTGCCTAACATGTCTTATCATATTGTTTTATTTATAGCATGGACAATTGGACTTTTAGTTGTTCAAATCAATAGTCTAGTTTTGACATGATAAGTTAGATACTCAAGCATATCAACAAGCAACCATGTCTTTCAAAATATCAATGCTAAAATAAGTTATCCCTAGACCATCATGCTCAAACATTGATCCATTCATGAAACACAGTCGAATATTAGCTACACCCAATACTTATGTACGATCAAATTGCCTCCTAGTTGGTGATTTTATAAGAGAAGATGGAGACTCAAAAATAAAAGTTGCATAAAGCAAAAGAAAGGCCCTTCGCAGAGGGAAGTAGGGATTTGTAGAGGTGCTAGAGCTCAAAGCGAAAAACTTAGAGATAACTAAAAACATTTTGGTAGGTGTATCCATCCCACCAATGAAAACTACTTAGAGTTCCCAATACTTTCCATGCATAGATATATCATAGGCGGTTCCCAAACAGAAAATAAAGTTTATTCCTTTTCCACCATACTTTCACTTTCCATGGCTAGCCGTATCCATGGTTTCCCTCCATACCAACACTTTCCAAGGAATTTATTATTTGACACCATAAAGTAAATTTATTTTTTTGCATTTCGAGACTGGGCATCCCTAATACCTTTGCCTTACTCTCGTGCAATGACAAGTGAATAAACACCCATCTTGAGAATAACACATCTAGCATGAAAAATATTAGCCACCCATCACCGCTCCGCGAGCGAAACAAACACACAAAAGAGAAGTTTATTTTGAAAATTTGAGATGGCACATGCAAATTTGCTTAGAACGGCAAAAGAATACCGCATATAGGTTGATATAGTGGACTCATGTGGCAAAACTGGGTTAAAGGTTTTTGTATGCACAAGTAGTGATCATACTTAGTTCAAAATGAAGGCTAGCAAAAGATTGGGAAGCGACCAACTAAGAAACAGATAATCTCATAAGCAAGCATTAAGCATAATTAACACCGAATAATGCACCATAAGTAGGATATAATTCATTGGATGACTATTGACTTTTGTACTTGCATAGGGAATCACAAACCTTAACACCAATATTCTTACTAAAGCATAATTACTCACCAACATAACTCACATATCACATCATCATATCTCAAAACTATTACTAAGAATCAAGTTTATTTTTTCCAATGATCTTCATGAAAGTTTTTATTATATCCTTCTTGGATATCTATCACTTTGGGACTAATTTTCATGTATTGCTTTTGACAAGCTCCAACAAATATAAGTGAAGATCATGAGCATAATAAAATTTTCTTTCTCTCAAATTAATTTAAGTGAAGCATGAGATAATTTCTTGAAAATTTTACTAACTCTCAAATAAATCTATGTGAAGCAAGAGAGCCTTTCTTCAAAAATACTAAAGCACACCGTGCTCAAAAAGATATAAGTGAAGCACTAGAGCAAGTCCATAGCTCATAAAAATTTAAGTGAAGCATAGAGAGCAATTCTAACAAGTCATGACATAATTTTGGCTATCTCAAATAGGTGTGTCCAGCAAGGATTGATGACTTAAAACACAAAATAAAACAAGCAAAGACTCATATCATACAAGACGCTCCAAGCAAAACACATATCATGTGACGAATAAAAATATAGTTTCGAGTAAAATACCGATGGTCGTTAGAAGAAAGCGGGGATGCCACTCGGGGGCATCCCCAGGCTTAGTTGGTTGCTCATTTTTGGATAATAGCTTGGGATGCCGGGGCATACCCAAGCTTAGGCTCTTCCATCCTTCCTTCATCCATCGTAAGATAACCCAAAACTTGAAAACTTCAATCACACAAAACTCAACAAAACATTCATGAGATCCGTTAGTATAAGAATAATAAATCACTACTATAAGTGATGTATCAAACCAATTCATATTTTGTTTTTGTATTATATCTACTGTATTCCAACTTTTCTATGGCAAAAATTCATCAAATAAAACCATAGAGCCATCAAAATAAGCACACAACACAAAGAAAATAGAATCTGTCAAAACAGAACAGTCTGTAGCAATCTGACTATTTCGAATACCTATGTAACTCCACAAATTCTGAAAATTAGGAAGACCTGATCAATTTGTATATTTATCTACTGCAAGTAGAATCAGTATTTTATCGCTCTCTGGTAAAAGTTGAAAATTAATTTTGTGAGCGTAAAATTTTCTGCTTTGTTAGCAAGATCAAACAACTTTCACCCAAGAAGATCCTAAAGGCTTTACTTGGCACAAACATGAATTAAAACATAAAAAGACACAATCATAACAGTAGCATAATTGTGCTAACAATCAAGAATAGGAAGCAAAAAGCAAAAAATAAAATTTATTCGTTGGGTTGCCTCCCAACAAGCGCTATAGTTTTACGCCCTTAGCTAGGCATAAAGCAAGGATCTGATAAGTCTCCAACGTATCTATAATTTTTGATTGTTCCATGCTATTATATTATCCATCTAGGATGTCTTATATGCTAATTTATATGATTTTTGGGACTAACCTATTAACCTAGAGCCCAGTGTCAGTTTATGTTTTTTTTCCTTGTTTTTGAGTATCGCAGAAACGGAAAATCAAACGGAGTCCAATTGACCTAAAATTTCACGGAGATCATTTTTCGACCACAAGAAGCCCACGGAGTACTAGAGATGGGCCAGAAGAGTCCCGAGGACACCATGAGGGTGGGGGCGCGCCCTACCCCCCTGGGCGCGCCCCTACCTCGTGGCCGCCTCGGAGACCCCCCCTGACTTGTCCCCGACGCCAACACCTCTTATATATACAGAAACCTCCAGAAAATAACCTAGATCAGGAGTTCCGCCGCCGCAAGCCTCTATAGCCACTGAAAACCAATCTAGACCCGTTCCGGCACCCTGCCGGAGGGGGGGAATCCCTCTCTGGTGGCCATCTTAATCATCCCGGCGCTCTCCATGATGAGGAGGGAGTAGTTCACCCTCGGGGCTGAGGGTATGTACCAGTAGCTATGTGTTTGATCTCTCTCTCTCTCTTGTGTTCTTGATTTGAAACGATCTTGATGTATCGTGAGCTTTGCTATTATAGTTGGATCTTATGATGTTTCCCCCCCTCTACTCTCTTGTAATGGATTGAGTTTTCCCTTTGAAGTTATCTTATCGGATTGAATCTTTAAGGATTTGAGAACACTCGATGTATGTCTTGCATGTGGTTATCTGTGGTGATAATGGGATATCACGTGATCCACTTGATGTATGTTTTGGTGATCAACTTGCGAGTTCCGTGACCTCATGAACTTTTGCATAGGGGTTGGCACACGTTTTCGTCTTGACTCTCCGGTAGAAACTTTGGGGCACTCTTTGAAGTTCTTTGTGTTGGTTGAATAGACGAATCTGAGATTGTGTGATACATATCGTATAATCATACCCACGGATAATTGAGGTGACATTGGAGTACCTAGGTGACATTAGGGTTTTGGTTGATTTGTGTCTTAAGGTGTTATTCTAGTACGAACTCTAGGATAGATTGAACGGAAAGAATAGCTTCGTGTTATTTTATTACGGACTCTTTAATAGATCGACCAGAAAGGATAACTTTGAGGTGGTTTCGTACCCTACAATAATCTCTTCGTTTGTTCTCTGATATTAGTGACTTTGGAGTGACTCTTTGTTGCATGTTGAAGGATAGTTATATGATCCAATTATGTTATTATTGTTGCGAGAACTTGCGCTAGTGAAAGTATGAACCCTAGGCCTTGTTTCCTAGCATTGCAATATTGTTTTCGCTCACTTTTAGCATTAGTTACCTTGCTGTTTTTATATTTTCAGATTACAAAAACCTATATCTACCATCCATATTGCACCTGTATCACCATCTCTTCGCCGAACTAGTGCACCTATACAATTTACCATTGTATTGGGTGTGTTGGGGACACAAGAGACTCTTTGCTATTTGGTTGCAGGGTTGTTTGAGAGAGACCATCTTCATCCTATGCCTCCCACGGATTGACAAACCTTAGGTCATCCACTTGAGGGAAATTTGCTACTGTCCTACAAACCTCTGCACTTGGAGGCCCAACAACATCTACAAGAAGAAGGTTGTGTAGTAGACATCAGGATCTAAGTTTTGTCATCTTTGGTTCAAGATCCATAAGATGCCCTCATGATTGATTCATAAGGTGGCTTAATTATAGTTCTAGGAAAGTGTTCCATACCCTTCCTCAAAGGAAATTGGAACTTAATATTGCCTTCTTTCATATCAATCACAGCACCGATAGTGCGTAAAAACGGTCTACCAAGAATAATTGGACAAAACATATTGCAATCAGTATCAAGAACTATAAAATCTATGGGAACATAATTCCTATTTGTAAGAATAAGAACATCATTAATTGTTCCCATAGGCTTTTTAATAGTAGAATCCGCCAAGTGCAAATCCAAAGAACATTATTCAAGATTAGTAAGACCACGCACATCACATAAAGATTTCGGAATTGTAGAAACACTAGAACCCAAGTCACACAAAGAAAAACACTCATAATTTTTAATCTGGACTTCGATAGTAGGTTCCCATTCATCATGCAATTTTCTAGGAATTGAAACTTCTAATTCTAATTTTTCTTCAAGATCTTTCATCATAGCATCAACAATATGTTTAGTAAAAGCTTTATTTTGTTCATAAGCATGGGGTGAATTTATCATGGATTGCAACAAAGAAATACAATCAATCAAAGAGCAACTATCATAGTTAAAGTCTTTGTAATCCAAAAGACTGGGCACATCACTAGTTAAAGTTTTGACCTCTTCAAACCCACTTTCATCAATTTTCTCAACAAGATTTTCACCCTCTGAAATATTGGGACGCCTTCTACCTAAAGTTGACTCTTCTCCAGTCCCTTTTTCATCAATCTTAACTTTACTAAACAAAGAATCAATAGAAGAAACACCAATCATTTTAAGATGTGCATCACTTTTGCGATAGAAATCACTAGAAAATGCTTTTTCTAATAATTCTATTTTAGCGGTTCTTTCCTTACTTTCATCCATAGAAATATAAAGGGCTTTAATTGATTCATCCACTTTAGGTACAAAAACTTTCATCTTGAGATTTTCCACATCATGAGCAATTGTATCAACACTTCTAGACAAATCATCAATCTTACTCAACTTTTCTTCTATGGAAGTGTTGAAAACTTTTTGAGTGTTGATAAATTCTTTAATATTATTCTCAAGATCAAAGGTGTTCCCATTATTATTATAAGATTGATTTCCATAGGAATTACCATAAATATTAGAGGAATTACTAGGAAAAGGCCTAGGATTAAAATTACCTCTATAAGCATTGTTGTTGAAATTATTTCGAGAGATAAAATTCACATCTATGGCATCATGATAACCCACAAGTATAGGGGATCGCAACAGTTTTTGATAAGTAAGAGTGTCGAACCCAACGAGGAGCTAAAGGTAGAACAAATATTCCCTCAAGTTCTATTGACCACCGATACAACTCTACGCACGCTTGACGTTTGCTTTACCTAGAACAAGTATGAAGCTAGAAGTACTTTGTAGGTGTTTTCGGAAAGGCTTACAAGAAAGTAAAGAGCACAAAAATAAAACTAGGGGCTGTTAAGGTAAATAAGCAACTAAAGTAAATATAGCTAGTGTGGAAAAGTGGTGGTAGGAGTTGCGAAATTGCCCCTAAGAAATTGACTACTTTACTAGACCGATAGCAAGTATTATGTGGGAGAGGCCACTGCTAGCATGTCATCCCTGACTTGGAATTCTATGCACTTATTATTGGAACTATTAGCAAGCATCCGCAACTACTAATGTTCATTAAGGTAAAACCCAACCATAGCATTAAGATATATTGGTCCCCCTTCAATCCCGTATGCACCAATTTCTATGCTAGATTGAAGCTTTTGTCACTCTTGCCCTCCAATACATAGTCCTATCAACATACAACTAACCCTATGGTGTGATCCACGCGCGCAATCATATGACCACAAGAAAATTAAATCAATCATAGCAATTCATCAACCATCGATAGGACAATGAAAATCTACTCAGACATCATAGGATGGCAACACATCATTGGATAATAATATGAAGCATAAAGCACCATGTTCAAGTAGAGGGTACAACGGGTTGCGGGAGAGTGGACCACTGTAGATATAGGGGGGAAGGTGATGGAGATGTTGGTGAAGATGGCGGAGGTGTTGGTGAAGATCGCGGTGATGATGATGGCCCCCGGTGGCACTCCGGTGCCACCGGAAGCGAGGGGGAGAGAGCCCCTCCTTCTTCTTCTTCCTTGACCTCCTCCCTAGATGGGAGAAGGGTTTCCGCTCTGGTCCATGGCCTCCATGGCACGGGAGGGGCGAGAGCCCCTCCGAGATTGGATCTGTCTCTCTGTTTCTGCGTTATCAGATTCTTCCCTTTCACCGTTTCTTATATTCCCGGAGATCCGTAACTCCGATTGGGCTGAAATTTTGACACGATTCTATCCGGAAATTAGCTTTCTTGCGGCGAAAGAAGGGAACCAACCGCCTTACAGGGTGGCCACGAGAGTCAGGGGCGCGCCCCCTACCTCATGGACCCCTCGAGCATCGTCTCGCGTGGATTCTTCTTCCCAAAAATCATATATATTCCAAAAAAATCTCTGTCAGTTTTTATTCCGTTTGGACTCCGTTTGATATGGATATTCTGCGAAGCAAAAAACATGCAACAAACAGGAACTGACACTGGGCACTGGATCAATATGTTAGTCCCAAAAATAGTATAAAAAGTTGCCAAAAAGTATATGAAAGTTGAATAATATTGGCATGGAACAATCAAAAATTATAGATACGACGGAGACGTATCACATCACTATTTTGCTCAATCAAAGTAGATAAAGGCATATCATTAACACCAATAGGATCACTTCTACTAGCAACCAATTTCATAAGAGCATCAGCTTTTTCACTCAAAGAAGAAATTTCTTCAACCGAATTAACTTTTTTACTAGTAGGAGCCCTTTGGTATGCCATTGCGAATAATTTGCCATAATATTATCAAGCAATTTGGTGGCTTCACCCAAAGTAATTTCCATAAAAGAACCACCTACGGCGGAATCTAAAAGATTACGAGAAACGAAATTCAACCCCGCATAAAAAATTTGTATGATCATCCAAAGATTTAACCCATGAGTTGGGCAATTCCTTAGCATCATTTTCATCCTTTCCCAAGATTGTGCAACATGATCATGTTCAAGTTGCTTGAAATTCATGATCTGGGTTCTAAGGGAAATAATTTTTGCGGGAGGAAAATACTTAGTGATAAAAGCATCTTTGCACTTATTCCAAGAATCGATACTATTGGGAGGCAAAGAAGAGAACCAATTTTTTGCAGAATCACGCAAAGAAAACAAAAATAATTTCATCTTGACCACATCATTGTCCACATATTTTTTCTTTTGCATATCACATAATTCCACGAAGGTATTAAGATGGGACGTGACATCCTCATTAGGAGTACCGGAAAATTGGTCTTTCATAACAAGATTCAGCAAAGCAGTATTAATATCACAAGTCTCCGCACTAGTGGCAGGAGGAGCAAGCGGAGTGCCAATAAAATCATTGTTGTTGGTATTTGATAAATCACATAACTTGGTGTTCTCTTCAGTCATGATGACTACACAACAAGATTGCACTCAAAAACCGATCCGGCAAGAAAACGGCGAATGGAAAAAGAGAGGCGAATAAAACGGCAAATTTTTGTGAAGTGGGGGAGAGGAAAATGGAAAATAATATAAATTGCAAGGATATGAGATTTGTGATTAGGAACCTGGTATATGTTGAAGATCCCCCCCCCCCGACAATGGCGCTAGAAATTCCTTTTGATGTCGCTTGAAGCTACGTCGGTATTTCCCCAAAGAGGAAGGGATGATGCAACACAGCGGCGGTAGGTATTTCCTTCAGATATGAAACAAGGTTATCAAACCAGTAGGAGAACGAAGCAACACAACGTAAACAGCCCCTGCACACAAATAACAAATACTAGCAACCCGATGTGTTAAAGGGGTTGTCATTCCCTTTCGGGTAACGGTGCCAGAAATTGGTGCGTTGACGGGAGAAAGTTGTCAATATTGATGGATCAAACGCCAAATAAAATAAATTGCAGCAAGGTATTTTTGGGTATTTGGTTTAGTAGAAATAAAAATAAAAGCAAATAAAAATAGATCGCAAAGGCAAATATATGAGAAAGAAGACCCGATGGCCGTAGGTTTCACTAGTGGCTTCTCTCGAGAAAAATAGCAAATGGTGGGTAAAACAATTACTGTTGGGAAATTGATGGAACTTCAAATAATTATGTTGATATCCAGGCAATGATCATTATATAGGCATTGAGGGAGTCCTGGACTAAGGGGTCCTCAGGCGTCCGGCCTGCTATCTATGGGCCGGACTGATGGGCTGTGAAGATATGAAAGCCGAAGACTACACCGTGTCCGGATTGGACTCTACTTGGCGTGGAAGACAAGATTGGTGACCAAAGATTCCTTCTCATGTAACCGACTCCGTGTAAACCATAGATCCCCTCAATGTCTATATAAACCGAAGGGGATAGTCCAGAACGGACATCACATATACTCATTACCATACCCACATAGGCTAGACTTCTAGGGTTTAGCCATTACGATCTCGTGGTAGATCCACTCTTGTAACACTCATATTCATCAATATCAATCAAGCAGGACGTAGGGTTTTACCTCCATAGAGAGGGCCTAAACCTGGGTAAACATTGTGTCCCCCGTCTCCTGTTACCATCGATCCTAGACGCACAGTTCAGGACCCCCTACCCGAGATCCGCCGGTTTTGACACCGACATTGGTGCTTTCATTGAGAGTTCCACTGTGCCGTCAGCAAAGGGCTTGATGGCCCTTCAATCGTCAGTAATGACGTTGTCCAGGGAGAAACCTTCCTCCCCGGACAGATCTTCGTATTCGGTGGCTTCGTACTGTGGGCCAACTCGCTTGGCCATCTAGAGGAGATCGACAGCTACACCCCTGGCCATCAGGTCAGATTCGGGAGCTTGAATTACGTTGCGGACATCCATGGAGACTTGATCTTCGACGGATTCGAGACCGCGACAACCGCTCCCCATCGCCCCGATGAACATGGCTTAAACCTGTCATCAGGCGGCATCCAGGAGATAGCTCCTGTAGTAGCTCCGACCTCAAATCTAGAGCAGTTCAAGTCATCCGAAGATGGGAATCTCAACCCCATCACGGGGTCCACCAATTCCGCAGCGCCGGAGCCACACGCGGATTCCACTTCGTACGGTATCTGCATCAACGGAACCCCGGACTCGCCTCTGATGTCTAGCTCCAAACCCTATGAGCCTGCGTACGCCGAACTCGATCGGTTATCAATCTTCAAGCTCAGCGCCGCAAATGTATTCCAACACTCGCCCATGGGCGACATACTAAATTCGCTAAAAAATCCATCCCTGGCGGGCGACCCATCTCCGAACTATGTTTGGTTCGAACTTACAGCGGACAACGGAGAATTTTGCTTCCCACCCGCCACCCACTCCATATCCACTGTTGAAGATGTAACCAACACACCCGATCCCCGCGTCGAAGACATCGACGGTATGGACGACGATGAGGGGTAAGGCCAGAACTTACTACCCACCAGATACGGGACATGCACTTCCTAGTATGACATGTGTATGATAGACACACCTTACGGCGCTCTCGATGATGAGAAGGAGAGTCCGGTCGAGGATAAACCGCCTAGTACACAGCCCGTACATCGGCGCCCTGGGCCTCATCGCCCAAGAGAAGACACTGCCAGCACCAGAGAAGACGATACTCCGGACAACAAAGACCCTGTTGGAGTAGAATCCGAGCAGGTGGAACAGGAAGACGGGCAAGACATCCCTGATGAACAGGCCACATGTGGGGACTCAGAGGACAACAACTATATCCCCCTCTCCGAGGAGGAGGAGATCCTTGGCAACGAGGATTTTACCACGCCAAAGGAACCTCTCGAGCAGGAGCGCTTCAAACGCCGGCTTACAGCCACTGCAAGGAGGTTAAGAAAGAAGCAGCTGCAGATTTAAGCAAGCCAAGACTTGCTCAATGATAGATGGACCGAGGTCTTGGCCGCCGAAGAATACGGCCTTAGCGGCCCATACAAAAGCCACTACAAGAGTAGGTGGCTCCATCAATACGATGGCAGGGCGATGGAGCCCATACCACCATCGAATAATGTGGCGGGGCGATCACAGTTCGGTCCAGACAAAGCAGCAGCCCAAGCAGAGCACCATACCAACCCATCCGGCACGGAGGGTAGAGTAGGACACACAAGATCGATGTAAAGATCACGAAGATATACCCCGAACGACGATGATGGTCGCCTATCCGGACACTACAGAGTTGACCACGCCCGGTCCAAGCACCATAAACAGAGCCCGCCGGAGGTACTTAATAGTGTGGCCCAACATAGAGGAGCCGCACACCCCCTCTGCTTCACGGACGAAGTAATGGAACATGAATTTCCAGACGGGTTTAAACCCATTAACATCGAATCATACGATGGGACAACAGACCTTGCGGTATGGATCGAGGATTACCTCCTCCATATTCACATGGCCCGTGGAGACGACCTCCATGCCATTAAATACCTACCTCTCAAGCTTAAAGGGCCAGCTCGGTACTGGCTAAACAGTTTTCCAAAAAATTCTATTGGCAACTGGGAAGATTTGGATGACGCCTTCCGAGACAACTTCCAGGGAACATATGTCCGGCCATTATGCGCCGATGACTATCCAGGAGCCCGGTGAGTCAGCTAGGGAGCTCTGGACCAGGTTCTTAGTCAAAAAGAACCAAATTGTCGACTATCTGGACGCAGAAGCCCTCGCGGCCTTCAAACACAGCGTCTGGATTGAATGGCTCGCGCGTCACCTTGACCAGGAAGGACCCAAATCCATGACAGCCCTCATTGCTCTAATGAACCGCTTCTACACGGGAGAAGACAACGGGCTTGCTCATAAAAGCAACGACGCCAGTGGCCCGGGCACTTCCGAAATCCGAGATGGCAACGGCAAGCCACGACGAACCGAACATAACAACATACGCGACACAGCGGTGAATGCCGGATTTCACAATCCAAAGCCCGGTGAAGAAGCCACTAAAGGCAAACCAGGATGGACCATCCACCCTTGACAGGATATTGGACCGACCTTGTCAGATTCACGGTCACCCTGATAGGCCAACTAATCATACCAACCATAACTGTTGGGTCTTCACGCAGGCAGGCGAGCTTAACACTGATCACAAGGGGAGGAGGCCATCGGGCGACAAAGACGACGGATCGGCTAGCCGGCAGAACACCAGGGGCCAAAAAAAGTTCCCCTCTGACGTTCGACCACTCCCGGAGCGCAAATAGCAGTTCAGCTTCCGCCACCCACCTACTGTACGGGCGAAATTTGCACCACACACACATCACTACACACTCAAGATACCATGGGCATCGGCAGAAGCACAACACGGACAACCCTACAAGCATTCTCGTAACATTTTTTATATGTCTTTCTCATTTTTTCTGTATCATGTTTAAAGAACGGGTGACCAACCGGAAAGCATCTACGGCAGACTCTATCGGAGTTCGGATCCATACACTCACCTAAGGGGCTACTTCCGTTAAGGATCCCCCTCCCTGAGGATGGGCTACGCAGACGTGCGACAGGAGGTCCAAAATTACCTTTTGTAGACCGCACTCTTTATTCTGAGCCTGTACTATGCCCCTTTTCCTCTGATCCTGACAACGAGCATGTCAAATAGCCGGGTCCGTGGTTTCTCTTATATATATATACATAAATTTATCATTGACACATCACTCCGTTCTCAGTAAGCCTCACCCGAGCCAAACTCTCATACCATTTCAAGAATAAAGTACGACCTCAACGACTGCTTTGCAGATGCACCTCGGCACACCCTGCCAGGCGCTCGGCATGGGAACGAATGAGTTGCCAGTAAAAGTCCAAACAGCTCTATAACGTACTTCGGCGTCGCAAGTTGGCCTTATATGCATCAGCTCCGAATCATTGTCTTGGGTCAATAGTTGGGTTGCCCGGCTCCTGTGTTTGCTACCCTACGTTCCGCTCTATCGGCTAGGGTAGTAAAGGGAGAACTACTGCAATTGTGCCCTAGCCTAGACCGGATGAGCACCTCAGTAGAGAAAGCCGAAAACTGACTGTCATGATGCGGCGAGAGCTGGTCAACCACTTGACAACTTATTGGAATCTTTAGCGATTCTTCCTGTAATACGAGGGATCTTTTTCAGATCAGATATGTAAGGCACTACACGCCGCATACACACCAGGGGCTATTTCGTAGCCCCACCATAAAACTCCTATGGTTAAGTGAAAGTGTTAACGCCTTATAGTCTGATTGCCTAGTTCGCCGCATTATCACCTCCTTCATGGACCAAGACGTTGGATAAAGAGTGATTAAATGCTTTTGCGAACACCCCCGTACTTCCTACGAGGGGGCTGAAGCCGACAACTGGAAAACTTTCAGATTATAGTAAAACGACCACACAGGAGGAATTCAAGCTTTTTGAGAAAAACATAAATAGATTAACTATAAAGTTGTCTTTTACAATCATCATACACTTCACTCGAACATTATGTTCTTTGAGCATTGTCCCTCAATCAAGCGGGCGGCCTCCAGGACGTCTTCAAAATAATGCTCTAGTTGCGGACGGTCCTCGCCTTTGGGCGGACCCTTCATCGCGACATCAATGGCCTTCATCTTCCCCTAGAATGTCTTGACTTGGGCAAGGGCCATCCATGCACCTTCAATGCATGCCGATCGCTTCACAACATCGATGCACGGCACTACATCGACAAGCTTCTGCACCAAACCAAAATAGCTATTCGGCGCAGGCTCGGTCGGCCATAGCTGGACTATAACATCCTTCATGGCAGTGCCAGATACCCTATGAAGTTTGGCCCATTGGGACATCTCTTCATTGAGCAGAAGCAGGCGCTTTGACACACCAAACTGTGACAAAAAAGCTTCTCCGTTGCATATCCAGCTTGCGCTTGGTAATACCGTGCTGCATCGAAAGAACTCTTCGGCAAGTCCAAATACTCATCCAAAGAACTCCACACTTGGTTCAGCTGAGCATAGTCCGGGTCACCGAACTTAGTCTGCAGCAGAAAAGGCTTTCCAGCCAATATCTCTTTCGCTTGCCGAACCTCCTCACGGAGTGCTCTGGACTCTGATCGCGCTTGTCTCGCCTCCTGTCGGTCCTTGTCCAGTTCAGCCATTAAGGCTTTATTCTCTTTCTCAAGAAATTCGTAGCGGCCAGTAGCATTCTCCAAAGCGAGTGTCATCGTGGATATCTTCTCCCCGCCCTGGCATCGCGCAACTTGTTCGGCCTTCAGTTCAACCGATGCTCCTTCAGTAGCAGGATCACTAAACTGGGCCCGCTCCTTGGCACGGATTAGCTCCGCCCGAAGAGCCTCCATGGCGGCAGCACCATCTGCATTTCATGCACATTTCATATAAAGCTCTTTCCCGCGTCAAGCACACTGGTGTAAAGAATGCTCGAAATACATACCTTGCGAGTCATCAAGACGCCCGTTGATAAATGCAACGTCATCCTCCGCAATATCCAGCTTTCGCTGCAGTTCGGCCACTTCCGTATTATGGACAGCCACAGGAGGGGAAGCTGCCTATATTTCAAATCAAACCAAGGTTAATGCCTGAGCATATCTCTTTGATCCTCCGATCGCTCCCTTCGGAAGACAATCCGAGTCTCAGGGGCTACTGCATATACAACAGGTGCATTCTGTCAATGAAAGTCAATTGTCAAAGCTACATCACAAACCTCAAAACCTCTTAGAAGGCTCATGAAGGCCTCGTTCAATCCACTCTTCGCGGATAGAACCCTTTCGACCACCGTAACCATCAAGGAATGGTGCTCTTCTGAAATGGACGCTCGTCGTAGCATGTCCGTCAGCATTTTCGGTGCTCCTGGGTCTTCGGAAACCATCGTCGAAGTACGACATTCCAGTGAAGGAACCCGATTGGTTGCCTCCAGAACCGTCTCCGGCTGTAAACCGGACGGTTCGGGGACGCCAGTCTCGATCCCGGAACCTCGAGTGACGGAGGCACCGCCTTCGGGCGCCCTTCGGGACGATACCTCGGTATCATCTCCTCTATCGGCGCCAAATAAAATAAATTGCAGCAAGGTATTTTTGGGTTTTTGGTTTAGTAGATCTAAAAATAAAAGAAAATAAAAATAGATCACAAAGGCAAATATATGAGAAAGAAGACCCGGGGGCCGTAGGTTTCACTAGTGGCTTCTGTCGAGAAAAATAGCAAATGGTGGGTCAACAAATTACTGTTGGGCAATTGAGAGAACTTCAAATAATTATGACGATATCCAGGCAATGATCATTATATAGGCATCACATCCAAGATTAGTAGACCGACTCCTGCCTGCATCTACTACTATTACTCCACACATCGACCGCTATCCAGCATGCATCTAGTGTATTAAGTTCATGGAGAAATGGAGTAATGCAATAAGAACGATGATATGATGTAGACAAGATCTATCTATGTAGAGATAGACCCCATCATTTTATCCTTAGTAGCAACAATACATACGTGTCATTTCCCTTTCTGTCACTGGGATCAAGCACCGTAAGATCGAACCCTCTACAAAGCACCTCTTTCCATTACAAGATAAATAGATCAAGTTGGCCAAATAGAACCCAAATATCAGAGAAGAAATACGAGGCTATAAGCAATCATGCATATAAGAGATCAAAGAAACTCAAATAACTTTCATGGATATAAAAAGATAGATCTGATCATAAACTCAAAGTTCATCGGATCCCAACAAACACATCGCAAAAGAGTTACATCATATGGATCTCCAAGAGACCATTGTATTGAGAATCAAGAGAGATAGAGGTGAATCCATCTAGCTACTAACTACAGACCCGAAGGTCTACAAAGAACTACTCACGCATCATCGTAGAGGTACCAATGGAGGTGGTGAACCCCATCTGAGATGGTGTCTAGATTGGATCTGGTGGTTGTGGACTCTGCGGCGGCTGGATGAATATTTCGTCGACTCCCCTAAGGTTCTAGGATTTTGGGGGTATTTATAGAGCAAAGAGGCGGTCCGGGGGGCACCTGAGGTGGGCACAACCCACCTGGGCGTGCCCAGGTGGGTTGTGCCCACCTCGGTAGCCTCCCAAACCCCTCTAAACACTAGAAATTCAAAAATATTCCGAAAAC
Source organism: Triticum urartu (assembly GCF_056163025.1). Taxonomy (NCBI): domain Eukaryota; kingdom Viridiplantae; phylum Streptophyta; class Magnoliopsida; order Poales; family Poaceae; genus Triticum; species Triticum urartu. Next base: position 191,338,863 of record NC_141878.1, on the reverse strand, counting down.
CCTCGGGGTTAACCTAGATCAGAAGTTCCGCCACCGCAGGCCTCTATAGCCACCGAAAACCAATCTAGACCTCGTTCCGGCACTCTGCCAGAGGGGGAAATCATCATGGGTGGCCATCTTCATCATCCCGGCGACCGCCACGATGAGGAGGGAGTAGTCCACCCTCGGGGCTGAGGGTTTGTACCAATAGCTATGTGTTTAATCTCTCTCTCTCTCATGTCCTTGAGATGTCATGATCTTGCTGTACTGCGGGCTTTGTTAATATAGTCGGATCATATGGTGTTTTCCCCTCTCTATCTTGTTGTGATGAATTGAGTTTCTCCCTTTGAGATTTTGTTATTATCGGATTGAATAATTTTATGGATTTGAGAGCACTTGATATATGTGTTGCATATGAATACTCATGGTGACAATGGGGTATCATATTGATTCACTTGATATGTGTTTTGGCATTCAACTCGTGGATTCCCGCGGTGACATTGGGGTAATCTATGCGTAGGGGTTGATGCATGTTCTCGTCTTTTGTTTCTCTGGTAGAAATCTTGGGGTACTCTTTGAAGTTCTTTGTGTTGGGTTGAGTATTATGAATCTGAAATTATTTGGTGTTATTTTAGTACGAACTCTTGGATAGATCGATCGGAAAGAATAGCTTTGAGGTGGTTTCGTACCCTACAAATGATTTCTTATTAAGATCTCCGCTAGTTAGGAACTTTGGAGTGTTTCTTCATCGCACTTTGAGGGGTAGTTATATGATCCTATTATATTAGCACTGTTGAGAGATTGCACTAGCGAAAGTACGGACCATAGGCCTCTTTTTCAAGCATTGCAATACCGTTTTTATGCCAGTTTACTATTTCCTACCTTGCTGTTTTTATTTATTTATCTTATAAAAATATATTTCTGCCATCAATATTACAATTTTATCACCTTCTCTTCGCCAAACTAGTGCACCTATACAATTTTCCATTGTATTGGGTGTGTTGGGGACACAAGAGATTTCTTGTATTTGATTGCCGGGTTGTTTGAGAGAGGCCATCTTCATCCTATGCCTTCCACGGATTGATAAATCTTAGGTCATTCACTTGAGGGAAAATTGCTACTATCCTACAAAACTCTGCGCTTGGAGGACCAACACGTGTCTGCAAGAATAAAGTAGCAAACATTTTCTGTTTAGTTAGTTTCAGCGAACGTTTTCGTTCCTTAAGTTTTCGTAGCGGACGTTCGTCCGATAGATTTTTTATTTTCTGTTTATTTTTGGCTAGGGACCCATATGTAATTATTTTCTTTGCAGATTAGTCCCTGATCTTTAAATCCTCACAACTTTTTGCTTGTTTACCCAAATCCAATGAAACCAACACCAAATTCTTCGTTATGTTCCCCTCTGTTTAGAAAGTTTATAATTTGGTTTCAAACAGATTTGAATTGAACTTCTTTTGATTGTAACTTGAGTTTCGTATCTCTGATTTGATTGATTCTTTTTGCAAATCAAAGCTCTTCACTTGGACTTTCTATTAAGATCTTTTTATTTGGTTTTACCTTTGCATCTTATGATTTGAGTGCTTTTGTATTCTATTGTTTGCCTATGATAGATTTTTCCGTAGTGCGAAGCTTGCTACTATGAATCTCTAGGGTTTACCGATCGTCAGCAAGGCAAGTTACACTTTGATCATACCCCTTTATTACCCAGTTTTTATGCATTAGTGTCAACCCTCAAAGATTGCATGAGTAGGATTGGGAACATGTGGTTATTGCTATGTAGTTCATGAGGTAGGAACCTACTACCTTTGATCACCCTGGGATATACGTTATGCTCATATTGCTTAGCCATGCTCGTAGACGGGGATTGGTATGTGAGAATCATGCAAGTTGTGAGAGATAATAACTAAGGGAAACTTAAGGTGGATACTTTAATACACATCTGTGTGGATTGGTTGCGGGCACTTGGAGAATCTAGTGTTGTCCTAGGATATCCCGGAGTACCCGTGTGATCATCCTATGGAATGCCACCCAGGCTCAAAGGAATCATAATATTATTCATCCTAGAAACTTCCATGTGTAGCCACAAGACATTATGGGCTCTGGCATAGTTGAGTAAGTTGTGTGACCTCTTTCAGTAGTAGGCTAGTAGATGTAGGGGAAAGTAGGTGTAACTGTCTACCCAGAGTGAAGAGTTAATGCTTCAGAAAGACTGTGTCTCGATCTTCCAATCATGGAGGTGGTCGGGTCTTGTGGGGAAAAGTGCGCAAACCTCTGCAGAGTGTATAAACTAATCATGGTTAGCAGTGTCCCCGGTTATGGACATCTTGAGTATCTGGTATTTGAATTATTGATTGATCTCATCACTTTACTTAATGAATTTGTTGGGTTATTAATATTATTACATGGTAATTTTGGGATTGAGTTCGGGGAACCTTCTAAATAATGGCAGAAACTTGGTAGTTAAATAAAATATATTCCTTTGTTGTAGGGAAAAACTAGCTTTATGCAAATGTTAAACTTAGAGCCTCCACCAGCCAAATATGCATGTAGTGATAGCTATTATTTCAACATTCCTCTATAGTGTGATCTTGCCAGCATATTCCATGTGCTGACCTACATGGCTGCAACGTCTCATGTTGCAGAATTTTCAGACGAAGATTAAGGTGTGATAGGTCATTGTCGTGCACTCAGTTTTGCCGTGGAGTTGGATGAACTCATTTACCTTCGAAGCTTCCACAGTTATTTTGTTTAGATGGCCTTCAGCCATATTATTGTAATAAGTTCTCTTTATGAGACTCTCGATGTAAAAGTGTGTGATTGAACTTTGTTATAAATCCTCGAGTACTATGTGTGTCAGCAATACCGATCCAGGGATGACACTTAAGCACAGAGACTTTGGTCCATTGGGATCGGGTCGCTACACGTTGCCGCGGAGGTGAGTGCTTGAAGGTATATCTTTAGATATTGCAATTGAATATTTTAGTTTCGTGTTTTATCACTAGTTTGGTTTGTCAAATAAAACTACATAAACAAATGGAATTGAGGTTGCATCATATTATGGATCATCTTTATAATACCTTTCTTGAAAATGATGGAAAGGAAAATTGTGCTCAATTGATAGAAGAAGAATTCAATAGAATGTTTGGTATAAATGATGAGCATGATTGCAATGTTGTCAGTATGAATTCTTTGAATATCCATGATGCTAATGATATGCAAAGCCATAAGCTTGGGGATGCTATGTTTGATGAAGATGATATTTTTAGTCCCTCAAGATTTCATGTGCAAATTTGTTATAATGATTGCATGCCTCCTATGTACGATGATTATAATGATGAAAGTGGATTTGGACATGTCGTGACTTTATTTAGTGATGAATCCACCATTTGGATGAGGCTTCAATTGACTATGATAACAAAGTTTCTATCTATGATGATTATGGTGATGACATGTATGCTATAAAGAATAATGATAACCATGAAACTTGTCATCATGATTTTAATTTTCACTCTCATGATAGTTATTTTGTTGAGTTTGCTCCCACTACTATTGATGAGAAAAAAATTGCTTATGTGGAAAGTAATAAGTTTTATATGCTTTTGTGTCATGAAAGGATTGCTTTATGTGATGGTTATATTGTTTAATTTCTTCATGATGCTACTGAAAATTATTATGAGGGAGGAACTTGTGCTTGTAGGAACTGCAATAATATCAAGTTTCCTCTCTATGTGTTGAAAATCTTGAAGTTGTGCTTGTTTTGCCTTCCTATACTAGTTGATTCTTGTTCCCATAAATAGTTTGATCACAAAATCCCTATGCATAGAAAGTGGGTTAGACTTAAATGTGCTTTCCATGTTCTTTATGATGCTCTCTTTGTGTTCCAATTCTTATCTTTTTTGCGAGCATCATTGAACTCATCATGCCTAACTTAAAATGCATTAAAGAAAAGCGCTTGTTGGGAGACAACCCAAAACTTTTACCTACTGTTTTTGTGTGTTCACATGATTAGGCTACTGTAGTAATCATGTTTTATTGCTTTTGTTTCAATAAAGTGCCAAGTAAGACCTTTGGGATGGCTTACGGTGATAGTTGATTTGATCTTTCTGAAAAACAGAAACTTTTGTGCTCAGGAAAACAATTCTAATTTTTAAGAGAAGCGTGATAAAATGCTGATTCTTTTTACAGATGATTAATAGACAAATTTCCCAGGTTGTCCTAAATTTTCATAATTTTTGGAGCAGCATAAATATGGTTGGAGTACAGATTACTACAGAATATTCTGTTTTTGACAGATTCTGTTTTCAATGCATAGTTTGCTTGTTTTCTAGTTTCCATGGTTTATATTTCTCAATATAAATTTTGTAAATAATATGCTACAGTAGGTATTGCGTGGAAACAATTATGAATCTTGCCTTTGACAGTACCAAAGTGAAATGGTCTGCTCTTTATCATAGTAACCTATCTCACGAAGTTCCGTTAAGTTTTGTGTGATTGAAGTTTTCAAGTTTTGGGTGAGATGTCGATATGAGGAGAATAAGGAGTGACAAGACCATAAGCTTGGGGATGCCTAAGGTACCCCAAGTTAATATCTAAGGAATATCCAAGCAACTAAGCTTGGGGATGCCCCGGAAGGCATCCCCTCTTTCGTCTCCAACATTATCGATAACCTCACTTGGAGCTATGTTTTCATTCGTCACATGATATGAGTTTTACTTGGAGCATCAATTTATTTTGTTAGTATTTGCTTTCTGTTATTTATAATAATGTTTTGCATCTTTTATTTCAATAAAAGTGGCAATGATAGCCTTTACTATGCTCATTTTGCAAGCCTACATGTTGCTGTTTGAAAACAGAAAGTTTACTGCTGTTGCAAAAATTCCCTAGAAAAGTCAGAATGTGATAAAATGTTGAAACTTTTTGCAAATTAAGATCTGATAAATTTTCTACAGTTTGGTATTTTTTTCATAACTTTTGGAGTTAGGGAAGTATTGATACTCTTGCATTCTTTACAGACTGTGCTGTTTTGGCAGATTGTTGTTATGTTTGCATTGTTTGCATATGTTTGCTTGTTTAATGATTCTATTTGTGGATAGGAGTATTAAATATGCAGTGGCATTTAGTATGCAATGTTGAATAATAATTTTAGTGATTTTATACAGTAGAGAATGATAAGGTTTTTGCATTGGTTTATACTAATTTATCTCACGAGTTCTTGTTGAGTTTTATGTGGATGAAGTTTTTGAGATTTAGGGAAACCGTGATATAAAATGAATTAAGGAGACAAAAAAACTCAAGCTTGGGGATGACCAAGGAATCCTAAGATAATATTTCGAGAAATATCAAGCATCTAAGATTGGGGATGCCCCGGTAGGCATCCCACCTTTCTTCATCAACAATTATCGGTTGAGCCTAAGTTTTTGCTTCTTCACATGAGTTGTGGTATTCTTGAAATTGCATTTTATTTTGTTTTTGCTTGCTGTTTTAATAAATTACTTAGATCTGAAAGTTTTCAAATAAAATAGAGTCCTCAAATAATTGCGAGCGAGGCTAAGTAAGCGACATTCACATCCCGTCAATGACGCTCTTTTCAATGGAATTACACTTGTGATTCACTTATATCCTATGAGTAAATTGTTGAATAAATTGAATGTCATGAAGTTGAAATCATATAATACCTAGTGGTAGCCTCACATTGGGTTTAGAAAGTGAAATCTTTTGAAGCTTGACAATCACAATATTGGGCATACAAGCAATTCACAAATAATTAGTATAAAGAAGAGAACTTTCACATGCAAATACACTATCATGGACATCTTTTGTGATTGTGAGCCCCCATCAAAATATTATATGCCAAAATTATTGACGTCGGACAAGGAATACAACGTAATGGTTTATGTGTGTTCATATTCACATAGCAGTTATATTGTCATAGATCCTTCAACATGTGGTGCTTGCCCCCCATCTTTGCTAGCCAAAAATTCCGCACCAAATAGAGATACTACTTGTGCATCCAAAAACCCTTAAACCCGAATCTTATTTTCAAGAGTCCACCATACCTACCTAAGGATTGAGCAAGATCCTTCAAGTAAGTTGTCATCGGTGCAATAAGACAATAAAAATTGCTTCTAAAAATGTTAGATCATTTAGAGTAAGAGAAAATTGAGCGCTGTGCGAACTTGTGATGGCAAAGAATAAAGCGATGGACTACATAATAAAGGTTGCTATCATAAGGGGAAATATAACATGATGTTCTTTTGCACTAAGGGGTTGAGCATACAAACAAATAAGCGCATGGCAACCTTGCTACCTCTTGAGCACTGCGTTGGATTTCCCCAAAGAGGAGAGGATGATGCAGCAAAGTAGCGTAAGTATTTCCCTCAGTTTTTGAGAACCACGGTATCAATCTAGTAGGAGGCTACGCGCGAGTCCCTCGTACCTACACAAAAACAATAGCTCAACGCAACCAATGCGCTTAGGGGTTGTCAATCCCTTCACGGTCACTTACGAAAGTGAGATCTGATAGAGATGATAAATAATATTTTTGGTATTTTTGGTACAGAGATGCAAAGTAAAAAGTAAAAGCAAAGCAATAATAAAGTGATGGAGATTAATATGATGAGAAAGAGACCTGGGGGCCATAGGTTTCACTAGTGGCTTCTCTCAAGAGCATAAGTATTCTACGGTGGGTGAACAAATTACTGTTGAGCAATTGATAGAATTGAGCATAGTTATGAGAATATCTAGGTATGATCATGTATATAGGCATCATGTCCGAGACAAGTAGACCGACTCCTGCCTGCATCTACTACTATTACTCCACTCATCGACCGCTATCCAGCATGCATCTAGAGTATTAAGTTAAAAACAGAGTAATGCCTTAAGCAAGATGACATGATGTAGAGGGATAGTTTCATGCAATATGATAACAAAAACCCCATCTTGTTATCCTAGATGGCAACAATACAATACGTGCCTTGCTGCCCCTTCTGTCACTGGGAAAGGACACCGCAAGATCGAACCCAAAGCTAAGCACTTCTCCCATGGCAAGAACAACCAATCTAGTAGGCCAAACCAAACTGATAATTCAAAGAGACTTGCAAAGATAACCAATCATACATAAAAGAATCCAGAGAAGATTCAAATATTATTCATAGATAGACTTGATCATAAACCCACAATTCATTGGTCTCAACAAACACACCGCAAAAAGAAGATTACATCGAATAGATCTCCACAAGAGAGGGGGAGAACACTGTATTGAGATCCAAAAAGAGAGAAGAAGCCTTCTAGCTACTAACTATGGACCCGTAGGTCTGAAGTAAACTACTCACACTTCATCGGAGGGGCTTGGATGATGATGTAGAAGCCCTCCATGATCGATGCCCCTTCCGGCAGAGCTCCGGAACAGGCCGCAAGATGGGATCTCAAGGATACAGAAAGTTGCAGCGGTGGAATTAGGTTTTTGGCTCCGTCCCGGATCGTTTGGGGGTACGTAGGTATATATAGGAGGAAGAAGTACGTCGGTGGAGCTTCGAGGGGCCCACGAGGCAGGGGGGCGCGCCCTCCACCCTCGTGTCCGCCTCGTGGCTTTCTTGATGGAGGGTCCAAGTCTCTTGGATCTTATCTGATGAGAAAATCACGTTTCTGAAGGTTTCATTCCGTTTGGACTCCGTTTGATATTCTGTTTCTCCGAAACACTGAAATAGGCAAAAAACAGTAATTCTAGGCTGGGCCTCCGGTTAATAGGTTGGTCCCAAAAATAATATAAAAGTGGAAAATAAAGCCCAATATAGTCCAAAACAGTAGATAATATAGCATGGAGCAATCAAAAATTATAGATACGTTGGAGACGTATCAAGCATCCCCAAGCTTAATTCCTGCTCGTCCTCGAGTAGGTAAATGATAAAAACAGAATTTTTGATGCGGAGTGCTACTTAGTATAATTTTAGTGTAATTCTTCTTAATTGTGGTATGAATATTCCGATCCGAAAGATTCAAGACGAAAGTTCATATTGACATAAAAATGATAATACTTCAAGCATACTAACTAAGCAACTATGTCTTCTCAAAATAACATGGCCAAAGAAAGTTCATCCCTACAAAATCATATAGTTTAGTCATGTTTCATTTTTGTCACACAAGAATGCTCTCATCATGCACAACCCCGATGACAAGCCAAGCAATTGTTTCATACTTTTGTAATCTCAAACCTATAAACTTTCACGCAATATATGAGTGCGAGCCATGGACATAGCACTATGGGTGGAATAGAATATAATGAGGGGGTTATGTGGAGAAGACAAAAAAAGAGGAAGTCTCACATCAACGAGGCTAATCAATGGGCTATGGAGATGCCCAGCGATTGACGTTAATGCAAGGAGTAGGGATTGCCATGCAACGGATGCACCAGAGCTATAAATGTATGAAAGCTCAACAAAAGAAACTAGTGGGTGTGCATCCAACTTGCTTGGTCACGAAGACCTAGGGCACTTGAGGAGGCCCATTGTTGGAATATACAAGCCAAGTTCTATAATGAAAAATTCCCACTAGTATATGAAATTGATAACATGAGAGACTCTCTACTATGAATATCATGGTGCTACTTTGAAGCACAAGTGTGGCAAAAGGATAGTAACATTGTCCCTTCTCTCTTTTTCTCTCATTTTTTGGGCCTCTTCTTTTTTTATGGCCTTTCTCTTTTTTGGGCCTTCTCTTTTTTATGGCCTTTCTTTTTCTTTTTTTTATTCCTCACTTGGGACAATGCTCTAATAACGATGATCATCACACTTCTATTTATTTACAACTCAATGATTACAACTCGATACTAGAACAAAGATGACTCTATATGAATGCCTCCGGTGGTGTACTGGGATATGCAATGAACCAAGAGTGACATGTATGAAAGAATTATGAACAGTGGCATTGCCACAAATACTATGTCAACTACATGATCATGCTAAGCAATATGACAATGATGAATGTGTCATGATGAACGGAATGATGGAAAGTTGCATGGCAATATATCTTGGAATGGCTATGAAATGCCATAATAGGTAGGTATGGTGGCTGTTTTGAGGAAGATATAAGGAGGTTTATGTGTGAAAGAGCGTATCATATCACGGGGTTTGGATGCACCGGCGAAGTTTGCGCCAACTCTCAATGTGAGAAAGGGCAATGCACGGTACCGAAGAGGCTAGCAAGGATGGAAGGGTGAGAGTGCGTATAATCCATGGACTCAACATTAGTCATAAAGAACTCACATACTTATTGCAAAAATCTACAAGTCATAAAAAACCTCGGCACTACGCGCATGCTCCTAGGGGGATAGATTGGTAGGAAAAGACCATCGCTCATTCCCGACCGCCACTCATAAGGAGGACAATCAAATAACACCTCATGTTTCAAATTTGTTGCATAACGTTTACCATACGTGCATGCTAAGTGACTTGCAAACCTCAACACAAGTATTTCTCAATTTCACAACTACTCAACTAGCATGACTTTGATATTATTACCTCCATATCTCAAAAAAATCATCAAGCATCAAACTTTTCTTAGTATTCAACACACTCATAAGAAAGTTTTATTATTAATCTTGCATACCAAGCATATTAGGATTTTAAGAAAATTACCATGCTATTAAGACTCTCAAAATAATCTAAGTGAAGCATGAGAGATCAATAGTTTCTATAAAACAAATCCACCACCGTGCTCTAAAAGATATAAGTGAAGCACTAGAGCAAAACTATAAAGCTCAAAAGATATAAGTGAAGCACATAGAGTATTCTATCAAATTCCAAATCATGTATGGTTCTCTCAAAAGGTTTGTACATCAAGGATGATTGTGGTAGACTAATAAGCAAAGACTCAAATCATAAAAGATGCTCCAAGAAAAACACATATCATGTGGTGAATAAAAATATAGCTCCAAGTAAAGTTACCAATAGAAGTAGACAAAAGAGGGGATGCCTTCCGGGGCATCCCCAAGCTTTGGCTTTTAGGTGTCCTTAGATTATCTTGGGGGTGCCATGGGCATCCCAAAGCTTAGGTTCTTGCCACTCCTTGTTCCATAGTCCATCAAATCTTTACCCAAAACTTGAAACCTTCACAACACAAAACTTAAAGTAGAAAACTCGTGAGCTCCGTTAGCGAAAGAAAACAAAAGACCACTTAAAGGTACTGTAATGAACTCATTCTATATATATATATATATATATATATATATATATTGGTGTTAAACCTACTGTATTCCAACTTCTCTATGGATTATAAACTATTTTACTAGCCATAGATTCATCAAAATAAGCAAACAACACACGAAAAACAGAATCTGTCAAAAACAGAACAGTCTGTAGTAATCTGTAGCTAGCGCAAGATCTGGAACCCCAAAAATTCTAAAATAAATTGCTGGACGTGAGTAATTTATCTATTAATCATCTGAAAAAATAATTAACTAAATATCAATTTCCAAATAAAAATGACAGCAGTTCTCGTGAGCGCTAAAGTTTCTGTTTTTTACAGCAAGTTCAACAAGACTTTCTCCAAGTCTTCCCCCCAAGGGTTCTACTTGGCACAAACACTAATTAATCACAAAAAACACAACCAAAACAGAGGCTAAATAAATTATTTATTAGTAAACAGGAGCAAAAAGCAAGGAATAAAAATAAAATTGGGTTGCCTCCCAACAAGCGCTATCGTTTAACGCCCCTAGCTAGGCATAACAAGCAAGAATAGATCTAGGTATTGCCATCTTTGGTTTTCAACTTTTTAGCGGAATCAAGCTCGAATCCGGGAGGTTCTTTACGTTTCCCTTCATATTCTGAAATTTTTAGATCTAAAGAATCCAACCGCTTATTGCAAAGGGTAATCAACATATTCATCCAGTGAATATTTCCACTAATGTTCTTAAGAGGTTCAAGAGATTTCTGCAAGATTTTAGTAACTTCACAATTTTTTTCAAAAACTTGTGTCTCTTCCTGAGTAGGATGAGGCCCCTTTTGTTGAGGTAGTGTTCGCACTATACCTTCTATAATTTCAAGTGCAATATGGGGATCGATTTCAATAAAATTGCCTTTGGCAACACAATCCAAGAGTTGTCTATGAGACATATTTAATCCAACATAAAAATGCGAAGCAAAATTCTCAGATTTATTTCAGAGGTACAATTACAATGAGATTCCATTATTCTCAACCAGGCATCTTTTAGGTTTTCACCTAACCTTTGTTTAAAGTGAAAGATTTTGAACTCAGGGGTCAACGGAGAAGATAAGGGACTAGCCATGACGACAAGCAAACAAACTAACACACAAGCAAACAAAAAGCAAACGGGCAAAAGAGGCAAATAGAGAAAGAGAGGGAGGATAGAGATAGAGAGAGAGAGGGCGAATAAAATGGAAAGGGTGAAGTGGGGGAGAGGAAAACGAGAGGCAAAGGGCAAATAATGTAATGCGGGAGATAGGGATTGTGATGGGTACTTGGTATGTTGACTTTTGCGTAGACCTCCCCGGCAACGGCGCCAGAAATTCTTCTTGCTACCTCCTGAGCACTGCGTTGGATTTCCCCGAAGAGGAGAGGATGATGCAGCAAAGTAGCATAAGTATTTGCCTCAGTTTTTGAGAACTAAGGTATCAATCCAATAGGAGGCTACGCGCGAGTCCCTCGTACCTACACAAAAATGATAGCTCAACGTAACCAACGCGCTTAGGGGTTTTCAATCCCTTCACGGTCACTTACGAAATTAAGATCTGATAGAGATGATAAATAATATTTTTGGTATCTTTGGTATAGAGATGCAAAGTAAAAAGTAAAAGCAAAGCAATAATAAAGTGATGGAGATTAATATGATGAGAAAGAGACCCGGAGGCCATAGGTTTCACTAGTGGCTTCTCTCAAGAACATAAGTATTCTACGGTGTGAACAAATTACTGTTGAGCAATTGACTGGATTGAGCATAGTTATGAGAATATCTAGGTATGATCATGCATATAGGCATCACGTCCGAGACAAGTAGACCGACTCCTGCCTGCATCTACTACTATTACTCCACTCATCGACCGCTATCCAGCATGCATCTAGAGTATTAAGTTAAAAACAGAGTAGCGCCTTAAGTAAGATGACATGATGTAGAGGGATAGTTTCATGCAATATGATAAAAACCCCATCTTGTTATCCTCGACGGCAACAATACAATACATGCCTTGCTGCCCCTTCTGTCACTGGGAAAGGACACCGTAAGATCGAACCCAAAGCTAAGCACTTCTCCCATGGCAAGAACAACCAATCTAGTAGGCCAAACCAAACTGATAATTCAAAGAGACTTGCAAAGATAACCAATCATACATAAAAGAATTCAGAGAATATTCAAATATTATTCATAGATAGACTTGATCATAAACCCACAATTCATCGGTCTCAACAAACACACCGCAAAAAGAAGATCACATCGAATAGATCTCCACAAGAGAGGGGGGGACATTGTATTGAGATCCAAAAAGAGAGAAACCCATCTAGCTACTAACTATGGACCCGTAGGTCTGAAGTACACTACTCACACTTCATTAGAGGGGCTTGGATGATGATGTAGAAGCCCTCTGTGATCGATGCCCCTTCCGGCGGAGCTCCGGAACATGCCCCAAGATGGGATCTCGTGGATACATAAAGTTGTGGCAGTGGAATTAGGTTTTTGGCTCCGTCCCCAATCGTTTGGGGGTACGTATGTATATATAGGAGGAAGAAGTACGTCGGTGGAGCTTCGAGGGGCCCATGAGGCAGGGGGCGCGCCCTAGGGGGGTGCCCTCCACCCTCATGGCCGCCTCGTGGCTTTCTTGACGGAGGGTCCAAGTCTCCTAGATCTTATCTGATGAGAAAATCACGTTTCCGAAGGTTTCATTCCGTTTGTACTCCGTTTGATATTCTGTTTCTCCGAAACACTGAAATAGGCAAAAAAAACAGCAATTCTGGGCTGGGCCTCCGGTTAATAGGTTAGTCCCAAAAATAATATAAAAGTGGAAAATAAAGCCCAATATAGTCCAAAACAGTAGATAATATAGCATGGAGCAATCAAAAATTATAGATACGTTGGAGACGTATCAAACCTCTGCTTCCCTCTGCGAAGGGCCTATCTTTTACTTTTATGTATTTACTTTTATGCAAAGAGTCAAAGTTCTTCTCTCTATTCCTTTTTATTTTTATCTTTTGGCAAGCATCATGTGGTGAGGAAAGATCTAGGCACATATATCCAGTTGGATATGGGTAGCATGAGTTATTATTGTTGAGATCACCCTTGAGGTGAATACGTTGGGAGGCGAAATTATAAGCCCCTATCTTTCTATGTGACTGGTTGAAACGTTTTGCTCATGTGTATGCGGTGAGTGTTAACAATCATAGAAGACTATATGATGGTTGAGTATGTGGATCTCTTACTTAAACTCTGTTGAATAAGTTGAATTACAATTGCTTGGTGACTGAGAACATAGGTTGTTGAGTTTCAAGAGAGTTCATTGTTTGGACCTTAACATGTGAATTGGTTGGTACTATAACATGAGAAGTTTTATAAGAAATAATTGTTGTTATGATGCTAGGAAAACTTATTGCAATTGTCATTGATCAAACTTGTGCACTTTGCTAGCATTCACACTTCATAAATTATTTGTTTTATCATTTACCTACTCGAGGACGAGTAGGAATTAAACTTGAGGATGCTGATACGTCTCCAATTTATCTATAATTTATTAAGTATTCATTTTGTTATTTTATCATTCTTGGATGTTTTACAATCATTTTATAGCAAATTTATATCATTTTTTGGGACTAACCTATTGACCCAGTGCCCAGTGCCAGATGCTATTTTTTGCTTGTTTTTTACATTACAGGAAATCAATATCAAACGGAGTCCAAACACCGCGAAACATTTTGGAGATTTTTTATGGACCAAAACACCCAGGATGGGCCAGAGCAGCACCTGGGGGTGCCCCGAGGGGTGAACAACCTACCAGGGCATGCCTGGGGGCCCAGGCGCGCCCAGGTGGGTTGTGCCCACCTCGGTGGCCTCCCGCACCACCTCTTTACCCTATAAATTCACAAATATTCCGAAACCCTCGGGGTTAATCTAGATCAGAAGTTCCGCCGCCGCAGGCCTTTGTAGCTACCGAAAACCAATCTAGACCCTGTTCTGGCACTCTGTCGGAGGGGGAAATCATCACCAGTGGCCATCTTCATCATCCCGGTGGCCACCACGATGAGGAGGGAGTAGTCCACCCTCGGGGCTGAGGGTTTGGACTAGTAGCTATGTGTTTATTCTCTCTCTCTCTCTCTCTCGTGTTCTTGAGATGTCATGATCTTGATGTATTGCGGGCTTTGTTAATATAGTCGGATCGTACGGTGTTTCCCCCTCTCTATCTTGTTGTGATGAATTGAGTTTTTCCCTTTGAGATTTCGTTGTTATCGGATTGAATATTTTTATGGATTTGAGAGCACTTGATATATGTCTTGCATATGAATAGTCGTGGTGACAATGGGGTATCATATTGATTCACTTGATATGTGTTTTGGCACTCAACTCACGGATTCCCGCGGTGACATTGGGGTAATCTATGCATAGGGGTTGATGCACGTTCTCGTCTTTTGTTTCTCCGGTAGAAATCTTGGGGCACTCTTTGAAGTTCTTTGTGTTGGATTGAGTATTATGAATCTGAAATTATTTGGTGTTATTTTAGTATGAACTCTTGGATAGATTGATCAGAAAGAATAGCTTCGAGGTGGTTTCGTACCCCACAAATGATTTCTTCTTATGATCTCCGCTAGTTAGAAACTTTGGAGTGTTTCTTCATCGCACTTTGAGGGGTGGTTATATGATCCAATTATATTAGCACTGTTGAGAGATTGCACTAGCGAAAGTACGGACCCTAGGCCTCATTTTCAAGCATTACAATACTGTTTTTGTGCCCGTTTATTATTTGCTACGTTGTTGTTTTTATTTATTCAGATTATAAAAATATATTTCTACCATCAATATTATAGTTTTAACACCGTCTCTTTGCCGAACTAGTGCGCCTATACAATTTTCCATTGAATTGGGTGTGTTGGGGACACAAGAGATTTCTTGTATTTGATTGCAGGTTTGTTCGAGAGAGACCATCTTCATCCTACGCCTCCCATGGATTGATAAACCTTAGGTCATCCACTTGAGGGAAAATTGCTACTGTCCTACAAAACTCTGCGCTTGGAGGCCCAACACGTGTCTGCAAGAATAAAGTTGCGTAGTAGACATCACTTACCACCAACGTCTTATGTTGATTCGGTGGTTTTGTTGGATGAAGCGGCCCGGACCAACCTTACATGACCACATTCATGAGACCGGTTCCACTGACTGACATGCAACTTGTTTTGCATAAAGCTGGCTAGCGGGTGTCTGTTTCTCCAACTTTAGTTGAATCGAATTTGACTGCGGCCAATCCTTGTTGAAGGTTAAAACAGCAAACTTGATGAAACATCATTGTGGTTTTGATGCATAGGTAAGAACGGTTCTTACTAGAAGCCTGTAGCAGCCACATAAAACTTTCAACAACAAATTAGAGGATGACTAACTTGTTTTTGCAGGGCATGTTGTGATGTGATATGGTCAAAACAAGATGTGATATACGTTATTGTATGAGATGATCATGTTTTGTAAAAGTTATCGGCAACTAGCAGGAGCCTTATGGTTGTGGCTTTACTGTATGAAATGCAAACGCCATGTAATTGCTTTACTTTATCACTATGCGTCAATGATAGTTGTAGAAGCAATAGTTCGCGAGACGACCACGACGCTTCGATGGAGATCAAGGTGTCAAGCCGGTGACGATGGAGATCATGACAGTGCTTTGGAGTTGGAGATCAAAGGCACAAGATGATGATGGCCATATCATGTCACATATTTTGATTGCATGTGATGTTTATCTTTTATGCATCTTATTTTGCTTAGTATGGCGGTAGCATTATAAGATGATCCCTCACTAAAATTTCAAGGTATAAGTGTTCTCCCTAAGTATGCACCATTGCGACAGTTCGTCGTGCCGAGACACCATGTAATGATCGGGTGTGATAAGCTGTACGTTCACATACAACGGGTGCAAGACAGTTCTGCACGTGCGGAATACTTGGGTTAAACTTGATGAGCCTAGCATGTATAGATATGGCTTCAGAACACTGGAGACCGAAAGGTCGAACGTGAATCATATAATAGATATGATCAACATAGAGATGTTCACCGTTGAAAACTACTCCATCTCACGTGATGATCAGACATGGTTTAGTTGATATGGATCACGTGATCATTTAGATGACTCGAGGGATGCCTATCTAAGTGGGAGTTCTTAAGTAATATGATTAATTGAACTTAATTTATCATGAACTTAGTCCTGATAGTTTTTGCATATCTATGTTGTAGATCAATGGCCCGTGCTACCGTTCCCTTGAATTTTAATGCATTCCAAGAGAAAGCTAAGTCCAAAGATGATGGTAGAAACTACACGGACTGGGTCCGTAACTTGAGGATTATCCTCATTGCTACACAGAAGAATTATGTCCTTGATGCACCGCTAGGTGAAAGGCCTGCTGGAGGAGCAGATGTTGATGTTATGAACGTCTAGCAAGCTCGATCTGATGACAACTTGATAGTTCAGTGTGCCATGCTTTACAACTTAGAATTGGGACTTCAAAGATGTTTTTAACGTCATGGACCATATGAGATGTTCCAGGAGTTGAAGTTAATATTTCAATCAAATGCCCAGGTTAAGAGATATGAAGTCTCCAACAAGTTCTATAGCTACAAGATGAAGGAGAACCGTTCTGTCAGTGAACACATACTCAGAATGTTTGGGTACCATAACCACTTGACTCAGCTGGGAGTTAATTTCCAGATGATAATCACTTCCACCAAGATACAAAGGCTTCATGATGAACTATAATATGCAAGGGATGGATAAGACGATTCCCGAGCTCTTCGCTATGCTTAAAGTTGCGGAGGTAGAAAACAAGAAGGAGCATCAAGTGTTGATGGTTAACAAGACCACTAGTTTCAAGAAAAAGTGCAAGGGAAAGAAGGGGAACTTCAAGAAGAATTTCAAGCAAGTTTTCACTCCTGGGAAGAAGCCCAAGTCTGGAGCCTGAAACTGAGTTCTTCTAATAGAAAAGGACTGGTCACTGGAAGTGGAACTGCCCCAAGTATTTGGCGGATAATAAGGATGGAAAAGTGAACAAAGGTATATTTGATATACATGTTATTGATGTGTACCTTACTAATGCTCGTAGTAGCGCCTGGGTATTTGATACTGGTTCTGTTGCTCATATTCGCAACTTGAAACAGGGGCTATGGATTAAATGAAGATTTGCTAAGGACGAGGTGACGATGCGCGTCGGGAATGGTTCCATGGTCGATGTTATCGCCGTTAGCACGCTACCTCTACATCTACCTTCGGGATTAGTTTTAGACCTGAATAATTGTTATTTGGTGCCAGCGTTGAGCATGAACATTATATCTAGATCTTGTTTGATGCGAGACGATTATTCATTTAAATCAGAGAATAATGGTTGTTCTATTTATATGAGTAATATCTTTTATGGTCATGCACCCTTGAAGAGTGGTTTATTTTTGTTGAATCTCGATTGTGGTGATACACATATTCATAATATTGATGTCAAAAGATGCAAAGTTGATAATGATAGTGCAACATACTTGTGGCACTGCCATTTAGGTCATATTGGTGTAAAGCACATGAAGAAACTCCATGCAGATGGACTTTTGGAATCACTTGATTATGAATCATTTGATGCTTGCGAACCATGCCTCATGGGAAAGATGAATAAAACTCCGTTCTCCGGAAATATCATTATTTTCTGACCTTCATAGATGATTTGAGCAGATATGGGTATATCCACTTAATGAAACACAAGTCTGAAACATTTGAAAAGTTCAAAGAATTTCTGGGTGAAGTGGAGAATCATCGTAACAAGAAAATAAAGTTTCTACGATCTGATCCGGAGGAGAATATTTGAGTTACGAGTTTGGCCTTCATTTAAAATAATGTGGAATAGTTTCACAACTCACGCCACCTGGAACACCATAGCGTAATGGTGTGTCCGAACGTCGTAACCGTACTTTATTAGATATGGTGCGAACTATGATGTCTCTTACCAATTTAACACTATTGTTTTGGGGTTATGCATTAGAGATAGCTGCATTCGCATTAAATAGGGCACCATCTAATTCCGTTGAGATGACACTGTATGAACTGTGGTTTGGCATGAAACCTAAGCTGTCATTTCTTAAAGTTTGGGGTTGCGATGCTTATGTGAAAAAGCTTCAGCCTGATAAGCTTGAATCCAGATCTCGAAGGCAAGATATTTGTTGCTAAGAATGGATCCTTTCTAGATAAGAGTTTCTCTCGAAAGAAGTGAGTGGGAGGAAAGTAGAACTTGATGAGGTAATTGTACCTCCTCTTTAATTGGAGAGTAGCTCATCACGGAAAAATGTTCCTGTGATGCCTACATCAACTAGTGAGGAAGTTAATGATGATGATCATGAAACTTCAGATCAAGTTACTACCGAATCTCGTAGGTCAACCAGAGTGCATTTTGCACTAGAGTGGTATGGTAATCCTATTCTGGAAGTCATGTTACTAGACCATGACGAACCAATGAACTATGAGGAAGCGATGATGGGCCCAGATTCTGCAAAATGGCTTGAGACCATGAAATCTGAGATGGGATCCATGTATGAGAACAAAGTATGTACTTTGGTTGACTTGCCCGATGATCGGCAAGCCATAGAGAATAAATGGAGCTTCAAGAAGAAGATTGACGCTGATGGTAATGTTACCGTCTACAAAGCTCGACTTGTTGCGAAAGGTTTTCAACAAGTTCAAGGAGTTGACTGCGATGAGACCTTCTCACCTGTAGCGATGCTTAAGTCTATCTAAATCATGTTAGCAATTGCCGCATTTTATGATTATGAAATGTGGCAACTGGACGTCAAAACTGCATTCCTTAATGGATTTCTCAAAGAAGAGTTGTATAGGATGCAACCAGAAGGTTTTGTCGATCCTAAAGGTGCTGACAAAGTGTGCAAGCTCCAACGATCCATTTATGGACTGGTACAAGCATCTCAGAGTTTGAATATACGCTTTGATAGTGTGATCAAAGCATATGGTTTTATACAGACTTCTGGAGAAGCCTGCATTTAAAAGAAAGTGAGTGGGAGCTCTGTAGCATTTCTAATATTATATGTGGATGACATATTATTGATTGGAAATGATATAGAATTTCTGGATAGCATAAAAGGATACTTGAATAAGAAATTGTCAATGAAAGACCTCAGTGAAGCTGCTTATATATTGGGCATCAAGATCTATAGAGATAGATCAAGACGCTTAATTGGACTTTCACAAAGCACATACCTTGATAAAGTTTTGAAGAAGTTCAAAATGGACCAGTCAAAGAAAGGGTTCTTTCCTGTCTTACAAGGTGTGAAGTTGAGTCAAAATCAATGCCCGACCATGGCAGAAGATAGAGACAAAATAAAAGTCATTCCCTATGCCTCAGCCATAGGTTCTATCATGTATGCAATGCTGTGTACCAGACCTGATGTGTGCCTTGCTATAAGTTTATCAGGGAGGTACCAAAGTAATCCAGCAGTGGATCACTGGACAGCGGTCAAGAACATCCTGAAATACCTGAAAAGGACTAAGGATATGTTTCTCGTTTATGGAGATGACAAGGAGCTCGTCGTAAATGGTTACGTCGATGCTAGTTTTGACACTGCTCCGGATGACTCTAGGTCACAAACCGGATACGTATTTATATCAAATGGTGGAGCTATTAGTTGGTGCAGTTCCAAGCAAAGCGTCGTGGCGGGATCTACATGTGAAGCGGAGTACATAGCTGCTTTGGAAGCAGCGAATGAAGGAGTCTGGATGAAGGAGTTCATATCTGATCTATGTGTAATACCTAGTGCATCGGGTCCAATGAAAATCTTTTGTGACAATACTGGAGCAATTGCCTTAGCAAAGGAATCCAGATTTCACAAGAGAACCAAACACATCAAGAGATGCTTCAATTCCATCTGTGATCAAGTCAAGGAGGGAGACATAGAGATTTGCAAAATACATACAGATCTGAATGTGGCAGACCCGTTGACTAAGCCTCTTCCACGAGCAAAACATGATCAGCACTAAGACTCCATGGGTGTTAGAACAATTACAATGTAATCTAGATTATTGACTCTAGTGCAAGTGGGAGACTGAAGGAAATATGCCCTAGAGGCAATAATAAAGTTGTTATTTATATTTCCTTATATCATGATAAATGTTTATTATTCAAGCTAGAATTGTATTAACCGGAAACTTGATACATATGTGAATACATAGACAAAACACAATGTCCCTAGTATGCCTCTACTAGACTAGCTCATTAATCAAAGATGGTTAAGTTTCCTAACCATGGACACGTGTTGTCATTTGATGAACGGGATCACATCATTAGGACAATGATGTGATGGACAAGACCCATCCGTTATCTTAGCATAATGATCGTTAAGTTGTATTGCTATTGCTTTCTTCATGACTTATACATATTCCTTTGACTATGAGATTATGCAACTCCCGGATATCGGAGGAATACCTTGTGTGCTATCAAACGTCACAACGTGACTGGGTGATTATAAAGATGCTCTACAGGTATCTCCGAAGGTGTTTGTTGAGATGGCATAGATCGAGATTAGGATTTGTCACTCCGAGTATCGGAGAGGTATCTCTAGGCCCTCTCGATAATGCACATCATGATAAGCCTTGGAAGAAATGTGACTAATGACTTAGTTATGGGATGATGCATTACGGAACGAGTAAAGAGACTTTCTAGTAACGAGATTGAACTAGGTATGAAGATACCGATGATCGAATCCCAGGCAAGTAACATACCGATGACAAAGGGAATGACATATTGAAGGAAATATGCCCTAGAGGGAATAATAAACTTGTTATTTATATTTCCTTATATCATGATAAATGTTTATTATTAATGCTAGAATTGTATTAACCAGAAACTTGATACATGTGTGGATACATAGACAAAACACAGTGTCCCTAGTATGCCTCTACTAGACTAGCTCATTAATAAAAGATGGTTAAGTTTCCTAACCATAGGCATGTGTTGTCATTTGATGAACAGGATCACAACATTAGGAGAATGATGTG
The DNA here is from genome assembly GCF_056163025.1 of Triticum urartu. Taxonomy (NCBI): domain Eukaryota; kingdom Viridiplantae; phylum Streptophyta; class Magnoliopsida; order Poales; family Poaceae; genus Triticum; species Triticum urartu. The sequence continues at coordinate 191,317,657 of NC_141878.1, read as the reverse complement.
ATGGAAAAGACCCATCCGTTAGCTTAGCATAATGATCGTTGAGTTTTATTGCTATTGCTTTCTTCATAACTTATACATATTCCTTTGACTATGAGATTATGCAACTCTAGAATACCGGAGGAACACCTTGTGTGCTATCAAACGTCACAACGTAACTGGGTGATTATAAAGATACTCTACAGATGTCTCCAAAGGTGTTTGTTGGGTTGGCATAGATCGAGATTAGGATTTGTCACTCTGAGTATTGGAGAGGTATCTCTGGGCCCTCTCGGTAATGCACATCATAATAAGCCTTGCAAGCAATGTTACTAATGAGTTAGTTGCGGGATGATGCATTACGGAATGAGTAAAGAGACTTGCCGGTAACAAGATTGAACTAGGTATGGAGATACCGACGATCGAATCTCAGGCTTGTAACATATCGATGACAAAGGGAATAACGTATGTTGTCATAACGGTTTGACCGATAAAGATCTTCATAGAATATGTGGGAACCAATATGAGCATCTAGGTTCCGCTATTGGTTATTGATCGGAGAGGTGTCTCGGTCATGTCTACATAGTTCTCGAACCCGTAGGGTCCACACGCTTAACGTTCGATAACGATTTGTATTTATGAGTAATGTGTTTTGGTGACCGAAGTTTGTTCGGAGTCCTGGATGAGATCACAGACATGGCGAGGAGTCTCGAATTGGCCGGGAGGTAAAGATTGATGTATTGGAAGGTAGTATTCGGACACCGGAAGGGTTTCAGAGTGTATCGGGTACATACCAGAGTACCGGAGGGGTTACTGGAACCCCCCGGTGGAAGATATGGGCCATATGGGCCATGGGAGGGAGGCGAACCAGCCCACAAGGGAGGAGGCCGAATTGGTTTAGGGAAGGTGGCGCCACCCCCTTTCCTTGTCCTACTCCCTCTCCTTCCCATTTTCCCCCTCCGGTAGAAGGAAAAAAAGGGGGGCCGAATCCTACTAGGACTTGAGTCCTAGTAGGGCTCCCCTCTCCTTGGCGTGTCCCTTGTGGCCGGCCTCCTCCCCTCCTCCTTTATATACAGAGGCAGGGGGCACCCCAAAGCACATCAAGAAATCTCTTAGCCGTGTGCGGTGCCCCCTCCACAGTTTACTCCTCCAGTCATAGTGTCGTAGTGCTTAGGCGAAGCCCTACGCGGATCACAACACCATCATCGTCACCACGCTATCGTGCTGTCGGAACTCTCCCTCGACCCTCTACATGATCAAGAGCTCGAGGTACGTCATCGAGATGAACGTGTGCTGAACACGGAGGTGCCGTACGTTTGGTACTTGGATCGTGAAGACGTTCGACTACATCAACCACGTTAACCTAACGCTTCCGCTTTCAGTCTACGAGGGTACATGGACACACTCTCCCTGTCTCATTGCTATGCATCTCCTAGATAGATCTTGCGTGATCGTAGGAATTTTTTTGAAATTGCATGCTATGTTCCCCAAAAGTGGTATCAGAGCCAGGTCTATGCATAGATGATATGCACGAGTAGAACACAAAGAATTGTGGGCGATAATAGTCATACTGCTTACCACCAACATCTTACTTTGATTCGGCGGTATTGTTGGATGGAGCGGCCCGGACCAACATTACATGACCACGTTCATGAGACCAGTTCTACTGACGTGCTTTGCCCACAGGTGGCTGGCGGGTGTCTGTTTCTCCAATTTTAGTTGAATCGAGTTTGACTACAGCCGGTCCTTGTTGAAGGTTAAAACATCACACTTGACAAAAAAATCTTTGTGGTTTTGATGCATAGGTAAGAACGGTTCTTGCTAGAAGCCCGTAGCAGCCACATAAACCTTGCAACAACAAAGTAGAGGACGTATAACTTGCTTTTGCAGGGCATATTGTGATGTGATATAGTTAAGACGTGATGAGATATAAATAGTTGTATGAGATGATCATGTTTTGTAAAAGTTATCGACAACTGGCAGGAGCCTTATGGTTGTTTCTTTATTGTATGAAATGCAATCGCCATGTAATTGCTTTACTTTATCACTAAGTGGTAGCGACAGTCATAGAAGCAATAGTTGGCGAGACGACAAAGATGCTACGATGGAGATCAAGGTGTTAAGCCGGTGACGGTAGAGATCATGAGGGTGCTTTGGAGTTGGAGATCAAAGGGACAAGATGATGATGGCCATATCATGTCACATATTTTGATTGAATGTGATGTTTATCTTTTATGCATCTTATTTTGCTTAGTATGGCGATAGCACTATAAGATGACCCCTCACTAAATTTCAAGGTATAAGTGTTCTCCCTGAGTATGCACGGTTGCGAAAGTTCGTCGTGCTAAGACACCATGTGATGATCGGGTGTGATAAGCTCTACGTTCACATACAATGGGTGCAAGGCAGTTTTGCACACGCGGAATACTCGGGTTAAAATTGACGAGCGTAGCATATGCAGATATGGCCTCGGAACACTGAGACTGAAAGGTCGAACGTGAATCATATAGTAGATTTGATCAACATAGAGATGTTCAGCATTGAAAACTACTCCATCTCACGTGATGATCAGACATGGTTTAGTTGATATGGATCACATGATCATTTAGATGACTAGAGGGATGTCTATCTAAGTGGGAGTTCTTAAGTAATATTATTAATTGAACTCTAATTTATCATGAACTTAGTCCTGATAGTATTTGCAAATTATGTTGTAGATCAATAGCTCGCATTATAGCTCCCCATTTATTTTTGATATGTTCCTAGAGAAAAATAAGTTGAAAGATGATAGTAGCAATGATGCAGATTAGATCCGTGATCTGAGGATTATCCTCATTGCTGCATAGAAGTATTATGTCCTTGATGCACCGCTAGGTGGTACCTCTTCAGCATGCGTTGGTTTTCCCTTAAAGAGGAAAGGGTGATGCAACAAAGCAGTGTAAGTATTTCCCTCAGTTTTTGAGAACCAAGGTATCAATCCAGTAGGAGACCACGCACGAGTCACCTCATACCTACACAAACAAATAAGAACCTCGCAACCAACACGATAAAGGGGTTGTCAATCCCTTTACGGCCACTTGCAAAAGTGAGATCTGATAAAGATAAAAGGATAAATATAGAGGGATGACGTGATGTAGAGGGATAAACTCATGCAATATGATATAAACGCCATCTTTTTATCCTCGATGGCAACAATACAATACGTGTCGTTTCCCTTTCTGTCACTGGGATCGAGCACTGCAAGATTGAACCCAAAGCTAAGCACTTCTCCCATTGCAAGAAAGATCAATCTAGTAGGCCAAACCAAACTGATAATTCGAAGAGACTTGCAAAGATATCCAATCATACATAAAAGAATTCAGAGAACATTCAAATATTGTTCATAGACAAACTTGATCATAAACCCACAATTCATCGGATCTCGACAAACACACCGCAAAAGAAGATTACATCGAATAGATCTCCAAGAGAATCCAGGAGAACTTTGTATTGAGATCCAAAGATAGAGAAGAAGCCATCTAGCTAAGAACTATGGACCTGAAGGTCTGAGGTAAACTACTCACACATCATCAGAAGGGCCATGGAGTTGATGTAGAGGCCCTCCATGATCAATGCTCCCTCCGGCGGAGCTCCAGAAAAGGTCACAAGATGGGATCTCTTGGGTACAGAAGGTTGTGGCAGTGGAAATAGGGTTTCGTGGTGCTCCTGGATGTTTTTGGGGTATGTCAATATATATAGGAGGAAGAAGTAGATCGGTGGATCCATGAGGGGCCCACGAGGGTGGAGGGCGCGCCCCCTGCCTCGTGGCCGCCTCGTTGGTTGCTTGACATCCACTCCAAGTCCTCTGGATCACGTTTGTTCCAAAAATCACGCTCCCGAAGGTTTCATTCCGTTTGGACTCCGTTTGATATTCTTTTTCTGCGAAACACTGAAATAGGCAAAAAACAACAATTTGGGCTGGGCCTCCAGTTAATAGGTTAGTCCCAAAAATAATATAAAATTGTATAAATAAGCCAATTAAACATCCAAAACAGAATATATAATAGTATGGAGCAATCAAAAATTATAGATACGTTGGAGACGTATCAAGCATCCCCAAGCTTAATTCCTACTCGTCCTCGAGTAGGTAAATGATAAAAACAGAATTTTTGATGTGGAATGCTTCTTAACATATTTCTGAATGTAATTTTCTTTATTGTGGCATGAATGTTCAGATCCGAAAGATTCAAGATAAAAGTTCAATATTGACATAAAAATAATAATACTTCAAGCATACTAACTAAGCAATCATGTCTTCTCAAAATAACATGGCCAAAGAAAGTTCATCCCTACAAAATCATATAGTTTTGTCATGCTCCATTTTCGTCACACAAGAATGCTCTCATCATGCACAACCCTGATGACAAGCCAAGCAATTGTTTCATACTTTAGTAATCTCAAACTTTTTTCAACTTTCACGCAATACATGAGCGTGAGCCATGGATATAGCACTATAGGTGGAATAGAATATAATGAAGGGGTTATGTGAAGAAGACAAAAAGGAGAAAGTGTCACATTGACGCGGCTAATCAATGGGCTAGGGAGATGCCCATCAATTGATGTCAATGCAAGGAGTAGGGATTGCCATGCAACAGATGCACTAGACAGTGGCGGATCTAGGATTTTGAACCAGGGTGGTCCAACCTAATAATATTTTTTTACAACTGCAAATGTACTAATTAATTTACCAGTAGCACAAGATAAATTGATCAATTTTTTTCTCAAATAAGTCTCAGTTTTGCATAAAAGAATCCTGCATACCTTGAAAAGTTCAAAGACTACTTGCATGTGTTCATTCTTCCACCTTTGATATGGAAAATGACGTGGCATAGCTCAGCGAGCGCCCATTGCGCCACCGTTATTGGGTTGTATATGTAATCATGTGATCATGATTGACATTCTGTTCTCCAATGTGACAATGACATTTATTGATTCAAAAAACGAGAACAATGTATCAATTTTCTGACCTAAACTGAAACAATTTGGTAGTAATTAGTAAAATTCTTGGAAATTACAGCTCAAGATGCCACATAGATTTTTTTTGCCCCAAACTGAAATAGTTCAGTTGTAAGTAGTAACATTCCTAGACAGAATTCAGCAGTACTGCATTACAATTTATAAAGGAGCACAACAAGCCTAAATTCATAATGAGAAGTACTGGCAGGTGGCAGCACGCCGAGCAATGAGTAAGAGTAAACAAAAATTGGGGAACAAGCAGAAATCTCATCAAAGGTACCTCAAATCGTGTTGGGAGCATGACGGCTGGCCTTCTGGAGCTGCAGAACGTCGGCTGCCAAGCGCCGAGCGCCGACAACCGAGTGCGGACCAGGCTGGGTGCGGCGGCGCCGGGCCGGTGCGGGACGGTCATAGTCGCCGGCGAGGCATGGATCCAGGCAGCAAGTCGGGGCAACGAGATTGGCTAGAGCGTAGAGAAGCTGTGAGGGGATTTGTGGACGGGGAGCCAGTGCGCGGGCTACCATGGTCCATGGCTGTGTGAACGAGTCGAGGTTGTGGTTGTTGGGCTTTTCGTTTCTTTTCTTCTGGCCCATCTGCTAATCTCTTATGGACTATGGTATATATATGGGTTGTGCCAAAATTCCAGGGTGGGCCACGGCCCACCCTGTCCACCCTGTAGATCCGCCACTGGCACTAGAGCTATAAATGTATGAAAGCTCAATAAAAGAAACTAAGTGGGTGTGCATCCAACTTGCTTGCTCACGAAGACCTAGGGCACTTGAGGAGGCCCATTGTTGGAATATACAAGCCAAGTTCTATAATGAAAAATTCCCACTAGTATATGAAAATGACAAAACAAGAGGCTCTCTATCATAAAGATCATGGTGTTACTTTGAAGAACAAGTGTGGAAAAAGGATAGTAGCATTGCCCCTTTTTATTTTATTTTTTATTTTTTGGGCCTTTTTTTATTTGGCCTTTCTTTTTTTGGGACAATGCTCTATTAATGATGATCATCACACTTCTATTTATTTACAACTCAATGATTACAACTCGATACTAGAACAAGATATGACTCTATATGAATGCCTCCGGCGGTGTACCAGGATGTGCAATGACTCATGAGTGACATGTATGAAAGAATTATGAATGGTGGCTTTGCCACAAATACGATGTCATCTACATGATCATGCAAGGCAATATGACAATGATGATGCGTGTCATAGTAAACGGAACGGTGGAAAGTTGCATGGCAATATATCTCGGAATGGCTATGGAAATGCCATAATAGGTTGGTATGGTTGTTGTTTTGAGGAAGATATAAGGAGGTTTATGTGTGATAGAGCATATCGTATCACGGGTTTTGGATGCACCGGCGAAGTTGCACCAACTCTCAAGGTGAGAAAGGGTAATGCACGGTACCGAAGAGGCTAGCAATGATGGAAGGGTGAGAGTGCGTATAATCCATGGACTCTACATTAGTCATAAAGAACTCACATACTTATTGCAAAAATCTACAAGTCATCAAAAACCAAGTATTATGCGCATGCTCCTAGGGGGATATATTGGTAGGAAAATACCATCGACCGTCCCCGACCGCCACTCATAAGGAAGACAATCAAATAACACCTCATGTTTCAAATTTGTTACACAACGTTTACCATACGTGCATGCTACGGGACTTGCAAACTTCAACACAAGTATTTCTCAAATTCACAACTACTCAACTAGCACAACTTTGATATCACTATCTCCATATCTCAAAACAATCATCAAGTATCAAACTTCTCTTAGTATTCAATGCACTTATATGAAAGCTTTTTTTATTATGCCTAAAAGCAAATTGCCATGTTGTTCTAAAGGACTCTCAAAATAATATAAGTGAAGCACGAGAGATCAATTATTTCTATAAAATGAAACCACCACCGTGCTCTAAAAAATATAAGTGAAGCACTAGAGCAAAAACTATATAACTCAAAAGATATAAGTGAAGCACATAGTGTATTCTAATATATTTCGATTCATGTGTGTCTCTCTCAAAAGGTGTATACAGAAAGGATGATTGTGGTAAATTAAAAAGAAAAGACTCAAATCATACAAGACGCTCCAAGCAAAACACATATCATATGGTAAATAAAAATATAGTTCCAAGTAAAGTTACCAATGAACGAAGACAAAAGAGGGGATGCCTTCCGGGGCATCCCCAAGCGTAGGATTTTTGGTGTCCTTGGATTTTACCTTGGGGTGCCTTGGGCATCCCCAAGCTTAGGCTCTTGCCACTCCTTGTTCCATAATCCATCAAATCTTTACCCAAAACTTGAAAACTTCACAACACAAAACTTAACAGAAAATCTCGTGAGCTCCGTTAGCGAAAGAAAAGAAAACACCACTTCAAGGTACTGTAATGAACTCATTCTTTATTTATATTTGTGTTAAACCTACTGTATTCCAACTTCTCTATGGTTTATAAGCTATATTACTAGCCATAGATTCATCAAAATAAGCAAACAACACACGAAAAACAGAATCTGTCAAAAACAGAACAGTGTGTAGTAATCTATAACTAACACAAACTTCTGGAATCCAAAAAATTCTAAAATAAATTCCTGGACGTGAGAAATTTATCTATTAATCATCTGCAAAATTAATTAACTAAATATCACTCTCCAATAAAAATTGACAGCAATTCTCGTGAGCGCTAAAGTTTCTATTTTTTGCAGCAAGATCAAAAAGACATTCCCCAAGTCTTCCCAATGGTTCTACTTGGCACGAACACTAATTAAACACAAAAACACAATCAAAATACAGGCTAGATAAATTATTTATTACTAAATAGGAGCAAACATCAAGGAATAAAAATAAAATTGGGTTGACTCCCAACAAGCGCTATCGTTTAACGCCCCTAGCTAGGCATAAAAGCAAAGATAGATCTAGGTATTGCCATCTTTGGTGGGCAATCCATAAGTGTCTCTCATAATAGATTCATATGGTAATTTTATTTTATTTTTAGGGAAGTGTTCCATGCCTTTCCTTAATGGAAATTGGAATCTAATATTCCCTTCCTTCATATCAATAATTGCACCAATTGTTCTAAGGAAAGGTCTACCAAGAATAATAGGACATGAAGGATTGCAATCTATATCAAGAACAATGAAATCTACGGGCACATAATTCCTATTTGCAACAATAAGAGCATCATAGGTTTCTTAATAGTGGAATCCGCAAGGTGCAAGTTTAACGAACAATCATCGAATTCACAGAAACCTAGCAAATCACACAAACTTTTTGGGATAGTGGAAACACTAGCACCCAAATCACACAAAGCATAGCATTCATGATCTTTAATTTTTATTTTTATAGTAGGTTCCCACTCATCATAAAGTTTTCTAGGGATAGAAACTTCCAACTCAAGTTTTTCTACATAAGATTGCATCAAAGCATCATCGATATGTTTAGTAAAAGCTTTATTTTGACTATAAGCATGCGGAGAATTTAGCACGGATTGCAACAAGGAAATACAATATATCAAAGAGCAATTATCATAATTAAATTCCTTAAAATCCAAGATAGTGGGTTCATTACCATCTAAAGTTTTAACCTCTTCAATCCCACTTTTACCTATTTTTGCATCAAGATCTAAAAACTCCGAATTTTTGGGATGCCTTCTAACTAAAGTTGACTCATCTCCAGTCCCATCATTATCAAGATTCATATTGCAAAACAAGGATTTAATAGGGGACACATCAATTACTTTAAGATCTTCATCTTTATTATCATAAAACTAGAAGAACACGCCTTCACAAAGCAATCTTTCTTAGCACGCATCCTAGCGGTTCTTTCTTTGCACTCATTAATGGAAATTCTCATGGCTTTGAGAGACTCATTGATATCATGCTTAGGTGGAATAGATCTAAGTTTCAAAGAATCAATATCAAGAGAAATTATATCCACGTTCCTAGCCAACTCATCAATCTTAAGCAATTTTTCTTCAATCAAAGCATTGAAACTCTTTTGCGAACTAATACATTCTTTAATACTAGATTCAAAATCAGAGGTCATATTATTATAATTTCCATAAGAATTGTTGTAGGAATTAACATAATTATTAGAGGAATTTCTAGGAAACGGCCTACAATTAAAATTACCTCTATACGCGTTATTACCAAAATTGTTCCTACCAACAAAATTCACATCCATAGATTCATTATTATTCTCAATCGAAGTAGACAAAGGCATATCATTAGGTTCAGTAGGAGCACTCTTATTAGCAAACAATTTCATAAGTTCATCCATCTTTCCACTCAAAACATTAATCTCTTCAATTGCATGCACCTTTTTACTAGTAGATCTTTCAGTGTGCCATTGAGAATAATTAACCATAATATTATCTAGGAGTTTGGTAGCTTCTCCTAAAGTGATTTGCATAAAAGTGCCTCCCGTGGCCGAATCTAAAAGATTTCTAGAAGCAAAATTCAATCCGGCATAAAAAATTTGTATAATCATCCATAAATTCAAACCAGGTGTAGAACAATTACGTATCATTAATTTCATCCTCTCCCAAGATTGTGCAACATGCTCATGATCAAGTTGCTTAAAATTCATAATATCGTTTCTAAGAGAGATGATCTTGGCGGGAGGAAAATACTTAGAGATAAAAGCATCTTTGCACTTATTCCATGAATCAATACTATTTTTAGGCAAAGACGAAAACCAAGCTTTAGCACGATCTCTAAGCGAAAACGGAAATAGCTTAAGTTTAACAATATAATTATCCACATCTTTCTTCTTTTGCATATCACACAAACCAACAAAGTTGTTTAGATGGGTAGCGGCATCTTCACTAGGAAGGCCAGAAAACAGATCTTTCATGACAAGATTCAGCATCGGTAAGAGGAGCAATCGGAGTGCTAATAAAATCATTATTGTTGGTATTGGCAAAGTCACACAATTTAGTATTATCTTGAGCCATCATGAAAAGCAAGCAATCCAACACATAAGCAAACAAGCGAAGAAAAAGCAAACAGAAAGAGAGGGTGAAAGGAAAAGAGGGCGAATAAAACGGCAGGGGTGAAGTGGGGGAGAAGAAAACGAGAGGCAAATGGCAAATAATGTAATGCGAAGGATAAGAGTTGTGATGGGTACTTGGTATGTTTTGACTTGGCGTAGATCTCCCCGGCAATGGCGCCAGAAATCCTTCTTGCTACCTCTTGAGCATGCGTTGGTTTTCCCTTGAAGAGGAAAGGGTGATGCAGCAAAATAGCGTAAGTATTTGCCTCATTTTTTGAGAACCAGGGTATCAATCCAGTAGGAGACCACGCGCGAGTCACCTCGTACCTACACAAACAAATAAGAACCTCGCAACCAACGCGATAACGGGGTTGTCAGTCCCTTCACGGCCACTTGCAAGAGTGAGATCTGATAGAGATAATAATAATAATAACATAAATATTTTTGGTATTATTATGATATAGATTGAAAGTAAAGATTGCAAAATAAAATAGATTGGACACTTGTATGATGGAAAATAGACCCAGGGCCATAGGTTTCACTAGTGGCTTCTCTCAAGATAGCATAAGTATTACGGTGGGTGAACAAATTACTGTCGAGCAATTGATAGAAAAGTGAATAATTATGAGAATATCTAGGTATGATCATGTATATAGGCATCACGTCCGTGACAAGTAGACCGACTCCCACCTGCATCTACTACTATTACTCCACACATCGACCGCTATCCAGCATGCATCTAGAGTATTAAGTTCATAAGAACAGAGTAACGCCTTAAGCAAGATGACATGATGTAGAGGGATAAACTCATGCAATATGATATAAACCCCATCTTTTTATCCTCGATGGCAACAATACAATACGTGTCGTTTCCCTTTCTGTCACTAGGATCGAGCACCGCAAGATTGAACCCAAAGCTAAGCACTTCTCCCATTGCAAGAAAGATCAATCTAGTAGGCCAAACCAAACTGATAATTCGAAGAGACTTGCAAAGATAACCAATCATACATAAAATAATTCAGGGAAGATTCAAATATTGTTCATAGATAAATTTTATCATAAACCCACAATTCATCGGATCTCGACAAACACACCGCAAAAGAAGATTACATCGAATAGATCTCCAAGAGAATCGAGGAGAACTTTGTATTGAGATCCAAAGAGAGAGAAGAAGCCGTCTAGCTAATAACTATGACCCGAAGGTCTGAGGTAAACTACTCACACATCATCGGAAGGGCCATGGAGTTGATGTAGAGGCCCTCCATGATCAATGCCCCCTCTGGCGGAGCTCCGGAAAAGGCCCCAAGATGGGATCTCTTGGGTGCAGAAGGTTGCGGCGGTGGAAATAGGGTTTCGTGGTGCTCCTGGATGTTTTCGGGGTATGTCAATATATATAGGAGGAAGAAGTAGGTCGGTGGAGCCACGAGGGGCCCATGAGGGTGGAGGGCGCGCCTAGGGGGGTAGGCGCGCCCCCCTGCCTCGTGGCCGCCTCGTTGGTTGCTTGATGTCCACTCCAAGTCCTCTAGATCACGTTGTTCCAAAAATCACGCTCCCAAAGGTTTCATTCCGTTTGCACTCCGTTTGATATTCTTTTTCTGTAAAACACTGAAATAGGCAAAAAAACAACAATTTGGGCTGGGCCTCCGGTTAATAGATTAGTCCCAAAAATAATATAAAAGTGTATAAATAAGCCCATTAAACATCCAAAACAGAATATATAATAGCATGGAGCAATCAAAAATTATAGATACATTGGAGACGTATCACTAGGTGATGGACCTTTTGCAGGAGCAGATGCAGACGTTATGAACGTTTGGCAAGCTTGGTATGATCAATACTTGATAGTTTAGTGCGCCATGCTTTACGGCTTAGAATCGGGACTTCAAAAATGTTTTGAACGCCATGGAGCATATAAGATGTTCCAAGAGCTGAAATTGGTATCAGACTCATGCCCAAGTCGAGAGATATGAGACCTCTCACAAGTACTTTGCCTACAAGATGGAGGAGAATAGCTCAACCAGTGAGCATGTGCTCAGAATGTCTGAGTACTACAATCACTTGAAACAAGTGGGAGTTAATCTTCCAAATAAGATAGTTATTGACAGAGTTCTCTAGTCACTATCACCAAGTTACTGGAACTTCGTGATGAACTATAATATGCAAGGGATGGAGAAGACAATTCCTGAGCTCTTTGCAATGCTAAGGGCTGCGGAGGTAGAAATCAAAAAGGAGCATTAAGTTTTGATGGTTAACAAGACCACTAGTTTCAAGAAAAAGGGAAAAGGGAAGAAGGGGAACTTCAATAAGAATAGCAAGCAAGTTGCTACTCCCGGGAAGAAGCCCAAGTCTGGACCTAAGCCTGAAATTGAGTGCTTCTACTGCAAAGGGACTGGTCACTGGAAGCGGAACTGCCCCAAGTATTTGGCGGATAAGAAGGATGGCAAAGTGAAAGGTATATTTGATATACATGTTATTGATGTGTACTTTACTAGTGTTCATACTAACCCAGGATATTTGATACCGGTTCAGTTGCTAAGATTAGTAACTCGAAACAGGAGTTACAAAATGAACATAGACTAGTTGAGGGCGAGGCAACGATGTGTGTTGGAAGTGATTCCAAGGTTGATAAGATCACCACCGCATACTCCCTGTACCTTCGGGATTAGTTTTAGACCTGAATAATTGTTATTTGGTGCTTGCGTTGTGCATGAACATTATATGTGGATCTTGTTTGATGCGAGACGGTTATTCATTTAAATCAGAGAATAATGGTTGTTCTATTTATATGAGTAATATCTTTTATGGTCATGCACCCTTGATGAGTGGTCTATTTTTGTTGAATCTCGATTGTAGTGATACACATATTCATAATATTGAAGCTAAAAGATGCAAAGTTAATAATGATAATGCAACTTATTTGTGGCACTGCCGTTTAGGTCATATTGGTGTAGAGCGCATGAAGAAACTCCATGCTGATAGACTTTTGGAATCACTTGATTATGAATCACTTGATGCTTGCGAACTATGCCTCATGGGCAATATGACTAAGACTCCGTTCTCTGGAACAATGGAGCGAGCCACTGACTTATTGGAAATAATACATACCGATGTATTTGGTCTGATGAGTCTTGAAGCTCGTGGCGGGTATCGTTATTTTCTAATCTTCATAGTTGATTTGAGCAGATATAGGTATATCGACTTAATGAAACACAAGTTTGAATCATTTTGAAAAGTTCAAAGAATTTTAGAATGAAGTGGAGCATCATCGTAACAAGAAAATAAAGCTTCTGCGATCTGATCGCAGAGGCGAATATTTGAGTTACGAGTTTTGGCCTTCATTTAAAACAGTGTGGAATAGTTTCACAACTCACGCCACCTGGAACACCACAGCGTAATGGTGTGTCCGAACGTCGTAACCATACTTTATTAGATATGGTGCGATCTATGATGTCTCTTACCGATTTATCACTATCGTTTTGGGGGTTATGCATTAGAGACAGCTGCATTCACGTTAAATTGGGCACCATCTAAATCCGTTGAGACGACACCATATGAACTGTGGTTTAGCAAGAAACCTAAGCTATTGTTTCTTAAAGTTTGGGGCTACCATGCTTATGTGAAAAAGCTTCAACCTGATAAGCTCGAACCCAAATCGAAGAAATGTGTCTTCATAGGATACCCAAAGGAGACTGTTAAGTACACCTTCTATCACAGATCCGAAGACAAGATATTCATTTCTAAGAATGGATCATTTCTAGAGAAGGAGTTTCTCTCGAAAGAAGTGAGTGGGAGGAAAGTAGAACTTGATGAGGTAATTGTACCTTCTCCTGAATTGGAAAGTAGTTCATCATAGAAATCAGTTCCAGTGATTCCTACACCAATTAGTGAGGAAGCTAATGATGATGGTCATGAAACTTCAGATCAAGTTACTACCGAACCTCGTAGGTCAACCAGAGTACGGTCCGCACCAGAGTGTGATATGTCTCCAACGTATCTATACTTTTTGATTGTTCCATGCTATTATATTATCCATCTTGAATGTTTTATATGCATTTATACGCTATTTTATATGATTTATGGGACTAACCTATTAACCTAGAGCCCAGTGCCAGTTTATGTTTTTCCTTGTTTTTGAGTTTTACAGAAAAGGAATACCAAACGGAGTCCAATTGACGTGCCAATTTTTGATGATTTTTTATGGACCAAAATAAGCCCCTGAAGTAAAAGAGTTAGGCCAGAAGAGTCTAGAGACATCCACAAGGGTGGAGGGCGCGCCCTACCCCCCTTGGCTTGCCCCCCTATCTCGTGGATGACTCGAAGACCCCCCCTGACGTGAGACCGACGCCAAAAATTCCTATAAATACAGAAATCCATGAAAAGAAACCTAGGTCGGGAGTTCCGCCACAAGCCACCAAAAACCAATTGGGACCCTGTTCCGGCACCCTGCTGGAGGGGGGATCCATCACCGGTGGCCATCTTGATCATCCCGGCGCTCTCCATGATGAGGAGGGAGTAGTTCACCCTCGGGGCTGAGGGTATGTACTGATACGTCTCCAACGTATCTATAATTTTTTATTGTTCCATGCTATTATATTATCTGTTTTGGATGTTTAATGGGCTTTAATATAAACTTTTATATTACTAGGAAAATTGCCCGTGTGTTGCAATGGGAAAAATAGATTTGATCGTAATGTAGAATGCTCATCGACATGACAATAGCATACACAATTGCATATGATCCTGCGGAGGATCCGCTTCATGTTCACTATGTGAATGCGGTCCAGAGGACACCAAGCGCGATCGAGAAGGCCCGACGAGGCACCGCATAGGTGCCAACATTGCCTCCGCCTATTTTTCTATCCAATGATTGGTCAACTAGACTATATGTAAATTACCTCCAAGATTCCTTTACCACCCATACAAAGCATTTACCTTCATGAACTAATAAAGTATAGAGAATGAAAAACAAATCTTGACACTCCTTGTTAGTATGCTTGACTAACAAATCGCCAATACATGATGCCGATGTCATTTGCTAGTAATACATGGCCGGTGTGTTCCACCTCTTTAATTCCATGATCATATATCATTAGCTCAAATGAATAGTAAACCTCAAGAGCAATATAGCATGGTACAAAGGGGCTCGTAGGCCTTAATCTTGCCCACAATCTGGGCATCCCATGAGCTGAAGAAAAACAATAATTCCACATGAGCCCCTCCTAAATTATAAGAAAGGTATTGATTTTGATTTCCCACTTCTCAAAATTTACAGTCCTGTTACATATTGAGAAGATACTAACTTTCGCCGAAAAATAATTCTAGGACATTATGCACTTGCACTCACTTTGAGCTGCATTTTTTTCAACTCCTCCTACACCACCTCGTACATTTTTCATATAGCATACCCATATGATCCAGTCAAGAATTGTGACTCCCTTAATTTTAGAATATCTGAAGTGAAGAGAGCATCATCATTGTTTATTGTTCAGAAATCAGCGAGAGGACTTACAGTGCATCATGATTGTTTATTTTTTGCATGTACTCTTCTCCAATGCAGCTTTCACCAGAGTCCCAACAACAATTTTATCCTCCTGCCTGTGGATTTAAGTAATCTTGTTTTATTTCGTTCCGTTGCAAGAACCATCAAAAGAATGTTCATATGAAGCTAAAGCCAACATGTACAGGCTTTCAATCTCAACTTCCTGCGATGTTTTTCTTTAATTGTTTACCTGTACGCTAGATGTGTAGGGAGATCTATTTCTACAGTAGCATTATCAAATGGGCCAAATCCAACTATTGGCTTAGCCTTGATTATTTTGGAGATAATACTTTTCCTTGTACATTTTTGTTGAGAGAACATGTACATATCTCGGAAGAAAAGGAAGCAACATAATCATGTTGTAGCAAATAAACTTCTGTTTGGATCTATATGCTATTATGAAATATATGAGAACTGCACTTTGCCTTAAAGTAATATATTGATGTAAACTCTGGTTGTTTCAAAATGTACAAGGGCTATCACTTAACGATGATATAGCTATTTACTCCCAAATCCCATATATCAATTTGCTGCAAGATAAAGATAATACAAAATTATGTTAACTTAGAGCTATTTACGTATCGTTTACTTAAGTCAAAAAACTCAAGTTATCTTGCTGCAGGCAATCTACTCAATGCTTATCACACAAATAATAATGTTCGAAAGCAATTAGGAACAACCAAACCACACAAGCATAAAATTGTGTAACCAAATAGACATCAAAGAGGAGGGAGCATTTTTTAGAAGTACCTCATTAGGTTTCACAGTTATTATGTGAGGAGTAAATTAAGGATGACCCAGATGAACCCACAAATCAAAAGAAATATCATAGTCAGCACAAAAATTGTTCAAAGAAGATGATCAAATTAAAAATCATGTAACTCAACATATAGAAGGATCTTCTTATAAAAAAATCAGGCAGCTAATCTTTTGTCTTATTATATTCAAAGAGCTCTCTCTGAATGACACTTCTATATTGATATGCTGCTCTTTGCATATAAGTAACATAAAGCATATGTGCACTTCTCACCTCCTTTGAATGTCTGCACTACTGCATCCTATTTAATTCCTTTAGAACGTGGATAAATACTTATAAAGTTAATCATCACATGCCCTTTAAATGTGTGAATTCACATGTAAACCAACTAACCAAGGCGGATGCAGCCAAAATTACCCAAGGCATCAAGTTGTTTCTTTTAGGGTTTAGGGTGTGCAAGTGTCGTTGAGGACATTACCTGTCCACTGAATCTAATGGAAAATTCATGGAATATATGCTTGTGCCGATGAAATTGGATCCGGACTCAGGTTTAAGGCGAACTTGCATCGCTAGAGACTTCTCCAACTCCTTCAAAGACTGCTGCAACTTTTGCTCAGGGGCTTCACCATGCCACCAACTTCTTCAGGTGCCAACAACATGAACAGATAACTGTGGTGGGAGGGGGAAGGGAACAAAGATGGAGGAGGGAGAAGGGAGAGGCGAGAAGAGGGGAAAGAGGAAGGGGTGGAGGTACCTGTGATAACGGGGAGGCGGCAGTGCGGGACGGGAAGACTCGCTGCCAGCGGGCAGGACGAAGAGCCGGCGGCTCCAACCCTAGCTTGTGCGTGAGAACTCCATCCGTCGCACACGACCAGGGCATCCATTTGTTGCCATCGTGCTCCAGCGAGCTGGCAACCGAGGGTTGCCTGGAGCGGAGGGATGGGGCACAACATCAGGGAACCCTCGCGTCGGTGTGTCTCGTTTTCTCGTGCGAGAGAGGGGCGGCATATTTTGTTTTTTATTGAGATCACATATTTTGTTTTTTTAGGTTTGAGAGAGAGGGGCAGCAATTTTTCAACTACAAGCGATGAAACATCAGGTCCTCAGGGGCGAGTCTTCCCCTCTCTTTGGTTGGGCTATAGTAGGCCCAACAGTAATAATGCGCGCTGCAGCCCAATAGAAGATTACGTGTGAGGACGACCTGAAAAATAACGTGCGATGTCGTTCCAAACTGTTTGGTTAGTAACACATCGGTTAATTTATAAATATAAAAAAACATTTGTGAAAGCGTAAATTCACGGGAAGAAGCGTATTGTGACGGTGAACCCGACAAAGTCAATTCATGCTTTATTATTAGCGAAAGATTTTTGGGACTAACCTATTAACCAAAGGCCCAGTGCAAATTGCTGTTTTTATGCCTATTTTAGTGTTTCACGGAAAATGAATATCAAACGGAATGAAATCTTCACGAGGAACTTTCTTGGAATAAATGCAACCCAGGAGACTTGGAGTACAAGTCTGGAAGTCCGCGAAGCTTCCACGAGGCAGGGGGCGCGCCCCCCACCCTCGTGGGCCCCATGGAGCTCTATCGATGTACTTCTTTCGCCTATATATACCCATGTACCCTAAAAACATCCAAGGAGCCACGAAACCACTTCTTCACCGCCGCAACCTTCTGTACCATGAGATCCCATCTTGGGGCCTTTTTCGGCGATCTGTCGGAGGGAGATTCGATCACAGAGGGCTTCTATATCAACACCATAGCCTCTCCGATGATGTGCGAGTAGTTTACCACAGACCTTTGGGTCCATAGTTATTATCTAGATGGCTTCTTCTCTCTCTTTGGTTTTCAATACAAAGTTCTCCTTGATGTTCTTGGAGATCTATTCGATGTAATACTATTTTGCGGTGTGTTTGCCGAGATCCGATGAATTGTGGGTTTATGAGTTTGATCATCTATGAATATTATTTGGTTCTTCTTTGAATTCTTTATGCATGATTTGATATCTTTGCAAGTCTCTTTGAATTATCAGTTTAGTTTGGCCTACTAGATTGATCTTTCTTGCAATGGGAGAAGTGCTTATCTTTGGGTTCAATCTTGCGGTGTCCTTTAACAGTGACAGCAGGGGCAGCAAGGCACATATTGTATTGTTGCCATCGAGGATAAAAAGATGGGGTTTATATCATATTGCTTGAGTTTATCCCTCTACATCATGTCATCTTGCCTAATGTGTTACTCCTTCTTATGAACTTAATACTCTAGATGCATGCTGGATAACAGTCCATGTGTGGAGTAATAGTAGTAGATGCAGAATCGTTTCGGTCTACTTGACACGGACGTGATGCCTATATTCATGATCATTGCCCTAGATATCATCATAACTATGCGCTTTTCTATCAATTACTCGGCAGTAATTTGTTCACCCACCGTAATATATGTTATCATGAGAGAAGCCACTAGTGAAACCTATGGCCCCTAAGTCTACTTTACATCATATAAGTTTCCGATCTATAGTTCTAGTTTACTATTTATTTTGCAATCTTTATTTTCCAATCTATACAACAAAAATACCAAAAATATTTATCTTATTATCTTTATCAGATCTCACTTTTGCAAGTGGCCGTGAAGGGATTGACAACCCCTTTATCGCGTTGGTTGCAAGGTTCTTAATTGTTTGAGCAGGTACTAGGTGACTTGCGTGTAGTCTCCTACTGGATTGATACATTGGTTCTTAAAAATTGAGGGAAATACTTACGCTACTTTGTTGCATCACCCTTTCCTCTTCAAGGGAAAACCAACGCATGCTCAAGAGGTAGCATGTACTAGTAGCTATGTGTTTGATCTCTCTCTCTCTCTCTCTCGTGTTCTTGATTCGGCATGATCTTGATGTATCGCGAGCTTTGCTATTATAGTTAGATCTTATGATGTCCCCCCCCTCTATTCTCTTGTAATGGATTGAGTTTTCCCTTTGAAGTTATCTTATTGGATCGAGTCTTTAAGGATTTGAGAACACTTGATGTATGTCTTGCATGTGCTTATCTGTGGTGACGATGGGATATTCACGTGATCCACTTTATGTATGTTTTAGTGATCAACTTGCGAGTTCCGTGACCTTATGAACTTATGCATAGGGGTTGGCTCACATTTTCATCTTGACTCTCCGGTAGAAACTTTGGGGCACTCTTTGAAGTTCTTTGTGTTGGTTGAATAGATGAATTTGAGATTGTGTGATGCATATCGTATAATCATATCCACAGATACTTGAGGTGACATTGTAGTATGTAGGTGACATTAGGGTTTTGGTTGATTTGTGTCCTAAGGTGTTATTCTAGTACGAACTCTAGGATAGATCAAACGGAAAGAATAGCTTCGTGTTATTTTACTACGGACTCTTGAATTCATCGATCAGAAAGGATAACTTTGAGGTGGTTTCATACCCTACAATAATCTCTTCGTTTGTTCTCCGCTAATAGTGACTTTGGAGTGACTCTTTGTTGCATGTTGAGGGATTGTTATATGATCTAATTATGTTATCCTTGTTGAGAGAACTTGCACTAGTGAAAGTATGAACCTTAGGCCTTGTTTCCTAGAATTGCAATACCGTTTGCGCTCACTTTTACCACTTGCTACCTTGCTGTTTTTATATTTTCAGATTACAAAAACCTATATCTACCATCCATATTGCACTTGTATCACCATCTATTCGCCGAACTAGTGCACCTATACAATTTACCATTGTATTGGGTGTGTTGGGGACACAAGAGACTCTTTGCTATTTGGTTGCAGGGTTGTTTGAGAGAGACCATCTTCATCCTACGCCTCCCATGGATTGATAAACCTTAGGTCATCCACTTGAGGGAAATTTGCTACTATCCTACAAACCTCTATACTTGGAGGCCCAACAACGTCTACAAGAAGAAGGTTGTGTAGTAGACATCAGAGTGGTACGGTAATCCTGTTCTAGAAGTCATGTTACTAGACCATGACGAACCTACGAACTATGAGGAAGCGATGATGATCCCAAATTTCGCAAAATGGCTTGAGGCCATGAAATCTGAGATGGGATCCATGTATGAGAACAAAGTATGGACTTTGATTGACTTGCCCGATGATCAGCGAGCCATTGAGAATAAATGGATCTTCAAGAGGAAGACGGACAGTGATAGTAGTGTTACTATCTACAAAGCTCGAATTGTCGCAAAAGGTTTTTGACAAGTTCAAGGTGTTGACTACGATGAGATTTTCTAACTCGTGTCGATGCTTAAAGTCTGTCCGAATCATGTTAGAAATTGCTGCATTTTATGAAATCTGGCAAATGGATGTCAAAACTATATTCCTTAATGGATTTATTAAATAAGAGTTGTATATGATGCAACCAGAAGGTTTTTTCAATCCTAAACGTGCTAACAAAGTGTGCAAGCTCCAGTGATCCATCTATGGACTGGTGCAAGCATCTCGGAGTTGGAATATACTCTTTGATGAGTTGATCAAAGCATATAGTTTTATACAGAGTTGTGGTGAAGCATGTATTTACAAGAAAGTGAGTGGGAGCACTACAACCTTTCTGATAGGTATATGTGAATGCCATATTGTTGATCGAAAATGATGTAGAATTTTTCTGGAAAGCATAAAGGAGTGTTTGAAAAGGATTTTTTCAAAGAAAGACCTCGGTGAAGCTACTTACATATTGGGAATCAAGATCTATAAAGATAGATCAAAACGCTTGATAAGACTTTCGATGAGTACAAACCTTGATAAGATTTTGAAGGAGTTCAAAATGGATCAGCCAATGAAGTTGAGTAAGACTCAAAACCCGACCACGGCAGAAGATAGACAGAGAATGAAAGTCATTCCCTATGCCTCAGCCATAGGTTCTATAAAGTATGCCATGTTGTATACCAGACCTATTGTGTACCTTGCCATGAGTTTGGCAAAGGGGTACAATAGTGATCCAGGAGTAGATCACTCACTACTGTAGGATGCTGCTAGCACGACACTACGATCAGAGACCCTTCGACGAAGCTGTGTGCGATGCCATAATCGCAAATGGTGGTGTAAAAAACCATCAAAAAGGTGCAAAACATTTGCGATGGAGGATGCATCAAACACGGTTCAGATTTTAGTTGCGTGTGCAATGCAGGGCCTACGGTTCAGCTCAATTAACTATTTGCAATGAGGAGGAACAAAAGAAATGGGCAGCCAGATGAAGGTGTGTGCGATATACAGCATACGGTTCACTCAGATGAATTGTTTGTGATTAGGAAACACAAAAGAAATGGTCAGCCAGATGAAGGTGTGTGCGATATACGACATGTGGTTCACTCGGATGAACTATTTGTTTTGAGATAAGAGAACAGAAACGGTTCAATATAACAAGATGTGTGTGATACGCGGAAAACAGGTATGTAATTAGAAATGTGTGGGAAGACCGATAATAACATAGACTCTTGCTGCTAATAAGACATGTGTGTTGTGCGATGGGATTGCATACAGAACAACAACATATATATACACACACTTATAAGGACATGGTTGCATAACCAAATTAAACATCCACTTACATAGGTAGCTACTACAACCATGGCATTTGCACACACCAAAGTAAACTATTACATGCATAATTACATAGGTGGCTACTACACACATGACATTTCCACACACCAATAAAGTAAACTATATATTACATGCATGATTAACTAGCATAAACGATCATCTGATCATCATCTACTTCTTGTGACGCTTGCCCTGCTTGTGGCTCGATCCGGGCTCATCAATTTGGGTAACGAGGCACTTCCTCATGTCAACGATCCGCCTGTGCATCTCGTAGCATGTGTACACGCTCTTAGCCACGAACCTGAGGTGAGGTTCATCCAGTTGCCGCATCCAGGCCTTGTGCCAGGATAGGGGACTTGTTCTCTGGGCATCCTGCTTCATCTTTTCGTAGTAGGGTCGATGATGGCCGAGGCAAGTTCGACTAGGGAGTCTGATGAGCCACAAGTATAGGGGATCTATCGTAGTCCTTTCGATAAGTAAGAGTGTCGAACCCAACGAGGAGCAGAAGGAAATAATAAGCGGTTTTCAGCAAGGTATTCTCTGCAAGTACTAAAATAAGTGGTAGCAGATAGTTTTGT
The DNA here is from genome assembly GCF_056163025.1 of Triticum urartu. Lineage (NCBI taxonomy): Eukaryota > Viridiplantae > Streptophyta > Magnoliopsida > Poales > Poaceae > Triticum > Triticum urartu. The sequence goes on along the minus strand of NC_141878.1, from coordinate 191,295,253 downwards.
GATAAGATAAATTGTAACGAGCAACAAGTAACAAAAGTAAATAAGTGCAGCAAGGTGGCCCAATCCTTTTTTAGCAAAGGACAAGCCAGAACAAACTCTTATAATAGGAAAAGCGCTCCCGAGGACACATGGGAATATCGTCAAGCTAGTTTTCATCATGTTCATATGATTCGCGTTCGGTACTTTGATAATTTGATATGTGGGTGGACCGGTGCTTGGGTGCTGTTCTTACTTGAACAAGCATCCCACTTATGATTAACCTCTATTGCAAGCATCCGCAACTACAACAAAAGTATTAAGGTAAACCTAACCATAGCATGAAACATGTGGATCCAAATCAACCCCTTACGAAGCAACGCATAAACTAGGGTTTAAGCTTCTGTCACTCTAGCAACCCATCATCTACTTATTACTTCCCAATGCCTTCCTCTAGGCCCAAATAATGGTGAAGTGTTATGTAGTCGACGTTCACATAACACCACTAGAGGCTAGACAACATACATCTTATCAAAATATCAAACGAATACCAAATTCACATGACTACTAATAGCAAGACTTCTCCCTTCTCGTCAGGAACAAACGTAATTACTCACAAAGCATATTCATGTTCATAATCAGAGGGGTAATAATATGCATATAGGATCTGAACATATGATCTTCCACCAAATAAACCAACTAGCATCAACTACAAGGAGTAATCAACACTACTAGCAACCTACTAGCACCAATTCCGGACTTTGAGACAAGAATTGGATACAAGAGATGAACTAGGGTTTGGAGATGAGATGTTGCTGGTGAAGATGTTGATGGAGATTTCCCTCTCCCAATGAGAGGAGCGTTCGTGATGACGATGGTGATGACGATGGTGATGATTTCCCCCTCCCGGAGGGAAGTTTCCCCGGCAGAACAGCTCTGCCGGAGCTCTAGATTGGATCCGCCAAGGTTTCGCCTCGTGGCGGCGGAGTCTCATCCCGAAAAGTTCCTTCCTATTTTTTTCTCATCGAAAGACTTCATATAGGAGAAGATGGGCGTCCGAGAGCCACCAGGGGGCCCACGAGGTAGGGGACGCGCCCTAGGGGGGCCGCCCCCCACCCTCGTGAGCAGGGTGTGGGCCCCCTGGCCTTCATCTTTGGCGAGGATTTTTCTTTATTTATTTTAAGATGTTCCGTGGAGTTTCAGGACTTTTGGAGTTGCGCAGAATAGGTCTCTAATATTTGCTCCTTTTCCATCCCAGAATTCTAGCTGCCGGCATTCTCCCTCCTTATGTAAACCTTGTAAAATAAGAGAGAATAGCCATAAGTATTGTGACATAAAGTGAAATAACAGTCCATAATGCAATAAATATCGATATAAAAGCATGATGCAAAATGGACGTATCAACTCCCCCAAGCTTAGACCTCGCTTGTCCTCAAGCGAAAAGCCGATAACAATAAATATGTCCTGATGTTTAGAGGTAGAGGCATCGATAAAAATACAATACGGACATGAAGGCATCATGATTATTCTCATAACAGCAACATATATAGATTTTGTCATATGATTACTTATGTTCAAGCGATGATCTATTCACAATGCAAAAGTATAAATCATAAACCTTATTGGGTGTAACGCCCTCGATGCGACTATATCTCCCACGTGTCGAGGCACGACTTAGAGGCATAATCGCATTGAAGGCATATGTCGCAAGTGAGGTAATCTTCACACAACCCATGTAATATAATAAGGAAAGAGAGTTACATAGTTGGCTTACAATCGCCACTTCACACAATTACATGAATAAAGCATTACATCATCCAGATACAATCAAGGTCCGACTACGGAACCAAAATAAAAGAAGAACCCCAAATGCGACAAAGGTCCCCGATCGACCCCAACTGGGCTCCACTACTGATCAACTAGAACGAAACAACACAAAGGACAAGATCTTCATCGAGCTCCTCCTGAGCTTGGTTGCGTCATCTGCACGGACTCATCGGCACCTGCAAGCTGGTTTTGGAAGTATCTGTGAGCCACGGGGACTCAGCAATCTCGCACCCTCGCGATCAAGACTATTTAAGCTTATGGGTAAGGTAAAAGTATGAGGTGGAGCTGCAGCAAGCGACTAGCATATATGGTGGCTAACATACGCAAATGAGAGCGAGAAGAGAAGGCAAAGCACGGTCGATAAAAGTATGATCAAGAAGTGATCCTAGACTACCTACGTCAAGCATAACTCCAACACCGTGTTCACTTCCCGGACTCCGCCGGAAAGAGACCATCACGGTTACACACGCGGTTGATTCATTTTAATTACGGTCAACTTCAGGTTTTCTACAACCGGACGTTAACAAATTCCCATCTGCCCATAACCGCGGGCACGGCTTTTGAAAGTTCAAATCCCTGCAGGGTGTCCCAACTTAGCCCATCACAAGCTCTCACGGTCAACGAAGGAATAGACCTCCACCCGAGACGTTCCGATCAGACTCGGTATCCCGGTACAACAAGACATTTTGATAGGGTAAAACTAAACTAGCAACACCGCCCGATGCGCCAACATCCTGATGGGAGCTGCACATATCTCGTTCTCAGGGCAACACCAGATAGGTCAAGCTACGAGTAAAACCAGCCCTCAAGTTTCCCCGAGGTGGCCCCGCAGGCTGCCCATTTCGGACCAACACTTAGACAAGCACTGGCCCGGGGGGGGGGGGTTAAAATAAAGATGACCCTCGAGAGAGCGACTCCCAAGGGAAAAGTAGGTGGTGGTGAGGCAAATGGTAAAACCAAGGTTGGGCATTGCTGGAGGAGCTTTACTTAAGGCGAACTGTCAAGGGGTTCCCATTATTACCCAACCGTGTGAGGAACGCAAAATCCGGGAACATAACACCGATATGACGGAAACTAGGGCGGCAAGAGTGGAACAAAACACCAGGCATAAGGCCGAGCCTTCCACCCTTTACCAAGTATATAGATGCATTAAGTAAATAAGATATATAGTGATATCCCAACAAGTAAATAAATGTCCCGACAAGGAACGGTCTCCAATCTTCACCTACAACTAGCAATGCTATAAGAGGGGCTGAGCAAAGCGGTAACATGGCCAATCAATGGTTTGCTAGGACAAGGTGGGTTAGAGGTTCAACATGGCAATTGGGAGGCTGGCAAGCAAAAGGTAGGCATCGTAGTATTGGCATAGCAAAAGAGCGAGCAAACTAGCATAGCAAAGATAGTAGTGATTTCGAGGGTATGATCATCTTGCCTGAAATCCTGCAAGGAAGAAGAACGAGTCCATGAAGAAGACAAACGAACGAAGTCGAACGAATCCTCACAACTCGACGTTACCGGACCCAACCCGAAGAAGCAACACCGGAAAGAAAACAAACAAACATAGTAAACAACCACGACATGAACATGGCATGATGCACAATCAAGTATGATGCATGTCCAGTTTAATGAACCATGGCATGGCAAAATGCACAAGCAAAACTACAAATTAAGTGGAAGCTCAATATGCAACGAGTTGCATATTGACGGAGCACCACATCAATTATTTAGTTTGATCTCGTTTATGTACCCAACAATATTAAATGTTGTTAAACATGGCAAGAGGGGAAACAAAAATAAAACTACCTATCTAGTCAAGGTTAAATGAGGCCGGGAACAACAAACAACAAATCCGGGACTCCTCATGTGCATATATTAGGTTAGGTACTGTTCTGCCCTAAACATAATTTTAGATTTGTTAAACATGCAAGATGAGTGCACCATGTTAAACTAGACATTTTTCTACCCCATTTACATATAAAGTTTATTAAATTCGGAGCTACGGTTATTTAGTTATGAAACAAATCATTTTAACATGGCATAGGAGCAAATTAATGCAAACAACATTTTTAACATTTTAAACATGGGTGAAAGTTTCATATTATTAGTCTACACAAAATTTTGAGCAAGTTTCATATATAAAACATTTTAATCCGATGCACGGTTAGTGAGTTATTAAATGCATGAACAAAAGGGTCTTCTGTAAAACTGTAATTCCCCGGTTAAATAGCAGAATCGCAGAACTAGGAAAAAAACTGCACTGGGCCGAAACTAGCTGGCCCAACAACCGGAAAAAAAAGATGGGCGCTGGGGGAGTTCTCACCATGGGCCAAGCCCAGTCGGTGAGGAGGAGGAGGTAGCAGGCCGGGTGAGGCCGGCGTGATCTGGGCCTTGGGGAGGCGCTGGGACTGCTGGATCTGGCTTGACGCCAGGGAGGGGGCGACATGGAGAGGGGCTGGCTCGGGAGGAGCTGGGCCTCGGGCGAGAAGACCCAGGCGCGGGCGACGTGGATCTTGTCCACGCTGGCGCTGGGACAAGTCAACGAAGGTGCGGCGCCGGTCTTCTCGTTCACGAAGCAGGGGATGCAGGTGACTTGGGCAGCGAGGGCGCAGAGGAGCGGCGGTGCTGGCGGGGGCTCTTCCTGGATCCGCGCGACGAGGAGGAAGACGGGGCGCTCATGCCCGAGCTAGCGAAGCAGGACGGCGGCGGGCTGCGTCGATCCAGCCGGGGTCCAGGTCGAAGTGGCTCCATGGTGCGGCGGCCATGGCGTTCCCTGGTGAGGCGTCAGATCCGGCGGCTTGTCTCCTACTGGGACCGAAGAAACAGGGGGGGTCGGCGACGAGTGTCGAGGAAGGAGCTCCGGCCATGCTGCGATGCGGCTCCTGCGCGAAGAAACAGAGAGAGAGGGAACCGGGTGAGAGAGAGAGAGAGAGAGAGAGAGAGCAACGAGGGAGAGAAAATGGAGGCGAGGTCGGCCTGGCAGGGGAGCTCGGCTACTGGATCGAGAGGGTGGGCGCTGGTTGGTTGGTAGCTGAAATCGAGGAGGAGGGGATTCGGTGGCTGGTTCGAGTGGATAGATCGGGGGGGATCCCGAGGGGAACCAGAAGAGTGGCGGCGGAGGTGGGACAAACCTCCTGGATCTTAGGGTTGGACTGATACATATATAGCATGTGGATATTAGGTTAGGGGCTATCTCGACCCTACGATCGCAAACGGGCGATCGCGGATAAAATAGCTAGGGAGTCCAAATAAGAAAATGGAGACGTTTTGTAGATGTTTGGGGATGTTCCAGACACAACGGTAATGACTGTTCGAGTCGGGTCCGGGACAGCTTTCGGACGCGCGCGAGGGGGGCTGCGGGCTGACGAGAGAGGTTAGGCCGGGCCTAGGTGGACTGCGAGGGGGAGAAGAGAGAGAGAGAGGGCCCGGCATCTGTTTCCGGAGACCGAAAACGTCCGACGTTTTGACCGACCATATTGTCGCTATAGTTAACGGTTGGGCTATCAAACGGGCTCCGAACGAGATGAAACTTGGCAGGCAGCCTATCTACAACATAAAAACACCGCATGCCAACTTTCATCCCATTCCGAGAACATTTTCTGGCCACTTATAAAATAATATTTCGGACATGCCGCGGGCGCGTGCAAGTGTGGTTGGGCTCAGAACGGACAATAGAGAGAACGAGGAGACCAGAACAGATGCAAGTTTTGGAAACATGATGATGCAATGCACATGATGACATGACAAGATGCAACACGCAAGCAAATGACAAGGCAACAACAGCGAATAACTGGAGGACACCTGGCACATCGGTCTCGGGGCGTCACATTGGGCTCCGACAAACTATAATCTTAGTCATTGAAGCAATTGCAATTTATCATAACATCGGAAAGAGTCTATGTCAGAGCTTAAAAGCAAGTCCACATACTCAACTATCATTTAGTCCTCCATAATTGCTAACACTCACGCAATACTTGTGGTTACGGAGTTTTAATCGGACACAGAGAAAGATAGGGGCTTATAGTTTTTCCCCACAACCTTTTACCTCAAGGGTAATGTCAACAGTAATGGTTCATGCTCCCCTACATCCAATTAGATATATATATCATGTTCTTTCCAACATGTTGAGCTTGCCAAAGGATAAAATGAAAAAGGAAAGGTGAAGATCACCATGAGTCTTGCGTAAGGTAGAAGATAATAATAAAGGATAGGCCCTTCACAGAGGGAAGCAGAGGTTGCCATGCGCTTTTATGGTTGGATGCATAAAATCTCAATGCGAAAGAACGTCGCTTTATATTGCCCCTTGTGATATGAACCTTTATTATGTAGTCCGTCGCTTTTATTACTTCCACATCACAAGATCGTATAAAGCTTATTTCTCCCACACCAATCAATCATACATATTTAGAGCAATTTTTATTGCTTTGCACCGATGACAACTTACTTGAAGGATCTTACTCAATCCATAGGTAGATATGGTGGACTCTCATGGCAAAACTGGTTTAAGGGTATTTGGAAGCACAAGTAGTATTTCTACTTGGTGCTGAGAATTTGTCTAGCATGAGGGGGAAAGGCAAGCTCAACAAGTTAGAGGATCCATGACAACATACTTTATCTCAGATATAAGAAAGACATAACTCATTACGTTGTCTTCGTTGTCCAACATCAACCCTTTAGCATGTCATATTTTAATGAGTGCTCCCAATCATAAAAGATGTCAGTGATAATATATCTATATGTGAAAACCTCTCTTTCCTTATTACTTCCTATTAATTGCAACAATGACCAAAGCTATGTCTGCCAACTCCCAACAACTTTTAATCATCATACTCTTTCTATGTGAAGTCATTACTCTCAATAAGATCAATATGAACTTTTTGTTTATTTTTCTCTTTTCTTTTATTCACCCAAGATCATGGCAAAATAATCAAACCCTTGACTCAACACTAATCTTTATTATATATAGCTCACGGACTCGATTACAAAGAGAAATCATAAAGCAAAACTCAAAACTAGATCATGCCATAAACTTTATTCTACTAGATCAAGATACTACTAATAGGATCGAACTAAGAAAAATGATAAATATAGGAGTTGTGATTGTGATACGATACCGGGGCACCTCCCCCAAGCTTGGCAGTTGCCAAGGGGAGTGCACATACCCATGTGATTATATCTCCTTGGTTGGTGAAGAAGGTGGAGGTGACGGATAATCGCACATCGAGCGTAAGAGGTCCTCCAGCTTGCGAATAATGCCCTTGAGTGCGACAATATGCTCCTTCAACAAAATATTTTCTTGTGTGAGATACTTGTTTTGTATACGAGCTAACTCAATCATCTTGAAAGCTTCGATCTCAGTTGGGGTAAGAAGGTTATGATCAAGTTCAAGGATGTCTTTTGCTGCCGGAGCTTGATCCTCCGTGGCCTTCTTGATCCTTTCATCCTTGTTGACCCTCGTGGGTTCTTCCCTCTTCAGATCTATCTTCATTAGCCAAGCATCGTTGTCACCATTGTTGGAGGAGGGAGACGTCATGATGCCTAGCCTGGAAAACCCTGACAGAAAACAGCTCGAAACAAGAATAGAGGAGGTTTGCGTGATACGGGAGTCAAAACTTTCGGGAGGTTATATAATGAATTTTTACCGACCAAAATACGTAACGTGCAAGAAAACGGAGTCCGGGAGGCACACGAGGTGCTCACGAGGTAGGGCGGCGCGCCCAGAGGGGTAGGGCGCGCCCACCACCCTCGTGGGGCCCTCGTGTCCTTCCCGGACTGATACTTATTTTTCTATTTTTCAAAATATTCCAAAACGGAGAAATATTGCCTTAAAAATTGTTTTGGAGTCAGTTTACTTACCGTACCACATACCTATTCCTTTTCGGAGTCTGAAACGTTTCGGAAAGTTTCCCTTATGTATTCCTCCAAGATTACGGTTTCAATAATATTGGTTTCAACATTTATGGGATTACCTGAGATATAATGTTTGATTCTTTGACCGTTTACCACCTTTGGATTTGTGCCCTCGAAGTTGTTGATTTTTATGGCACCGGAACGATAGACCTCTTCGATAACATAGGGGCCTTCCCATTTAGAGAGAAGTTTTCCTGCAAAATATCTTAAACGAGAGTTGTATAGCAATACATAATCACCTACATTAAACTCACGCTTTTGTATCCTTTTTCATGCCATCTTTTAACTTTTTCTTTAAACAACTTGGCATTTTCATAAGCTTGGGTTCTCCATTCATCAAGTGAGCTAATACCAAATAACCTCTTCTCACCGTCAAGTTTAAAATCATAGTTGAGCTCTTTAATAGCCCAATATGCCTTATGTTCTAGTTCGATAGGTAAGTGGCATGCTTTTCCATAAACCATTTTATACGGAGACATACCCATAGGATTTTTGTATGCAGTTCTATAAGCCCATAATGCATCATCAAGTTTCTTAGACCAATTCTTTCTAGACCTATTAACAGTCTTTTGCAAAATTAATTTGAGCTCTCTATTGCTCAACTCTACTTGACCACTAGACTGAGGGTGATAAGGAGATGCAATTCTATGATTAACATCATATTTATCAAGCATTTTACGGGAAGCACCATGGATAAAGTGTGAACCACCATCAATCATTAAATATATAGGGACTCCAAACCTCGGGAAAATAACTTCCTTAAGCATTTTAATAGAAGTGTTATGATCAGCACTACTAGTTGGAATAGCTTCTACCCACTTAGTAACGTAATCAACAGCAACTAAAATATGTGTGTATCCATTAGAGGCCGGAAAAGGTCCCATATAATCAAAGTCCCAAACATCAAACGGTTCAATAACAAGAGAATAATTCATAGGCATTTCTTGACGTCTACTAATATTACCAATTATTTGGCATTCATCACAAGACAAGACAAACTTACGGGCATCCTTGAAGAGAGTAGGCCAATAAAAACCAGATTGCAATACCTTATGTGCAGTTCTATCTCCAGCGTGGTGTCCTCCATAAGCCTCGGAATGACACTTGCGTAGGATCTGTTCCTATTCATGCTCAGGTACACAATGTCTAATAACACCATCTACTCCTTCTTTATAAAGATGTGGGTCATCCCAAAAGTAATGTCTTAAATCATAGAAAACCTTTTTCTTTTGCTAGTATGTGAAGCTAGGTGGTATAAATTTAGCAACAATATAATTAGCATAATCAGCATACCAAGGAGTATTACGAGAAGTACTTATAACATTTAATTGTTCATCAGGGAAGCTATCATTAATAGGTATTGGGTCATCAAGAACATTCTCTAACCTAGACAAGTTGTCTACAACGGGGTTCTCAGCTCCCTTTCTATCAACAATATGCAAATCAAATTCTTGTAGCAAGAGGACCCATCTAATAAGTCTAGGTTTAGCATCTTTCTTTTCCATAAGGTATTTAATAGCAGAACGATCAGTGTGAATAGTTACTTTAGAATCAACAATATAAGGTCTGAACTTATCACAAGCAAATACAACTGCTAAAAGCTCTTTTTCAGTAGTAGCATAATTTCTTTGAGCATTGTCTAGAGTCTTGCTAGCATAATGAATAACATTTAATTTCTTATCAACTCTTTGCCCTAGAACAGCACCTACAACATAATCACTAGCATCACACATAATTTCAAAGGGTAAATTCCAATAGGGTGGCTGAACAACAGGTGTAGAGACTAATGCTTTCTTAAGTGTTTCAAATGCTTCCACACAATCATCATCAAAGACAAATGGTATATCTTTTTGCAATAAATTAGTCAGAGGCCAAGAAATTTTTGAGAAGTCCTTAATGAACTTCCTATAAAATCCAGCATGACCAAGGAAACTTCTTATACCTTTGATGAACTTGGAACATGGCATCTTTTCAATAGCATCAACCTTGGCTTTGTCAACTTCAATACCTCTTTCAGAAACTTTATGCCCCAAGACAATACCTTCATTAACCATAAAGTGGCAATTTTCCCAATTCAAGACAAGATTAGTTTCTTCACATCTCTGCAAAACTCGATCAAGATTGCTCAAGCAATCATCAAAAGAGGAACCATAGACGGAAAAGTCATCCATGAAAACCTCACAAATCTTTTCACAAAAGTCAGAGAATATAGCCATCATGCATCTTTGAAAGGTAGCAGGTGCATTACATAAACCAAAAGGCATACATCTATAAGCAAAAGTACCAAAAGGGCATGTAAAAGTAGTCTTTGATTGATCTCTAGCCGACACAGGTATTTGAGAGAAACCAGAATAACCATCTAGAAAGCAATAGTGTGTATGTTTGCATAATCTTTCTAGCATTTGATCAATAAAAGGTAAGGGTAATGATCTTTCTTAGTAGCTTTATTTAGTTTGCGGAAATCAATTACCATCCTATAACCTGTGATAATTCTTTGTGGAATCAATTCATCTTTATCATTAGGAACAACAGTAATACCTCCCTTCTTAGGGACACAATGGACAGGACTTACCCACTCACTATCAGCAACGGGATAGATTATACCTGCCTCCAGAAGCTTTAGTATTTCTTTTCTTACCACTTCTTTCATTTTAGGATTCAAACGTCGTTGAGGATCACAAACTGGTTTGGCATCTGCTTCCAAATTTATTTTATGTTGACATAGAGTGGGACTAATGCCCTTAAGTTCATCAAGAGTATATCCAATAGCAGCACGATGCTTCTTCAGAGTTTTCAATAATCTTTCTTCTTCATGCTCTGTAAGGTTAGCACTAATAATAATAGGATATATCTTCTTTTCATCAAGATAAGCATATTTAAGATTATCAGGCGACGGTTTAAGCTCAAACACGGGATCACCCTTGGGTGGAGGAGGATCCCCTAAAATTTAAATAGGCAAATTGTGTTGCAGAATAGGTTCCTATTTAAAGAATACTTCATCTATTTCCCTTCTTTCATTCATGAACATATCATTTTCATGGTCTAGCAAATAGTGTTCTAAAGGATCACTAGGAGGTACGGTAATAGAAGCAAGACCAATAATTTCATCCTTACTAGGTAATTCTTCCTCACGATGTTGTTTACTAAATTTAGAGAAATTAAACTCATGAACCATATCACCTAAGCCAATAGTAACAACATTCTTTTCGCAATCTATCCTAGCATTAACAGTGTTCAAGAAGGGTCTACCAAATATAATGGGACAAAAGCTATCTTGCGGAGAAGTAAGAACAAGAAAATCAGCAAGATATTTAGTTTTCCCACGCAAGACTTCAACATCTAACAATTCCAATTGGTGAAATAGTATCTCTATTGGCAAGTTTAATTGTGACATCAATACCTTCTAACTCAGCAGGTGCAATTTCATTATTAATTTTGTTGTATAAGTCAATAGGTATTGCACTAGCACTAGCACCCATATCACATAAGCCATGATAACAAAGATCTCCTATTTTAACAAAAATAATAGGCATACCTACCATAGGTCTATGTTTATCTTTAGCACAAGGTTTAGCAATTCTAGCAGTTTCATCACAGAAATAAATAACATTCCCATCAATATTATCAGACAAGAGATCTTTAACAATAGCAATATTAGGTTCTATATTAACTTTCTCGGGAGGTGTATAAGTTCTAATATCGCTTTTATGAACAACAGTTGAAGCCTTAGCATGATCCTTTATTCTAACAGGGGAAGGTGGTTTCTCAACATAAGAAGTAGGGACAATAGGATCATTATAAGTGACAGTCTTTTCTTCAACTTTAATAGGTGCAACTACTTTTACTTCTATTGGAGGATGATATTTAAACCACTTCTCCTTAGGAAGATCAACATAAGTACCAAAAGATTCACAGAAAGAAGCTACTATCTCAGAGTCAAGTCCATATTTAGTGCTAGACTTACGGAAAATATCGGTATACATAAAAGATTTAACACAATCAAACTTAGGTGTCATACCTGACTCCTTACCTTTGTCGAGGTCCCAATCTTCAGAGTTGCGTTTAATTCTATCCAATAAATTCCATCTGAATTCAATAGTCTTCATCATAAAAGAGCCAGCACAAGAAGTATCAAGCATGGTTTGATTATTATGGGAAAGCCGAGCATAAAAACTTTGCATAATTATTTCTCTCGAGAGCTCATGATTGGGGCATGAATATAACATTGATTTAAGCCTCCCCCAAGCTTGAGCGATGCTTTCTCCTTCGCGAGGCCATAAATTATATATATAATTGCGATCACGATGAACAAGATGCATAGGGTAATACTTTTGATGAAATTCCAATTTCAATCTTTTATGGTCCCATGATCTCATATCATCACATAGCCTATACCATATCAATGCGTCTCCCTTCAAAGATAAAGGTAAGACCTTCTTCTTAGCAACATTATCGGGTATACCTGCAAGCTTAAATAATCCACAAACTTCATCCACATATATTAAGTGCTCATCAGGATGCTTTGTTCCATCTCCTGTAAAAGGGTTAGCTAGCAGTTTTTCCATCATACCCGAAGGAAATTCAAAAGGAGTTTCATTTTCAATAGGTTCAGTAGGTTGAGGAGCAACTCTTTGCTCTACTGGACGGGGTGAAGATACCCCGAACAAGCCCCTCAGAGAATTTCTTTCCATAGCAACAAGAGACAGTAAATTTCAACACACTATATAAATTTTTCCTTACCAAATTCCACCTACCAAAGGCGCTACACTCCCCGGCAACGGCGCCAGAAAAGAGTCTTGATGACCCACAAGTATAGGGGATCTATCGTAGTCCTTTCGATAAGAGTGTCGAACCCAACGAGGAGCAGAAGGAAATGATAAGCGGTTTTCAGCAAGGTATTCTCTGCAAGTACTAAAATAAGTGGTAACAGATAGTTTTGTGATAAGATAAATTGTAACGAGCAACAAGTAACAAAAGTAAATAAGTGCAGCAAGGTGGCCCAATCCTTTTTGTAGCAAAGGACAAGCCAGAACAAACTCTTATAATAGGAAAAGCGCTCCCGAGGACACATGGGAATATCGTGAAGCTAGTTTTCATCACGTTCATATGATTCGCGTTCGGTACTTTGATAATTTGATATGTGGGTGGACCGGTGCTTGGGTGCTATTCTTACTTGAACAAGCATCCCACTTATGATTAACCTCTATTGCAAGCATCCACAACTACAACAAAAGTATTAAGGTAAACCTAACCATAGCATGAAACATGTGGATCCAAACCAGCCCCTTACGAAGCAACGCATAAACTAGGGTTTAAGCTTCTGTCACTCTAGCAACCCATCATCTACTTATTACTTCCCAATGCCTTCCTCTAGGCCCAAATAATTGTGAAGTGTTATGTAGTCGACGTTCACATAACACCACTAGAGGCTAGACAACATACATCTTATCAAAATATCAAGTGAATACCAAATTCACATGACTACTAATAGCAAGACTTCTCCCTTGTCCTCAGGAACAAACGTAATTGCTCACAAAGCATATTCATGTTCATAATCAGAGGGGTAATAATATGCATATAGGATCTGAACATATGATCTTCCACCAAATAAACCAACTAGCATCAACTACAAGGAGTAATCAACACTACTAGCAACCTACTAGCACCAATCCCGGACTTTGAGACAAGAATTGGATACAAGAGATGAACTAGGGTTTGGAGATGAGATGGTGTTGGTGAAGATGTTGATGGAGATTGCCCTCTCCCGATGAGAGGAGCGTTGGTGATGACGATGGTGATGATTTCCCCCTCCCGGAGGGAAGTTTGCCCGGCAGAACAACTCTGCCGGAGCTCTAGATTGGATCCGCCAAGGTTCCGCCTCGTGGCGGCGGAGTATTGTCCCGAAAAGTTCCTTCCTATTTTTTTCTCATCAAAAGACTTCATATAGGAGAAGATGGGCGTCGGAGAGCCACCAGGGGGCCCACGAGGTAGGGGGCATGCCCTGGGGGGGCCCCACCCTCGTGAGCAGGTTGTGGGCCCCCTGGCCTTCTTCTTTGGCGAGGATTTTTCTTTATTTATTTTAAGATGTTCCGTGGAGTTTCAAGACTTTTGGAGTTGCGCAGAATAGGTCTCTAATATTTGCTCCTTTTCCAGCCCAGAATTCCAGCTGCCGGCATTCTCCCTCCTTATGTAAACCTTGTAAAATAAGAGAGAATAGCCATAAGTATTGTGACATAAAGTGAAATAACAGTCCGTAATGCAATAAATATCGATATAAAAGAATGATGCAAAATGGACGTAACAGAGTCCTTCTTCGTGCTGCCCCAGACCCTATAGTGGTCATGGATTTTGACAAGGTTCTTGCAGCCCAAGCCCATAACATTGAGCGCGTTTACATCATCGGTGGTTTCCACTGTGGCAAACATGTAGTGGGTGTTGTTGACAAACCTGTTGAAACGGTCGCAAGGCTTTGTGGCCATGCAGTAGTGGTAGATGAGGATATGATGGCGCATGCACAACTGGGCGATGGCAACCTTCTAATCTATGCCGGGACGACCGGCGGTGTACTGGAGGTCGATGCTGACCACCTTGTACTTGTCTCGAGTAAGCAACTGCTCAATGCTGTTGATGTAGTCGTCCACCACGTCCAGGTCGATGGTGTACACCACCAAGAGATCCGTCTCCCTCGCTTGGGTCTCCACTCTATGCTCGCCGAACTCCATTGGAGCGCCGCTGGAGATCCCCTCTCTATGTGTCGTCGTGGGTGTGCTTGTTGTGTTGTGGGTCACGATCGAAAGGTTGAAAAGACTAAGGTTATAATGGTCGCGGGAATTAAAGGGGAAGCTGGACAGCCAGGAATATCGGCAGGCCCTGATGGCAGTTCTAATTTGCAGTGCGTAGCTCCATCATGTCGCACGTAACTGCATCGCATGGCAACGTGCGCGGTACAACCGCATGCATATGGGCCCCCTGACGTGATCGTGCGCACACCCAACCGCTGGCAGAGCGCGCATGGAGGGACGCGAGTAGAGAGCTCCGTGGTCGGCTCAACGGCAAGCAACCATATATATATGTATGCATATAGCAGTTGAACATGCAAGGAAAAGCTGTCCACAAGCCGAGCGCCGACGGATGCGAGCAGAGTGCGCCGCGGCGCCTAACGGCGAGCAGAGCTTGCCGAGGGACGCGATCAGTTCCGACACAGTGACACGTGGCAAATAAGACAAACTATGTGAGCGATGTCAGAGACATCAAGCACGAATCAGATTAGAGTTGCGTGTGCGATACGTGGCATACAGTTGATCCATCCGAGCTGTTTGTGAAGTTGTGTGTGTTGCGGGCAAACGCTTGCTGGTATATAACCTTAAATTTAACAAAAAAAGTGTTAATGCATGTTACAAAAATTGTATAGCTGGAAACTATGTTCAAATACGACTCCAATGATATAATCTTTGGCGACATGCATTCATATTTTATTAGTTAAATCCCACTTATAAACAAGGACGGGTGTATAGTAGGTAATCAAATCATAAACGTTTCTTTCTATTAACCATATGTGTACGTGTCCTTTCGTCCTCCTCTCACACGTCTTGTAACCCCGCTGCCGTAGACGGCTTACAGCGCCGGCTTGCGCAGCGCAGGGGGGGCATTCTTTTGATCAAACGGTGGCTCGAAGTGGCGTCAATGAATCGTTGATGAGCCCGTTCCCGCACAACCTTGCAGGTTCGCGCGCAAGCTTCCCGCCCGACTCAGTGAAATCCCCCTAAATCCCAATGCTTACCGTCCTGCTATAAAAACCCTCATGGCCGGTGAGTCCTGCGTCGCATTTCCCCCTCCCTCCCTGTAGCTTATCTCGTGTGCTTCTCCCACAATCGCCAATGGCACCGGTCCGTCGTTGTCGCTCAGCCACTCCGCCGTCATCAGAGGACAGCTCCGGCTGGGAGGCTACACCGCGGCGGCGGCATAGTCCCCGGCGTAGTGTAGTGCGTGTGGCGTCCCTGTCGGGTGTGGCAGGAACACCCACCACACACTTCGTTGCCGCTGCCCGTCGGCAGTTGTTGCCGGCTGTTGTTGCCGCCACACCACCATCAAAAGCCAGGGCCATCTCCCGCTCCGCCGCTGCGGCCCGAAGGCGGGAGGTGGCCGTCATGGCCGCCACCCCACTGCCGGCTACCGTGGCCATCACCCGCTCTGCCACCGTGGCCCGAAGGCAGGAGGTGGTGGTTGTGGCCGCCACCCCACCGTCGGCCACCGTGGTCGTCAGCCCACCATCGACCGCAGGGATCATCCCGCACCGCCACTGCTGCCCGAAGGAGGGAGGCGGAGGTGGAGGCCCGCACGTGCGTCAGCGACCTTGCATGCTACATTGAGTTCCCGCGGGAGGAGGAGGAGTGCCTCGTCGAGCATGCAAAGAGCCTTACCGCAGTCGTGGCCGCAGCACACGCCGACATAGAGGTGAGGAATTAGGAGATCTATGAGCAGTCCAGCCGCTTCGAGAGGTATCGTCTGGAGCGGCAGTGGGCGTTCGAGCTGGCGAGCGTCGCTGAATGTGCAGCAGCGGCAGGCAACATATTGCATTTCTCCAGCTCATCGGCAGGCTCCTCCTCCTCCTCATCTGCCTCTTACTAAGCGCGCTCGGCAGAGGAGAGGCTACCGGAAGTAGCACAAAGCCCCTCCGTGGTAGTATTAGTATTTATGGGCTATTTTGTTCAGTTCATCTGACTATAGATGTGTGGTCGAAGTATACAACGTACTTAAAATTAGTTCGAATATATAGTTGAACTAGCTATTTTAGTACGTGGTTGGCAACAATTGGGGAAACGTTTGGTCGGTTCAGCTATCGAGTTGAACAGTTTGTATAAATTAAGAACGACTGCTTAATCTATGAATGAAATCTATGCTCAATTACTAGATTTTAGTTGCAAAAATTAGATAGTGATAGTGATTTCTAGCTGCATATTTTGACAAATCGCAGTGTTACAAGGATTGACAAATGGCAATGTTACTAGATCAACAAATGTCAATCTTTCTAGTTTGACAAATGGCAACATACCCAATATGACAGATGCAAATCTTACCAAATTGTTTGTACGTGGTTGCACACGGGTCATCGAAAACAACCATTTTTGTTGAAGGGATGCACAAATCCTGTGCTGCGGATTTTCCGTCGACTTAAGTGGGAAGACCATAGCTCTCACTTTGCATACGTGTGTTCTATCTAAAACGTTTGTGATCAAGAGCTGCAGAAATCCTGCTCGGCACATTTTCTCTTGGCTTCCTGGGGAAGCTGTCGGTTTGCATACATGTGTTCTAAATAAAACGTCTGCAATCAAGAGCTGCATAAATCCTGCTAGGCACATTTTCCCTTGGCTTCCTGGGGAAATTGTCGGTTTTGCATACGGTTGTTCTAACTAAAACGTTTGCGATGAATGTTTTGTATTTGAAAACCGTATTAAACTGCGGCTTGGGAGCCACTAATGTAGAGGATGCGAGCAAGGCAGGCGGCCATGGAAGTCAAAGGGCTCTCTTCCCGGTGAGCCTTCGCATTGGAGTACAACTTGCACGCCTGCCGTTTAGGCAAGCACTCAAGCACCTGTCCGCACGGCACCTCCTAACCATTAAAAGAGTGAGGCGTGGCGTCACGTGAATGGTTAACAGAACGCACACATTTAAATTATACAGAACATTTGAAATGTTACAGTGGCAGCTATTTGTTTCAAAATGCCTTTTGTTGGCTGTTATTCGAGTTTGCCTTCTCTCAAAATGGACACGAAAAATACCACAACATGTCGGGTGCTTTTCCATTATTGCATGCCAAGTTTCATGAATTTCATACGAGTTTTGGATTTACCAGAATTTAAAAATAAAGTATCTCAACATTTTACCGGCAATCAACAGTGCCCTGGTGTTTGAAATTCATTCCCATTTCTTGCATGGGACCTAAGCATGCCTCGAAGGACACATATTTGATTTTTCAACCAATTTATATGCACTGGAGCTGGTGCATGTAGCTCAAATTTGAATTATGCACATGAAATGCCAAGAAAACCTAGTTAATGTATAAAAATGTCCAAACGAATCCCAAAAAATTTCAAAATTAAACACAACACTCCTGTTTTTCTATGTTGACACTAGAAATTTTTTGAAAGCAATAAGAGGCAACGGATATCGTTTCGTCCCCAAAGGTGGCACGTTCCCTACCGAAACCATCACGCTTGTTGTGAGAAGCTCTGGTTTGTGAGAAGCTTATACCCAAACCCGCCCCAAATAGGACAAAATTTTTACCACGGCATGTTGATGCCGCTCCATGATAGCATGCCAAGTTTCATGAATTTCAGACGAGTTTTGGATTTACTAGAATTTAAAAACCATGTATCTCAATGGTTGCGGCCGAGTGACGGTGGCAGGGTGTTTGAAATTCATTCACATTTCTTGCATGGGACCTAAGCATGCAACCAAGGACACAAATTTGAATTTTCAACCAGTTTATACGCACTGGAGCTTGTGCATGTAGTTAAAATTTGAATTATGCGCATAAAATGCCTGTAAATTTCAGTTAATGTATAAAAATGTCCAAACAAACCCGAAAAATTCCAAAATTAAACACAACACTCCTGTTGTTCTATGTTGACACTTGAAAAATATTTGAAAGCAATAAGAGGCAACGAATATTGTTTCGTCCCCAAAGGTGGCACGTTCTCTACTAAAACCATCATGCTTGTTGTGAGAAGCTCTGGTTTGTGAGAAGCTTATACCCAAACATACCCCAAATGGGACAAAAAATATACCACGGCATGTTGATGCCGCTCCATGATAGCATGCCAAGTTTCATGAATTTCAGACGAGTTTTGGATTTACTAGAATTTAAAAACCAGGTATCTCAATGTTTGCGGCCGAGTGACGGTGGCAGGGTGTTTGAAATTATTCCCATTTCTTGCATGGGACCTAAGCATGCAACCAAGGACACAAGTTTGATTTTTCAACCAGTTTATATGCACTAGAGCTTGTGCATGTAATTCAAATTCGAATTATGCGCATAAAATTCCTCGAAATTTCAGCTAATGTATTAAAATGTCTAAATGAACACCAAAAAATTCCAAAATTAAACACAACACTCTTGTTGTTCTATGTTGACACTAGAATTTTTTTGAAAGCAATAAGAGGCAAGGGATATCATTTCGTTCCCAAAGGTGGCACGTTCCCTACCGAAACCATCACCCTTGTTGTGAGAAGCTCTGGTTTGTGAGAAGCTTATAGCCAAACCTGCCCCAAATGGGACAATTTTTTTACCACGGCATGTTGATGTCGCTCCATGATAGCATGCCAATTTCATGAATTTCAGATGAGTTTTAGATTTACTAGAATTTAAAAACCAGGTATCTCAATGTTTGCGGCCGAGTGACGGTGGCAGGGTGTTTGAAATTCATTCCCATTTCTTGCATGGGACCTAAGCATGCAACCAATGACACATATTTGATTTTTCAACCAGTTTATATGCACTGGAGAATGTGCATGTAGTTCAAATTTGAATTATGCACATAAAATGCCTGGAAACCCCAGTTAATGTATAAAAATGTCCAAATGAACCCCGAAAAATTCCAAAATTAAACACAACACTCCTGTTGTTCGATGTTGACACTAGAAATTTTTTGAAAGCAATAAGAGGCAACGGATATCGTTTCGTCCCCAAAGGTGGCATGTTCCCTACCGAAACCATCACGCTTGTTGTGAGAATCTCTGGTTTGTGAGAAACTTATACCCAAACCTGCCCCAAATGGGACAAAATTTTTACCACGGCATGTTGATGCCGCTCCATGATAGCATGCCAAGTTTCATGAATTTTAGACGAGTTTTGGATTTACTAGAATTTAAAAACTAGGTATCTCAATGTTTGCGGCTGAGTGACGGTGGCAGGGTATTTGAAATTCATTCCCATTTCTTGCATGGGACCTAAGCATGCAACCAAGGACACATATTTGATTTTTCAACCAGTTTATATGTATTGGAGAATGTGCATGTAGTTCAAATTTGAATTATGCACATAAAATGCCTAGAAAACCCAGTTATTGTATAAAAATGTCCAAACAAACCCCGAAAGATTCCAAAATTAAACACAACACTCCTGTTGTTCTATGTTGACACTCGATTTTTTTGAAATCAATAAGAGGCAACAGATATCATTTCGTCCCCAAAGGTGGCACGTTCCCTACCGAAACCATCACGCTTGTTGTGAGAAGCTCTGGTTTGTGAGAAGCTTATACCCAAACCTGCCCCAAATGGGACAAAATTTTCACCATGACATGTTGATGCCGCTCCATGATAGCATGCCAAGTTTCATGAATTTCAAACGAGTTTTGGATTTACTAGAATTTAAAAACCAGGCATCTCAATGTTTGCGGCCGAGTGGCGGTGGCAAGGTTTGTGACATTCATTCCCATTTCTTCCATGGGACCTAAGCATGCAACCAAGGACATAGATTTTATTTTTCAACCCGTTTATATGCACTGGAGCATGTGCATGTAGTTCAAATTTGAATTATGCACCTGAAATGCCTACAAAACCAAGTTAATGTATAAAAACGTCCAAACAAACCCTGAATAATTCCATTTTTTGATGACACGCCTATAGTTGCATGTTCACTCCAGATAAAAGTTCTAGCAATTCAAACACCATCCTTTGCAGTTGTGACCCCATTACGTAATTCAAATCAAGATGATAAATCAAGTAGATCGCACACAATTTATTATCACCACCCGTGTGAGATGTAGCACAAAATATCTTGGAGCACCGTCAGTGTATGGTATGCCTATGGCTTACGTGAGAAGGTGCATTGGCTACAGTCCACAGCTGGCGTGTCAAGCACACAAGCTCACTCCCCAAATATCATTTCACTGTTCATTCGTCGCGGGTGAAAGATGGGGACGTGGACCCACGTCGTGAGGGCAACTTCGGTGGCCCACTCCGGTGAGAGCGTGGTCGCAGCCACTAGGCACGTGCTAACAAGCTTCGTGAGGGCGACCGCAGTCTGCGTCCGGGCAGCCAAGGCAGCCCAAACGACCGTTGTTGCTTCTCAGGCAGCGACAACAGCAACTGGCGAGAGCAGCATAGCAGCTGTCTGTTCCGCAGCGGCAGCCTTAGCCCAGATGGAGGCTGCCCACTACCATGTCGAGGCCGTCCACGCCCAGCTCGTGGTGGTCACCGCACAAATCGAACGAAGCTTCTCCGACAATGGTCGACAATCCACGACCGAAGAGTTGGCAACCACCGAGAGAGTTCGAGCAGTCATTCGTTCCTGCGCGGCATACCTTACCACGACGGATCCCGCCAGAGCCCAGATCACGACCGCCCACGCCCAGCTCATGGCGGCCTATTCCAAAGATATGGAGGACACGGATGGCGAGATGCTTGCCGAGTATGGTGCAATTGATGCCATGGAGCCCCTTCCCCAGGAGACCGTCGGGCGCGAGCTAGACATGGAGGCGGCGGCAGAGATCGACGAGCACCAGCCATAGTAGTACTCTTTGTTTTGTTTAATTAAGAGCACCGGTCTTTAATTTGTTAGAGTAATGTTTAGGTCAGCTAGATCTGTTTAATTGCTGAACTTTCTCGATTAAGAAGTGTGGGCGTGCTATAGTCTCCTTTGTGTACCCAAATTATGCAATGACATGGATGACCACTGTAACCAGGGAAATTCGAACCAGAATTTTTGACGTTCAAACTCAACACACACGGGTTAAGCTATCTGAATCATTTGTGATGTTCACATATCGTACACAGTTCCAAAGAAGGGACCGTGTCTGATGACACTTTGCGCGCCAGTTTTTTTGCTGAAGCGATTCCAAATTTTCGGCTTCCGCGGAAGTATATACCTCCCCGCACCCTCCACTTACCAAAAATCACATTTCCCCTGTTTCCGCTTTCCTTTCCAAGTTGAAACCTTCACTCCTTGTTTGCAGCGCCTCCTCCTCGCCGGCAACCCTCCTCCACGCTTCTCGGCCTTGCCTATCTAGGCAGGTAATCCACACCCGACCCCCATCCTCCTTCTCCTTCCACATCCCACATGCCCCGACCGCTGGCGCGACACCTTCCACCCAAATCACTGACCCCTCCACCAAATAAGAGCCGCCCTAAGCCATGGTGCACACAGTATAGCCAGGATCCCAAGGACCATTTGCCAGCCGAGAAGCCAATCGCGGTCGCACGTGCGGATGAGGTCGCGATGGCTGCCATTCGTGTCGACCCCCAGATCTTGGAGGAGCACCTCGCCATCAAGGCCACCGTCGATGCCTCGCGCATCGACGACGCGACGTGGTTGGCTGTTTGGTTCATTTCTACAATGCGATGTTCAATTGTTGTGGGTGCATTCTGTTATTGTATACCATGTGAGGAATAAATATAATTTGGCTATAGTAAATACATGAGAAAAAATACAATTGCTATATTTCCAAGTTGTTAAGCATGCTTGGTTTGGTTAACTGTCTGATCTTCGATTAGGAGTATGTTATATTGTGCGATGTGTTGCTCAGTTAATGTCTGGTTCATTTGTTGTGGTGTTTAGCTAATTGCTTGGTTCAATTCTGCAATGCGATGTGCAATTATCGTGGGTAGAATTTTGTATTGTTGTGCATGTGAGGAATAAATCGAATTTGGCTGCACTTAATACATGAGAAACATATACAAGTGCTATATTTCCTAGTTCCTAATCATGCTTGGTTTGGATAAATGGGTTTTTGATATGTCCATTTTGCATCATGCTTTTATATCGATATTTATTGCATTATGGGCTCTTATTACACATTATGTCACAATACTTATGCCTATTCTCTCTTATTTTACAAGGTTTACATGAAGAGGGAGAATGCCGGCAACTGGAATTCTGGGCTGGAAAAGGAGCAAATATTAGAGACCTATTCTGCACAACTCCAAAAGTCCTGAAACTCCACGAAAGTTAGTTTTGGAATATATAAAAAATATTGGGTGAAGAAAGCACCATAGGGGGGCCACCCACCATCCACGAGGGTGGGGGCGCGCCCTACCCCCCTGGGCATGCCCCCTACCTCGTGGCCCCCTGGCAGGCCTTCGGTGCTCATCTTTTGCTATATGAAGTCTTTCGCCCTGGAAAAAATCAGAAGGAAGCTTTCAGGACGAAGTGTCGCCGTCTCGAGGCGGAACCTTGGCGGAACCAATGTAGGGCTCCGGCAGAGCTGTTCTGCCGGGGAAACATCCCTCTGGAAGGAGGAAATCATCACCATCGTCATCACCATCAATCCTCTCATCGGGAGGAGTTCAATCTCCATCAACATCTTCACCAGCACCATCTCCTCTCAAACCCTAGTTCATCTCTTGTATCCAATCTTTGTCTTAGAACCTCAGATTAGTACATGTGGGTTGCTAGTAGTCTTGATTACTCTTTGTAGTTGATGCTAGTTGGTTTATTCGGTGGAAGATCATATATTCATATCCTTTATGCATATTAATACCCCTCTGATTATGAACATGAATATGATTTGTGAGTAGTTACCGTTGTTCCTGAGGACATGGGAGAAGTCTTGCTATAATTAGTCATGTGAATTTGGTATTCATTTGATATTTTGATGAGATGTATGTTGTCTCTCCTCTAGTGGTGTCATGTGAACATCGACTACATGAAACTTCACTATTGTTTGGGCCTAGGGGAAGGCATTCACTGGTTTTTAACCCCTTTCTGCGATGACATTTGGAACCATCGCCAAGTGAGTGTGTGCGATAGGGTGTCCTTCCCACACGACCCAGAAATCGTCGGGGATAGGCCCTCCTGGGACCCAGGCTGGGGCCATGTGCGATCGGGCAAGGCATCGAAACCCAATCATTTCCGTAGGTATGTACATCCCACACGGCAATCCAAGAAAATCATTTCCGTAGCTATGTACATCCCACACGGTAATCCGAGAAAATCATTTCCGTAGGTATGTACATCCCACACGGTAATCCGAGAAAATCATTTCCGTAGGTATGTACATCCCACACGGTGAATCCCAGAAAAACATTTCCCTTCGTATGTATATCACACACAGTCAATCCAAGGAATACGTTTCCGTTCTTATGTACATCCCACACAGTCAATCCAGGGAAAACATTTCCGTTCAGACATACATCCCACATAGTTTTATGTGTAGGCTTGTGTCTGAAAGGTGTAACTGTCACACACGGTCTTCCTTTGTTAACTGTTTGCTTTTATCTACTATATAACACATGATTTGATGAAGAAAACTGTGTGGCATTGGGCTATCCATTGCAAGCGCTTTTACTGCTAGAACCGTTTGCAAAGATCCATGACACATTTAGTAGGTTTATTAGTTTGCAATTAATAATTCCAGTAGTACGCAAATTCACATTTCATATCGAACAGCTGTTTGCCAATTTCATATCACGCACATAAATATATTATAAAATCAAAGTACGGTAGCTACATGAAAACAACACATTACAACATATAGCTAGTTCAACTTCATAAGAACAATATATTCATTTCCCTAATCGAGATCATCCAGGCTCGTCTTATCCACCTCTGCTTTCAGTTCAGTAAGAACCTGTTTTGCACGGGCCAACTGGGAAAGTGCCTCCTC
The DNA here is from genome assembly GCF_056163025.1 of Triticum urartu. Taxonomy (NCBI): domain Eukaryota; kingdom Viridiplantae; phylum Streptophyta; class Magnoliopsida; order Poales; family Poaceae; genus Triticum; species Triticum urartu. The sequence goes on along the minus strand of NC_141878.1, from coordinate 191,270,939 downwards.
CTTCACCAACACCATCTTAGCAAAGTCTGATTAAAAAAATCTGAGCTCATTCTCCACCTTCAACTTTTTATCCCATATCTTGAAATATGCTTCAGCGTTGACAAGACTTCCTCGAAGCCTACGTTTGTTCTCTTCGTCATACATGCTCCAGAGCTTTGTTAGGCACATCTTCAAAGATTGTGGACACTCTTATCAACCCACTCCAAGTGAGAACACTTACATTCATCCTATAATATTTAAAACTAGATCAGTAACAATTGTAGGGGAAATGGGTTTATAGCAACATAGAAAATCACCAATGCTTATTTTGAAAATTTGAAGAAACATGTTAATTATGACATATCTTCTCAAAAAGATCAATGTGGAAATGAAATAATTGGTACTGAGACAACAACCAAATTCTGGGACATAAGAAGCTATAATTAACTACAACAATGCTACAAGTTCTTACTCATGTACAATAAATAACAAATTGAACATTTTATGAGGAAGGTAAATATAACTGCAACAGTAAAGCGACAGTGTTTGGATGACAGCAAATTGATACTAACAGGTGTGTACATGCACAAATTTAGTAACATAAAACTAATAGCACCAAGGCCGTCCACTATGTATGCCAAAACTGGGGTAAAGACAACTGTTCCTACATCTCGCACTGGTGCCCTGCACTGGCGAGCCGATGCAGCGGAAAAAAATAATCAGGGACCCAGACTCCGGAGCACGTAGTTGCTCCGATGCCCAGTTCCTTCGTGCCATAAAGATTTAGTATTTTACTGCTTGGCTGCTCGGATGTGTGGGCCAAAGTTGGCTGCACAACTGCTGAAGCGGTGGCAAATAATTTTCTAATGGCACCGCTGATGAGATGGCAACAATTTAAGATACTAGGTACAAACTGTGACACTGTCTTAGGATGCGTTTGGTTGAAGGTGTGGTATGAATGGGTTGGGACCGTGACAGTGTCTGAATCACATCTAACAAATGATTTGTAGCAACAAAAGAGGGTCTAACTTTCTCTGCACATGCCAAAAACTTCTTCCCACTGTCCACAAAATCAAACGCAACTAGCTTCACGCATGGAGATTGATGGTGACAACGAGCAGATAGATCTTCAGCCACCCCGCTCCATTCGTTGCCACTGATGGTCTTAGGGAGCTACAAGAGGAAGAAACGACTCAAATCGACCTCCGGGTAAAAATCCTTCATTCCAAGTTGTAGCCCGAGAGAGAGAAGAGAGGCATACCCGGGTGGTGAAGGAGTAGTCGCCGGAGGAGGAACCGCTGGAGATGTCTTTGAAGAAGACCATGGCAACCTCGGTGGTAGGATGCGAGACGGCGAGAGCGAGGAAGCGGCTATACCTTAGCAAAGAAGGAAGGAAGGTGAAACACCCACGATGCGGCTATATCTCCCACGTGTCGGAGCACGACTTAGAGGCATAACCGCATGGTAGGCATGTCGCAAGAGGGGTAATCTTTACACATCCCATGTACTGAATAAGAAAGGGATAAAGAGTTGGCTTACAATCGCCACTTCACACAATACATAAATATAGCATTACAGCATCAAGAATACAATCAAGGTCCGACTACGAAACCAAATAAAGAAAGACAACCCCAAATGCTAGATCCCCGATCGCCCCAACTGGACTCCTCTACTGATCGTCCGGAAAGGAAACATAGTAACGTCCTGAATCCTCGTCGAACTCCCACTTCAGTTCTGTCACGTCCGCTGCATTGTCATCATCGGCACCTACATCTGTTTTTGGAAGTAATCTGTGAGTCACGGGGACTCAGCAATCTCACACCCTCGTGATCAAGACTATTTAAGCTCATGGGTAGGAAAAGGTAGTGAGGTAGAGCTGCAGCAAGCACTAGCATATATGGTGGCTAACCAAATGAGAGCGAGAAGATAAGCAAATGCACGGTCGTGAACTAGAAGTGATCAAGAAGTGATCCTGAAACTACTTACGTTCAAGCATAACACGAGACCGTGTTCTCTTCCCGGACTCCGCCGAAAAGAGACCATCACAGCTACACACGCGGTTGATTCATTTTAATTAAGTTAAGTTTCAAGTTTTCTACAACCGGATATTAACAAATTCCCATCTGCCCATAACCGCAGGCATGGCTCTTAACCTTGTGGTCTTGGGTTTGAGCCCCACGGTGGGCGCCAACTGTCGTGGAATTGTCACGGCAGATGTCCTTAGTGTGAGGACTTAGTTGCGAGGCCAACGCATCTATGTGGTAGCTTGGGAGGGGTTGAGCGGAATCGAGAGATGCAACACAAGACAAGGGTTTAGTCAGCTTTGGGCCCCGGGAAACATCATCCGGTAATAAACCTACATGTTGTTTGCGGCTAGGTCTCATTATGATCATGAGGGAGTCGCCGGTAAGCCGGCTCTGTGTCTAGCCCTAGAGATTATTTTATGTTCCTCTTTGGGGAGCCCTGCCCCTCCTTATATATGTTGAAGGGGCGGGTTACATGTGGAGTCCTAGTAGGACTAGGACTAGTCTATCCTTTCTCACAAGTTGAATACAAGTCCGGGTCTTGCTTCCTCGTAAAGGAAATATTCGTCATCCCTTTCCTAATGAGCCGGCCCACCAGAGTATAAGCCGGCCCGCTGGGCCTTGGGCTTTGTAGTCCGTCTGATCCGCCCGCTGGGTCTCAAGTGAGTCATAATGTCCCGGCGGGTTACATGTAAACCGCCATGTCTGGCCGGATCGCCAGTGAGTCGCCAAGCTACAGCCATGTCTCTGGTGAGTCGCCAAGCCCGGCCGGGTTATGATTCCGGCCAGGTCATACCGCGGGGTATATCCCCGACAACTTTCGAAAGTTCAAATCCCTGCAGGGGTGTCCCAACTTAGCCCATCACAAGCTCTCACGGTCAATGAAGGATATTCCTTCTCCCAGGAAGACCCGATCAGACTCGGAATCCCGGTTACAAGACATTTCGACAATGGTAAAACAAGACCAGCAAAGCCGCCTGAATGTGCCGACAAATCCCGATAGGAGCTGCACATATCTCGTTCTCAGGGCACACCGGATGAGCCAGACGTTGGGTTGGCATAGACCCTGGTTGCCCAGCGGGCGCCGGACATCGCTCAGGTTGGACCAACACTTAGAGAAGCACTGGCCCGGGGGTTTAAAATAAAGATGACCCTTGAGTCCACGAAACCCAAGGGAAAAAGGCTTAGGTGGCAAATGGTAAAACCAAGGTGAGGCCTTGCTGGAGGAGTTTTATTCAAGGCGAACTGTCAAGGGGTTCCCATAACACCCAACCGCGTAAGGAACGCAAAATCAAGGAACATAACACCGGTATGACGGAAACTAGAGCGGCAAGAGTGGAACAAAACACCAGGCATAAGGCCGAGCCCTCCACCCTTTACCAAGTATATAGGTGCATTAAAGTAAACAAGATATAATAATGATATACCAACAATAATCATGTTCCAACAAGGAACAAACTCCAACTTCACCTGCAACTAGCAACGCTATAAGAGGGGCTGAGCAAAGCGGTAACATAGCCAAACAACAGTTTGCTAGGAAAGGTGGGTTAGAGGCTTGTCATGGCAATATGGGATGCATGATATAGCAAGTGGTAGGTGAGGGAGTCCTGGATTAGGGGGTCTCCGGACAGCCGGACTATCTCCATTGGCCGGACTGTTAGACTATGAAGATACAAGATTGAAGACTTCCTCTCATGTCCGGATGGGACTCTACTTGGCGTGGAAGGCAAGCTAGGCAATACGGATATGGATATCTCCTCCTTTGTAACCGACCTTGTGTAACCCTAACCATCTCCGGTGTCTATATAAACCGAAGGGTTTTAGTCCGTAGGACAACAACCATAACATACAATCATACCATAGGCTAGCTTCGAGGGTTTAGCCTCTCTGATCTCGTGGTAGATCTACTCTTGTACTACCCATATCATCAATATTAATCAAGCAGGACGTAGGGTTTTACCTCCATCAAGAGGGCCCGAACCTGGGTAAAACATCGTGCCCCCTGCCTCCTGTTACCATCCGGCCTAGATGCACAGTTCGGGACCCCTACTCGAGATCCGCCAGTTTTGACACCGACATTGGTGCTTTCATTGAGAGTTCCTCTGTGTCGTCGCCGTTAGGCTTGATGGCTCCTACTATCATCGATAGCGATGCGGTCCAGGGTGAGACTTTTCTCCCCGAACAGATCTTTGTATTCAGCGGCTTTGCACTGCGGGCTAATTCTCCTGGCCATCTGGAGCAGATTGAAAGCTACGCCCCTGGCCATCAGGTCAGATTTGGAAGTTTGAATTACACGGCCGACATCCGCGGAGACTTGATCTTCGACGGATTCAAGCCGCAGCCGGGCGCGCCGCACTGTCGCGATGGGTATGACCTCGCTGTGCCGCCGAACAGTGCCCCAGAGGCTACGCCCGCGTCACCTCCGACCCTCAGCTCGGAGCCAACTGCGCCAGTTGAGGACGGGTGGTTAGACACCACCTCAGGGGCTGCAGTCTCAACGGAGATCGAGCCGAACACCAGCCTAAACCTCTGCGCAGACCGTGACTCCAAGGTGCCGGACTATTTTCCGGACTCCGAACCATCCGCGCCCTTGCCAACCGAATCCGATTGGGTGTCGATCATGGAATTCAGCGCCGCGGATATCTTTCAGCCCTCGCCTTTCGGCGACATTCTGAATTCACTAAGGTCTCTCTCTTTGTCAGGAGAGCCCTGGCCGGATTATGGCCAACAGGATTGGGATGCGGACGACGAAGAAATTCGACGCCCACCCACTACCCACTTCGTAGCCACTGTCGATGATTTAACTGACATGCTCGACTTTGACTCCGAAGACATCGACGATATGGACGGCGATGTAGGAGACGAACATGAACCAGCACCTATAGGGCACTAGAAAGCCACCTCCTCATATGACATATACATGGTGGATACACCCAAAGAAGGCAATGGCGACGGGATAGCCGAGGATGACCCCTCCAAGAAGCAACCCAAACGCCGACGTCAGCGGCGACGTTCTAAGTCCCGCCAAAGCAAAAGTGGTGATACCGGCACAGGAGATAATAACACTCCGGATAGTGCCGAAGAAAACAACAAACCCCTCCAGCAAGATTTAGAGCAGGAGGATGAAGGAGCCAGCTCTCCTGAGAGAGCAGCAAACGGAGAGGAGGAGGATGACAATTACATCCCCCCCTCCGAAGACGAGGCAAGCCTCGGCGATGATGAATTCGCCGTCCCAGAGGATCCCGTCGAACAAGAGAGCTTCAAGCGCTGGCTCATGGCCACGGCAAATAGCCTGAAGAAAAAGCAGCAGCAGCTTCAAGTTGATCAAGATCTGCTAGCTGACAAATGGACCGAAGTCCTTGCGGCCGAGGAATATAAACTCGAGCGCCCCTCCAAGAGTTACCCAAGGCGCAGGTTACTACCCCGGCTGGAGGAAGAAGCGTATGAAACGGCTGATCAGCCACCTCGTGGCCGCGATAGAGAGGCATTCCAGCCAAAAGTTCAGCCTCCACCCCAACGCCATTCAAATAAAAAGGCATGGGGAGATACGCCAGACCTGCGAGACATATTGGAGGACAAGGCAAAGCATTCAAGATCGATCTACGGATCACGAGGGCGCACCACTCTGCGGGACGACAAACGTCACGCCAGATACAGTAAAAGCAAATCCGGCCAGGCCGAACATAGCGGGCAAGACCCATTCGAGCTGCGTCGAGATATAGCCCAATACAGAGGCGCCGCACACCCCTTATGCTTCACAGATGAAGTAATGGAACATCAATTCCCAGAAGGTTTCAAACCTGTAAATATTGAATCATACGACGGCACAACAGATCCCGCAGTATGGATTGAGGACTTCCTCCTCCACATCTACATGGCCCGCAGCGATGACTTACACGCCATCAAATACCTCCCACTAAAACTCAAAGGACCAGCGCGACATTGGCTTAACAGCTTGCCAGCGGACTCCATTAGCTGTTGGGAAGATCTGTAAGCCGCATTCCTTGACAACTTTTAGGGCACTTATGTGCGACCACCAGACGCTGATGATTTAATCCACATAATTCAGCAGCCAGAAGAGTCGGCCAGGCAATTCTGGACCCGGTTCCTTACAAAGAAAAATCAAATCATCGACTATCCGGATGCGGAGGCCTTAGTGGCTTTCAAGCACAACATCCGAGACGAGTGGCTAGCCCGGCACCTTGGTCAGGAAAAGCCGAAATCTATGGCATCTCTCACGATGCTCATGACCCGCTTTTGTGCGGGAGAAGACAGCTGGCTGGCTCGCAGTAATAACATATCAAAGAACCATGGTACCTCAGATAACAAGGACGACAATAGCAGGTCACGTCGCAATAAGCATAAGCGCCGCATTAACAGTGAAAATACTAAGGATACGGCAGTCAATGCCGGATTCAAAGGCTCTAAACCCGGTCAGCGGAAAAAGCCATTCAAACAAAGTACGCCGGGTCCGTCCAGCTTGGACCGTATACTCGATCGCTTGTGTCAAATACACGGCACCCCGGACAAGCCCGCCAATCACACCAACAGGGATTGTTGGGTGTTCAAGCAGGCCGGCAAGTTAATTGCCGAAAACAAGGACAAGGGGCCGCATAGCAATGACGAGGAGGAGCCCCGGCAGCCGCACACTAGAGGACAGAAGAGGTTTCCCACAGTGAACATGATATACGCAACCCACATCCCCAAAGTTCAACCCTTGGTCCTCCTGTCCGATCACCTTCGATCGCAGGGACCACCCCACTAGTATCCGTCATGGCGGATTCGCCGCACTGGTCCTAGACCCAGTCATTGACGGATTTCACCTCACTCGAGTCCTCATGGATGGTGGCAGCAGCCTGAACCTGCTTTATCAGGACACAGTGTGCAAAATGGGTATAGACCCCTCAAGGATCAAACCCACAAAAAACGACCTTCAAGGGCGTCATTCCAAGTGTAGAGGCCCATTGCACAGGCTCAATTACACTGGAAGTGGTATTCGGATCCCCGGATAACTTCCGAAGTGAAGAATTAATCTTCGATATAGTCCCGTTCCGCAGTGGTTATCACGCGCTGCTCGGGCGAACCGCATTTGCTAGATTCAATGCGGTACCACATTATGCATACCTCAAGCTCAAGATGCCAGGACCTCGCGGAGTTATTACAGTCAATGGAAACACAGAGCGCTCTCTCCGAACAGAGGAGCACACCGCGGCCCTCGCAGCAGAAGCACAAAGTAGCCTCTCAAGGCAATCAACCAGTTCAGCGCTTCAAAACCCGGACACCTTCAAGCGCGCTCGGGGCAATCGGAAAATAGACCGCCTGGCGCGATCTGAGCTCGCGTAGCAATACCGCGGCCACCCCAATCCCAGCCCAGCGGCGAAGCTCGTGCCACGCGTACATAATTACGCATTAAAAATACCATGGGCACAGGTGGGGAGGGGGCACAACTATGGCACGCCCCAAGACATGGCCTAAACCGCACTAGGGGCTACCCGTTAGGTTATTTTTCTTTTCCTTTCAGGACCTTATTCTCTGGAAACACTGTCTGGCAGCACTATTGCCGAACACATGATGCAGCAACCAAGGAGGCAGACAGCTATGTTATACCACAGAATTCCCAGGTTGATCACAGTAACGAGTGAAATATTCAATTTAATATCATTCCTCAGCTTGCCCTTGGAAGGGACATAGTCCTACTCTTTGCTTATCGCACTATCAGTATGACTCTGCTTTAACGCAATTTTTTAATAAATAATGCATGACATTGCAACTATTACTACACTTTTGTTATATATGTGTGTGTGTGTGTGTGTTCCTTAATGACGCCTTGCAACCGTACACTCTGGTACGACCAATACACCAGGGGCTTACGTACCCCACAATGCGGTGTGAAAAGTGCGAACACTTTCACAAGTGCGGCACCCCAAACTTATAACATTATATGCATCAGCTCTGAATCATGTCTTTGGTCAAATGTTGGGTTTTCCCGGCTCCTATGTTTTGGTACCTTACGTTCCGCTCTATCGGCTAAGGTAGCGCTAGGAGAACTACTGCGATTGTGCCCCGGTTCTGCCGGGCTGAACACCTCAGTAGAGAAAGCTAAAACTGACTGTCATGATAAGGCAAGAGACTAGTCGCTGTTCGGCGAGGTTTTCGAGTCCCTAAAGACTTATGCCGCTTAGGGCGAAGGGCCGGACCTGTCCGGCTTGCAGGCGTGTATCGCGCCCCGTATTCGGCCTTCCGAATACTAGGGGCTTCGCCGAAATTTAAAATTATAGAATTCTATGGCTAAGTGAGAGTGATAAAGCATTATTAGTCCGGTTGCCTTGTTCGTTGCGCTGAGCACCTCCCTCGAAGGACCCAAATATGGGAACAAGAGTGCTCAGGTTTATCCCGAACACCCCAACACTCGTGGCATGGGGGCAGAAGCCGAGGACTAGCCATCTCTCAGATTGGATAAACAGCCAAACAGAAGGTAATATTTTAAATTCAAACAAGCGTTGCATAGCGCATATGAAAAAGTTTTCATCATACAGGATAAAACGAGCAAGTTTACTCAAATATTACATCTTTTGAGCACTCATCCGTGATGAGGCGGGCACCCGACAGAACACCCTCGTAGTACATCTCGGGGTGGCGGTGCTCCTTGCCCTCTGGCGGCCCATCCTTGATCAGCTTCACGGCGTCTAGCTTGACCCACTGCAATTTCACACGAGCGAAAGCCCGGCGTGCACCTTCAATGCAGACGGATCACTTGACGACCTCCAGCCGCGGGCAGGCATCTACAAGCCGCCTCACCAGGCTGAAGAAGCTGTTCGGAAGGGCGTCGCCAGGCCACAGCCGGACTATGAAGCTCTTCATGGCCTGATCGGCCACCTTATGTAGCTCGACCATTTGCTTCGGCTGGTCGCTCATTGGCACCAGATGTTCGGCCTCCGCATACTGAGACCAGAACAGCTTCTCCGTCGAGCTTCCATCCTCGGCTTCGTAAAATTGTGCGGCATCGGACACACTGCGGGGCAAATCTACGAATGCTCCTAAAGAGCTCCGTATCCGGGTAAGTAATCGGTAATTTACTTTTACATGCTTGCTTTGCATATAGAAAGCCTTACCCGCCGCTATCTTCTTCATCGCGTCGATCTCTTGGAGGGCCTTCTGGGCCTCAGCCTTGGCACTCTTTGCGCTCTCAAGGGCCGCGGCAAGCTCAGACGCTCGCGTCTTCGAGTCAAGCTCCAATGCCTCGTGCTTCGTCACGAGAGCCTGGAGCTCTTGCTGCACCTCACCCACCCGAGCCTTGTGCTTCTCTCGCTCGGTGCGCTCCTGGGCTGCTTTCTCTTCGGCCTGGGTTAGCGCTTGCTTCAGGGTCGCCACCTTGGTCGTGGCCCCTGGCAAACATACAATGATCCTGTCATTTTGCAATCGCGTCCTTTTTTTTATATATACATCTATAGACAGGGTATTACTTACCCTTGTTCTCCTCGAGCTGCCTCTTGGCAAAGCCGAGCTCCTTCCGGGACCCCTCGAGGGCCTGCTTTAGTACGGCGACCTCCGCAGTTAGTGCGGCGGACGCCAGCAGCGAAGCCTGCATATGCATATTGACTCACTTATATTAGACTCCTGCGATATTATTTGATCCTCTGTTCGGCTTTTCTTTATGAACACCGAACAAAGCATCAGGGGCTACTGTCTATGCGGTAATATTTCTACTACATTTCAAAACACTTACCTCGAAGCCTATTAGAAAGCTGGCACAAGCTTCAGTCAATCCGCTCTTGGCGGACTGAACCTTCTGGATCACCGCACTCATGATAGTGCGATGCTCCTCCTCGATGGAAGCGCTGCGAAGCGCTTCCAGCAGATTGTCCGGCGCCTCTGGATGGACAGTGGTCACTGGCACATGCGTCTTGCCCCTCTTAGAAGGAGGCCGCCTGCCCGAGCCTGGAACCGCTGGAGGGTCCGGCGCGGTGTTCGGCTGAGGGCCGAACTCGAAGCTCTCAGGGGCCCCGTCCCCTCGGCTCCCGGAGTCCGGAAGGTCGCCTTGAGGCGCCTCCGGGGCTGTCTCCCCTCGATCCGGTGCCTCTTGAGACAACACCTCGGCGTCATCGGCAGGACGAGGGGAGGTGGCGGTCGGGACTGGATCGCTATCCATGTCCGACAAGCCCAAGGAGCCGTCCGATGATACATCGATGCTGGCTCGTGGCGGCCTGCATAATTGCGTTCGACGTTAGAGAAAGCAGTGTGGCAAAGGAATCCTATGAGTTACTCTGGTATCCGAATACTTACGATCTCCCGGGGGCTTGACCCTGGGGAACCACTCGTCTTCGCCTTCGTCGGCGGCGGTCGAACCGTCCAGAAGGAGAGTCCTTCCCTTCTTGGACCCTCTGGCCTCCCCGGTTGGGGCGGCCTTCCTTTTCTTGTCTCCCCCAGTCGGTGGGGGAGCATCTTATTCTTCCTCTTCCTCGTCTTCGGGGGAAGAGTGCGCCGCAGAGTCATCGGACGGTGAGTCCGACGATGCCTGGCGTCGGGAACTCTTTCGAGTACGCTTGGCCTTCTTGGTCTTCTCCGGCACCGTATAAGGGGCCGGAGTCAACATCTTCGTCAGAAGATCGTCTGCGGGGCCTTTGGGCAAAGGAGCCGGACAGTCGATCTGTCCGGCCATTTTCTGCCAGTCCTGTCAAAGGTATGGGAGTTTAGATCCCGCACAGAGTCAATCTATATAAAATAAGTATCCTGTGAAAGGTAAAGCAGCTTACCGCACTGGCTTGGCGCTTCGCGCTGAATCGAATTACCCCAGGACAGGCCCTTCTCTTTCCAGGAGGTGAGCCACATGGGGATGCCAGATCGGAACTCGGGGGCCGCTGCCCATGTAGGGTCCTGCGGCTCGGTGATATAGAACCACCCCGATTGCCACCCCTTTATGGTTTCCACAAAGGAGCCCTCAAGCCATGTTATGTTGGGCATCTTGCCCACCATGGCGCCTCCGCACTCCGCCTGGCGGCCGCCCACTACCTTCGGCTTGACATTGAAGGTCTTCAGCCATAAGACGAAGTGGGGCTTGATGCGGAGGAAGGCCTCGCACACGACGATAAACGCCGAGATGTTGAGGATGAAGTTCGGGGCCAGATCGTGGAAATCCAGGCCATAATAAAACATGAGCCCCCGGATGAAGGGATGGAGAGGGAATCCGAGTCCGCGGAGGAAATGGATGAGGAATACTACCCTCTCATGGGGCCTGGGGGTGGGGATGAGCTGCCCCTCATCTGGGAGCCGGTGCGCGATGTCGTCGGGCAGGTATCCGGCTCTCCTCAGTTTCTTGATGTCTCCCTCCATGACGGAGGAGACCATCCACTTGCCTCCCGCTCCGGACATGATTGGAGAAGGTCGAGGTGGGAAGTGACCGCTTGGGCACTAGAGCTCGAGTGTGCGAAGACGGATGAGCAAAGGAGGAAGAAGGTGTGGATAGAAAGGTGAATCCTTATCCCTTTATATGGGTGGACGAAGCTAAGCATCCCCACTTGCCTGGTAAAACTCGTTTATCCCCCAAGCGCCGCAATTGATGGCGCGGTTGGGTTACCCACGCCCGTATTGATGAGAATCCCATAATAAGGGGACATGATCTCTGCTTTGACAAGACGTGTCGAAAAACTGCCTCGCGTTATGTGCGGGGCTGGTTAAAAGAAACAGTTCGAATAATCACCGGGCCATGACATAACGTCATGCTGCCAAAACAAGCCAGCAAATTGGATCTGCGAAAATATTATTCTCTCTACGGTGGAATGTGGAACTTATTTTGCAGGGCCGGACACTATCCTCGTATTCAAATTCTTCTGTGATGTATTCGGAGAAGGAACCCGTCTTGCAATGCCGAAGACAATACTACGCGCCGGACTCCTCGTCATTGAATCCTGGTTCAGGGGCTACTAAGGGAGTCCTGGATTAGGGGGTCTCCGGACAGCTGGACTATCTCCATTGGCTGGACTGTTAAACTATGAAGATACAAGATTGAAGACTTCGTCTCGTGTCCGGATGGGACTCTATTTGGCGTGGAAGGCAAGCTAGGCAATACGGATATGGATATCTCCTCCTTTGTAACCGGCCTTGTGTAACCCTAACCATCTCCGGTGTCTATATAAATCGAAGGGTTTTAGTCCGTAGGACAATAACCATAACATACAATCATACCATAGGCTAGCTTCTAGGGTTTAGCCTCTCTGATCTCGTGGTAGATCTACTCTTGTACTACCCATATCATCAATATTAATCAAGCAGGACGTAGGGTTTTACCTCCATTGAGAGGGCCCGAACCTGGGTAAAACATCGTGTCCCCTGCCTCCTGTTACCATCCGGCCTAGACGCACAGTTCGGGACCCCCTACCCGAGATCCGCCGGTTTTGACACCGATAGTAGGTATCGCGCATAGCAATAGAGCGAACAACTAGCAAGCAAAGATAGAAGTGATTTCGAGGGTATGGTCATCTTCCCTGCAAAGTTCTCCGAGTTGATGAAATCTTGATCCTCGTAAGCGTACTCAACGGGTTCCTCGATCACATACTCATCTCCCGGCTCTACCCAAGGCAAGCACACAAGCAAAAGACCAACAATCAATCATGGTGCAATGCGCAAGCAACATGATGCAAAACATGGCATGATATGCGATATGTGATATGCAATGCATATGCATGCTCTGGAAGGAAAGGATTGAACCAGGCCTCAAATTGGAAAATCAAGTGTGCCGCTGGAAAGATCAGATGATTTCGATCGAAATAGATATAAAGATCACCGGAATCGGATGCACGGTTTGCAAATGGCAAGTAAAACAAGAATGGCACAATTCTGCGATTAACAGCACGATGCCATCTAGAGTGCAACAAGAAACTAAGCTACTGTACTCCAACATAACAACAAAGCACATGGCAGTGATCCACTCAAGATGCTTGATAAAAGATGAACACTGAGCTATGGCTAAATCACACAAGAGCAGGTTCAAACAAGCATGGCAAAAGTGCAAAAGATATTAGCATCACAGACTTAGTGAAAATACTAACATGCCAGGAATTAACATCAGGAAGCAATGTTTAGAGCAAGCAAACAACATTCTACAGGAACATAACATAGCAACCAAACGGATGGAATGAATCTACTCAAAGCATATAACAAAAGTCCCTTACTGAGCATGAGCCAAAAAGGCACAGAAGATATTATGGCACCCATGTAAACATAGCAAGTTTTGTTAGCAGATTCAGACTTAGCAGAAAACTGGGCATGGCATAAACAGAATTATGAAGGCCTATTTGCGAGCTCGATTCACTCATCACAAAGCCTTGCATGACAAACTAAGCATACTACCAGCAAGAAGAAATGATCATGAAGCTAATCAAATCAAGAACAAGCTCATGGCATGCATGGATCAGCTACAACATCCTTGGCAAAATTGATTAACACGTAAACAATCTGCCAGGAACATTTTATAGCAAAAGTAGAGCAAGATTTAAACATGCTAGGGCACTCCACAATTGCAAACAGGGGCATGGATGGATAGAGCATAACCAAATGTCAAAATCATCCTTATTGAAGATACTCAAAACAAGCATGGATCACACTGTAGCAACATGAATACATGGCATAAAAATAACAACAAAGCAATGACTTTGTAAAATTCTAAGTCCCTGAAATCAGCAGCATCACGAGAGCTACTTTGCATGCTTGTTCTAGTCACCACATTGATCACAAAAATACATTGCATACACCCCCGTAAATATGGCATGGCATAGCCCAAAACACATGTAGAGCTCATGCCCATATGCAGCACACAACCAATGTAGCAAAAATGACAAATGCTCATACTCTGCTAAGAATCAGCATCTAACATTTTATAGCACTCTTGCATCAACTATTTGGGCACCAAGATGGACTCAAACAAGCATGGCACAATGGATCAAAATGAAGAGCACATCATGATGAACATTTTGATATATCATGCATGCAAAATGGACCTACGAATGAGGAGTTATGGCATGTTGAACAGGGCTTCAGAATGCAGATTTTGAGGACTTAGAAGATATTTCGGGGTCAACCTTAGGGTTTTACGGATCTAGATCTGGGGCGGCGCGGATGACGAGGTTGACCTGGATCTTGCCGGAGATGGAGGGGACGGCGGCCGGAGTTCGTCCCACGGTGGCCGAAGCACCTGGGGCAGAGAGGGAACTCGGGTGACGGAGGAGGAGAGGAAGGAGAAGGAGGAGAGGGACCGGGCGGCGGATGTGCTCACCAGAGCTTGCGGCGGCGGCGGCGGCGGCGAGGTGCGGTGGCGAGGCGCGGCGGCGCGGCGAGGGGGTGGCGAGGTGGCGCGGGCGGCGGATGGGCCTCGCGGGGGCCGGCCACGGGCCAGACGGGCCGGCGGCGCGGGGGCGGTGGTGCTGCCATGTGGCGCTCGCTGATTGGCCGGACGGCGGCAGCGGGTTTTGTTCGGCACGGACGGACACGTCCGGCGCGGAGAGGGGAGAGGGGGCTAGGGTTTGGACCCAAAATTGGACGGGGTGCACATATTTATACCTAGAAGGAGGTGGGAGTGTCCAAATGAGGTGTAGTTTTCGGCCAAGCGATCGTGATCCGACGACGGAGGACATGGGATAGGTTTGGATGGGTTGTTGGGCCACTTTGGAGGGGTGTTGGGCTGTAACACACATGAGGCCTTTACGGTTCCCAGGTTAACCGTTGGAGTATCAAACGGACTCCAAATGGCACGAAACTTGACAGGCGGTCCACCGGTGGTGTACCAAGGCTGCTTGGTAAGTCTCGGTCCATTCCGAGAAATTTTAACACCCGCTCACGAAAAGAGACAAAAGGGGACGCTAGGGGACATAGGAGTGTCGGATTGCAAAACAGACAACGAGGAAAAATGCTCGGATGCATGAGACGAACACATATGCAAATGTGATGCACATGATGACATGAACAAAATGCAAAACGAAGACAAAACCCAACCACAAAGGGAAAATCATATTGCATCTCCGGAAAAGGCAAGAGTCGGAGTTACAAATATGGAAAGTTACATCCGGGGCGTTATAGAAGGAGGAAACAGGGGAAATGTGACTTGTGGTCGGGGAGAAAAGGGGGTGGGGAAGGGGGGAAGGGAGCGGGGTAGATATTTTGAAGGTAGGCCAAAATTTTGGAAATGTGGAGGTAAACTTTGCGCGCGGTGCTGCCGGACCATTCACTTTGAACGATTGTGTGCATCGCAAATGATTCTTTTGCTTTACGCGCATGGGATGAGTTTGGTAATTCAAATTTTGCTGGAAATTTCCCCGGATACGTCATTGCATAATTTAACATAGCTTGCTAATTTGGGCACACAAAAGAGCGTACAGCAGACAGACCACACTTACTGAATCAAGCAATTTTAGTAATTACACAGAGCCAGTTGACCTAAACATGGCTCTAACAAAAGATCGGCATTAAAAACAAATCCTAAGTACGCATAATTAAAAATCTGCTGCCGCGTCGGCCTATGCATCGCCGGTGTGAGATGAGACGTTGATGACTTGTCCTGGCGACATGCCACTGTTGGTGGACTCCGCGTCCCCCTGCTGAAGTCGATCGCGTCCTCGTCCTCGTCCTCGGCGCCGCCCTCAAGGTTGTAGTACTCATAGTAGTGGCTGCGCCAGAGCTCGCGTTGGTACTCCACCGTCAATTCCTTGACGTCCAGACTCTTCTCTACCTCTACTTCGGCCACGCGCAACTCCTCCTCCCGGCGCTCCTCGATCTCCGCCGCCTCCTGCATCTCCAGCTCCCGCTTGGTGACGTCATGAGGAAGCAGGTGCTCCATGGCCACCGCCGCCTTTTCAAACGTGGGTTGCATGCTGGAGTTCGAGGTGGCCTGGAATATCTTGGCGTGTGCATCCTCGATCTTGCCGTGGATGGCCTCGGCCCGGGCCAGGGCGACATCAGCGGCACGGACGACGGCTCGAGCGCTCTCGGCATTTGCAGCCGTCGTCGCAGTAGCAGCTGCAGCCATCTCGGCTGCTGCTGCTGCCCTGTCGGCTGCCGCGGACGCCCTCTCGGCGGAAGCGGTCGCGCTCAATGCGGATGCGGCGGCACTCTCGGCGTAGGCGGCCGCGCTCTCGGCGCAGGCGGCGGCGCTCGGGGGGGAGGGGGACGCGGCCATCGTACGGGCCTTCACGAAGCGTTTCCACGGCGTCATCTTTGCAAGAAGGGGGTGCGAGAATGGGGATCGGGATTCATGGATTTGGGGGTTGCCGGCACTAGAGCAGATGAGCCGACGAAGCTTAAGGAGGGAGACTTAAATAGACCCAGATATTTTCATCGCAAACGGTTCCTAGAAAACAACTTTGTGTGATGTTGTAGATATTTTTTGTTAGCTCTGAAAGACGAATTTGGAATAAAGTGCCAATGGATGGTGTTTTAAATGAACGAGAAATTTTGTAGTACTAATACAACTGTCATGTCAAATTTTGGAAAATTTCAGGGGTCATTTGACCACCTAAGACATTTAAGTGATTTTCTAGCCATTTAATGACCGTAATTGAAATTTGAACTACATGTACATGCAACAGCTAACCATAACGGTTTGAAAACTCATATTTCGTGTACTTGTGTGCAATTTAATTCCATGTGCGGTAAATTGGAAGGAATTTTCAAACATATTGGTCTAACGGCTATGACACAATTAAGCATGGAGTGACATGGCATTTTAATTCCAAAATATAAAAAAACAGAAACACATGAAACCTTGGTTGATGTAATGTCATGCCACCAAGATGATGTGGTAAAATATTGACATGTTTGACCAAAGTTTGGACACACACCCCTCACAAACCGGAGCAACTCACTAGAAGGCTCATGGTTCCGAGAGGGAACAATGCATGTTTGATGACGAACGGGAGATAGCTTGCTCTTACGGCCTTCAAATTTTTTCTACGTCTAACGTGCACTACTACAACTGTAATGTGAAATTTTTGAAAATTCTAGGGGTCATTTGACCTTTTAAATACATTTAAGTGATTTTCTAGCCATTTAATGACTGTAATTCAAATTTGAACTACATCTACATGCAACGCCTGACCAAAATGGTTTGAAAAATCATATTTGTGTACTTGTGTGCGAGTTAATTCCATGTGTAGTAAACTAGAAGGAATTTTCAAACATATTTGTATCACGACATGGACACATATGCATGAATACATATGCATGGAGTGGCATGGCATTTTAATTCCAAAAAAATCAGAAGCACATGAAACCTAGGTTGATGTAATGTCATGCCACCAAGATTATGTGGTAAAGAAATGGGCATGTTTGATGAAAGTTTCGACACACACCCCTCACAAATCGGAGCAACTCGCTAGAAGGTTCGTGGTTCCGAGAGGGAACAATGCATGTTTGATGACGAACGGGAGATAGCTTCCTCTTACGACCTTCAAATTTTTTATTACGTCTAACATGCACTACTACAATTGTAATGTGAAATTTTGGAAAATTCTAGGGGTCAATTGACCTTTTAAAGACATTTAAGTGATTTTCTAACTATTTAATGACTGTAATTCAAATTTGAACTACATCTACCTGCAACGCCTAATCAAAACGGTTTGAAAAATGATATATGTGTACTTGTGTGCGAGTTAATTCCATGTGCAGTAAATTAGAAAGAATTTTCAAACATATTGGTCTCACGACATGGACACATGCATACGCATGCATTGAGTGACATGGAATTTTAATTCAAAAAAATAGAAAAATTATCAGAAACACATGAAACCTTGGTTGATGTAATGTCATGGCACCAAGATGATGTGCTAAAGAAATTGGCATGTTTGATGAACGTTTGGACACAGGCCCCTCACAAACCGGAGCAACTCACTAGAAGGTTCGTGATTCCGAGAGGGAACAATGCATGTTTGATGACGAACGGGAGATAGCTTCCTCTTACGGCCTTCAAATTTTTTACTATGTTTAACATGCACTAATACAACTGTCATATGAAATTTTGGTAAATTTTACGGGTCATTTGACCTTTTAAAGACATTTAAGTGATTTTCTAACCACTTAATGACCGTAATTCAAATTTGAACTACATCTACATGCAACGCCTAACCATAACGGTTTAAAAAAATCATATTTTTGTGTACTTGTGCGCGGATTAATTCCATGTGCAGTAAATTAGAAGGAATTTTCAAACATATTGGTGTCAAGGCATGGGCACATGCATGGAGTGCATGCCATGGCATTTTAATTTCAAAAAATCAAATAATGATCAGAAAAACATGAAACCTTGCTTGATTTAATGTCATCCATCAAGATGATGTGGTAAAGAAATTGGCACATTTGACGAAAGTTTCGACACACACACCTCACAAACTGGAGCAACTCGCTAGAAGGTTCGTGGTTCCAAGAGGGAACAATGCATGTTTGATGACGAATGGGAGATAGCTTCCTCTTATGGCCCTCAAATTTTTTTCTATGACTAACATGCACTACTATAACTGTAATGTGAAATTATTGAAAATTTGAGGGGCCATTTGACCTTTTAAAGACATTTAATTGATTTTCTAGCCTTGTAATGACCGTAATTCAAATTTGAACCGCATCTACATGCAACGCCTAACCAAAATGGTTTGAAAATCATATTTGTGTACTTGTGTGCGAGTTAATTTCATGTGTAGTAAACTAGAAGGAATTTTCAAACATATTTGTATCATGACAAGGACACATATGCATGGAGTGGCATGGCATTTTAATTACAAAAAAAGTCAGAAACACATGAAACCTTGGTTGATGTAATGTCATGCCACCAAGATGATGTGGTAATGAAATTGGCATGTTTGATGAAAGTTTCACCACACACCCCTCACAAACTTGAGCAATTCGCTAGAAGGTTCGTGGTCCCGAGAGGGAACAATGCATGTTTGACGACGAACAGGAGATAGCTTCTTCTTACGACCTTCAAATTTTTCCTACGTCTAACATGCACTAGTACAACTGTAATCTGAAATTTTGGAAAATTCTAGGGGTCATTAGACCTTTTAAAGACATTTAAGTGATTTTCTAACCATTTAATGATCATCATTCAAATTTGAACTCCATCTACATGCAACGCCTAACCAAAATGGTTGAAAAAAATCATATTTTTGTGTACTTGTGTGCGAATTAATTACATGTGCAGTAAATTATAAGGAAATTTCAAACATAGTGGTGTCAAGGCATGGGCACATGCATGGAGTGCATGCCATGGCATTATAATTCCAAAAAATTAAAAAATGATCAGAAAAACATGAAACCTTGCTTGATTTAATGTCATGCCACCAAGATGATGTGGTAAAAAAATCAGCATGTTTGACGAAAGTTTGGACACACACCCTCACAAACCGGAGCAACGCACTAGAAGGTTCGTGGTTCTAAGAGGGAACAATGCAGGTTTGCTGACGGACGGGAGATAGCTTCCTCTTACGGCCTTCACATTTTTTCGTATGTTTAACGTGCACTAATACAGCTGTCATGTGAAAATTTGGAAATTTTCATTTGACCTTTTAAAGACATTTAAGTGATTTTCTAACCATTTAATGACCATAATTCAAATTTGAACTACATCTACCTGCAACGCCTAACCAAAACTGTTTGAAAAATCATATTTTTGTGTACTTGCGTGTGAGTTAAAAAATCATTAGACGATGTAAATATCTGGTGTTCAAAAAGAAAATGTAAAGATCTGGCAAGACAACCGCCCCCCACACGATTGGCAGTCTATCTCGCGGCTCGAGGTTTGGTAGGTGAATGGCAGAGATCATTAATCAGACACGGTTCTGCATTGGAAACCGTCAGCTATTATGTTCACACAAGGATTTTGGCTATTATGTTCACACACGGATTTTGCTGCGGGAATCATGTGTAATTCAAACTACTGTACTCATAAATTCCGGCGTTTGTACTGTCCCCGTCGATCTATATTCAGGCCGCCAATAAATACTACCTTGATCACGTCGTCCCGCCTTCATTCTCATCTACATCCTTCCCTCGCTCGCCCTCTCTCTCTCTCAAATCTCTGCCATGGTTCCACCGGTCTGCCCACGCGCCGACGAGGAGTCGCTGCCCCCCCTCCCCCCCGAGGACGCTCACTCGATTAGCAGCGACGAGGACCCCTACGCGCCGCCTGACGAGGTTGCGCCGGACCCCCAACTTTTGATTGGTTTTGGGCCAGTACAATCTTTGTCTGTGGAAGTCGCTGCCGCTGGCTGAGAAAGCCAGGCAAGTGGCATTCAAGAAGGAGATGGCGAAGGAGGAAGCCACGTACCTGGTGGCCTGTGAAGCCCGTGATGCCGCCTGGAAAAAGGAGGCGGCGGATCTTTGGGGGCGGGCGCGTCATCATGCCGAGGAGGTGTACAAAGACGGGTACTTCGCGAGGAAGGTCATAGGCGTCGGGCGCCTCGTCGCTACGTGGAGGTGGGCCGATAAGCTCCAGCGTGCCACCGATGAGGAGCTCCAGTGAGCGCCCAACAAAATGGCAAAATCGGCCGCGCGTGTCCGCCGGCAAGAGGCAGATCAGTACGTTAAGAACTGTGAGGTGGAGGAGTCAGAGTACTGCCTCCGCACTAGGAAGACGCTACGCACCAGGGAGCTGCTAGCGTGGGGATGCCGGAATACTGGCCCCAGGAGGGATTATTAGTTTTAGTATTGATCGTTTAAATTTTATGCATTGTACCTAGTAGTTAAGTATCATCACGTATATGTGATGATATTATATATATATATATATTCTGTGATGATCTAATGAACAATTAATATATATATATATATATATTATGAATTCCATTTTCTATCTGTTTTTGTATACTAATTTGAATCTACTTGTTATCATCCACATATACAGAATGGAAATCGTATATACACACATTGAAACAGAACATATAAGAATGGAAAACAGAGTACACACATTGAAACGGAGCAATACTATGATTGATGTGAATACATAGCTATCCACGTCGAAACGACTTTTCAAAATAGAACGCGTCCATGAGACCATGACCAGCAGCCCCTCCCTAGGGTAGCTCTTGGCTCTGCCTGAACTCATGCAGGCGTTCGTCCAAGCGGTCGACACGCCTGTGGTACATCTGAAGCGTGATCTCGAGCTCCAAGTTGGCTATTTCATCAGAGATCACCAGCTCGAGGATGCAACGGCCATGTTCCTCTACTACGTCCAGGTGGACACCTGGGCCAATGAGGCGGTTGAGCCTATGGACCAGCGCGTTGGCATCCAACGGGCCGCGGACAAGGCGAACGGCGGCACCCATGCGAACAGCGCGGCGGGCGTCCGGTGCAAGTACGGCGCGGCCGGCCTCTGGTGCAAGTATGGCACTGAGGGCCTCTGCCCACTCCTGGCGAGGAATGGGGGTACTGACGGGACGTGTACCTAGCTACGACACCGTGTCGACAGCAGGCAAGCGTCGCTTGATCCGCTCTTGCTGTGCGGCGTGACGCGCCTCTCGCTCTACGACGCTCCAACGGTCTCGCCGTGCGGGGAGCTGCTACCTCTTGAGCACTGCGTTGGTTTTCCCTTGAAGAGGAAAGGGTGATGCAGCAAAGTAGCGTAAGTATTTCCCTCAGTTTTTGAGAACCAAGGTATCAATCCAGTAGGAGATCAAGCTCAAGTCCCACGCACCTACACAAACAAATAAGAACCTCGCAACCAATGCGATAAAGGGGTTGTCAAGCCCTTCACTGTCACTTACGAGAGTGAGATCTGACAGATATTATAAGATAATATTTTTGGTATTTTTCTGATAAAGAGAA
This sequence comes from Triticum urartu, assembly GCF_056163025.1. Taxonomy (NCBI): domain Eukaryota; kingdom Viridiplantae; phylum Streptophyta; class Magnoliopsida; order Poales; family Poaceae; genus Triticum; species Triticum urartu. The sequence continues at coordinate 191,249,139 of NC_141878.1, read as the reverse complement.
ATAAAGATGCAAAGTAAAATAAACATAAAAGGAAGTAACTAAGTGTTGGGAGATTAATATGATGAAAGATAGACCCGGGGGCCATAGGTTTCACTAGTGGCTTCTCTCAAGAGCATAAGTATTATGGTGGGTAAACGAATTACTGTCGAGCAATTGATAGAACTGAGCATAGTTATGAGAATATCTAGGTATGATCATGTATATAGGCATCACGTCCGGGACAAGTAGACCGAAACGATTCTGCATCTACTACTATTACTCCACACATCGACGCTATCCAGCATGCATCTAGAGTATTAAGTTCATAAGAACAGAGTAATGCTTTAAGGAAGATGACATGGTGTAGAGGGATAAACTCATGCAATATGATATAAACCCCATCTTTTTATCCTCGATGGCAACAATACAATACGTGCCTTGCTGCCCCTGCTGTCACTGGGAAACGACACCGCAAGATTGAACCCAAAGCTAAGCACTTCTCCCATTGCAAGAAAGATCAATCTAGTAGGCCAAACCAAACTGATAATTCGAAGAGACTTGCAAAGATAAACCAATCATACATAAAAGAATTCAGAGGAGAATCAAATATTGTTCATAGATAATCTAGATCATAAACCCACAATTCATCGGGTCTCAACAAACACACCGCAAAAGAAGATTACATCGAATAGATCTCCAAGAAGATCAAGGAGAACTTTGTATTGAGATCCAAAGAGAGAGAAGAAGCCATCTAGCTAATAACTATGGACCCGTAGGTCTCAAGTAAACTACTCACACATCACCGGAGAGGCCATGGAGTTGATGTAGAGGCCCTCCGTGATCAATGCCCCCTCCGGCGGAGCTCTGGAAAGGCCCCGAGATGGGATCTCTCGGGTACAGAAGGTTGCGGCGGTGGAATTAGGTTTTCATGGTGCTCCTGGATGTTTGGGGGGTACGTAGATATATATAGGAGGAAGAAGTACGCCGGTGGAGCAACGGAGGGCCCACGAGGGTGCAGGGCGCGCCCCCTGCCTCGTGGCTTCCTTCGTTGTTTCTTGACGCCCACTCCAAGTCTCATGGATCACGTTTGTTGAGAAAATCACGTTCCCAAAGGTTTCATTCCGTTTGGACTCCGTTTGATAATCCTTTTCTTCGAAACCCTAAAATAGGCAAAAAAACAGCAATTTGGGCTGGGCCTCCGGTTAGTAGGTTAGTCCCAAAAATGATATAAAAGTGTAAAATAAAGCCCATTGACATCCAAAATAGATAATATAATAGCATGGAGCAATCAAAAATTATAGATACGTTGGAGGCGTATCAAGCATCCCCAAGCTTAATTCATGCTCGTCCTCAGGTAGGTAAATGATAAAAGAAGAATTTTTGATGTGGAATGCTTTCTAACATATTTCTCAATGTATTTTTTCTTTATTGTGGCATGAATGTTCAGATCTGAAAGATTCAAGATAAAAGTTTAATATTGACATAAAAATAATAATACTTCAAGCATACTAACTAAGCAATTATGTCTTCTCAAAATAAAATGGCCAAAGAAAGTTATCCCTACAAAATCATATAGTCTGGCTATGGTCTATCTTCACCACACAAAATATTTAAATCATGCACAACCCCAATGACAAGCCAAGCAATTGTTTCATACTTTTGATGTTCTCAAACTTTTTCAATCTTCACGCAATATATGAGCGTGAGCCATGGATATAGCACTATGGTGGAATAGAATGGTGGTTGTGGAGAAGAAAAAAAAGGAGAAGATAGTCTCACATCAACTAGGCGTATCAACGGGCTATGGAGATTCCCATCAATAGATATCAATGTGAGTGAGTAGGGATTGCCATGCAACGGATGCACTAGAGCTATAAGTATATGAAAGCTCAACAAAAGAAACTAAGTGGGTGTGCATCCAACTTGCTTGCTCACGAAGACCTAGGGCATTTTGAGGAAGCCCATCATTGGAATATAAAAAGCCAAGTTTATAATGAAAAATTCCCACTAGTATATGAAAGTGATATCATAGGAGACTCTCTATATGAAGAACATGGTGCTACTTTGAAGCACAAGTGTGGAAAAAGGATAGTAGCATTGTCCCTTCTCTCTTTTTCTCTCTTTTTTTATTTGGGCTTTCTTTATTTTTCTTTTTTTGGCCTCTTTTCGTTCTTTTTTTCGTCCGGAGTCTCATCCCGACTTGTGGGGGAATCACAGTCTCCATCATCCTTTCCTCACTTGGGACAATGCTCTAATAATGATGATCATCACACTTTATTTACTTACAACTTCAAGAATTACAACTCAATACTTAGAACAAAATATGACTCTATGTGAATGCCTCCGGCGGTGTACCGGGATGTGCAATGATGCATGAGTGACATGTATGAAGAATTATGAACGGTGGCTTTGCCACAAATACGATGTCAACTACATGATCATGCAAGCAATATGACAATGATGAAGCGTGTCATAATAATGGAACGGTGGAAAGTTGCATGGCAATATATCTCGGAATGGCTATGGAAATGCCATAATAGGTAGGTATGGTGGCTGTTTTGAGGAAGGTATATGGTGGGTTGATGGTACCGGCGAAAGTTGCGCGATACTAGAGAGGCTAGCCATGGTGGAAGGGTGAGAGTGCGTATAATCCATGGACTCAACATTAGTCATAAAGAACTCACATACTTGTTGCAAAAATCTATTAGTTATCGAAACAAAGTATTACGCGCATGCTCCTAGGGGGATAGATTGGTAGTAAAAGACCATCGCTCGTCCCCGACCGCCACTCATAAGGAAGACAATCAATAAATAAATTATGCTCCGACTTCATCACATAACGGTTCACCATACGTGCATGCTACGGGAATCATAAACTTCAACAAAAGTATTTCTCAAATTCACAACTACTCAACTAGCACGACTCTAATATCACCATCTCCATATCTCAAAACAATTATCAAGTATCAAACTTCTCATAATATTCAATGCACTTCTATGAAAGTTTTCATATGATTCCTAAAAGCAAATTTCCATATTGTTCTAAAGGACTCTCAAAATAATATAAGTGAAGCATGAGAGAACACTAGTTTCTATAAAACAAATCCACCACCATGCTCTAAAAGATATAAGTGAAGCACTGGAGCAAAAACTATATAGCTCAAAAGGTATAAGTGAAGAACATAGAGTATTATAATAAATTTCAAATCATGTGAGTCTCTCTCAAAAGGTGTTTACATCAAGTATGATTGTGGTAAACTAAAAAGCAAAGACTCAAATCATACAAGATGCTCCAAGCAAAACACATATCATGTGGTGAATAAAAATATAGCTCCAACTAAAGTTACCGATAGACGAAGACGGAAGAGGGGATGCCTTCCGGGGCATCCCCAAGATTAGGCTTTTTGGTGTCCTTGAATTTTACCATGGGGTTCCATGGGAATCCCCAAGCTTAGGCTCTTGACACTCTTTGTTCCATAATCCATCAAATCTTTACCCAAAACTTGAAAACTTCACAACACAAAACTTAAAATAGAAAATCTCGTGAGCTCCGTTAGCGAAAGAAAACAAAACACCACTTCAAGGTACTGTAATGAACTCATTCTTTATTTATATTAGTGCTAAACCTACTGCATTCCAGCTTCTCTATGGTTTATAAACTCTTTTACTAGCCATAGATTCATCAAAATAAGCAAACAACACAAGAAAAAACAGAATCTGTCAAAAACAGAATAGTCTGTAGTAATCTGTAGCTAACGCAACTTATGGAACCCCAAAAATTCTAAAATAAATTTCTGGACGTGAGGAATTTATCTATTAATCATCTTAAAAAATAATTAAATAAATATCACCTTCCAAATAAAAATGGCAGAGATTCTCGTGAGCGCTAAAGTTTATGTTTTTTACAGCAAGATCAAAAAGACTTTCCCCAAGTCTTCCCAACGGTTCTACTTGGCACAAACACTAATTAGACACAAAAAAACACAAACAAAACAGAGGCTAGATAAATTATTTATTACTAAAAATGATCAAAAAGCAAGGAATAAAAATAAAATTTGGTTTCCTCCCAACAAGTGCTATCTTTTAACGCCCCTAGCTAGGCATAAAAGCGAAGATATATCTAGGTATTGCCATCTTTGGTAGGTAATTCTTCAATGAGACACCTATAACTCTTAGGAGTTTCTTTATTTTTATTAATTATCAAACTCCTTGGCACAAAATCAAGAAAATCATTTGTAGCAAACGGTTCCTTAATGTTAGCAAAAATATTGGGATGAACACTTATTGATTTTAAATCCGCAGTTTCCTTACTAGAGGATTCACCCTTATTTTTAGGAACATAAACAAGCTTGGCAATTTTAGTAGGAGGATTTGGAGTATTTTTAACAGAAGAAAAGGCGGATCCCATGTTGATGATAATTCCCTCAAGTTTATCGATTCTAGTAGAATCTTGATCTATTCTTTCATTAACTATGGGTTCTTTTTCCTTAAAATTTTCCAGAGTAACTCCCACCTTAGATCCATATTGGGTAATTTGGTTGTGGATCTTTTTATCCAAATTCTCAATCAACTCTACAGTAGCAACTTTATTCTCAATAATTTCAAGCCTTTGCATCACATGTTCCAAAGTTAACATAGTTCCATTAACCAAAAGAGGTGGTGAGCCAAACAAATCTATCATAGTGTTATAAGAATAAAAAGTATGGATACCCAAGAAATTCCCTCCGGTAATGGTATCAAGAATATATCTGTACCAAGGAGTAGTGCCTACATAAAAATTGCTTGAGAAGAACGGAAGTAGATTGCTTCCTGATAGATCTATTTTGAGCATTGCAAATTCTATACCAAGCATCCTTTAGATTTTCTCCCTCCCTTTGTTTAAAATTAAGAACTTCATTCTCGGGAGACAACTGAGAAGATAGAGGACAAGCCATAACGACAAGGCAAGCAAGAAAGCAACAAACGGAAAAGAGAGGGCGAATAAAAATGACAAGGGTGAAGTGGGGAAGAGGAAAACGAGAGGCAAATGGCAAATAATGTAATGCGAGGGATAAGAGTTTGTGATGGGTACTTGGTATGTTTTGACTTGGCAATGGCACCAGAAATGACTCGTTGTTGGGAGTCAAATCTTGACTTGACTTGGCGCGAATCTCCCTGGCAACGGTGCCAGAAATCCTTCTTGCTACCTCTTGAGCACTGCGTTGGTTTTCCCTTGAAGAGGAAAGGGTGATGCAGCAAAGTAGCGTAAGTATTTCCCTTAGTTTTTGAGAACCAAGGTATCAATCCAGTAGGAGATCACGCTCAAGTCCCATGCACCTACACAAACAAATATGAACCTCGCAACCAACGGGATAAAGGGGTTGTCAAGCCCTTCACGGTCACTTACGAGAGTGAGATCTGATAGATATGATAAGATAATATTTTTGGTATTTTTATGATAAAGAGAAATAAAGATGCAAAGTAAAATAAACGACAAAGGAAATAACTAAGTGTTGGAAGATTAATATGATGAAAGATAGACCCGGGGGCCATAGGTTTCACTAGTGGCTTCTCTCAAGAGCATAAGTATTACAGTGGGTAAACGAACTACTGTCGAGCAATTGATAGAATTGAGCATAGTTATGAGAATATCTAGGTATGACCATGTATATAGGCATCACGTCCGAGACAAGTAGACCGAAACGATTCTGCATCTACTACTATTACTCCACACATCGACCGATATCCAGCATGCATCTAGAGTATTAAGTTCATAAGAACAGAGTAATGCTTTAAGGAAGATGACATGATGTAGAGGGATAAACTCATGCAATATGATATAAACCCCATCTTTTTATCCTCGATGGCAACAATACAATAGCCTTGCTGCCCCTGCTGTCACTGGGAAAGGACACCGCAAGATTGAACCCAAAGCTAAGCACTTCTCCCATTGCAAGAAAGATCAATCTAGTAGGCCAAACCAAACTGATAATTTGAAGAGACTTGCAAAGATAAACCAATCATACATAAAGGAATTCAGAGGAGAATCAAATATTGTTCATAGATAATCTGGATCATGAACCCACAATTCATTGGATCTCAACAAACACACCACAAAACAAGATTACATCGAATAGATCTCCAAGAAGATCGAGGAGAACTTTGTATTGAGATCCAAAGAGAGAGAAGAAGCCATCTAGCTAATAACTATGGACCCGTAGGTTTGAAGTAAACTACTCACACATCACCGGAGAGGCCATGGAGTTGATGTAGAGGCCCTCCGTGATCAATGCCCCCTCCGGCGGAGCTCCGGAAAAGGCCCCGAGATGGGATCTCTCTGGTACAGAAGGTTGTGGTGGTGGAATTAGGGTTTCACGGTGCTCCTGGATGTTTGGGGGGTACGTAGATATATATAGGAGAAGAAGTACGTTGGTGGAGCAACGGGGGGCCTACGAGGGTGGAGGGCACGCCCCCTGCCTCGTGGATTCCTTCGTTGTTTCTTGACGCCCACTCCAAGTCTACTAGATCACGTTTGTTGAGAAAATCATGTTCCCGAAGGTTTCATTCCCTTTGGACTCCGTTTGATATTTATTTTCTTCGAAACCCTAAAATAGGCAAAAAAAACAGCAATTTGGGTTGGGCCTTCGGTTAGTAGGTTAGTCCTAAAAATGATATAAAAGTGTAAAATAAAGCCCATTGACATCCAAAATAGATAATATAATAGCATGGAGCAATCAAAAATTATAGATACGTTGGAGACGTATCATGAGCCACAGCCTATCGGCGCGGACATGCCAAGCTTGCTTTGCGGCACGCTGATAACCCACAAGTATAGGGGATCGCAACAGTTTTCGAGGGTAGAGCATTCAACCCAAATTTATTGATTCGACACAAGGGGAGCCAAACAATATTATCAAGTATTAGCAGCTGAGTTTTCAATTCAACCACACCTGGAAACTTAATATCTGCAGCAAAGTGTTTAGTAGCAAAGTAATATGATAGTAGTGGTAACGGTGGCAAAAGGTAACGGTAGCAAAAGTAATATTTTTGGGTTTTGTAGTGATTGTAACAGTAGCAGCGGAAAAGTAAATAAGCGAAGAACAATATATGGAAAAGCTCGTAGGCATTGGGTCGGTGATGGAGAATTATGCCGGATGTGATCGATCATGTAACAGTCATAACGTAGGGTGACACAGAACTAGCTCCAGTTCATCAATGTAATATAGGCATGTATTCCGAATATAGTCATACGTGCTTATGGAAAAGAACTTGCATGACATCTTTTGTCCTACCCTCCCGTGGCAGCGGGGTCCTATTGGAAACTAAGGGATAGTAAGGCCTCCTTTTAATAGAGTATTGGACCAAAGCATTAACACATAGTGAATACATGAACTCCTCAAACTACGGTCATCACCGGTAAGTATCTCGATTATTGTCACTTCGGGGTTAACGGATCATAACACATGATAGGTGACTATAGACTTGCAAGATAGGATCAAGAACTCTCATATATTGATGAAAACATAATAGGTTGAGATCTGAAATCATGGCACTCGGGCCCTAGTGACAAGCATTAAGCATAGCAAAGTCATAGCAACATCAATCTCAGAACATAGTGGATACTAGGGATCAAACCCTAACAAAACTAACTTGATTACATGATAAATCTCATCCAACCCATCACCGTTCAGCAAGCCTACGATGGAATTACTCACGCACGGCGGTGAGCATCATCAAATTTGTGATGGAGGAAGGTTGATGATGATGATGGTGACGGATTCCCCTCTCCGGAGCCCCGAACAGACTCCAGATCAGCCCTCCCAAGAGAGTTTAGGGCTTGGTGGTGGCTCCGTATCATAAAACGCGATGAATCCTTCTCCCTGATTTTTTTCTCCCCGAAAGTGAATATATGGAGTCAAGGTTGAGGTTGGTGGAGCATTAGGGGGCCCACGAGGTAGGGGCGCGCCCAGGGGGTAGGGCGCACCCCGACCCTCGTGGACAGGGTGTGGCCCCCCTGACGTGGATCTTTCTTCTAGTATTTTTTATATATTCCAAAATAATTCTCCATTGATTTTCAGGTCGTTCTGAGAACTTTTATTTCTGCACAAAAATAACACCATGGCAATTCTGCTGAAAACAGCGTCAGTCCGGGATAGTTCCATTCAAATCATGCAAGTTAGGGTACAAAACAAGGGCAAAAGTGTTTGGAAAAGTAGATACGACAGAAATGTATCAATTCCCCCAAGCTTAAACCTTTGCTTGTCCTCAACCAATTCAGTTGATAAACTGAAAGTGATAAAGAAAAACTTTTACAAACTCTATTTGCTCTTGTTGTTGTAAATATGTAAAGCCACTATTCAGGTTTTCGGCAAAGATTATGAACTAACCACATTCGCAATAACATTTTGGTCTCATGTTTACTCATATCAATGGCATAATCAACTAGCGAGCAATAATAATAAATCTCAGATGACAACACTTTCTCAAAACAATCATGATATGATATAACAAGATGGTATCTCGCTAGCCCTTTCTGAGACCGCAAAACATAAATGCAGAGCACCTTTAAATATCAAGGACTAACTAGACATTGTAATTCATGGTAAAAGAGATCCAGTCAAGTCATACTCAATGTAAACTAACAGTGATGGATGCAAATGACAGTGGTGCTCTCCAACTGGTGCTTTTTAATAAGAGGATGATGACTCAACATAAAAGTAAATGGATAGGCCCTTCGTAGAGGGAAGCAGGGATTTGTAGAGGTGCCAGAGCTCGGTTTTGAAATAGATATGAATAATATTTTGAGCGGTTGTAGCGACCAGACCTCAAACGGTCCAACCTCTGTGCTCAGGTGTCATCCCTGGATCAGTAATGCTGACACCACACAGTACTTGAAGGATTTATAATAGAGTAGCAATCACACACTTATTACATCGAGTGTCTCAAAAGAGAACTTATTATAATAAATATGGCTTAAGGCCATCAAATAACGATAACACTGGAAGGCTTGGAAGATAAGAGAGTCCATCAACTCCAACGGCATCACTGAGTATAGAACCATGACCTAAAAGCATCTTAATCGTCGTCTGAAAAGTCTGCAACATGAACGTTGCATCCCAAAACGGGTCGGCACATGGAATATGCTGGCAATGTAACACATAGAGATGCAATGAAAGTAATAGGCTATACTATATGCATATTTGGCTGGTGGAAAGCTCTATGGTTATAGTTTTGCGAAAAGCCAATTTTTCCCTACTGCAAAGGAATAAATTTTATTTAACTATCATGGTAGTTGTTAAACATTGAGAATGGTTGACAGCATTCTCAATCCCAATTAAGCATCAACATAAAAACCCAACAAAATTAATTTAGAGTAACATGATGAGATTCACATGATAATCCAAGTACTAGATACTCAAGATGTCCATAACCGGGGACACGGCTAACCATGATTAGTTTATACACTCTGCAGAGGTTTGCACACTTTTCCCCACAAGATTCGATCTCCTCCGTTGGGATTCTCGCACTACATGGTGTTTGAGAAACGGATGACCGAGACATAGTCTTTCAGAAGCGCTAGCACCTTACGATCGGGTAGACCGTTACACCTACTTTCCCCTACATCTGCTAGTCTACCATTGTAAGAGTTCGCATGACTTAATCAACTATGCTAGAGCCCTTAGTAGCTTGTGGCTGCACACGGAAGTTTCTAGCATGAATAATCTCATGATCCCTTTGAGCCTGGGTGGCGGTCCAAAAGAAAAACAGGCAATCGCTGGAATACCCAGGTGCCTCAATCCACCCAAATGTGTATTTAAGTTGCCATCTTAGTTAAACCATTAATTTAACAATCTCACATCTGTCATGGATACACTCACCCAATCCACGTCTACTAGCATAGCATGGCATAATAAGCAAACGTAGAAGTAACTCCCAAAGGTTTGATAATAAACAGGTAATAGGTACTACCTCAACTACTTCCCAGAACCCACAATTTAATTAGATCCTAATCATGCAATGTGTGAAGATTGCTCTAATGCAATAAAAAAACTGGGTAGTAGGAGGTATGATCAAAGTGTTACTTGCCTTGCTGATGATCCGCAAAACCTAGCGATTCGAAGTAGCAAGCGGCGCACTCCGGGTACTCTATCACAAACAAACAAGCATACAATAAGTACTCAACTAATGCACGGGTAAAACTCGAATAAGAGATCTAACCAGAAAGTTCAACTTAAGAACTCCGGTTGGCAAAGAGAATCAAATCGAACGAAGCAACGAAAGACAAACGACAAAAGAAACAAGCTTTGTTTACTAATCTGGATCTAGGGTAATTTTTTATAGTGGAAAAAACTTGTTTGAGTTGATTAAACGGAAAGAGGGTTTCGAGATGAAACTCCAGGCGCTTGAATCGCCTGATTTCGATAAACGAGCAAAAAGTTATACTAGAACGAAAATCGGATCAGGAATCGCGAACAAAAAAATCGGGGATTTAATACGAGAAAAAGAAAAACGACGAACAGATTAACGAACGAACGTTCGTTATCCGGATCTAAACAATGAACACGTTCATTAAAACGAACGAACGAGCGAACGCTCGCTAAATAACTAAACCGAGAAAAAAACCGATCTACCTAAAAAATTGAATCTAAAAAAAACCGAAAAAAACCGGTGAAAACCTAACGGTTCTCTAAAAAAACCGGTGGCTCGACCTCGTCGGCGGCGAACTCCGGCGGCGGCGCGGTGGCGGCGGCTACAGGGCACGGCGGCTAGGGTTTGGGGCGGGGCGCGGCGCGGCTGGGCTGGGGCTGGGGCGGCCCGGGGCGCGGCTATTTAAAGCCCCGGCCAGGCGGAGTCCTGGCCGGTTACGGCCCAAAGTCGGTTCAGACCTTTTTTTTAATAATTACGCTCAGAAAAAAACAAAAGAAATACTAAACGGACTCCAAAAATCCCGAAATAAATTTTTCCCGGCTTCTAAAATCAAGCCGCAAAGGATGAACATTTATTTGGGGCCTAAATGCAATTTTGAAAAACGCGCATTTTTCCTAAATTCAAATAAAATAGCAAATAAAACCAAATAAAATCTTATTTGATTTTTTATTAAATCCTCAATATTTCTATATTTTGGGAAAGTCATTTTATTCCCTCTCTCATATTTTTTGTAATAGAAATAATTGAAGATAAAATAAATAAAACCAAATGATCCTATTTTCAAAATTTCACTAAACTCAAATATGAAAATAACGAAATCCCCAACTCTCTCCGAGGGTCCTTGAGTTGCGTAGAATTTCTAGGATCAACCGAAATGCAATAAAAATATTATTATGCAATGATGATCTAGTGTATAACATTCCAAATTGAAAATTTGGGATGTTACAGCGGTATACTTTCATTGTCAACATAACAACCGAGAGATCTCGATATCTTTCCATGCTACACACATTATAGGCGGTTCCCAAACAGAATGGTAAAGTTTATACTCCCCCTCCACCAACAAGCATCAATCCATGGCTTGCTCGAAACAACGAGTGCCTCCAACTAACAAGAGTCCCGGGGGAGTTTTGTTTGCAGTTATTTTGATTTGATTTGCATAAAGCATGGGACTGGGCATGCCGGTGACCAGCCATTTTCTCGTGAGTGAGGAGTGGAGTCCACTCCTCTTGAGAATAACCCGCCTAGCATGGAAGATACAGACAGCCCTAGTTGATACATGAGCTATTCGAGCATACAAAACAGAATGTTTATTTGAAGGTTTAGAGTTTGGCACATACAAATTTACTTGGAACGATAGGTAGATACCGTATATAGGTAGATATGGTGGACTCATATGGAACAACTTTGGGGTTTAGGGAATTGGATGCACAAGCAGTATTCTCGCTTAGTACAAGTGAAGGTTAGAAAAGGACTGGGAAGCGACCAGCTAGAGAGCGACAACAGTCATGAACATGCATTAAAATTAATCAACACTGAATGCAAGCATGAGTAGGATATAATTCACCATGAACATAAATATTGTAGAGGCTATGTTGATTTTGTTTCAACTACATGCATGAACATGTGCCAAGTCAGGCCACTCGAATCGTTCAAAAGAGGATACCACCCTATCATACCACATCACAACCATTTTAATAGCATGTTGGCACGCAAGGTAAACCATTATAAGCTCCTAGCTAATTAAGCATGGCATAAGCAACTACAATCTCTAATTGTCATTGCAAATATGTTTCTTTCATAATAGGCTGAATCAGGAACGATGAACTAATCATATTTACAAAAACAAGAGAGGTCGAGTTCATACCGGCTTTTCTCATCTCAATAAGTTCATCATATAATCATCATTATTGCCTTTCACTTGCACGACCGAATAGTGTGGATAATAATAATAGTGCACATGCATTGGACTAAGCTAGAATCTGCAAGCATTCAATTCAAGAGAGAAGACAAGGTAATATGGGATCTTTGTTAGATCAACAATAATGCATATAAGAGCCACTCAACATTTTCGTTATGGTCTTCTCCTCTCGACCCCCAAAGAAAAGAAACAAAAATATTTACACGGGAAAGCTCCCAACAAGCAAAAGAAGAACGAGAAATCTTTTTGGGTTTTCTTTTTAATTACTACTACTACAGGCACGGAAAGTAAACTAACTAAAAGCTACAACTACTTTTTTTTGTTTTTCTTAAGGTTTATCAAACACACAAGAAGAAAGCATAAAAAGTGAAGTAAACTAGCATGGATGATACAATGAAAAAGTATGAGCACCGACAACTAGCATGAATGTAATGTCAGTGAGAGATACGTACTCCCCCAAGCTTAGCTTTTGGCCTAAGTTGGTCTATGGCCATGGTTGGCCTGGCGTATATCCAAAGTAATAGTTGGGGTCGTACTGAGAAGAATCCCCCTGGTGCCACTGGTTGGCGATCTCTTTCGGATTCCACTGATAAACAGACTGCCGGTGAGGATCAAATTGTGGTTCCGGCTCTGGCTCTGTAGCTGGTGTGGGGTTTCGGTAGGCGTGAATGGCCTCCGGCGGAACAAGGTACTTTCCTGTAGATAAGTCAAACAAAGAAGGAGCAGGCAAGGTAATAGTCTCAGGGTGATTTTTATCAAATATCAGCTTGTACTTAAGCATCTTTTCCTTATTCTTAACGATAAAATCATGTGCTACCATACTCTTATAGTCTAGAAAAACAAGAGGCAACAACTTCTCTTCCTTCTCATAATGCCTAATAGGTATGTTAAAATGTGCAGCGAGGCGCGAGGCAAAGATACCTCCCAAGATGGGGCCCTTAGTACGGTTAAGATTTAACCGCTTTGCAACAATAGCGCTCATACTAAATGTGTCATCACGGAACAAGGCATGGCACAAAATAACAATATCAGGGGCACTAAGGTTGCCAAAGTTTCCGCGACCAATTAAGCATCTACTAGCAAATATTGCAAAGTAACGTAAAACAGGAAAATGTATGCTAGTAATTCTTGCATCGGAAACCTTCCTCATTTCCCCTACAGAAATTGTATCAATAAACCCTTCCACATCATCACGATGTGGTTCCTCTATGCTGCCCTCAAAAGGTATCAGACAAACCCGACAAAAATCACGAAGTGACATCTCCTTATGCTCATCACATAAATAAAATTTCACCGTAGGTGGTGAGCTCCTAGCATGGAAATGAAAGTTTTGCACAAAGATATTGGTGAGTAAGAGATACTGTTCGCATTGGTCGTGGAGGAAGGCAGTGAGGCCTGCATTCTCAGCCAATTCATAGAAATCATCATAAATCCCGGCTTCTCTCAAGAAATCATCACAAGGCCATTCACATGGCCGAACCTCCGTGGTGCGAGGGATATTATACTTGGGCTTCTTGTTCTCTTCACTTTGTTTATCCTTCGAGCTTCGGCTCGATGAGCCCCTCAAAAATCTCTTCATCTTTTTCTGAAAATTTCTGAAATTTTTAGTAACTTCAAAATAAAAGTGAACCAAACTCAAAATTGATAGCAACTACTCCTACAAGTGCCTAGAGGCAATATCATGCATTAAAACTACTTTTGACCATATAAATTTGACATGCAAGCTCAAGAACATGGTCACCTAAGCAGCCAAAATTTGCAATGAATAAAGCACTAGAACAAAAACTAATTGGACCATTGGAGGAGTCACATACCAAGGAACAATCCCCGAAAGCAGTTTTGTGAATGGAGCTTTGAGCTAGGAGATCGAAAATGGCAGCAAGATGAGCTTGAACTCGTGTTTGAGTTGGTTGATGATTTTTTGGGGAGGAAGAAGGAGTGTGTGGTAGCTGGAATAAGTGGAGGGGACCCATGTGGGGTCCATGAGGCAGGGGGCGGGCCCTCCACCCCCGTGGGCACGTGGCTGCTCCCCCTACTGTGTTTTCAGTGCCAGATATTCTCAAATATTCTAGAAAAATCATATTTAATTTTCAGGGCATTTGGAGAACTTTTATTTTCGGGGTATTTTTTATTGCATGGATAATTCAGAAAACAGACAGAAAAAACACTATTTTTGCTTTATTTAATATAAATAACAGAAAGTAAAAAGAGGGTACAGAGAGTTGTGTTTTCTAAATTCATCCATCTCATGCTCATCAAAAGGAATCCACTAACAAGGTTGATCAGGTCTTGTTAACAAACTCATTTCGAATAACATGAAGCCGGAGAATTTTCAAATAACACTAGGTTACCTCAACGGGGATATGCATGTCCCCTACAATAAGAATATCATATTTCTTCTTAATAGTAGGAAGAGGAAATTCAAAACCTCCAATAGTAATTGTTGAAATTTTTCCAATAGAATTGATACTGTGGACTTGAGGTTGTTTCCTCGGAAAGTGTACCGTATGCTCATTACCATTAACATGAAAAGTGACATTGCCTTTGGTGCAATCAATAACAGCCCTTGTGTCGGGTTATCGAGACCGTGTGTTTCTTCAATAGGTGATGAATTAAGACCATGTATTTCTTCAACAGGCGGTAAATTCTTAACATCTTCAGCTTTTATACCTTTTCTTTCATCGATTTCTTTGCCTCTTGCATATCTTCAGGACTGAGAAATAGAATACCCCTTTTCTTCGGAGTTGGCTTAGGAGTTGGTTCAGGAAGTGTCCAATTATTTTCATTAGTCAACATATTATTCAATAGAATTTCAGCTTGATCAATAGTTCTTTCCCTGAAAACACAACCAGCACAACTATCCAGGTAATCTCTGGAAGCATCGGTTAGTCCATTATAAAAGATATCAAGTATTTCATTTTTCTTGAGAGGATGATCAGGCAAAGCATTAAGTAATTGGAGAAGCCTCCCCAAGCTTGTGGGAGACTCTCTTCTTCAATTTGCACAAAATTATATATTTCCCTTAAAGCAGCTTGTTTCTTATGAGCGGGAAAATATTTAGCAGAGAAGTAATAAATCATATCCTGGGGACTACGCCCACAACCAGGATCAAGAGAATTAAACCATATCTTAGCATCACCCTTTAATGAGAATGAAAATAATTTAAGGATATAATAGTAGCGAGTTTTCTCATCATTAGTGAACAGGGTAGCTATATCATTTAATTTAGTAAGATGTGCCACAACAGTTTGAGATTCATAGCCATAGAAAGGATCTGATTCAACCAAAGTAATTAACTCATGATCAACAGAGAAATCATAATCCTTATTAGTAATAAAGGTAGGTGAAGTGGCATAAGCAGGATCATATTTCATTCTATCATTCAGAGATTTTTCTTTCAGCTTAGCTAATAGTTTCTTAAGATCGCTTCTATCATTGCAGGCAAGAAAGTCTCTAGTAGTTTCTTCATCCATAACATAACACTCAGGAACAACAGGCAATTCATATCTAGAGGAGAATCTTCATCATCACTTTCATCAATATTATCATTTTCAATAATTTCATTCTCTCTAGCCCTATCAAGTTGTTCATCAAGAAATTCACCTAGTGGCACAGTAGTATCAAGCATAGAATTAGTATCATCATAAGTATCATGCAAAGCAGAAGTGGCATCATCAATAACATGCGACCTATCAGAATCAATAGCATGTGTAGGTGTCGTA
Organism: Triticum urartu; assembly: GCF_056163025.1. NCBI lineage: Eukaryota > Viridiplantae > Streptophyta > Magnoliopsida > Poales > Poaceae > Triticum > Triticum urartu. The sequence goes on along the minus strand of NC_141878.1, from coordinate 191,233,110 downwards.
AGTTTACTCATAACAGAAGGTGAATCAAGTGCAGAGCTAGATGGCAGTTCCTTACCTCCCCTCATAGTTTAGGGATAAATTTTGCTTCTTTGATATTTCAAGTTCTTCATAGTGATAAGCAGATATAAATCCCAAGTGACTCAAAGAATAGAGCTATGCTCCCCGGCAACGGCGCCAGAAAATGTTCTTGATAACCCGCAAGTATAGGGGATCGCAACATTTTTCGAGGGTAGAGTATTCAACCCAAATTTATTGATTCGACACAAGGGGAACCAAAGAATATTCTCAAGTATTAGTAGCTGAGTTGTCAATTCAACCACACCTGGAAACTTAATATCTGCAGCAAAGTGTTTAGTAGCAAAGTAATATGATAGTAGTGGTAACGGTGGCAAAAGGTAATGGTAGCAAAAGTAATATTTTGGGGTTTTGTAGTGATTGTAATAGTATCAGCAGAAAATTAAATAAGCGAAGAACAATATACGGAAAAGCTCATAGGCATTGGATCGATGATGGAGACTTATGCTGGATGCGATCGATCGTGTAACAGTCATAACCTAGGGTGACACAGAACTAGCTCCAGTTCATCAGTGTAATGTAGGCATGTATTCCGAATATAGTCACACGTGCTTATGGAAAATAACTTGCATGACATCTTTTGTCCTACCCTCCCGTGGCAGCGGGGTCCTATTGGAAACTAAGGGATATTAAGGCCTCCTTTTAATAGAGTATCAGACCAAAGCATTAACACATAGTGAATACATGAACTCCTCAAACTACGGTCATCACTGGTAAGTATCCCAATTATTGTCACTTCAGGGTTAACGGATCATAACACATAATAGGTGACTATAGACTTGCAAGATAGGATCAAGAACTCTCATATATTGATGAAAACATAATAGGTTCAGATATGAAATCATGGCACTCGGGCCCTAGTGACAAGCATTAAGCATAGCAACATCAATCTCAGAACATAGTGGATACTAGGGATCAAACCCTAACAAAACTAACTCGATTACATGATAAATCTCATCCAACCCATCACCGTCCAGCAAGCCTACGATGGAATTACTCACGCACGGTGGTGAGCATCATGAAATTGGTGATGGAGGAAGGTTGATGATGACGATGGCGACGGATTCCCCTCTCCGGAGCCCCGAACGGACTCCAGATCAGCCCTCCCAAGAAAGTTTAGGGCTTGGCGGTGGCACCATATCGTAAAACGCGATGAATCCTTCTCCCTGATTTTTTTCTCCCCGAAAGAGAAGATATGGAGTCAAGGTTGAGGTCGGTGGAGCATCAAGGGGCCCACGAGGCAAGGGGCGCGCCCAGGGGGTAGGGCGCGCGCCCCACCCTCGTGGACAGAGTGTGGGCCCCTGACATGGATCTTTCTTCTAGTATTTTTTATATATTCCAAAATAATTCTCCGTTTGTTTTCCGGTCATTCCGAGAACTTTTATTTCTGCACAAAAGTAACACCATGGCAACTCTGCTGAAAACAGCGTCAGTCCCGGTTAGTTCCATTCAAATCATGCAAGTTAGAGTCCAAAACAAGGGCAAAAGTGTTTAGAAAAGTAGATACGATGGAAACATATCGCGCGCCATCGATCATGTTGTGCGGAGAGCAGCAGCCTGTTGGCACTGACATGCCTATCTTCATCCGTGGCGCACAAGCACCATGCGCCAATGGTCTGCTCAACCCTGGCGATGACGCGCATCACGGCATCGCCCATCGCGTTTCCGGGGAGCGCCTCGGCCTCAACGGGCCGTGGCGCCTGCTCGTTTTCCTCATCGACGATGTTGATGGCAGAGGCGGTGCTTTGGTGGGTTGGCATGCTTGGAAAAGGTGGATGTGCTACAGGCTGCGCTTGTTGCCTCCGTGCGTCGCGGCCCCCTTATGCGCAATATAGCAGGGTGGCGGGAAACAGGTGAGGAAATGGCGGGAAAAGGTGGTGTGTTCATAAAACGCCATCAATTAATGGAAACTTAGCAACGAGCTAGCACAAGAAGTAGATGATGATCAGATGAACACGGACCACACTAGGGAACACATCAATCCCAAACGGTTGAATACTAGCAAGCGTTTACCCACAACACACACGGCCTATTCCATCACAAATAGGTCGGATGGATCAACTGTATGTCATGTATTGCACATTAACAAAAAGTAATGCGGTAGACCTTCTTTAACATGTGTTAAAAAATAAAAAATAAAAAAACACGGACCTCGAGGTTAAATTAGCTGAGGGAATGGGGCATTTCGGCATTTGACCGAAATGACCCATCCCATCACCTAATTTTACATCGACACAACTTCCCATCCAGTCACCCATCCGATGGCTGCTCCAGCCTGAGCACATTTAACTTGATAGTTTTCTTACATGAGCTACTGGTGGAACAGGTAGTCCTTGCTGATAGGAATGCCTCTTCACATCCTTCATGATAGGAATGAGATCCACAATGGCCAATAGATGTTGTGTAGACAGAGCATATCACACACGTCTTATTAGAAGCAATCGTGTGCGTTATTATCGGTCTTTGCATACATTTCTGATTACAGACCTGTTTGCCGCGTATCACACACATCTTGTTATATTGAACCGTTTATGTTCTCTTGCCTAATCACAAACAGCTCATCCAAGTGAACCGTATGTTGTACATCGCACACACCTTGATCGGGCTGACCATTTCTTTTGTGTTGCCTAATCACACACAGTTCATCCCAGAACCGTATGTTGTATATCTCAGACGCCTTCATCTGGCTGCTCGTTTCTTTTGTTCCTCCTCATCACAAACAGTTAATTGAACTGAATCGGATGCACTTCATCGCATGCGCAACTAAAACCTGAACCGTGTTTGATGCATCCGTCATCACAAACGTTTTATACATTTCTGACGGTTTTCATACAACACCGTTTGCGATTATTGCATCGCACACAGTTTCTCGAAGGGTCTCTGATCGTAGTGTTGCGTTAGTAGCATCATGCAATAGTGATTGGGAAGTAATAAGTATATGATGGGTTGCTAGAGTGACAGAAGCTTAAACCCTAGTTTATGCGTTGCTTCGTAAGGGACTAATTTGGATACATTTCATGCTATGGTTAGGTTTACCTTAATACTTCTTTTGTAGTTGCGGATGCTTGCAAGAGGGGTTAATCATAAGTGGGATGCTTGTCCAAGTAAGGGCGGTACCCAAGCACCGGTGCACCCACATATCAAATTAGCAAAGTAACGAACGTGAATCATATGAGCATGATGAAAACTAGCTTGACGACAATTCTCATGTGTCCTCGGGAGCGTTTTCCTTTATATAAGAGTTTTTCCAGGCTTATCCTTTGCTACAAAAAGTATTGGGCCACCTTGCTGCACCTTGTTACTTTTATTACTTGTTAGTTTTCCATGTGGCTTGAATTAATCTGATGAATCTGCAATGTGCTTATTTTTCATCAACATATTTTACTGATAGCATGCGAACCCTTACTTAACCTGATGACTAACTACCTTATATGTGTTGCAGGGAAACAATGGGAAGCACTGAGGTTTACAATTGAGGTTGGAACATGCATGGTCTGTTGTCTAATAGCACATTATTGTGCAATTGCAGGAACCATTCTAATATTTAAGTTTTTAACAATTTGGTCTTGCACATGTAGGTTGTGCTATCAGAGGTTTTGACCCATTGTTTGACCCTTTTTGCATATGGGAAAATGAGTTGTCCATGGAAATCAGTCAAGCCAAGAAACTCAGAAAGATTGTTAGGATAAAGAAATTAGCAACAAAAAACAACAAGATATTTGTCTACACAATGAAGAAGACATCAGTTCACTAAAGGATGGTACTAACTATTATACCTTGCCTTTTTTATTCCTTTGCCCCATTTCCAATATAGAGAAGATATTTATGCACATCCTTGTTGTCAGGCCTTTCCAAAGCAGTTCACTGATGATTACCTCTCAAACCACCACTATGGTCAGGAGGCGAGGAAGGATTTCATACAACACCCACAGTTCAATATTGAAGTGTTCCTGAAGATGATGAAGGATGGACGGTCAATCATGCACAAGCACTGGCCTAAAGTTGCAAGGACCTTCAACATGAATGAATGCTCAATATTTGCCTTCCGCTTCAGCAGTTTTCCAGATGAGATGCATCTGTCTATATACCGTCTATGATGCTAATTTCAAAAGGTTCTACATGTTTCATGTGAAACTTGGTGTTGGTGCAGTTGTGTAATGGGGTAGCTGAGTGCTGAAGCTATATCATGTTCTACTCTAATGTATTTCAATTATGAAATTCTGCTTCCTTAATATGGAAATGAAATATATTATGTGCTTAATATGAATGTCAATTAGATTAATAAATAGATTATTAATAATAGGGAAATTAGCCTGCTAATGGAGAATTAGCCTGCTAATTGGGTTTTGCTATTGCAAATGGTTATTGAAAAAATACTGTGGGCGATGAGCTCAGGAAACGCACACAGTTTCTAGGAATAAACCATGTTGGATCAATGAACAATCACACATGACTTTCTCTTAAAAACTGTTTGCGTTAGGCCACCTTGCACAAACGTTTACCACATAAAAACTGTGGGTGATGGACAGCCTTTGCCACACAGTTTCTTCTATGGACCGTGTGTGATACATTCAATAAGGCAAACGATTTAATGGGAAAATTGTGTGTGATGTACATGTGAATGGAAACGTTTTCCTTGGAGCGACTGTGTGGGATGTACATACGAACGAAAGCGTTTAGCGGGGACTGACTGTGTGGGATGTACTTGTGACCGGAAAAAATTTCACCTGTATAATTGTATTTTTTTAGCTCGCCAGTCACACACGACCTTATTTTGCCGAGCGTGTCTGTGTGCCAGGAGGTCATATCCCTGACAGTTTCTGGGTCATGTGGGAAGGACCCCCCTATCGCCCACACTCACTAGGCAACGGTTCCAAATGCCGTCATGGAAAGGGGTTAAAAACTGTTTGTATATCACCACATTGTACTAGTGACTGGATAGTGGTCAAAATTATCCTTAGAGGACTAAGAAAATATTTCTCGGTTATGGAGGTGATAAAGAGTTCATCGTAAAGAGTTACGTAAATGCAAGATTTAACACTAATCTAGATGACTCTGAGTCTCAATCTAGATACATATTAAAAGTGCGAGCAATTATCTAGAGTAGCTCCATGCAGAGCATTGTAGACATACAAATTTTCAAAATATATACGGATCTGAATGTGGCAGACCCGTAGGCTAAACTTCTCTCACAAGAAAAACATGATCACACCTTAGTACTCTTTGGGTGTTAATCACACATGGCGATGTGAACTAGATTATTGACTCTAGTAAACCCTTTGGGTGTTGGTCACATGGTGATGTGAACTATTGTTGTTAAATCACATGCGATGTGAACTAGATTATTGACTCTGGTGAAAGTGGGAGACTGAAGGAAATACGCCCTAGAGGAAATAATAAAGTTGTTATTTATATTTCCTTATATTATGATAAATGTTTATTATTCATGCTAGAATTGTATTAACCCGAAACTTGATACATGTGTGGATACATAAACAAAACACAGTGTCCCTAGTAAGCCTCTATTAGACTAGGTCGTTAATCAAAGATGGTTAAGTTTCTTAACCATAGACATGTGTTGTCATTTGATGAACAGGATCGCATCATTAGGAGAATGATGTGATGGACAAGACCCATCTGTTAGCTTAGCATAATGACCGTTAAGTTTTATTGCTATTGCTTTCTTCATGACTTATACATATTCCTTTGACTACGAGATTATGCAACTCCCAAATACCGGAGGAACACCTTGTGTGCTATCAAACGTCACAACGTAACTGGGTGTGCTCTACAGGCATCTTCAAAGGTGTTTGTTGGGTTGGCATAGATCGAGATTAGGATTTGTCACTCTAGTATCGGAGAGGTATCTCTGGGCCCTCTCGGTAATGCACATCATAATAATCCTTGCAAGCAATGTGACTAATGAGTTAGTTGTGGGATGATGCATTACAGAACGAGTAAAGAGACTTGCTGGTAACGAGATTGAACTAGGTATGGAGATACCGACGATCGAATCTCGGGCAAGTAACATACCGATGACAAAGGGAATAACATATGTTGTCATAATGGTTTGACCGATAAAGATATTCGTAGAATATGTGGGAACCAATATAAGCATCCAGGTTCCACTATTGGTTACTGACCGGAGAGGTGTCTTGGTCATGTCTACATAGTTCTCGAACCCGTAGGGTCCGCACGCTTAACGTTCGATGACAATTTGTATTTATGAATTATGTGTTTTGGTGACTGAAGTTTGTTCGGAGTTCTGTATGAGATCACGGACATGAAGAGGAGTCTCAAAATGGTCGGGAGGTAAAGATTGATATATTGGAAGGTAGTATTCGGACACCGGAAGGGTTCCGGAGTGTATCGGGTACATACAGAAGTACTAGAGGGCTTACCGGAACCCCCGGTGCAAGATATGGGCCATATGGGCCATAGGCGGGAGGCTAACCAGCCCACAATGGGCTGGTGCGCCCCCCACAAGGGAGGAGGCCGAATTGGTTTAGGGAAGGGGGCGCCACCCCCCTTTCCTTCTCCTACTCCCTCTCCTTCCCCTTTCCCCCCTCCGTTAGAAGGAAAAAAGGGGGGCGAATCCTACTAGGACTGGAGTCCTAGTAGGACTCAAATCTCCTTGGCGCGCCCCTTGTGGCCGGCCTCCTCCCCTCCTCCTTTATATACGGGGGCAGGGGCGACCCAAAGCACATCAGGAAATCCCTTAGCCATGTGCGGTGCCCCACTCCACAGTTTACTTCTCCGGTCATAGCGTCGTAATGCTTAGACGAAGCCCTACGCGGATCACATCACCATCACTGTCACCACGCCATCGTGCTGTCGAAACTCTCCCTAGACCCTCTACTGGATCAAGAGCTCGAGGGACGTCATCGAGCTGAACATGTGCTGAACATGGAGGTGTCATAAGTTTGGTGCTTGGATTGGTTGGATCGCGAAGACGTTTGACTACATCAACTGCGTTAACCTAACGCTTCCGCTTTCGGTCTACGAGGGTACATGGACACACTCTCCCCGTCTTGTTGCTATGCATCTCCTAGATAGATCTTGCGTGATCGTAGGATTATTTTTGAAATTGCATGCTACGTTCCCCAACACGTATGTTGTCATTACAATTTCACTGATAAAGATCTTTGTAGAATATGTAGGAACCAATATGAGCATCCAGGTTCCGCTATTGGTTATTGACCGGAGAGGTGTCTCGGTCATGTCTATGATACGTCTCCAACGTATCTATAATTTATGAACTATTCATGCCAATATATTATCATTCTTGGATGTTTTATAATCATTTTATAGCAACTTTATATTTTTTGGACTAACCTATCGACCTAGTGCCCAGTGCCAGTTATTGTGTCTTGCTTGTTTTTACATCACAGAAAATCAATATTAAACGGAGTCCAAACACCGCGAAACTTTTTGTGGATTTTTTATGGACCAGAAGACTCCCGATGGGCCAGAGCAACACCTGGGGGGTGCCCCGAGGGGGGCATAACCCACCAGGGTGCGCCAAGGCCCCCTGGCGCGCCCAGGTGGGTTGTGCCCACCCCGGTAGTATACCGTACCCCTTCTTTGCACTATAAATTCCCAAATATTCCGAAACCCCTCGGGGTTAACCTAGATCAAAAGTTCCGCCGCCGCAAGGCTTCGTAGCCACCGAAAACCAATCTAGACCCGTTCCGGCACCCTGCCGGAGGGGGGAATCATCTCCGGTGGCCATCTTCATCATCCCGGTGGCCACCACGATGAGGAGGGAGTAGTCCACCCTCGGGGCTAAGGGTTTGTACCAGTAGCTATGTGTTTAATCTCTCTCTCTTGTGATCTATATCATGGGCTTTGTTAATATAGTCGGATCATATGATGTTTCTCCCCTCTATACTCTTGTTGTGATGAATTGAATCTTTACCTTTCGAAGTTTTGTCTTATCGGATTGAATATTCAGATATGAGAACACATGATGTATGTCTTGCGGTATGAATACTTGAGCTGATAATGGGGTATCATATTGATTCACTTGATATGTGTTTTGGCATTCAACTCGCGGATTCCCGCGGTGATATTGGGGTAATCTATGCATAGGGGTTGATGCATGTTTTTATTATCTTTTCTCCAATAGAAACTTTGGGGTCTCCTTGTAGTTCTTTGTGTTGAATTGAGTATTATGAATATGAATTTGCTTTGGTGTTATTTTAGTATGAACTCTAGGATAGATCGAACGGAAAGAATAGCTTTGTGTTGTTTTAGTATGAACTCTTGAATAGATCGAACGGAAAGAATAGCTTTTTAGGTGGTTTCGTACCCTACAAACAATTTATATCTTTTGTTCTCCTCTAATTGGAACTCGGGAGTGATTCTTTATTGCACTTTGAGGGATAATCATATGATCCAACTATGTTAGCACTGTTGAGAGGTTGCACTAGTGAAAGTACGGACCCTAGACCTCATTTTTAAGCATTGCCATACTGTTTTGTGCCTGTTTACTATTTGCTACCTTGCTGTTTTTATTTATTCAGATTATAAAAATATAATTCTACCATAAACATTAAGCTTTTATCACCATCTCTTCGCCGAACTAGTGCACCTATACAATTTGTCGTTGTATTGGGTGTGTCGGGGACACAAGCTAATGATATGCAAAGCCATAAGCTTGGGGATGCTATGTTTGAAGATGATATTTTTAGTCCCCCAAGATTTGATGTGCAATTTTATTATAATGATTGCATGCCTCCTCTTTATGATGATAATAATGGTGAAAGTGGATTTGGAGAGGTCATGACTTTATTTAGTGATGAATCCACCATTTTGGATGAGGCTTCAATTGACTATGATAACAAAGTTGCTATCTATGATGATTATGGTGATGGCATGTATGCTATAAAGAATAATAATAACCATGAAACTTGTCATCATGATTTTAATTTTCACTCTCATGATAGTTATTTTGTTGAGTTTGCTCCCATTACTATTGATGAGAAGAAATTTGCTTATGTGAAGAGTAATAAGTTTTCTATGCTTTTGTGTCATGAAAGGAATGCTTTATGTGATGGTTATATTGTTTAATTTCTTCATGATGCTACTGAAAATTATTATGACGGAGGAACTTATGCTTGTAGGAATTGCAATAATATCAAGTTTCCTCTCTATGTGTTGAAAATCTGAAGTTGCGCTTGTTTTGCCTTCCTATGCTAGTTGATTCTTGTTCCCATAAATTGTTTGATCACAAAATTCCTATGCATAGGAAGTGGGTTAGACTTAAATGTGCTAGTCACATGCTTCATGATGCTCTCGTTATGTTTCTATTCTTTACTTGTATGCGAGCATCATTGAAATCATCATGCCTAGCTAAAAGGCATTAAAGAAAAGTGCTTGTTGGAAGACAACAGTCGGTATCAAAATCAGCGGATCTCGGGTAGGGGTCCCGAACTGTGTGTCTAAGGTCGATGGTAACAGGAGACAAGGGACACGATGTTTACCCAGGTTCGGGCCCTCTCTATGGAGGTAATACCCTACTTCCTGCTTGATTGATCTTGATGAATATGAGTGTTACAAGAGTTGATCTACCACGATATCGTAATGGCTAAACCCCAGAAGTCTAGCCTGTATGACTACGGTATTGAGTGTCCCCTATCCGGACTAAGTCCTCCGGTTTATATAGACACCGGGGGGATCTAGGGTTACATAGAGTCGGTTACATAATATGAAATCTTCATAGTTGTTCGCCAAGCTTGCCTTCCACGCCAAGGAGAGTTCTATCCGAACACGGGTGCTGTCTTCGGTCTTCGTATCTTCACAGCCCATCAGTCCGGCCCATAGACAACAGGCCGAACGTCCAAGGACCCCTTAGTCCAGGACTCCGTCAACAACCCCTGAACCACGCTTCAATGACAAGGTATCCGACGCGTAGTGCTGTCTTCGGCATTGCAAGGCGGGTTCCTCCTTTCGAACTCCCGAATAGTCTTCAAACAAATTGATTGTGCCCAGACCTGTAACACACACCGCACACAACCGTAGAGAGAATATAATAACACACGAGTCCCATCCGCTGACAACTTTGGTAATGTGACGTCACGCCTGTCCGGTCATAATTTCAAACCATTTTTCACACCACGTTTCGAGACGCGGTTGTCATTGGCACGTCTTGTCAAAGCAGAGATCGTGTCCCCTTATCATGGGATTCTCATCAATACGGGCATGGGTAACCCAACCGTGCCGTTTACACAGCCTTGGGAGCAGGCGAATTTTAAGGCGAATGGGGGGGCGTTCGATATTCACCGCCCTTATAAGGAGATAAGATTCCTCTTTCTTCCCCCATGCTTTCCTCCTGCCTCTCCGTCCTTGAGCTCCAGCGCCCAAGTTCTCATTCCCCTTGTCTCGAGAAAGCACCCAACCATGTCTGGATCCAGAGGAGGAGGACGTCGCCGAGCTTCGGGCGGCCGGGTACCTGGCGAAGGAAATCGCCCACCGTCTTCCAGCCCGGGGACAAATCATCCCCACACCGAAGCCCAACGAGAGGGTAGTGTTCATCCCCCACTTCCTCTGCGGACTAGGGTTTCCACTCCATCCCTTCGTCCGCGGGATAATGTTCTACTACGGGATAGATTTCCACGATCTATCCCCGAACTCCTTCCTCAACATCTCGGCGTTCATCGTCGTGTGCGAGGCTTTCCTCCGCATCCACCCCCACTTCAGGTTATGGTTCAAAACCTTCAACGTGAAGCCCAAGGTGGTGGATGGACAGCACGCCGAGTGCGGGGCCTCAATGGTGAGCAAGCTCACCAATGTTTCTTGGCTAAAAGGCACATTCATGGAATCTATCAAGGAATGGCAGAAGCTATGGTTCTACATCACCGAACCCCGCGACGCCACATGGGCCGCAGCTGCCGAATTCAACTCCGGCACTCTCGTGCGGCTCACCTCCTGGGTCGAGAAGAGCCCAAACTAGTCTTCGTTGGACGAGCTGATTGCGCTGCAAACGCGCATCCAAAGCATGATCGATAGGGATATCAAGCTCGTCGACATAATCCAAGTGATGCTGGTGCGTCAGATCCTCCCCTGCCAGAGTCGAAGCAGTCCTCTATGGGACTTCAACCCGAAGAAACACCATACCTTGGTGAGGCTCTTCGAATTGACTCATGAAGATGCCTGGAAGTTGCTTTTCAAGGGCAACGAGATACCGCCGGCCACCGATTCGGATTGTGGCCATGACATAAATCACCTCCCCAACGAGGTACGTTATTTTCAACACATCCCTTACTTGCTTGTTTCAAGGGTGATATCTAATGCTTTCATTACCATTGCTTTTCAGTACTGGTTAAAGAAGGCGAAGAAGATTCGGTGTCTAGCTCCCCTACCCGAAGAGCCAGTCGCTCCGCGTTTAGCGAAGATGCTGGAGACGGCGCCTTACAAGGCACCAGATAAGAAGGCCACAGGAAAGGCCAAGGGGGTCCGGTGGCCCCCGCCACAAGGGAACTTTGGACGTGGCGTCAGAAGACAAGGCCCATTCCCCCGCCGCCGAAGACGACGCAGATGAGGAGGAGGAGGAGAGCGACTCTCCCCCGATGGGGGGAGGAAGAAGAGGGCGGCCTCCACGACTCTGGAAGCGGAGGCGCCCAAAAAGGGGAAAGGCTCCCCAGCGGGTAACTCCGCATGGGACGTTGATGACAGTCCGGAGAGACGCCCCCGCGCTAAGCCTCAGGCCGCTTCATAAGTACTAATACCTTATCCACCCATAAAGTTTCTCCTCCTCATTGTATTGAAACGATTGGAAAATGTTATTGTAATCCGGCCCACAACAGCTCCCAGCGATCCTCGTCAGGAGGCTCGCTGGATTCCAAGGCGATGGCCAGTGACTCCCTACCGAACGCACACTCCCCCAAGACCAAGGAGGATGCGGAGGTGCTGTCCCGAAGGACTGTCTCCGGCAGGGGAGAGGCTCAGGAGGCGCCCGAAGGCAAAACCCCCATCGTCGGACACCAAGAGGAATCAATCCCCAATGAGATTGGCGGGGAGGGCCGTACACAGTTCGACCCTCAACCGGACTCAATTCCGGAGACCGAGGCGGCCCCAAAATCCAGCACGCACCCTCCTTCGAAAGAAGGGGGATGCATGTTCCGCCGATGGCCCCTGTCCAACCAGGGGCACCGGATAATGTGCTGGAAGCGCTACGAGGCGCTTCCATTATGGATGAGCACCGTGCCCTTATGGGCGTGGTGATTGAAAAGGTTTAGTCCGCCAAGAGCAGATTAACCGAAGCCTGCAGCAGCTTGCTGACAGGTTTTGAGGTAAGAGACGCCAAACAAGGAGAAAATCCCAGTGTAGACCAGTAGCCCCTGAGACACTGTCCGGTATTTGGAAGGAAAAAGCCGGACAGGGGATCAATCTCTTTTTAACAAGAAACTAACTTAATTTTTCTGAAATGCAGGCGTTGTTGCTGGCCGCGGCCTTGCAAACTGCCGAGGTTTCTGGAATGAAGCGGAACCTGGCGGAGGCCGAGGAGGAGCTGGGCCAAGTGAAGAGGCAGCTCCAGGAGAAACAAGGTAAGCAATAACCTTCTATATATTCGAAAAGAAGAAAATTGTATGCAATGACCAAAATGCCATGATTTGTGCAGAAGCGACGACCGAGGTAGAGGCCCTGAGAAAGGCCCTGGCTGAAGCCGAGGGGAAGGCTGTCCAACAGCAAGCCGCCCGTAAGAAACTCAAGGCCCGGGTCGGGGAGGTCCAGTAGGAGCTCCAAGACGTGGTGAGGAAGTGTGAAGCCTTGGAGCACGAGGCATCGGCTTGAGAGGCCGAACTTACCAAGGCTCGTCAGAGCTCAGAGGCCGCACGGAATGAGGCCCGGGATGCTCTCCAGGAGATCCAGGAGGCGAAGAAGATCGCAGTGGGTAAGGCATTTAACATGCAAAGCAAGTATGTGGAGAGGAAGTACCTTTTACTAACCCGGATTCGGAGTTGCCCAGGGGCTTTTGTGGATCTGTCGCGCAGTGTATCCGATGCTGCGGAGTTCTTCCAAGCCAGGGAAGGGGATTCTTCGGAGAAGTTGTTCTGGTCGTAGTATGTTGTACCAGAACATCCGGTGGCTTTTGCCAATCAACTGAAACAGTTGGTCGAGTTGCACAGGGTGGCCGAACTGGCCCTGAAGGATTTAATAATCTGATTGTGGCTGACCGAGGCTATACCTAGTCGCTATTTCGGCCTTGTGAAGCGGGTGGTGGAGGTTTTTCCGTGGCTAGACATCGTCAAGCGATCAGTCTGCATCGAGGGTGCCCGCATGGCCTTCGCTCATTGCAAGATATGGTGGGCGAAGATGGATGTCGTCGAGGTGGCCAGGGGGCTGCCGGAGGGCAAGGAGCACCACACACCCGAGCGATATTTTGCGGATGTCCTGGAGGGATCTCGACTTGTAGCAACGCAGTGCAGGCAGGACGTTATTTTCGAGTGAATACATCCATGTTTTGCCTTGTATGAATAAATCCTCCTTGTAATATATAATTTTATTATGTTTTGATTGTTTCCTCCTGTGCGGCCGTGTTGTATGAAATCTGAGGGTTAACCAGTCGTTGGCTTCAGCCCTCGCGTAGGTAGTACGGAGGTGTTCGGGATGGAATCTAAACAATCTTGATCCAAATATATGGTCCTTGAAGGAGTTGTTTAGCGCAACGAACCAGGCAACCAGACTATGCGGCTTGAACGCCCTCACTTAGCCATAGGAGTTTTATAATAAAACATAGGCGCAGCCCCTGGTATACGAACTAGAGTGCTGTCAGCATCTGATCGGGAAGTACTGATCCTTCGCAAAAATGCAGAAAAAATCTCCAACGATTTGAGACCTCCGAACAAATGACCAGCTCTCGCCGCATCATGACAGTCAGTTTTCGGCTTTCTCTACTGAGGTGCTCATCCGGTTCAGACCAGGACACAATCGCAGCAGTTCTCCCTTTACTACCCTAGTCGATGTAGCGGAACATAGAGTAGCAAGCACAGGAGCCGGGCAATCCAACTATTGACCAAAGACATGATTCGGAGCCAATGCATATAATGCTAAATTCGGGGTGCCAAACTATACTTATAGAAAGTGTTCGGACTTTTGTTGCCGTAGTGTAAGGTGCTATAGAGCCCCTGGCAAACGTCAAATGTACCAAAGTGTACAGGTGCTACCTGATGGGGTTATCCATGGGGAATCTAAAAAAGAAAAGAGAGAAAGAAAACAGAAAAGACGAAAAGGTAAAAAGCTGGGGTCCTAAAGCTCCAGCTACAAACTGTTTTCATTGTAATGTAATTAGTACGTCAAGGCGCATTGATACAAGCAGTGCAATAAGCAATAGGTTATTTAACATGCCGAAACCAGGGGAGAGCTGCATATGGGTCCTGGAAAACAGGTAGAGTTATCGTTAACGGAATCACCTAAAAAGTTCCCCATATGTATGTGCTTCTCGCCGTCTTGGTGTATTTATCCTACAAGAGGACCGATGACCAGACCCCCTGATGGGGCCTGTGGGATTGAGACCTGAAAGGAAAACAAGTAAAAGTGAAAGTATGTGTGTATCCAATGTCAGTTGAGCCGTGCCATGGATCACAAGTTATCTGTGCCTCCGTCAATGCCCATGGAATTTTAAGTGCGTAGTTATGTACGCACGACACAAATGGAACTACTTGATCGGGACTGAGACAGAGGCTGGATTGCTAGTCGAGCTCCTGACGAGCTGAGCTCTCCTGCTGCAGAGTAGTTCGGACCCTCTTAAGGATGTCCGCGGGCTCGTCAGCCGAATGAAGGGTCTGCTTGAGAAGTCCGCTTTGTACTTTTGCTGCTAGGGCAGCTTGTGCTCTTCTGTATGGAGAGAGCGTTCCGTATTGCCATTGACTGTTATGACGCCGCGTGGACCGGGCATTTTGAGCTTGAGATAATCATAGTGTGGCACTGCGTTGAATCGAGCAAACATAGTTCGTCCGAGGAGTGCATGATAGCCACTGTGGAATGGGACGATATCGAAGATTAACTCCTCGCTTCGGAAGTTGTTAGGAGATCCGAAGACAACCTCTAATGTGATTGAGCACGTACATCGGGCCTCTACACCTGGTATGACTCCTTTAAAGGTAGTCCTTATAGGCTTGATCCTTGATGGGTTAATGCCCATTTTCCGCGCTGTATCCTGATAGAGCAGATTAAGGCTGCTACCACCGTCCATAAGGACGCGAGTCAGGTGAAACCCATCAATTATTGGGTCTAACACTAGTGCGGCTGAGCCACCATGACGGATACTGGTCGGGTGGTCCCGGCGATCGAAAGTGATCGGGAACGATGACCATGGATTGAATTTTGGGGCGACAGGCTCAATCGCGTAGACGTCCCTAAGCGCACGCTTGCGCTCCTTCTTGGGGATGTGGGTGGCATATATCTGTAAGTGCATCTAGTGCCCCTTAGTGATTTTGGTGTATTGAGGACTTATAGGTTAAGGGACTAATGCGTTTGTGAGTGTACATAGGTCTATAAGTCTATGAGGAGTTTGATATTTACAGAGAAAGTCGACCCCTAAAAATGAAGTTCTTCGACTGAAGACTTTGAATTTCTGAAGACTCTGAAAGTGAAGAAATTGGTGTGACCTTGAAGACTTGGTATCCATTTGAGGAACATGAAGCGTGAAGACTTTAGTTTTTGTAGTTCCATTTTCTCTTTCTTGAGTCTTAGGAAACACCGTACTGTTAAAGGGGGTCGAGGAAATACTAAGAAAAAATTTCCATGTGATGCTCAACTCAAAATCCTACACCTACCAATCCCTTCGAGTGAAGCCATTGGAAATCTCATACAATTCAGTCATATTCTTCAGTGAGAGAGACGAAGTTCTTCTGGTCTATGAGGAATTTGTCCTGACTGAGGAGTTAGGAATTCACCAGTGTGGATTGCCTACACAGTGAGGAACATGATAGCCCTGAGGATTTTGGTACTCAAAATTCCGACCGTTGCTGTGCTATGCGCCAGCTGTCCCAAAATATCTACCCACCTAACAGTCATATCATTGAAGGGAATTTATGTCTTATCATGTCAGGCTGCTCCCTAGGCTATAAATAGCCGCCCCTACAACCACTGGCTGGTTGGCTGCTCCGAGAGAAACTGACACTTGTCATTTGAGAGCATCCCATCCTCCGAGGACTTTGAGCGAAAATCATCAAGTGAGGAAAACCCAAACCCAAACACCTACAAACCCCAAGTGATTGAGCATCACTGAAGAGATTGATCCTGCGTGGATCCGACGCTTGTTACCTTTGAAGACTGTGCTTCTTCCAGACAGTTAGGCGTCAAGGTCTAGAGCATCCAAGAGGAATTGTGGATCGCCGAGTGACCAAGTTTGTGAAGGTTCGGAAGTCACCTGAAGACTTACCACGACTGATTGGGCGAGGTCTGTGTGACCTTAGCTCAAGGAGAATACGGTGAGGACTGTGTGTCCGGGACTGTGTGTCCTCAGGTTTAAATACCTAGCCGCTCCAACCATATGTACAACTGAGACAGCAGTTGGAACTGGTCTACCAAATCATTGTCTTCACCAAGCTCACTGGTTCTATTTCCTCAACTCTTTCATTTCCTCATATCTATGTTTGAAGACTTTGACTGAAGACTTTCTCAATTTCTTCAGTCGGTTTGTCTTCATCCTGTATTATCATGTGCTTACGCTTTCTGTACTCTGTGCCTGTCTTCATTTCATCATGATGACTATGCTTGTGTTCTGTTATGTTTACTTTTGAGTACTTATTCCGCTGCTAGTAGTTCTTCGCTAAGGAATTTCCTCACCTTCAAATTCCTCAGTGAAGAATTCATAAAAATCACCTATTCACCCCCCTCTAGTCGATATAACGCACTTTCAATTGGTATCAGAGCAAGGTACTCCCTTGTTCTGTGTGATTTTGGTTTAACCGCCTAGAGTTTAGTTATGTCGACCGCAGGTATGAAGAAAGTGACATGCCCCATCTTTGACGGTCACGAGTATCCCAAGTGGAAGGCCATGATGAAGAAGCACCTCATGGCGATGAACAGCGAGCTGTGGACCGTCACTGAGATTGGTCTGGCCGATATGTGCAAGATGGCGGAAGTAGATGACATTCGCAAGTACACTCTTCTCAACCTCATGGAGAAGGACGTCATCTGCTCCTGTCTGCTCAAAATCAGTTCGGGAATATCATGCATCTCGATCATGCGAAGCTTATCTGGGACCGGCTCTCTGAGGTCTATGAAGGTCATCGAACCTGTCATGATCCTTGGTTTGAGGACTTCAAGGAATCTCTCAAAGCGATGACATTTGAACCAGAATCATCATCTTCTGCATCATGCCTTATGGCAAAAGATGCTAAGGTAATTGAATGCTACCTATCCGAGTCTAGTGATGATGAATCTGGTGATGAATTTGGACCCACCTATGTCAAACTTGCTTCCCTTGCCACTAAACAACAAAGAGCTTTGGAAAAAGTTCAATACATGCTAAATAAGAGCGATGATGTGTTGGGTCAAGAAATGGATCAGTCAAAAGCTTTGGTTGAAAGTCTTCAGAGACTTCATACTAAGTATGACACCCTTCAAGATCATCATAACACTCTCTTATCTGATCATGAGAAGCTTTCTTATGAATTTCTTCAAAGAAAGCAAGACCTTGAGAAGCTAAGAGTGAGTTATGAAGATCTTCAGAAGGAGCGCGATTCATTACTTGCTCAACAAATTAGCGCTTCTCAGGAAGAATTTGTTCCTCCATGCTTGAAGTGCATTGAATGTGAATCTGCTAATTCTTCACCTGAATGTTCAAATGTTGTTAATGTTTCAAATTCTTCATCTGCCTCTGCTATCACTAATTCCTCATCTGAGGACACTTCTAGTATCACTGACGATGCAGGGCTGAAGGAATTGTACATGACAGGCATGTACAAAAGCCTCAAAGGGCATCAGACTCTTTGTGATGTGCTTAAAAAGCAGATCCTCAACAAGAACCCTAGGAAAGAGGGTCTTGCCTTTGAGAGGAAACTCAATGCTGATGGTACATATTGGAAGCCTGAGCAGTACCCCAAAACCTCATGGGTTGCTGCAAAGGGACCTCCAGTTGATCCATCTAACTTATCTGGCTTTGCATGTGAATCTTCTCGTTCTGATGATGAGTCATTTGACTCCAACTATAAACTGTTCAAAAATCAGAATGGTGAAGTATTTGCTAGATATGTTGGCACTAACTGCAGGAATGGTTCCCCTATGAAGAAAATCTGGGTTCCCAAAAGGTGCCTTGAAAGTCTTCAGGTGAATGTCCTCAGGACACCACCTGTGAAGAATAGGAACCCCAGATCAAATTCTTCATATGGACCAAATTTCTCAAAAGGATCAAAGTCCTCACATGAATATCATCGTGCTAACAACTCTATTTCGCAGGGAAAACTTAAGGGCTATGAATACGAGCATTATTCTTTTAATCATTATGTTCATAAGTCCTCGAAGAATTTCTCTTCTTATTAATATGCTTATCCTAACCCCTCTTATGTGAAATGAAATGGACTGGCTTCTATGCCACCTTTCTCATATGGAGCTCGCAGAGTGATGAACTCTTTGCCACCCCTTCAGATGTGGGTGGTGAAGAAAAAGAAGTAATCTCTTCTGCAGGGTCAGGTCTCCAGACGTACGTAATCGTCTGAAGAATTTGCTGGAGACCTGAGTGTGCCTGATAGGACGCAGGCTAACCATGAAGAAATGAACTCTCATTTCTCACGTCCTCATACTGCTTTATCTGTTCTATTGCTTGATGAAATTGATCTGATGAATTGATGTCATATTCTTCACTAATGAAGTATATGAGTTCGTAAGCTGCACTAATTCATCTGCAGGATGATCAACCCAAAGCCACTGAGTGGGTCCTCGATAGTGGATGTACAAATCACATGACTGGTGACAAGAATCTATTGATGGATGCTCCATTATATCCGTCGTATCTGAAGCATATCATCTTTGCTGACAAAGGCAAAAGTCAGGTATTGGGTCTAGGTAAGGTTGCGATCACAAAGGATCAACACATGGACAAAGTCATGCTTGCCGAGTCCTTAGGATACAACCTCATGTCTGTCTCAATGATTTGCGATCTTGATATGGTTGTTGTCTTTGGCAAGTACCATTGTGTTGTGGTTATGGAAGCTGACAATTCCAAAGTCTTCGAAGGCTTTAGGAGAGGAGACCTGTATATATTTGATTTCTCTACAGGACCACAACTAGCCGTGTGCCTACTTGCAAAAGCTTCAGAAGGCCGGCTCTGGCATCGACGACTTGGTCATGCAGGCATGAGGAATTTGCACACGCTTGCGAAGAAGAAGCATGTCATTGGCATCGAGAATGTCAAATTCCTCAAGGATCACTTATGCGGAGCCTGTGAAGCTGGGAAGATGACAAAGGCTAAGCATCCAGCGAAGACTATCATGACCACCACTCGTCCATTTGAATTGCCTCACATGGATCTCTTTGGTCCTAACCATTATTCTGCAGTCTCAAATGAGGCATCTCAATATGGCTTTGTTATTGTTGATGATTACTCTCGATACACATGGGTACACATTGTTACTTACAAACATGAAGTGCAGGAAGTCTTCAAACGATTTTCCTCGAGGGCTTCAACCAACTTTAGTGTGAAGATCAAGCACATCAGAAGTGACAATGGAACTGAGTTCAAGAATTCTGGTCTTGATGACTATCTTGATGAACTTGGTATTACTCATGAGTTATCTGCTCCTTATACTCCTCAGCAGAATGGCGTCGTGGGGCGCAAGAACAAGACTCTTGCTGAGATGGCTCACACTATGCTTGATGAATACAAAACGCCTCATCGTTTCTGGATTGAGGCAATTGATATTGCGTGCCACATCATCAACAGAGTATATCTTCACAAATTCTTCAAGAAGACTGCCTATGAACTCCTCACTGATAAGAAACCCAATGTAAGTTATTTCAAAGTCTTCGGTGCTAAATGTTGGATTAGATATCCTCATCACAACTCAAAATTTGCACTGAAAGCACATGAAGGTTTTATGCTTGGTTACGAAAAGGACTCGCACACCTACAGAGTCTTCAACAACATTCTTCACAAGGTTGTTGAAACTGTAGATGTGCGGTTCGATGAAACTAATGGATCGCAAATAGAGCACCTACCTACTGTGATAGATGAACCAGCACCTGAGGAAACTATCAAGTTCAAGGCTACTGAGGATGCCATTCCTACTGAAGAATCTGCTGAAGAATTCATTCCAGGACATGAAGAACGTCGAGCTAATGCACCTAAAGAAAATACTGAAGAAAATGGTGCTGAAGAAAATGTTGATCAAATTCATCAACGACAACCAGCTCATCCTCGCATTGCAAAAGAAGTGCAAGTTGAAAAGATCATCAATGACATTAAAGCGACGGGTCCTCTCACACGCTCAAAAGCTTCACATTTATCTAACTTTTGTGGGCACTATGCTTTTGTCTCTATCACAGAGCCCACTAAGGTAGATGAAGCATTTCTGGAGCCTGAGTGGATTCAGGCCATGCAAGAAGAATTACATCAGTTCGAGCTCAACAACGTCTGGGAACTGGTCAAATGTCCAGATCCTCGCAAGCACAATATCATTGGCACAAAGTGGATCTATCGCAACAAGCAAGATGAAAATGGCCTTGTGGTAAGGAATAAGGCACGGCTTGTAGCTCAAGGCTACACACAGGTTGAAGGAATTGATCTCGATGAAACTTTTGCACCTGTTGCTAGACTTGAGGCTATTCGCATATTACTTGCTTATGCTAACCATCATGATATCACTCTATATCAAATGGATGTGAAAAGTGCATTCCTCAATGGTAAGCTTGAGGAATAAGTATGTGTTGCTCAACCCCTAGGTTTTGAAGATCCAAAGAATCCTGACAAAGTCTTCAGACTCAATAAGGCCCTCTATGGCCTCAAGCAGGCCCCACGGGCGTGGTATGATACTTTGAAGGAATTCCTTATGAAGAAAGGCTTCAAACCCGGTTCACTCGACCCTACTCTTTTCAGTAAATCTTATGATGGTGAATTGTTTGTGTGCCAAATATATGTTGATGATATTATCTTTGACTGTACTGACCAGCGTTATAGTGACGAATTTGCCTATATGATGAGTGAAGAATATCAAATGTCTATGATGGGAGAACTGAAATTCTTCTTAGGTCTTGAAATTCGTCAACAACGCAATGGCATATTCATATCTCAGGAGAAATACCTCAAGGATGTTGAGGGAGTCCTGGATTAGGGGGTGTCCGGATGGCCGGACTATACCTTCAGCCGGACTCCTGGACTATGAAGACACAAGATTGAAGACTCCGTCCCGTGTCCGGAAGGGACTTTCCTTGGCGTGGAAGGCAAGCTTGGCGATACGGATATGTAGATCTCCTACCATTGTAACCGACTTTGTGTAACCCTAACCCTCTCTGGTGTCTATATAAACCAGAGGGTTTTAGTCCATAGGACAACATACACAACAACAATCATACCATAGGCTAGCTTCTAGGGTTTAGCCTCTTCGATCTCGTGGTAGATCTACTATTGTACTACCCATATCATCAATATTAATCAAGAAGGACGTAGGGTTTTACCTCCATCGAGAGGGCCGAACATGGGTAAAACTTCGTGTCCCTTGCCTCCTATTACCATCCGGCCTAGACGCACAGTTCGGGACCCCCTACCCGAGATCCGCCGGTTTTGACACCGACATTGGTGCTTTCATTGAGAGTTCCTCTGTGTCGTCGCCATCAGGAAGGATGCCTCGCCCCGTCTTTAAAGATGGCACCGTTGCTAAGGGAGCTTTGGTTGTCGGCCAAACCCTCCGGCTAGGTGGTTTTCTTATGATCGCCTGTTCGGCTTCTGCACCGACGATGACTTCTCGATCCATCGAAAACAATCTTCATGTCAGCTCGGAACTCGCCGAGCAGTTAGATCCAATGGAGCTCTCCTCCATAAACAAGCTCTTGGATCGCTTCGCCGCCCTGGGAGTCGCTACGGATTACGACCAGATTGGGCCTAAACCCGATCTGAGAGAGATTAACTCTCCCCAAGTCACCCATCACGTTGCCATGGTAGAGGGACAGTGCGGCGACCCTTCATCTATCTTAAGGACTCGCTACGTCCGGATTCCCGATCCCTCCGAGCCGGATACCCGCGGAGGGGAGGATATCACTCAAGACCTGAACTTAGAGTCAGGCGACGGGCTGGATTCATTGGACAACATCCAGGAATCCAAATTTTCGAGTTCGGAAATTCCTCGGCCTCTGAGCCTCAGATGGGGTGAGGCTTCGGATTTAATTCCACCCACCCACCCCAACATAAGCGATCTATCCAAAATCAGGCAAGAGCCCGATGAAACAGTACATCATTACTGGGCCAGATTCCTCCTGGTTAAGAACAGGCTAAGTGACTGCCGCGAGGAAGACGCAATCTCAATCTTCTGCAATAATTGCACGGACAAGGGAATACTCAACGCCATAAGTCGCCGTGATATTACACACTTCGCTGACTTGGCGTCCATTGTACGAAAGTACTGTGCGATGGAAAGGGCCTGGAAAACCGAAATCAAATTTTGGGACAATCCGGCCCTGAATACAAACCCAGTCCGAAATAAAAGGGTGCATCATCACCAGACACCCGGGTCAAGCACTAAAGAGCAAAAACCATCTACAGGGCATGGAACTGTACTGGAAGGATGGCTCAATGGACCCTGTAAAATTCACAGTATAGAGGACGTCACACCAACTCACAGCCTCAGAGCATGTTGGATACTCCAGCAGGTGGCCAAAATTGGCGAAAATCTCCTAATTCCAGAGGCCACAGAAAGCCACCCCAGAGACACCAATACGGTATTAACAGTCTTCGAGACTTCCGCATCAAATAATATGCGAAAAAGGACACTCCGCAGCCTTGCCGAAGTCTACCAAGTAGCAACAATAAACCCATGGAGTGACACGGCTATTACCTTTAACGCCAGTGATGAACCTAAATTCCGAACAACCTTAGCACCAGCCGCATTGGTCCTTGGTCCAATAGTGGACGGCTTTTGTCTTACCAAGGTACTCATGGACGGCGGCAGCGGATTGAACCTCATTTATGAGGAAACCCTTCAAAAAATGGAAATAGACTGGAACCGCATTGAGCGAAGCAGCACAACCTTTAGAGGAATAATCCCCAGTCGGGAAGCGCGCTGTAGAGGAAAAATCACACTAGATGTGGTGTTCGGCACGCCGGATAATTACAGGTCCGAAGAGGTCACGTTCCATGTGGCTCCGTTCAGCAGCGGTTATCACGCTCTGCTAGGGCGGGAAGCATTTACAATCTTCCAAGCAATACCCCATTACGGGTACATGAAGCTCAAGATGCCTGGGCCTAATGGGATCATCACTCTCGCTAGTGATCCGGACATAGCACTCCGCGCCGAAAACAAGACAGCCGCACTGGCCCTCGAGGCACTATCCGAAGCCCTAGCGGCTGAGGAACTGACTGCGCTGCGCTCTATGGTGAATAGGGACGATGTGGTACTCGACAAAAGATCCAAGTCCACCTCCTTTAAACCGGCGGACGAAATAGTCAAATTCCAAGTCCATCCAACGGACCCCAATAAAACAGCTTCCATCGGGGCACAGTTAAACCCTAATGTAGACACCGCACTGCGAGAGTTCCTACGAGAGAACTGGGACATTTTCGCCTGGCACCCTTCAGACATGCCAGGAATCCCACGCATGCTGGCCGAGCACAGCTTAAATATCCAAACAGGATTCAAACCAGTCAAACGGGCTCTTCGGCATTTTTCCGAACCTAAGAGACAGGCCATGGGACAGGGGCTAGCAAAGCTATTGGAGGCCGGATTCATCAGAGATATAAAACATCCGGACTGGCTAGCAAACCTGGTGATGGTACCAAAGAAGGACAAATCCTAGCACCTGTGTGTTGATTTTAAAGACCTTAACAAGGCTTGCCCAAAGGATCCCTTCCCCCTCCCCGCATCGATCAAATTATTGATGCTACTGCAGGACACGATTCGTTGTGTTTCCTTGACGCATATTCCAGCTACCATCAAATCAAGATGGCAGAACCAGACCAAGCCGCAACGGCATTTATCACACCATACGGCCCATTCTGCTTCAACACAATGCCCTTCGGGCTCAAAAACGCCGGCGCAACATATCAGCGCATGATTCAGACATGTCTGGCAAGCCAGATCGGCAAAACAGTGGAGGCATATGTAGATGATGTGGTCGTCAAAACAAGACATGTTGAATCTCTAGTAGACGACTTGAGGCTCACATTTGATAACCTCCGAACATACGACATCAAGCTCAACCCAGAAAAATGCGTTTTCGGCGTTCCAGCCGGAAAGCTCTTGGGCTTCATTGTATCCGGTAGAGGAATTGAAGCAAATCCAGCCAAGATACGAGCTATGTCGCAACTGGGTATCCCAAAGGACCTCAAACAAATACAAAAGTTAACCGGATGCGTGGCAGCTCTAAGCTGCTTTATCTCCCGCTTGGGAGAAAAGGCCCTACCCCATTACCGCCTCCTTCGGCGCACCGAACACTTCAAATGGACGGATGCAGCCACGGCCGGACTCGACGAAATGAAAGCCATACTGGCAACAAACCCAGTCCTGGCCGCGCCAAACATTGGCGAACCAATGCTATTATACATTGCAGCAACACATCAGGTTGTAAGCGCAGTGCTCGTCGTCGAACGAGAAGCGGACGGACACAAATTCCCCCTTCAAAAGCCGGTCTATTATGTGTCCACTGTCCTCACTCCCTGCAAATCACGGTACCCGCATTATCAAAAAATTGCGTACGCGGTATTCATGGCATCCCGGAAGCTACGACACTACTTTCAAGAGTGTTCAATAACAGTAGCCTCGGAAGTACCACTTAACGATATTATAAACAACCGTGACGCAACGGGCCGGATTACAAAATGGGCCATCGAGCTCCTCCCGTTCGACATAACTTATAAGCCACGGCGAGCCATCAAGTCGCAAGTCTTGGCCGACTTCGTCGCAGAATGGACGGAGGCCGAACTCCCTAAAGAGTGCGGCACATATTCAAATTGGATCATGCATTTTGACGGCTCCAAGATGTTGGCCGAACTGGGGGCCGGCGTCATTTTGACGTCCCCCACAGGAGACACAGTTCAATACGTACTCCAGATTATGTACACGGACTCCAACAATGCAGCCGAATATGAGGCCCTTTTACATGGTCTCCGGATGGCAGTATCCATGGGCATTCAATGCCTAGAGGTGCGTGGGGACTCGAACCTCGCAATATCCCAAATAAATGGAGACTTCGATGCCAAGGATCCAAAAATGGCAGCTTACCGCAACGCCGTCCTAAAAATGTCATCTCGGTTCGAGGGGCTTGAATTTCACCATATAGCCCGGGAAAATAATTAGGCGGCAGATGTCCTGGCACGCATCGGCGCAAAACGCGATGTAATCCCCCCCCCAACATCTTCTTGGAAAGGCTGTTCAAGCCATCCGTAGTATGGGAAGGGGAGCCGAACAATAATAGCCCGGACCCAACCGCACTGCCCGACACCGAACATCCTGACACAATCGGAGGCTCTGCCAATGAAATAACACCTTCAGCCCACGTAATAATGGTCGTCATCGCCCCGTGGACAGAACCATTCCTCGCCTACCTTACTAGGCAGGAACTCCCCGAGGACCGAAATGAGGCACGCTGCATAGTGCGGCGATCCAAAGCCTACGGAGTCCACGAGGGAGAACTTTATAAGAAAAGCACTACCGGAGTCCTTCAAAGGTGCATCTCCGAAGAGGAGGGGCGGAACCTCCTGGCTGAAATTCATGCCGGACTCAGAGGTCATCACGCTGCAGCTCGGTCCCTTGTAAGCACGGCCTTCCGTACAGGCTTTTATTGGCCGACGGCCCGGGCAGACGCTGAGGACTTAGTCCAACGATGCACCGGTTGCCAGCTCTTTGCAAACCAAAGCCATATGCCACCCACCGCCCTCCAAACTATCCCCATTACTTGGCCCTTCACGGTCTGGGGGCTTGACATGGTTGGACCCCTTAAAGGCGGAACCCACAAGCAAAAATACTTACTGGTCATGGTGGATAAGTTCACCAAATGGATAGAAGCCAAGCCTGTTAAGACGGCCGAATCCGGACCGGTGATAGACTTTATATCCGGGGTTGTACACCGTTACGGTGTCCCCCACAGCATCATCACTGATAACGGCACGAACTTCACGGCCGACGAGGTAAAACTCTGGTGCAAAAACATGGGCATCAAGCTCGATTATGCTTCCGTCCATCACCCACAAACTAACGGCCAGGTCGAACGTGCAAATGGCCTTATCATGAGCGGCATCAAACCCAGATTAGTGCGGTCCCTCAAGGAATCTAACACGCACTGGGTAGAGGAGCTCGACTCCGTACTCTGGGGGCTGCAGACCACGCTGAATCGTACCACCGGATACACACCATTCTTTATGGTGTACGGCGCAGAGGCAGTTTTGCCTTGCGGCATAATTCATGACTCACCTCGAGTGCGCATGTATGAAGAAAGAGAAGCCGAGCTCGATCGGCAGGACAGCTTGGACGCATTGGAGGAGGAGCGTGACGTGGCAAAAGCCCGTTCCGCATTCTATCAACAACAGGCTCGAAGATACCAAAGCAGAGAAGTACGGGCCAAAAATTACAACGTTGGCGAATTAGTTCTACGACTACCGGACAAGAAAAAGGACAAACTCAAGCCCAAGTGGGAAGGTCCCTTCATAATTGACCAAGTCCTGACTGGTGGAGCGTACCGCCTGCGGGATGCATTGGATAACCGACTCGAGCCGAACCCATGGAACGCAGCCCGTCTCCGAAGATTCTATGCCTAGCGCCGGACTCTGTGTTCGTCTCCTTCCTCTGTCCATTTTTTATATATTTTCTGTCTTACATTTCTCTTCATCTCTCTCTCTCTCTCTCTCTTATAGCCTTTAAAGGCTCATAAAGTGACACGCTATCCGCGCTCATTAAACATAGGGGCTTCTTTAAACAGAAGCTTATTCATACGGGCTTCATGCCCAACACATGTGTCACACTTCTGCATGTACCTTTTATTCACCATTATATGCATCGATATGACTTAAGTTTTGGACAAGCTGGGTTGCCTGGCTCCTGTGCTTACCCCTACGTTCCCGATTGTTCAGCTAGGTGGTAAAGGGAGCACATCTGCGATTGTTACTGCCGGGTCAGCCGGACATGTACCTCAGACTGGGTGAAGCCGAAAGCTAGCATTCTTAAGGGAATATTCGGTCGGTGAACGAAAGATGATCTTTTTTCATTTTTACCTATACGCCCCCAGATGTTTTTCCTGTGTTTCTTTTCGCAGCATGGACATGCACCTTAGGGCATGCCTCCCAGGGAAAGGAACCCCTAACGGAACTATTCTCCCTGGAAGATGTTTCTTACTAACCATGTAATATAACATAACTAGTCGGGCACTTGTCTGTTCACGCACTAATTCAGACACACTCCGGACCGTCAGGTCCCGAGGCTGAAGCGAAAAGGTCGGCCATGACAAATGATCTACAATCCGGCTAGAAGGCATTGTAAATGTCAATTAAATTACATAGTCATTTTGACTGATTGTATTCCTCTTCAATACCATCTAACAGGCTGTCTAATTTACAGTCCTGCTTGGAATACTTTGCGGCCAACTCTACTTGGCCGTATACTAAGCTTACAGGGATCTCCTTCCCATCGGGCCCTACAGGACCAACCTCGGCCATGTGGTTGGGGTCAGCCTTCGCGTACCGCGTCTTCACCATGGCCCAGGCCTCCCTAGCGCCTTGACGACAGGCCGATATCTTCCACAATCGGAAGCGTCGCCGTGCTCCCTTTAGCTTCTCTGCAAGCTCTCCAAGACCTTCGGGCACGGAGACGGATGGCCACAGGGCCTGGGCGACGCCTTGCATCGCCTGCCGAACTCGATCGAGCAGTTGTGAGAGCTCGGGAAGAAGGTCACCCATAGAACCGGGCATCTCCTCTGCAGGACGACCTGTTAGCACACCTACAGACATTGCTCTGTTAGTCGACTTCCCCGCCGAACTTTCTTTCAAAGGTTCGTTCAAGCACTTACTAAATATGCCGCGCCGAAGCCGCTGATTCTCCTTCACGGAGTCTGACAGCTGGGCATGAACATCTTTCAGCTCGACGCCCAGCTTGGTGTTGGCATCTTGGAGATCGTTCTTCTCCTGCCTCACCTTTGTCAGCACCTTCTCACCAGCCTTTAGCTGGCGTAGGAAGTGTTGCCTTTCCGGATTCAATCCGGCGCCATCTGCAATTTCATTTGTCAGATTCGCACCCATGCCGTGCTTCGCAAAATACTTATCTTTCGAAGTGTATATTACCAGAGGGGGTCTCCTTGGGCTCCCCTGCCGCGGCTAGTGCAGCCTCAAGTTGGGCTTTGCACTCTTCCAGCTCCTAGGACAGTAGGGAATTCTTTTCTGTAAGAACCTGCATAACAAATGATCCTTAAATCAATTATTCTGACTGTTTCAAGTCTCGGGGGCTACTGGTATATATATATATAATTATCAAAATTTTCTTACCCGTATGTCTTTTACATATTGCTCCGTGGCTCTGGCTAGACCATCTTGAGCGGCACAGAGGTACGCATCTCCCGAGTTGAAGGTATCTAACGCCCCTTGAGAGAAACAAGTGTCGCAAAGAATTGTCCGGCGACGCCTGTGGTTCATGGCACTCTCCACCTCAGAGTTGGTGGCAGACAACCCGTCCACATCCTCCGTCGGAGGAGCGTCTGCCACGCGCCTTGCGTTCGCCTCCGCCTCCGGGCCAGGCTTTGGAGCCTGGCTGGTGGAGGCGCGATTGGCAGCCTCTCCGGATATAGTTCGGCGAGGTCTCTTTGTCCTGAAGAAAGCACGAGTGCCTCGAAGGTATAACACCTGGGATAAGGGGGCGCGCCATACCTTTGCGCTGACGCCTCGATCCGGACTGCACTTCTTTTCTGCCCACGGGGCCCTGCGGCCCCTCGTTGGCTTGTCACCGCAGGTTCGGCCTTCCACTTTAAAAACCTCCCCTACAAAGTTCGGTTGTAATCATGAAACTGAAAACACGAGAGGGCGGACACCTATTCGGGGTACTGGGACTTCGATCTCAGTTACCTGGGAGGTCGGGATTAGCGCTGGGTAATCGGCCGTAATGGCCACCAAGGCATTGTCCTTGCTCAATTGATGGAA
Source organism: Triticum urartu (assembly GCF_056163025.1). Lineage (NCBI taxonomy): Eukaryota > Viridiplantae > Streptophyta > Magnoliopsida > Poales > Poaceae > Triticum > Triticum urartu. Next base: position 191,203,763 of record NC_141878.1, on the reverse strand, counting down.
CACTCCATCAATCAGCTCCACAGATATGTCCGGATCCTCTTGAGAGGCCGGGTCGAGGGACCGTCCTGGGTCCTCGGGTTGTGGAGGAGGGCTGCTTATTTCCTTAACAGCCCGGCGCAGTTCCTACGTTGAAGTCGTCAGACTGAATATTTAACAATGGGAATACAAAACGGATGGGCAAGTAAATACGACCGCTTACCCAGCTTGGGGGATTGTGCATAGAGAATCCACCCTGTGGGTTGACGTGGAGAAATTCCTCCTCTTCTCCCTTATACAAAGTGGACAAGATCTTTAGTAGAGCGGCGGCTGAATCCGGCCCCTTACGGCCATAGCGGGTGGCGTCGTCCTCCCCGTTGAAGTCCCATATGGGGTGGCTTCTATACTAAAGCGGTTGCACCCCCCGCATAATGCATTCGGCCATAACCCCGATCATGGTTAGTCCGGAATGGGCTAACAATCTTATTCGGCCCATCAGGTAAATGATGTCCCTATCACTTTCCCTCTGAGGGCTCCATGGACGCCAGCTTAGGCACTTCTTTAAGGGAGCATTGTCGAATTCAGGGAGGCCGATCCGGACAGGATCTGGCAGTGGGACGTCTTCTATATAAAACCATTCCGAGGGCCAGTCTTCGGACGCCTTCTTTGGGGTTCCGGACAAATATCCGGTCCCGGCGATGCGCCACACTTCGGCTCCGCCCACTTGATACATTGACCCCTCCTTAGAGCGGGGCACAAGGCAGAATATCCTTTTCCATAGCTCGAAATGAGCCTCGATACCCAAAAACAGCTCGCAGAGGGCTACGAAGCCTGCGATATGCAATACGGAGGCAGGCGTGAGATTGTGTAGCTGGAGGCCATAGAACTCCAAGAGCCCCCGGAGAAATGGATGGATTGGAAATCCGAGCCCCCTTATTAAATAAGGGACGAGGCACACCCACTCTCCTTTGGAGGGATTAGGGGCACTCTCCGCTTGCTCTCCGCCATTATAGATGGCAAGGTCGGCTCGAACCGGGACCATATAGGCCGGGGGAGAAATCCCTTGGTCTGGAGCGTCACTAGCTCGCTATGCGGGGTGGACCATCTCTCCCAGTATCCAGGCTGAGGGCTGGAAGGGCGAGAGGAGGAGTCGCGACGGCTGACCATGGTGGAATGGACCTTTGTCGGATGCGCTCTGATGAACACTCGCGAAGGGGGGAAGATGTGGTTTGGATCTAAATCCTCGTCCCCTTAAATAGGTCAGCTCATTTATGCGGCTAGGGGTGTGAATGTAAAAACACTCAGACTTTTCATATTCGTTTGACACATGGGAAGCGGCCATTATTGGGCGTAGAAGCCAAGGGGCGCAACATCTACAAGAAACCGGACTTTATTCAACAGGTACACGGAATTTGGAGGAGAACCCGCCTTGCAATGCCGAAGACAATCTGTGCGCCAGACTCATCGTCATTGAAGCCTGGTTCGGGGGCTACTGAGGGAGTCCTGGATTAGGGGGTGTCCGAATGGCCGGACTATACCTTCAGCCGGACTCCTGGACTATGAAGACACAAGATTGAAGACTCCGTCCCGTGTCCGGAAGGGACTTTCCTTGGCGTGGAAGGCAAGCTTGATGATACGGATATGTAGATCTCCTACCATTGTAACCGACTTTGTGTAACCCTAACCCTCTCCGGTGTCTATATAAACCGGAGGGTTTTAGTCCATAGGACAACATACACAACAACAATCATACCATAGGCTAGCTTCTAGGGTTTAGCCTCTTCGATCTTGTGGTAGATCTACTCTTGTACTACCCATATCATCAATATTAATCAAGCAGGACGTAGGGTTTTACCTCCATCGAGAGGGCCCGAACCTGGGTAAAACTTCGTGTCCCTTGCCTCCTGTTACCATCCGGCCTAGACGCACAGTTCGGGACCCCCTACCCGAGATCCGCCGGTTTTGACACCGACAGATGTACTGAGGAAATTCAGCATGCAAGATTGCAAAGGCGTCAAAATTCCTATGCCCACAAATGGCCATCTGTGCACTGATGAAAATGGTATTGACTTCGATCATAAGGTATACCGCTCCATGATTGGTTCTTTATTGTACTTATGTGCATCTAGGCCAGATATAATGCTTAGTGTTTGCATGTGTGCCCGATTTCAAGCTACACCGAAGGAATTACACCATAAGGCTATGAAGCATATTCTTCGATATCTAGCTCACACACCAACACTTGGATTATGGTACCCCAAGGGCTCGGCTTTTGATCTCATTGGATATTCTGACTCTGACTATGCTGGTGATCGTGTGGACCGCAAGTCAACATCTGGTACATGTCATTTCCTTGGACGATCTTTGGTCTGTTGGTCCTCGAAGAAACAGAACTGCGTATCACTATCTACTGCTGAAGCTGAGTACATTGCCGCTGGTTCTTGCTGTGCTCAATTGCTATGGATGAAGCAAACTCTCAAGGACTACGGCGTCAACATGAAGAATGTGCCTCTCTTCTGTGACAATGAGAGTGCCATCAACATTGCTCACAACCCAGTTCAGCACTCGAAGACAAAGCACATTCAGATTCGTCATCATTTTCTTCGTGATCATGTGTTGAAGGGCGACATTTCTATTGAGCATGTGAAGACTGAAGAACAGCTAGCCGATATCTTCACAAAGCCCTTGGATGAGAAGAGATTTAGCAAGTTGCGGTGTGAGCTAAATATCCTAGAATCTTTGAATGTTCTCTGAAAAGGACACTCATCCTAACACTTATGCAAAATTGATGACTTAGATGTGCAACACATGAAGAAACGTTTTTCTTCAATCAATGAAGAATAACACTCTAAGTGTGAAGAAATTAATGAAGAATGTGATTCTCAGAACCCTACGACAATTGTACGCGGTGTCTGAAATCATCATTCATATACGGTGGGTCACGCCACCACCAAAGTTGAAAATCTTCAATTTGAGTTTTTCCTCAGTTTCTCGAAATTCCTCAGTTGTTCAAATTCTTCAACTTTGCATTGTCTTCACTATTTCCGTCGTTTTTCTTCTTTATATATGAGTTTATGTCCTCTACAGCATTCACTTATTGCTAATTCTTCAAGTTGGTTTTTCTACTAAGTGAATGTGATCGGACCCTTCCCCCTCTATGCTAAACTCAACCCAATCTATTCACAAATTCTTCATGTGCGTTCTATTTCAAACTCGTTCAAAATCTTCACTGGGTCCTTGTCAGCTGAAGAATTTGCGAACAGAACATTAAAACTTATCTTATCCAAATTTTCGGCTTTTCCGCTCAAACCGTTCTGTATCCTACGATATACTTATCTATTCACCCACAATCTCCACTTCTCAGTACGTGGGTGACACATGTCATGCGAATGAGAAGGGTCAGGGGCACGTTCGTCCAAATTCTTTGGGCGAACAGTTTTTCACCGTGGCTATAAATACCCCCTCTCCCCTTCCTCACTTCCTTTACTCCGCTCGGCCTCCTTCTCCAGCTCGAGCTTCTCAAACCCTAGTGCCGCCGCTACTTCATCATCGTCGGTGAGGAAGAGCTTCACTGCCTCGACCTCGTCACCGCCGTACTTGCGCCGGCCGCGGAAATCTTCACTCCGCCACCGCCGTAGCCGTCTTCCTTCGCCGAGTTAGGGCGTGGAAGATCTGCACGGACGACTTCACTTCTCCACCTCACAGTTCATCGTGTTCTTCATTCAGGGTAATTAAAAGATACTTTTACTGCCCTCTGTGATTCAAATGATTATCTTCAAAGGTGTTTTTCTTCAAATCTTCACACACTAAACACCTCACATGTCATTTGTTCTTGATTCATTTCTCTAAGCTGCAAATTTCTCTTCAAGATTCCTCAATTGTGTGGATTTCTGATCTGTACAACTCTGGAACCTGACTAAGAATGCTCGGTGAAATTCTTCAAGACTCGTCTGGTCAAATTCCTCAAACTTGTTATTTTTACAAAACCTTCTGAGAACGCATATGACCTCTCCAAATTCCTCGCAACTATACTCTGTTCACAGGTACTCATGTTCGCTGCTGAATCACTAGGTTCTCATCAACTTAACTCATTTGCAGCGTTCCTCAAAGAAAAATTGCATACTTCTTCAGAGAATTCGATTGTTCAAATTCCTCAACTGAAAAAAATGGCTGACGGTAAGAAGCCACAGAAAGGAGGAAAGAAGCCAGAGGTCAACATAGCGTTTGAAATCCCTGATGACATCTATGCTGGGTACTGCACACCTCCTGAGGAAGATAAAAATCAGCGCAAGGTGCGCATTCAGAAGATAGAGAGGAGATGGGCTAGAGAGTGGAGGGAGTACAAATATGTTACTCCCAAATACATGAAGAAATTCGCTGTTACCCCTCCATGCTCAAGACCTCCATTGGCACCTGGCCAAGAAGCGGATCCCACCAGCGTCAAGCGCGGTGAGGACTTTCCTGAAGAATGGGCCAAGCGCCAGGCCAAGTTGGCCAAACAAGCAAAAGAAGCAGTGAGGAAATTCAATGAAGACTCTGCTACTGCTGTTGCCACTAAGGCCTCTGTCAAGCCGAAGAAATCTATGGCAAAGAAGCCTGCACGTAAGCCAAGTGCTTCACCTTCAGTGCCCTCAAGGATAATTCCTCATGTTGCTCCTGCTCCTCCAAAATCCTCAGCTCCTCAAAAGTCCTCAGCAGCTCCTCCAAAGTCCTCAGCTGCTTTGACAAAGTCCTCTGCACCTGTGCATCTTGCCACGTGCCAAAGGACTACAGGCATCTCTATTGCCTTAGGAGCTTCATGTGACGCCCGGATAATTAGGCTACAGCAATCCCGCGTTAACGATGCCACGTCACTCCGATTACTGTTGGTAATCTCGCGTTAGTTCAAAATCGTTTCAAATTCAATTTAAAAATCAAGCAAACAATAAAAGTTTTCAAATAATAAAACTGAAATGTTCGGATGGTGTCAAATAAATCATAAGCAATTATGGTGGAGAAACCACATTTTTTTATTCCAATGCACTAAAATAATTAAAACAGCAGCTAAACCTATTATAAATGCCCTTTTGAAATTTATAAAAATGCGAACTAAATATTTTAAAAATACCAAAATATATGATGGAAGTGGGCTAATTTACAACCTCCATTTAGGTACTGGTCTTATAATTTTACAAAACTGAAAAACTATTAAAAACTATAAAAAACAGAAAAGTAAAATAAATTAAAAACAGAAAAGAATATGCAAAAACAGGAAAGAACCCCCGGGGCTTCGGCCCAGCAGCCCCTGGCCCAACTGGGCCAAGTCCCGGCCAACCGGCCCAGCCCCCCCTCTCTCTGGCCAACAAGGCCACATCCCCGAACCCTAACCCCCACCCGATCCCCACTCCCCCCACTCTCTCCCTCGTCTCCTCCCGATCCCAATCTGGATCGGGCGCCGGTGCCCTTCCCCCGCACTTGTCGGCGTGGCGTCGCCATCACCGTCGCCTGGAGGAGCACCTCGCCGGAGCCCCGCCCTGCCTCGACTCTGTCGCACACGTCGTCCCCGTCCTCCCCAACGACTCCCGCTGCCCCGTCCCTGCTCCTCGATGTGAGCACGCCCCCCTCCCTCTCCCTGCGCCCGCCGCGCTCACCGCGACCCGGGGCCATCCCGGCCGCGCCTGCACCTCCCAACCGCTGCGTGTCGCCCGCCTGCGCTGCTGCCGCCGTTCGTCGGCCGCGCCCAGCGCATGGCCTCGCTCCCCGGTCCCTGCAGCCACCCTCGTCGTCCTCGCCTTGCCGCTCCAGCCCCGGGCCGCCGATGCCTGCCACCGACGCCCGCCGACTTGACTCGCCCGCCGCTCGCCTCCTGCGCCAGTGCCCATGGCCTGCTGCTTGCTCCGGTCCGCCTGACCTTGCCGGCGGCGACCCGCATCCGCCCCGCGGCCACCCTGCCGGCCACCGCGCCATCGCCCTGGCCGGTGCCCCGCCGTAGCCCCGGTTGCCTCGCTCCGCGGCGCCCGTGCCCAACGCCCGCTATGCCCCCTGAGTCTATGACATGGGGGGCCCACGCCCCAGGACGTTAAAAAATAATAATAATAAATATATAAAAAACTAATTAATTAATTAATTTACTCAATTAATCCTGTTAATTAACTTAATTAAGTCTGTTAAATTAACCTAATCACTTATTAAACTAACTAATCGTGTTTAGTTAAACTCTATCAATGACAAAGGGCCCCACATACACTATTCACTTTGGACTAGTCAAAATGTTGACTGGGTCAACCCAGCCCCTGGCCCCACATGTCATATGTATATACACATTGCTGGGTACACTCATGTGTACCCATAGCAGTTTGTCTTTTGATTATTTCGAATTACATTAAATCCAGAAATTCCAGAATTTGTTTAAACCTTTTTAAAAATCATATAAAATAAACCGTAACTCAGATGAAAATACTTTCTACATGAAAGTTGCTCAGAACGACGAGACGAACCCGGTTACGCAACCCGTTCGTTCGCCACGCATCCCTAACCTATCGAACTCGCAACTTTCCCCCTCTGGTTCACCGGTCCGAAAACGCGAAACACCGGGGATACTTTCCCGGATGTCATCCCCCTTCACCGGTATCACCTACTACCGCGTTAGGGCACCTCTAACGCCGTTACTTGTCATGTCATGCATCACTATGCATATGCTTGCATTATATTTATTGTTTCTTCCCCCTCTTCTCTCGCTAGACACCGAGACCGACGCCGCTGCTACCCAGTTCGACTACGGTGTTGACGACCACTCTCTCTTGCCAGAGCAACCAGGCAAGCCCCCCCTTTGATCACCAGATATCGCCTACTCTTCTCTATACTGCTTGCATTAGAGTAGTGTAGCATGTTACTGCTTTCCGTTATTCCTATCCTGATGCATAGCCTGTCCTTGCTACTACTGTTGTTACCATTACCTGCTATCCTACTGCTTATTATAGGATGCTAGTGTTCCATCAGTGGCCCTACACTCTTGTCCGTCTGCCATGCTATACTACTGGGCCGTGATCACTTCGGGAGGTGATCACGGGCATATGCTATATACTTTACACTGTTACATTACCTGTGGTACTGTTCGGAGATGGGGGCTGAAGGGGCAGGTGGCTCCATCCCGGTAGAGGTGGGCCTGGGTTCCCGACGGCCCCCGACTGTTACTTTGAGGCGGAGCAACAGGGCAGGTTGAGACCACCTAGGAGAGAGGTGGGCCTGGCCCTGGTCGGCGTTCGCAGATACTTAACACGTTTAACGAGATCTTGGTATTTGATCTGAGTCTGCCTACTGGCCTATACGCACTAACCATCTACGCGGGGACAGTTATGGGCACTCGACGTCGTGGTATCAGCCGAAGCCTTCGTGACGTCAGCAACGGAGCGGCGCCCGCTGGATTGGACTGGAACGCCTACTAGGCTAGGTCTGCTTCCGGCCGCCCACGCAACGTGCAGGTGTGCTAAGGGCGATGGGCCCAGACCCCTGGGCGCTTAGGTTTAGACCGGCGTGCTGACCTCTCTGTTGGTCTAGGTGGGGCTGCGACGTGTTGATCTTCCGAGGCCGGGTATGACCCAGAAAAGTGTGTCCGGCCAAATGGGATCGAGCGTGTTGGGTTATGTGGTGCACCCCTGCAGGGAAGTTAATCTATTCGAATAGCCGTGATCTTCGGTAACAGGACGACTTGGAGTTGTACCTTGACCTTATGACAACTAGAACCGGATACTTAATAAAACACACCCTTCCAAGTGCCAGATACAACCGGTGATCGCTCTCTCACAGGGCGACGAGGGGAGGATCATCGGTTAGGATTATACTATGCGATGCTACTTGGAGGACTTCAGTCTACTCTCTTCTACATGCTGCAAGACGGAGGCTGCTAGAAGCGTAGTCTTCGAAAGGACTAGCTATCCCCCCTTATTCCGGCTTTCTGCAGTTCAGTCCACATATGATACCCTTATTCCATTTGATACCAATGCATACATATGTAGTATAGCTCCTTGCTTGCGAGTACTTTGGATGAGTACTCACGGTTGCTTTCTCCCTCTTTTCCCCCTATCCCTTCTACCTGGTTGTCGCAACCAGATGTTGGAGCCCAGGAGCCAGACGCCACCTTCGACGACGACTCCTACTACACCAGAGGTGCCTACTACTACGTGATGCCCGCTGACGACGACCAGGAGTAGTTAGGAGGATCCCAGGCAGGAGGCCTGCGCCTCTTTCGATCTGTATCCCAGTTTGTGCTAGCCTTCTTAAGGAAAGCTTGTTTAACTTATGTCTGTACTCAGATATTGTTGTTTCCGCTGACTCGTCTATGATCGAGCTCTTGTATTCGAGCCCTCGAGGCCCCTGGCTTGTAATATGATGCTTGTATGACTTATTTTATTTGTAGAGTTGTGTTGTGATATCTTCCCGTGAGTCCCTGATCTTGATCTTACACGTTTGTGTGTATGATTAGTGTATGGTCAAATCGGGGGCGTCACACTTCAGCTAGTTCCTCAGTTGCACCCAATTCTTCAACGGGACCCTCTCTGCTGAAGACAAAGGCCACTACTGGACGAGGTCCTCGCCCTAGTCCTCAGAAGAAGCAGGTCGCCTTCCAAGTGCTGTCTGAAGAAGACGAAGCTGATGATGAAGAACTTGCTGAGATCATCAGAGATAGGCAAGTCAGGGCCGCTAGAGCCAAAGGCACAAATGTGCCACTGCTTTTGGATCCAAGGTTGATCCTCGACTATATTGATCTCTGGCACAAGGACCCAAACACTCATATGCCTGATTTCAAGTTGACTCCTAGCCAAAGTCACATGCTGACCCATTTCATCCAAGAAGAAAAACGGAAATATGAGAAGGTCAGGCAGATCAAGAAAGCGCAATATAAGAAGGAGAAATTTCTGAAGAACAATGTTATCACTATGACAACTGATGAACTTGTAAAAATCCAGTCTGAAATCAAAACCCTCAGCAATGACTTCAAAGCCTACTATGCTGATTGGCAAGGAGCCAAGGTCAGGTTTGTTAAACTGACTGAGAAGTTCACCTCAAATGTTGCAGCTCCATCGCAACAGGAAATTCCTCAAGCTGAAGCATCTGCTCAGCCAACTGAAGAACATGCCAGCATCGCTAATGACTTTCAGGCTGCTAAAGTAAATGTGAGTTCCAGGGCTAATGACTGCATTTCAAGCGCTGAAGAAATTGCCAGTGCATCCACTAGTGTTGCACCTGAAGAAAATGAAGAAGTCAGGGCAACTACATCAGTTGTGCCTGAAGAAAATCAACCAGATTTCTCTGCTCCTCCTGCGCATACACCAACTCCGATCATTCCATCTACATCACATGTGAAGAAGACCAAGGCTGCAGAGCATGCAGCTGTGAAGAAAAGGAAAGCATCAGCTACTTCAGATTCTTCAGCTCCGAAGAAAATGAAGTCTATGACAAGTTCGTTCACAAATCCCATTGATGTTGTTCTGATCTCAACCATGCCATCAAAGGACCTTGTTCCTTTTGATGAAGAATATGTGATCCCTAGCGGATCTGATGAAGAAAATCCTTATGTTGCTTCGTCAGAGCAGATGGATGAAGAAATTGAAGCAGATCGAATCCCTTCAACACCAGTTGCTTCCTCGCCTATGCCTTAGTTCACAGCTGAAGAGGCTAGCGTTGAAGAAATGGAAGATGAAGATGTGGACATTGGCTGCACCACACTAGTGATGAATGATGACTTTTGGGAAAGTCAGCATCCCAACTCTCCACTCTTCACACCTTTACAGCAAATACCTCAGTCCCCTGCACAAACTGTTCAAATGGGCTCTGAAGAAACTCACCCCACTTCGTCTGTACGTGAAGAAAATCTAGCCACTAGTGCTGAAGAAACTGCTGCTGCTGAACATCTGAAGACGCGGACTGCCACTGAAGAGGAACCAGAAATTCCTCAGCCTGAAGAACCTGAGATTGTGATTCCTGAGGTTGTGATGCAACTCACTGACACTCCTCTACCCAAGCCAAAGGATCCATTCTCCAGGAAGCAAAAATTCAAGGCTGATGATTTCCTCGGCGAGCACGTATTCTTCACAGACTACAACCCCTATGACTCTGCTCGCATTAGGAAAAGGCGTTTCTGGACTGCCAGCCAGGCTAATTTCTATTCCTCAGTGTTGTTCAATAAAGACAAAATCTTCTACCATGAGCACATTCCTCACGTAGATATGGAATCTCTGCCATGCTTCGTGCCAGTCCTCAGTGTTCTTCACGACGCTGGACTGTTAAATTTCTGCACTAACATCTGTGATTGGAATGAAGAGCTCATTCTTCAATTCTATGCGACGTTGCACATCACAGGAGATTCTGAAGATGTGAATTCATGGGTGCTGGACTGGATGTCTGGAAACACTCACTACACGGCACCAACTACTAAATTGCTTCGTGCTTTACCACTTAGTCCTCCCCTTGAAGTTGATCGTTGCATCTACAGTGAACCTGAGCTTACAAATCACTACATGCAAGTTCTGATGAAGCCTTTGAAGCCAGGTTAGGCCCCACGAACCAAATTCCTCGTGAAGGAATTACTATATGTGCCTCGGACTGTCTATCGCATTCTAACGAGGGCAATGAGTCCCATCAAAGGCCACGACTCATCTGATGAGGAAATACTTGGCATCATGAAGAATCTGCTATTCAACATCATGCATAGCATTCCTATCAACTATTACGATTTCTTCATGAGGACTTTGGAAAATGATGCACTTTCTCCGTTTGAGCTGAAACCTTATGCACCTTGGATTATGAGATTCCTTGGGACAAGGTCTTCACTCAACTACAACGCTGAGTTTCAGAATCACCTTAGCTATCTGCCCCCGATTGAAGTCCTCAAGCAGGCTTTTGCTTCAACTGATGAAAAGGGCAAGGCTCCTGCTGTCATTAATGAAGCCATTCGTCCATTGGATGGTCAGTTTCGCAAAGCTGCATCTTATTCCACCAATGATGACTCTGCCACACATGACTCTGCTGCCAATGCACCCAAGTCTACTCCCCAAGCCACTGCTCCTCGTGTGATGACTAGCCGTGAGCTTCTGCTTAGTCTTCACCAGAAGGTGGATCGAAACCATAAATGGGTTAAGCGTCAGTTTGGTTCATTTCTTCACAACATGACTGCTACACACAATGCAGTGAAGAAAAACCATTACTACCTCCATGAAGTTTTCGGTCACACCTGGGCCATTCTGTCATGTATGTATGGTGAAGAAGATCTCAAGAAAATGGGTCTCAAGGAAGATTTTGACTGGTCTACACATCCACCGAAGAAATACGAGAAGGTCAAGGTTCCTCCTTTGGTGTCCAGCTCCTATTCTTCATTGCGCGACACCGACGAGCATGAAGACTTGGACGACATTACAGCAGGCCCTTCCACGACAAACGACCCCAACAACGCTGGCGCTCCTTCATCAACTTGATATTCTTCAGGGGCGTTAGTCCTCGTTTTCAATCATTTTGGTCATTCGATGACAAAGGGGGAGAATTTTGAGTTAGTCTTCAAGCGGGTATGTCTATATGGGCATTTTTTTGCTAAGTTACAACTCTCGTTCTTCTAAAACTTGTAAATTTAAACTCGATGGTGCTCTGATACTTTTGATGTGTTTTTCTGCATTCTTATTTCTCATATATGTTAATGCATGCATGCTGAATTACATCAGTCACCATATTTCATCATGCATTCCAAATTCTTCATTATGATATGTCAAATGCGTGTATGAATTACAAGATATAGGGGGAGATCTCCATGATTCAACTCTTCAAGTGTTCATTGCTTCAAATGCAAATTCCTCACTATGCACATCTTCAGGGGGAGTTCTTCTATATCTTGCAATCAAATTCCTCAATATCAGTATTTACACTTCATATGTTTATCCCCGTTGAAAACTTAACCTATATTGTCATCAATCACCAAAAAGGGGGAGATTGTAAGTGCATCTAGTGCCCCTTAGTGATTTTGGTGTATTGAAGACTTATAGGTTAAGGGACTAATGCGTTTGTGAGTGTACACATGTCTATAAGTTTATGAGGAGTTTGATATTTATAGAGAAAGTCGACTCCTAAAAATGAAGTTCTTCGACTGAAGACTTTGAATTTCTGAAGACTTTTTGAAGACTCTGAAAGTGAAGAAATTGGTGTGACCTTGAAGACTTGGTATTCATTTGAGGAACATGAAGCGTGAAGACTTTTGTTTTTGTAGTTTCATTATCTCTTTCTTGAGTCTTAGGAAACACCGTACTGTTAAAAGGGGTCGAGGAAATACTAAGGGAAATTTTCCATGTGATGCTCAACTCAAAATCCTACACCTACCAATCCCTTCGAGTGAAGCCATTGGAAATCTCATACAGTTCAGTCATATTCTTCAGTGACAGAGACGAAGTTCTTATGGTCTCTGAGGAATTTGTCCTGACTGAGGAGTTAGGAATTCGCCAGTGCGGATTGCCTACACAATGAGGAACATGATAGCCCTGAGGATTTTGGTACTCAAAATTCCGACCGTTGCTGTGCTATGCGCCAGCTGTCCCAAAATATCTACCCACCTAATGGTCATATAATTGAAGGGCATTTATGTCTTATCATGTCAGGCTGCTCCCTAAGCTATAAATAGCCGCCCCCTACAACCACTGGCTGGTTGGCTACTCTGAGAGAAACTGACACTTGTCATTTGAGAGCATCCCATCCTCCGAGGACTTTGAGCGAAAATCATCAAGTGAGGAAAACCCAAACCCAAACACCTACAAACCCCAAGTGATTGAGCATCACTGAAGAGATTGATCCTGCGTGGATCTGACGCTTGTTACCTTTGAAGACTGTGCTTCTTCCAGACGGTTATGCGTCAAGGTCTAGAGCATCCAAGAGGAATTGTGGATCGCCGAGTGACCAAGTTTGTGGACGTTCGGAAGTCACCTGAAGACTTACCACGAGTGATCGGGCGAGGTCTGTGTGACCTTAGCTCAAGGAGAATATGGTGAGGACTGTGTGTCCTCAGTTTTAAATACCTAGCCGCTCCAACCAGATGTACAACTGAGACAACAGTTGGAACTGGTCTACCAAATCATTGTCTTCACCAAGCCCACTGGTTCTATTTCCTCAACTCTTTCATTTCCTCATATCTGTGTTTGAAGACTTTGACTGAAGACTTTCTCAATTTCCTCAGTTCAATTTCTTCAGTCGGTTTGTCTTCATCCTGTGTTATCATGTGCTTACGCTTTCTATAGTCTGTGCCTGTCTTCATTTCATCATGATAACTATGCTTGTGTTTTGTTATGTTTACTTTTGAGTACTTATTCCGCTGCTAGTAGTTCTTCGCTAAGGAATTTCCTCGCCTTCAAATTCCTCAGTGAAGAATTCATAAAAATCGCCTATTCACCCCCCCCCCTCTAGTCGATATAACGCACTTTGAATATCATGTTCACCGTGTTGACCTAGGGGGAAACTTCTTCTATCCCCCTGTGTTTGGATGTCGTGGCTCTTCGTCGTTGTCCTCACTTTTCCATCCTTTTTCCCTGTTCTCGGCGTTTAATTTGTCGGCATGTTTGAAAACCCAGCACTCTCTATTTGCATGATTAGGAGGCTTCTCGAGGGTGCCGTGCATCTGGCATGGACGATCAAGTATGCGGTCCAAGCTGGATGGGCCCGAATTGTTCCTTTGGAACAGCTTCTTCCGCTGACCGGACATAGAGCCACTGAATCCGGCGTTGACCGCCGTATTCTCGGTGTTGTCACCGCTGTTTCGGCGCTTGTATCTATTGCGTCGAGACTTGTCTTTGTTTTTTGTAACTTCAGGGGTGTCGGCGTCGCTTGCATTGTTTTTGCTACGAGCCAACCAACTGTCCTCGCCCGCACAAAAGCGAGTCATTAGTGCCGTGAGGGCCGCCATGGATTTTGGCTTTTCTTGGCCGAGGTGGCGAGCGAGCCATTCATCGCGGATGCTATGTTTGAAAGCTTCTAGAGCTTCAGCATCCGGACAGTCAACGATTTGGTTTTTCTTAGTTAGGAACCTTGTCCAGAATTTCCTGGCGGACTCTCCGGGCTGCTGGACTATATGACTTAAGTCATCAGCGTCCGGAGGTCGAACATATGTACCTTGGAAGTTATTGAGGAAAGCCTCTTCCAAGTCCTCCCAACTGCCAATGGAATTTTCAGGCAGACTGTTTAGCCAATGCCGAGCTGGCCCCTTGAGTTTTAGAGGGAGGTATTTGACGGTGTGGAGGTCATCTCCGCGTGCCATAAGGATGTGGAGAATGAAGTCTTCGATCCACACCAGGGGGTCCGTGGTCCCATCGTATGATTCTATGTTCATGGGCTTGAATCCTTCAGGGAATTCGTGATCCAGGACCTCATCAGTGAAGCAATGAGGGTGTGTGGGGCCTCTGTATCGGGCCGTATCGTGACACAGCTCTGATGGAGTCCGTCTGCGGTGTTTGGCCTGCGCATGACTGGATTTGTCACGTCCGAATAGGTGGCCGTTGTGGCATGTCGAGGTACGTCCTCATGATCTGTAGATTGGTCTGGTAGGTCTTGCTTTATTGTTTAGGTTCTGCTAGAGGTCATATGTATGGCCGTGGGCGAATTTACCTTTGCCTGAGTGACAAGGCGGGGCGGGCTGGTGTTCGGCATGGGTTGTCGTTTTGTCCCGGCCACGCGGTGGTTGGTCAGCCGCATTGTACAATGGTGGTATATACTCCGGCGCCTCCTTGTCGAACTGAGGTAGCAATTTGCGCTTTGGGTAGCTTTTGATTGGGCGCTTGAGGCCGTATTCTTCGGTTGCTAGGACATGAGTCCATTTACCATTGAGCAGATCCTGGTCAGCTTGAAGCTGCTGCTACTTCTTTTTCAGGCTCCTTGCAGTGGCTATTAACTGGCGCTTGAAGCGCTCCTGCTCAAGAGGTTCCTCAGGAACGATGAAATCCTCGGTGCCGAGGCTCACCACATCCTCGGAGAGCGGAAGGTAACTATCATCCTCCGAATCTTTGTGCGTGGCCTATTTAACAGGGCTGACCTGTGCATCTTCCCATTCGTCTTGTTCGTTTGTTGTGTTGACGGGGTCTTTGTTGTCTTCGGCACCTTCCGGAGTGTCATTGAGGGAGTCCTGGATTAGGGGGTGTTCGGATAGCCGGACTATTCCTCCAGCTGGACTCCTGGACTATGAAGATACAAGATTGAAGACTCCGTCCCGTGTCCGGAAGGGACTTTCCTTGGCATGGAAGGCAAGCTTGGCGATACGGATATGTAGATCTCCTACCATTGTAACCGACTCTATGTAACCCTAACCCTACCCGGTGTCTATATAAACCGGAGGGTTTTAGTCCGTTGGACAACGTACACATCAACAATCATACCATAGGCTAGCTTCTAGGGTTTAGCCTCCTCGATCTCGTGGTAGATCTAGTCTTGTACTACCCATATCATCAATATTAATCAAGCAGGACGTAGGGTTTTACCTCCATCGAGAGGGCCCGAACCTGGGTAAAACTTCGTGTCCCTTGTCTCCTGTTACCATCCGGCCTAGACGCACAGATCAGGACCCCCTACCCGAGATCCGCCGGTTTTGACACCGACATTGGTGCTTTCATTGAGAGTTCCTCTGTGTTGTCGCCGTCAGGCTCGATGGCTCCTATGGTCATTGATAGCGATGCAGTCCAGGGTGAGACCTTCCTCCCCGGACAGATCTTCTTCTTCGGCGGCTTCGCACTGCGGGCCAATTCACTTGGCCATCTGGAGCAGATCGAAAGCTACGCCCCTGGCCATCAGGTCAGATTTGGAAGTTTTAACTACACGGCTGACATCCGCGGGGACTTGATCTTAGACGGATTCGAGCCACTGCCGAGCGCGCCGCACTGTCACGACGAGCATGATCTAGCTCTGTCGCCGAACAGTGCCCTGGAGGCCGCACCCGCATCGGCTCTGACCCTTAATTCGGAGCCAACTACGCCGATCGAGGATGGGCGGTTGGACACCACCTCGGGGGCTGCGACCCCAGCGGCGATTGAGCCAAGCACCAGCCCCGTACTCTGCGAGACTCGTGACTCCAAGGAGCCGGACTCCTCTTCGGACTCCGAACCCTCCGCGCCCTTGCCGATCGAATCCGATTGGGTGCCGATCATGGAGTTCACTGCCGCGGACATCTTTGAGCACTCGCCTCTCGGCGATATCCTGAGGTCACTGAAGTCTCTCTGTTTATCAGGAGAGCCCTGGCCGGACTACGATCAGCAAGGTTGGGGTACGGACGATGAAGAAATTCAAAGCCCACCCACCACCCACTTTGTAGCCACTGTCGACGACTTAACCGACATGCTCGACCTCGACTCCAAAGACATCGACGGTATGGATGCCGATGAAGGAGACAATGGAGAACCAGCGCCTATTGGGCCCTGGAACGCCACCTCGTCACATGACGTATACATGGTGGACGCACCAAAAGACGACGAGGAGCGGAAGGACGCACCGAAGGCTTGTTCCCTCGAAAAGCAGCCAAAGCGGCGACGCAAGCGCCGCCCCAAATCTCGCCCCGACAGAAATAGCGATCACACAGACCCAGCGCTGGAGCAGGGCGAACCGCTGCCGGACAACGGCAATCCGGATAATCAAACCGAACAAACAAATCCTATCAAGGATCATGGTCCGGACGACATAACGCCGGACAGGCATCCGGAGCAGCAGACTGCCCGTAAAAGGCTTGTTGCCACCGCGAGGAGTCTGAGAAAGCAGAAGCAAAGGCTCAAGGCCACGCAAGACACACTCCAAATCAGATGGAGTAAAATACTCAACACAGCAGCAAGGTACGGCGACAATCGCCCCTACAAGAGCTACCCAAAGCGGAAGCTGCTACCTGAATTCGATGAGGAGGCCTCAGACCCCCCACAACCAAATATCAAAGCAGCCACCTGGTCAGATGGACGACCCCTCTACCAACATAGAGCGGCATACAATGCCACTCACCATACAACACGCAACCAATGCGAGGGCTCGCACCCAAAGAACGGTGCAACAAGATCCATCTATGGACCACGCAAGCGCGCCCCAGCATACAATGCAACACAACATCCGAACAACGCGGCACACCCAGCTACAGGGGTGCCGCACACCCCCTATGTTTCACCGATGAGGTGCTGGACCACGAATTTCCAGAGGGATTCAAACCCGTAAACATAGAGGCATACGACGGAACAACAGACCCTGGGGTCTGGATTGAGGACTACATCCTTCATATCCATATGGCTCGAGGAGATGATCTCCACGCCATCAAGTACCTACCCCTCAAGCTCAAAGGGCCAGCTCGTCACTGGCTCAAAGGCCTCCCTGAAAGCTCCATTGGAAGTTGGGAAGAGCTCGAAGACGCCTTTCGGGCAAATTTTCAAGGGACTTATGTCCGACCTACGGATGCGGACGATTTGAGTCATATAACTCAACAGCCCAGAGAGTTAGCCCGAAAGCTTTGGAACAGGTTTCTTACTAAAAAGAACCAGATTGTCGACTGTCCAGACGCCGAAGCCTTAGCGGCTTTCAAACATAGCGTCCGTGACGAATGGCTCGCCAGACACCTCGGCCAAAATAAGCCGAGAACGATGGCCGCATTAACAAACCTCATGACCCGCTTTTGCGCGGGAGAGGACAGCTGGCTGGCCAGATGCAGCACCAGCAACCCCAGTACATCTGAAGTTAGAGATGGAAACGGGAAATCACGACGCAACAGCAATAACAAATGCCGGAATAAAGAAGACAGCAAAAGCTCTCGGCCAGGCCAAAAGTCACCCCCAAAGGCACCAGGGATGAATTGTCCAGCCTCAACAAAATTCTGGACCAAGTATGTCAGATTCATAGTACCCCTGGTAAACCTGCTAATCATACCCACAGAGAATGTTGGGTCTTCAAGCAGTCCGGCAAGCTCAACGCCATACACAAGGGGGAGGATACACCAAGTGAAGACGAGGACGAGGCCCCCAAGCAAGACACGGGGGAACAAAAGAAATTTCCACCAGAAGTCAAAACAGTAAACGTGTTACACGTAATCAAGGGAAAAAACAACGCGGCACTCCCAGGAAAATATACCCAAGTGCCTGTCACCATGAAGTCCTGCCACTGGTCATCTCAACCGATCACTTTCGACCATCGCGAGTATCCGACACACAGGATGGGCTGCCCTGGTATTAGACCCAGTAATTGGCGGATATCACTTCACAAGAGTCTTGATGGACGGCGACAGTAGCCTAAACCTAATATATCAGGATACAATCCGCGGGATGGGGTTAGACCCAACACAAATTCGCCATAGCAATACTACCTTTAAAGGAGTAATGCCAGGCCCAGGGGCTCATTGTACGGGCTCCCTCCTACTACAAGTTATATTCGGCTCCCCCGATAACTTCCGCCGCGAGCATTTAACTTTCCACATCGCTCCGTTTCAAAGTGGCTATCAAGCACTGCTCGGACGCGAAGCTTTCGCTCGCTTTAATGCAATACCACACTACGCCTCCCTCACACTCAAGATGCCCGGTCCATGTGGCATCATTACAGTCCACGGAAATATCAAGCGATCTCTGTGCACCGAAGAGAGTGAGGCTGCCTCGGCAGCCGAATACTAAAGGCGCCCGGACAAGCGAAAGCATCCAATAGGTCGTCAAGACCTCAGATACAACTAATCAAGTCCGGCGCCGCTATTTATACGGAATAGGTGGTCACACCCCTATTTGTCAATACAAGGGGCTCAACGCGCGCAGACAAGTGGCAATTTCTTATCATCTTGAAATATACATGGTTTCTTTAAAAACTATCTTTTTGCACGACAACTTTTTCACTTAACTTCCTCTCTTTTATAGACGATCATCGTGCTACACCCATCCAGGATACGGCACAACGGAGACACAGGCACAGACGTGCAGCAGGGACCCGCTCCAAGGATTCTTTTTAGATTAAGACCCTGCGTAAACCTTTTTTACTGTCTCTTGTTGATACATATCTACCGTTGAGAAGGATGCTGAC
Organism: Triticum urartu; assembly: GCF_056163025.1. Lineage (NCBI taxonomy): Eukaryota > Viridiplantae > Streptophyta > Magnoliopsida > Poales > Poaceae > Triticum > Triticum urartu. The sequence continues at coordinate 191,184,776 of NC_141878.1, read as the reverse complement.
GTCTTGGCATGTGGCCACGCCAGAACAATGCACGTACCTGGTCACACGGGGCTTCTTACAAAGGCCACTATTTAGGCCCGGTTTATACCACAAAGACCGAATACCTTAGGGAGTATTCGGCGTCGCGAGTTTGGCCCTATATGCATCAGCTCCGATTCATTGTCTTTGGTCAAATGTTGGGTTTGCCCGGCTCCTGTGTTTTGGTGCCTTACGTTCTGCCTTGCCGGCTAAGGTAGCACCAGGAGAACTACTGTGATTGTGCCCTGGTTCATCCGGACGAGCACCTCAGTAGAGAAAGCCGAAAACTGACTGTCATGATATAGCGTGAGACTGGTCAACCACTCGATGACCTATGGGAATGTTAGAATTCCTCTGCCTTAACGAAGGGCCGTTTCCCGGCCAGGCATGTACGCACCCCGATATCGGGAGAGTGCGGAGCCACCAGGGGCTATCTAGTAGCCCCACTGTCAAACTCCTATGGCTAAGTGAAAGTGCTAAAGCATTATAGTCCAGTTGCCTCGCTCGCTCCGCTATCACCTCCTTAATAGGACCAAGACGTTGGGTTAAGTGTGAATGCGTGTTTTTGCGAGCACCTCCGCATTATATGCGTGAGGGTTGAAGCCGACGGCTGCAATCTTTCAGGTTATACACATGTATACATAAACGGCCGCCCAGGAGGCATCATATTACTTCCAGGCAAAAGTATAAAAATAGCCTTATAAAAATTTATAAAAGCATTTCGCTTACAATAAGATTACATATCACTCAAACATAATATTTTTTGAGCACTGGGTCTCTATCAAACGGGAACCCTCAAGAACTTCTTCAAAGTAGTGCTCGGCAGCCTTTCGACCTATAGTCGAATCCCGTGTTGCAACATTGGTAGCATCCATCTCCGCCCAATATGCCTTAACACGGGCAAAGGCCATCCGTGCGCCCTCTATGCACGCCGACCTCCTCATCGCATTAATGTGCGGCACCACATCAAGGACCTGCTGCACCAAGCTGAAATAGCTGTTCGGTTTTGACCTTCCCGGCCACAGCTGATCCACAACAGACCTCATAGAGAGTCCGGACAACTTGTTTAGTTTGGCCCATTCGGCTAATTGGTCAGTCAATGAAAGTGGACGCTCGGGAGAATGGAATTGTCTCCAAAACAGCTGGTCTACTCCACGGTCTGTCTGACCCTGGAAGTACTTGGCCGCATCGGCAGCACTCGCCGCCAAATCCATATACACATCCTCCGAACTCCACAGCCGATCCAGAGGGGCATACCGTGGATCTCCGAATTTCCTCCGCAACATAAAGGATTTCCCAGCTACAATATCCCCGGCTTCCCGCAGCTCCTCCTTCTTTGCCCTCATAGCAGAGCGGAGATCCTTTTTCGTCGCAGCAGCCTTCTCAAGGTCCGATGCCTTTGCTTGGTTTTCCTTTTCAAGAACCCGGCAATGGTCGGCGGCGGCTTTTAATTCCACAGCCATCTTGGCCATCTTGTCTCGGGTCTCGCCATGCGCGGCCTTCTCGGCTTGCAACTCTTCGGCCGCCTTCATAGCAGCCGCATTACCTAACCTCGCTTGTTCCTTGGCTCGGGCAAGTTCTGCCCGCAAGGCTTCAACAGTGGCAGCTCCATCTGCAGTCACAACATATTTAAGATATTGGCATCATGCTGCTCTTCCTATGTGGCGTTTACTAGATATTGACACTTACCCTGTGCCTCGTCAAGCCTTTTGTTAACAAGCTCGATGTCGGCGTCTGCCGCATCCAACTGCCGTTCTAAATGGGAAAACTCGCTAGTCCGGCTAGCCACCGGAGCTTCCATCACCTGCACATAAAGGCAGTATGGTTATTTCCTGGGAATATGATCCTCTGTTCGTCGTCGTTTCCGACGACAACTAGAGTCTCAGGGGCTACTATCTACACAGGGCACACCTAACATGTGCAGGGTTATCATACATTCTTTTACGTACCTCAAAGCCTGTCAGTAGACTCATAAAAGCTTCATGCAATCCGCTTTCGGCAGACGATATTCTCTCCATCACTGTATTCGTCATCACACGGTGTTCATCTAAGATGGCCGCTCGCCCCACCAACTCCCTCAGAACATCCGATCGCACACTAGACGGGGTCGGACTCTTTTGTCTGCTTCCTTCGGGAGCCGGACACTGGGAGCTTCGGGGGTCAATGGGATTATCTTCTGGCCTCACCAGACTCGGAGAGGCCCTCCGCGACAACACTTCAGGGTCGCCCGCTTCTGGAGCGGAGGAGTCCGGAGGAGGCGTTTCGCTCTCCATCATCTCTGGAAGAAGATCCCCCGAAGATGAGCTCATTTGAGAGGGGCTAAGACCCGAACTGCAAAATATATGCGATGGTTATTTTCTCAGAAGAAAAATGGCATATCTGTACTATTAACGGTATTTCGGGTCACTTACGACTCGTGGGAGAATTGATCCCCCCGCGGACTTTGTGCGGCAACAGCACCCCCTGAGGTAGGACCCTCTGTGGGAGACTTCTTCTCCCGTTTGGAAGCTTCGGCTTCCGAATCCCCGGGCGCAGTCCTTTTCCTCTTCTGGTCGCCTTCCCTCATGGATACGCTCGCTCCCTCGGCTAGAATGGGCAGCGTTGGGGGCCCGCGTCCGCCCGCATTATCCTCCAAGGTATCTTCCTCTAAGGGCTCCGGGCAAGGTGTGGTCTGGAGCATCTTTTCCAATACCGGATTTTCCAAACTCTCAGGGAGGGGGGCCGAACACCGAATCAACTTCGCCTTTGTTAGTCAGTCCTGGTCAAAAAGTGAACTCTCAGAAATAACTTCATAACAAAGTAGAGAAAGTATGTTCGGCCGGAAGATGCCTTACCTGTTTGACGGTGCGGTTACTACTCAGGCCCATGTCCTTGGTGATTTCCGGACACTCCGTCTGAGGTCCGAAGAATGACTTGTACATCTCCTCGTGCGTCATGCCGAAAAAAATTTGAATGGCACGCGGTCCCTCGGGGTTGAACTCCCACAGGCGAAGAGGCCGGCGTTTGCAAGGCTGGACTTGATGAACCAGCATAACCTGTATCACCACAACCAAACTGAAATCTCCATTGAAGAGATCTCGAATGCGGCCTTGCAGTATAGGCACATCCTTGGCTGGCCCCCAGCTTGGACCTCTGCTGATCCATGACATCAGTTGTGGTGGGGGTCCCGAGCGGAAAATAGGGGGGCCGCCCACTTGGCACTTCTAGGAGCCGTGATGTAGAACCACTCCTGTTGCCACAATTCAGACACCTCTGGGATGGAACCTTTGGGCCACGGAGCTCCCGTCATCTTGCATATTGAGGCGCTCCACACGCTGCATGCTCCCCCTCGACCAGCTTCGGCTTCACTTCAAAGGTCTTGAGCCATAGGCCAAAGTGAGGGGTAACCCGGAGGAAGGCCTCGCACACGATAATAAATGTCGTGATATGAAGAAAGGAGTCTGGAGCTAGGTCATGAAAATCTAGCCCGTAGTAAAACATCAAACCCCTGACGAAAGGATCCAGGGCAAGGCCTAGACCTCGGAGGAAGTGGGAAACGAACACGACGTTCTCGTTGGGTTCGGGGGTGGGGACGGCCTGCCCTTGGGGAGGCAGCCGATGCAAAATCTCGGCGGTCAGATATCTGGCCTCCCTCAACTTCTTGATGTCTTCTTCCGTGATGGAGGAGGGCATCCATCGGCCTTGAAGGCTAGATCCGGACATGACTGAAGGTTCGGGGCGCCTGACCTGAACTTTGGGCGTTTGAGCTTGAGGTGGGGGAAGGATTCGATTGAGCACGGGAGAGAAAAATAAAAGCCTTGTCCCCTTTATAAAGAGGGTGAATATCAAGCGTCCTCTCCATGCCCGTTTGGACTTGCCTATAATCTAGGAGTCCTAGAAGCGGTTGGGTTACCCACGCCCGTATTGATGAGAATCCTGGGATAAGGGGACACGATCTCTGCTTTAACAAGACGTGCCAAGGAAACCTCCTCGCATGATGCGCTAAGGTGGGATAATGAAACGACTCGGATAAAGGCTTGACCGTGGTGTGACACGCTACGGAATACGTCAGCAGATTAGATTGGTGTAAATATCATTCTGTCTATGGCAATATGTGGAAACTTATTTTGCAGAGCCAGACACTTTCTTTGTGTTCAAAATCTTCTATGAAGTACTTGGAGGAGGAACCCGCCTTGCAATGCCGAAGACAATCTGCGTGCCGGACTCGTCGTCATTGAAGCCTGGTTCAGGGGCTACTGAGGGAGTCCTGGATTAGGGGGCGTTCGGATAGCTGGACTATACCTCCAGCCGGACTCCTGGACTATGAAGAGACAAGATTGAAGACTCCGTCCCGTGTCCGGAAGGGACTTTCCTTGGCGTGGAAGGCAAGCTTGGCGATACGGATATGTAGATCTCCTACTAACCGACTCTATGTAACCCTAACCCTACCCGGTGTCTATATAAACCGGAGGGTTTTAGTACGTAGGACAATGTACACATCAACAATCATACCATAGGCTAGCTTCTAGGGTTTAGCCTCCTCGATCTCGTGGTAGATCTACTCTTGTACTACCCATATCATCAATATTAATCAAGCAGGACGTAGGGTTTTACCTCCATCGAGAGGGCCCGAACCTGGGTAAAACTTCGTGTCTCTTGTCTCCTGTTACCATCCGGCCTAGACGCACAGATCGGGACCCCCTACCCGGATCCGCCGGTTTTGACACCGACAGTCATCTGCTCCTGTGCCGGTGTTGCTATCTTTACTGCGGTGTGACTTAGAGCGGCATCGCTGACGCCGGCGCTTGGACTGTGTTTCAGAAGGTTTATCCTCAACTGGGTCTTCCTTGCCGTTGTCGCTGTTTTCCTTTGGTGCATCCACCATGTATACATCATACGAGGAAGTGGCCGTCCAGCGTCCGGTGAATGGCTGGTTCTGGTCTTCTTCCTCTCCGGCATCGTCGTCTGTGTCGTCGATGTCCTCGGAGTCATAATCAATTTCATTGGTCAAATCCTTGACCGTGGCTATAAAGTGGGTGGCGGGTGGGAAGTGAAATTCTCCATCGTCAGCCCCTAGTTCGAGCCGAATATAGTTCGGCGGAGAGTCCTCGGCTAAGGACAGACTTTTTTTAACAAGTTTAGCACATCGCCCAGAGGCGAGTGCTGGAAGATGTCTGCGGCGCCGAATTCGAAGATCGATAAAATATCAAGCTCGGCGTCCGCGGGCTCGCGTGGTTCGGAACCTACAGCCGGGCACGAGTCTGGTGTTCCGGTGGCATATGCATCGAGTGAGACCAGGTCCATGTGCGGCTCCAATGCCGTGGAATCTACGGCCTCCATGGTGGGGTTAATCCTCCCATCTCTGGATGGCACGGCCTGCTCCGGCTCTAGGGCCAGAGCAGTTACAAGAGCGATCTCCTGGATGCAGCCCGATGACAGATTTAAGTCATGATCATCGGGGTGATCGGGAGCGGCTACTGCAGTATCGAATCCGGCGAAGATCAAGTCTCCACGAATGTCCGCGACGTAGTTCAAGCTCCCGAATCTGACCTGATGGCCAGGGGCGTAGCTTTTGATCTTCTCCAGATGGCCAAACGAGTTGGCCCGCAATGCGAAGCCGCCGAACATGAAGATCTGTCCAGGGAGGAAAGTTTCTCCGCAGACAGCGCCATTATTGACGATTGAAGGGGCCATCAAACCTTTCAGCGACAGCACAGAGGAACTCTCAATGAAAGCACCAGTGTCGGTGTCAAAACCGGCGGATCTCGGGTAGGGGGTCCTGAACTGTGCGTCTAAGGTCGATGGTAACAGGAGACAAGGGACACGATGTTTACCCAGGTTCGGGCCCTCTCTATGGAGGTAATACCCTACTTCCTGCTTGATTGATCTTGATGAATATGAGTGTTACAAGAGTTGATCTACTACAAGATCGTAATGGCTAAACCCCAGAAGTCTAGCCTGTATGACTACGGTATTGAGTGTCCCCTATCCGGACTAAGTCCTCCGGTTTATATAGACACCGGGGGGATCTAGGGTTACATAGAGTCGGTTACATAATATGAAATCTTCATAGTTGTTCGCCAAGCTTGCCTTCCATGACAAGGAGAGTCCTATCCGGACACGGGTGTAGTCTTCGGTCTTCGTATCTTCACAGCCCATCAGTCCGGCCCATAGACAACAGGCCGAACGTCCGAGGACCCCTTAGTCCAGGACTCCGTCAACAACCCAACACGTTTACCTACTGTTTTTGTGTGTTCACATGATTAGGCTACGGTAGTAATCATATTTTATTGCTTTCATTTCAATAAAGTGCCAAGTAAGACCTTTGGGATGGCCTACGGTGATAGTTGATTTGATCTTGCTGAAAAACAGAAACTTTTGTGCTCAGGAAAACAATTCTCATTTTTAACAGAAGCATGATAAAATGCTGATTCATTTTGCACAAGATTAATAGACAAATTTCCCAGGTTGTCCTAATTTTTCAGAATTTGTGGAGTAACAGAAGTATGGTTGGAGTATAGATCATTACAGACTATTCTGTTTTTGGCAGATTCTGTTTTCAATGCATAGTTTGCTTGTTTCCTAGTTTCTATGGCTTATATTGCTCAATATAAATTGTGGAAATGATATGCAACAGTAGGAATTGTGTGGAAACAATTATGAATCTTGTCTTTGACAGTACCAAAAGTAAAATGGTTTGCTCTTTATCATACTAACCTATCTCACAAAGTTCCGTTAAGTTTTGTGTGATTGAAGTTTTCAAGTTTTGGGTGAAATATCGATATGAGGAGAATAAGGAGTTACAAGAACCTAAGCCTGGGGATGCCCAAGGCACCCCCAATGAAATATTCAAGGAAGATCCAAGCAACTAAGCTTGGGGATGCCCCGGAAGGCATCCCCTCTTTCGTCTTCAACATTATCAGTAACCTCACTTGGAGCTATGTTTTCATTCATCACATGATATGTGTTTTGCTTGGAGCGTCATTTTATTTTGTTAGGATTTTTTTGATGTTATTTATAATAATGTTTTGTATCCTTTATTTCAATAAAAGTGGCAATGATAGCCTTTGCCATGCTTATTTTGCAAGTATACATGTTGCTGTTTGAAAACAGAAAGTTTACCGCTGCTGCAAAAATTTCCTAGAGAAGTCAGAATGTGATAAAATGTTGAAACTTTTTGCAAAATGAGCTCTGATAAATTTTGTACAGTTTTTAAAATTTTCATAATTTTTGGAGTTTAAGAAGTATTGATACTCTTGCATTCTTTACAGAATGTACTGTTTTGGCAGATTGTTGTTATGTTTGCATTGTTTGCTTGTTTAATGATTCTATTTGAGGATAGGAGTATTAAATATGCAGAGGCATTTAGTATGCAACGTTGAATAATAATTTTAGTGATTTTATACAGTAGAGAATGATAAGGTTTTTGCATTGGTTTATACTAACTTATCTCATGAGTCCTTGCTGAGTTTCGTGTGGATGAAGCTTTTGAGAATTAGGAAAACCGTGATATGAGAAGAATTAAGGAGACACAAAAGCTCAAGCTTGGGGATGCCCAAGGCACCCCAAGATAATATTTCAAGAAGTCAAGCATCTAAGCTTGGGGATGCCCCAGTAGGCATCCCACCTTTCTTCTTCAACAATTATCAGTTAGTATCGGTTGAGCCCAAGTTTTTGCTTCCCCACATGAGTTGTGCTATTGTTGGAATGTCATTTTATTTTGTTTTGCTTGCTGTTTTAATAAAATACTTAGATCTGAAAGTTTTTAAATAAAATAGAGTCCTCAAATAATTGCTAGGGAGGCTAAGTAAGCGGCATTCAGACCCCGTCAAAGAAGCTCTTTTCTGTGGAATTGCTCTAGTGCTTCACTTATATCTTTTTGAGCATGGTGTGCTTTCGTATTTTTGAAGAAATTCTCTGTAACACCACGGATGTAACTTTCCATATTTGTAACTCCGACTCTTATCATTTTCGGCTATGTGATATGAGATTTCCTTCGTGGTTGGGCTTTTGTCTTCCTTTTGCATTTTGTTCATGTCATGCATTTCATATCATGTCATCATGTGCATCACATTTGCATTCGTGTTCGTCTCATGCATCCGAGCATTTTCCTCTTTGTCCATTTAGCAATCCGACACTCCCACATGCACCCGGTGCTTCCCTCTAATCTCGTTTCTTGAGCGGGAGAAAAAAGTTCTCGGAATGGGTCGAGATTTGTCAAGTGGCCTTGGTACATCACCGGTAGACCGCCTATCAAATTCCGTTCCATTTGGAGGTCGTTTGATGCCCCAACGGTTAACCGGGTAACCGCAAAAGCCTCTTTTGCGTTGCAGCCCAACACCCCTTCAAAACAGCCCAGTAACCCATCTAAACCATCTCCATGTTCTCCTCGTTGGATCATGATCGTGTGGACGAAAACCGCACCTTATTTGGACTCTCCTAGCTCCCTCTACCTATAAATATGTGATCCCTTCAAAATTTCGGGTCCAAACCTTAGACTCCTTCCACCTCGCGTCACCGGACACGTCCGCATCCGTCGGACGCGTCCGCCACCACCGACAGCCACTAACAACGTGCCACGTGTCTGCCCGGCCGTCCCCGCCACCGCATCCCGGCGAGCCCGAGGCGGGCCCGCCCGGCCCATCGCCGCCTCGCGTGAAACCCTAGCGCCCGCGCCGCCCGGATCCTTCGTGCCGCCGCCCGAGACCCTCGCCGGCGTCGCATGCCTCCGCCACCTCCCGCCGGCTCCGGCGTCGCCGACCACCGCCGCCACCGCCGCAGGGCCACGCCTCCCGAGGTCGCGTGCCTCCTTCACTGTCCTCTGCCCGCCAGCGACCGCCGCTGCCTTCGCGTCGCCCTCCTCCGACCCGACTCCAGCCACCGTCGCTGCAACTCCGGCGAGCTCGCACCGACCATCCTTGATCCATGATCTAGAATTTCGGAGGGTAAAAATCGCCTAAGTCCCAAAATCCCTATTATTTTTATGTCATCTTCATCATGTCATATCTCGGTGGTTGTGACTTCAAATCATACATATGATATGTCAAAATGTTCGTCTCATTAAGGTCTTCATGTTAGTGTCATTTGCATGCATGTTAATGTCCATATTAATGCCATTATCATCGTTTCAAGAGTGCTATAAAATGTTAACTGCTGGTTCTTAATAGAACTTGATGATTTGTCATTTTTGTTGCATTTTTTGTGTGCATCCTATGAGCATGACGTCTACATGTGTTTTGAACTACATCATGCCATATTTAAAGGGGTGCAAGTATTGTGTTTTTGTGATCTATGTGGTGACTAGCACAAGCATGCAAAGTAGGCTTTGTGATGTTGCTGTTTTCAGGCACTTAGTATTTTGCTAAGTCCTTTTCCTGATGTTATTTTAATGCCATGTAAACTTGTTGCTACCATGAGATCCATGCACATTTTGAGATACTTCCGTAAGGATGTTTTGTATATGTGGTTATGCTCTATCCATTCGTGCCTCTGACTGCAATTATGGAGTACTCTAGCTTGTCATTACCATGCTCTACTTTTGTTAAATATTGTTCCTGGCAGATTGTTAACATGTTAATTAGTATTGCCATGTGTTTTGCTAGTGATCCATGCATCCTATGAACTTGCTATTGTCATGTTTAGCTTAATGAACATGTCTTATTACTGTTCGTATGCTTGTGTTGTCATGTAATGCATTGTGGTGAGTGGCATGAGCTTGCAAAGTTGCTATCATGAATCTGTTTCCGCCATGTCCTGAAATTCCACCAAGTCCGAATCTGTTTATAAAACTTGTTATGTTTATATGGGTGCCATCATATCTTCTGCGCCTTTTTGGCTCATGCTCAGTAAGGGAGTTTTGTTCTATGCATTTATTAGAAACATTTCATGCCTTTGTTTGCCATGATATGTTTCTATAGCATGTTGTTTGCTTGCTCTAAACATTGCTTCCTGATGTTGTTTTTGACATGCTAGTATTTTCACTAAGTCTGTGGATCTGATATCTTTTGCACTTTTGCCATGCTTGTTTGAACCTGTTCTAGTGTGATTTGGTCGTAGCTTAGTGTTCATGTTTTGTCAAGCATCTCTTGTACATCACTGCCATATGCTTTGTTGCTATGTTGGAGTGCATTAGCTTAGTTTCTTGTCGCATTCTAAGTGCTATCATGCTGTTAATCGCATATTTGCGTCATCCTTGTATTGTTTGTCATTTGCAAACTGTGCATCCGTTTCCAATGATCCTTATATCGATTTCGACCGAAATCACCCCATCTTTCCAGCGGCATACTTGTTTTGACAAGTTGATGCTTTGATCATTCTTTCCCTTCTGGAGCATGCATATGCATTGCACATCATATCTCACATATCATGCCATGTATTGCATCATGTTGCTTGTGCATTGCACCGTGATTGATTGTTGTTCTGTTGCTTGTGTTATTGCTTTGGGTAGAGCCAGGAGACGAGTACGTGAACGAGGGACCTGTTGAGTACGCTAACGAGGATCAAGCTTTCGACAACTCTGAGAACATTGCACGCAAGATGACCATACCCTCGATATCACTTCTATCTTTGCTTGCTAGTTGTTCGCTCTATCGCTATGTTGCGCTACCTACCACTTGTTATATCATGCGTCCCATATTGCCATGTCAAGCCTCTAACCCACCTTCCTAGCAAACCGTTGTTTGGCTATGTTACCGCTTTTGCTCAGCCCCTCTTATAGCGTTGCTAGTTGCAGGTGAAGTTGAAGTTTGTTCCATGTTGGAACATGGATATGTTGGGATATCACAATATCTCTTATTTTAATTAATGCATCTATATACTTGGTAAAGGATGGAAGGCTCTGCCTTATTCCTGGTGTTTTGTTCCATTCTTGCTGCCCTAGTTTTCGTCATACCGGTGTTATGTTCCTTGATTTTGCGTTCCTTGCGCGGTTGGGGTTATGGGACCCCCTTGACAGTTCGCCTTGAATAAAACTCCTACAGCAAGGCCCAACCTTGGTTTTAACATTTGCTACCTAAGCCTTTTCCCTTGGGTTCTGCAGACTCAAGGGTCATCTTTATTTTAAAACCCCGGGCCAGTGCTCCTCCGAGTGTTGGTCCAACATGGGCGATGTCTGGCACCCCCTGGGCAACCAGGGTCTATGCCAACCCGACGTCTGGCCCATCCGGTGTGCCCTGAGAACGAGATACGTGCGCCTCCTATCAGGATTTGTCGGCACATCGGGTGGCTTTGCTGGTCTTGTTTTACCATTGTCGAAATGTCTTGTAACCGGGATTCCAAGACTGATCGGGTATTTCCGGGAGAAGGAATATCCTTCATTGACCGTGAGAGCTTGTGATGGGATAAGTTGGGACACCCCTGCAGGGTATAAACTTTCGAGAGTCGTGCCCGTGGTTATGTGGCAGATGGGAATTTGTTAATATACGGTTCTAGAGAACTTGACACTTGACTTAATTAAAATGAATCAACCGCGTGTGTAGTCGTGATGGTCTCTCTTTGGTGGAGTCCGGGAAGTGAACATTGTCTTGTGTTATGCTTGAACGTAAGTAGTTTTAGGATCGACTTCTTGATCACTTGTAGCTTCACGACCGTTGCGTAGCTTCTCATCTTACTCTTATTTGCGTATGTTAGCCACCATATTTTCTTATCGCTTGCTGCAGCTCCACCTCACTACCTTATCCTACCCATAAGCTTGAATAGTCTTGATCTCGCAGGTGTGAGATTGCTGAGTCCTCGTGACTCACGGATACTTCCAAACAGTTGCAGGTGCCGATGATACCACTACAGGTGATGCTACCGAACTCAAGTGGGAGTTCGACGAGGACCTTGGTCGTTACTATGTTTTGTTTCCTGATGATCAGTAGTGGAGCCCAGTTGGGACGATCAGGGATCTAGCATTTGGGGTTGTCTTCCTTTATTTTGGTGCCATAGCGGACCTTAATTGTACTCCGGATGATGTATGTTTAACTTGTTATTTGTTTGAAGTGGCGATTGTAAGCCAACTCTTTATCCCTTTCTTATTCAGTACATGGGATTGTGTGAAGATTACCCCTCTTGCGAGAAAACCACCATGCGGTTATGCCTCTAAGTCATGCCTTGACACGTTGGAGATATAGCCGCATCGTGGGCGTTACATTCTCTCTTGCTTCACTTAAATTAATTTGAGAGAAAGAAATAGTATGCTCATGATCTTCACTTATATCTTTTTGGAGTAGCTTGTCATTTACTCTTGAACTTCACTTATATCCTATGAGTAAATAAACTGAATGTCATGAAGTTGAAATCATATCATGCCTAGTGGTAGCTTCACATTGGGTTTAGAAGGTGAAATCTTTTGAGGCTTGACAATCACAATATTGGTTACACAAGCAATTCATGAATAATTAGTATAAAGAAGAGAACATTCACATGCAAATACACTATCATGGAAATATTTTGTGATTGTGAGACCCCATCAAAATAATATATGTCAAAATTGTTGACGTTGGACAAGGAAGACAACGTAATGGTTTATGTTTGTTCATATTCACATAGAAGTTATATTGTCATAGATCCTTCAACATGTGGTGCTTGCCCCCCATCTTTGCTAGCCAAAAATTCTGCACCAAGTATTGATACTACTTGTGCATCCAAAAACCCTTAAATCCAAATCTTATTTTCAAGAGTCCACCATACCTACCTAAGGATTGAGCAAGATCCTTCAAGTAAGTTTCCATCGGTGCAATAAGGCAAATTGCTTCTAAAAGTGTGAGATCATTTAGTGTGAGAGAAAATTGAGCATTGTACGAACTTGTGATGGCAAAGAATAAAAGCAGTAGGCTGCATAATAAAGGTTGCCATCATAAGGGGCAATACAACGTGACGTTCTTTTGCACTAAGGGGTTGAGCATACAAACAAATAAGCGCATGGCAACCTCTGCTTCCCTCTACGAAGGGCCTATCTTTTACTTTTATGTATTTACTTTTATGCAAAGAGTCAAAGTTTTTCTCTCTATTCCTTTTTATTTTTCTCTTTTGGCAAGCATCATGTGGTGAGGAAAGATCTAGGCACATATATCCAGTTGGATATGGGTAGCATGAGTTATTATTGTTGACATCACCCTTGAGGTGAATACGTTGGGGGGCAAAACAATAAGCCCCTACCTTTCTCTGTGTCCGGTTGAAACGTTTTGCTCATGTGTACAAGGTGAGTGTTAGAAATCATAGAAGACTATATGATGGTTGAGTATGTGGAGCTCTTACTTAAACTCTGTTGAATAAGTTGAATTGCAATTGCTTAGTGACTGAGAACATAGGTTGTTGGGTTTCAAGAGAATTCATTGTTTGAACCTTAACATGTGAATGGGTTGACACTATAACATGAGAAGTTTTATAAGAAAGAATTGTTGTTATGATGCTAGGAAAAGTGATTGAAATTATCATTGATCAAACTTGTGCACGTTGCTAGCATTCACACTTCATAAATTATTTCTTTCATCATTTACCTACTCGAGGACGAGTAGGAATTAAGCTTGGGGATGCTGATACGTCTCCAACGTATCTATAATTTATGAAGTATTCATGCCAATATATTATCATTCTTGGATGTTTTACAATCATTTTATAGAAACTTTATATCATTTTTGGGGACTAACCTATTGACCAAGTGCCTAGTGCCCGTTGCTGTTTTTTGCTTGTTTTTTACATCAAAGAAAATCAATATTAAACGGAGTCCAAACACCGCAAAACTTTTTGTGAATTTTTTATGGACCATAAGACTCCCGATGGGCCGGAGCAGCACCTGGGGGGTGCCCCGAGGGGGCACAACCCACCAGGGCGCGCCAGGGCCCCCTGGCACCCAGGTGGGTTGTGCCCACCTCGGTGGCCTCCCGTACCCCTTCTTTGCACTATTAATTCCCAAATATTCTAAAACCCCTCTAGGTTAACCTAGATCAGAAGTTCCGCCGCCGCAAGGCTCCGTAGCCATCGAAAACCGATCTAGACCCGTTCCGGCACCCTGCCGGAGGGGGGAATCATCTCCGGTGGTCATCTTCATCATCCTGGTGGCCACCATGATGAGGAGGGAGTAGTCCACCCTCAGGGCTGAGGGTTTGTACCAGTAGCTATGTGTTTAATCTCTCTCTCTCGTGATCTATATCATGGGCTTTGTTAATATAGTCGCATCATATGGTGTTTCTCCCCTCTATACTCTTGTTGTGATGAATTGAATCTTCACCCTTTGAAGTTTTGTCTTGTCGGATTGAATATTCAGATATGAGAACACATGATGTATGTCTTGCGGTATGAATACTTGAGCTGATAATGGGGTATCATATTGATTCAGTTGATATATGTTTTGGCATTCAACTCGCGGATCCCCGCGGTGATATTGGGGTAATCTATGCATATGGGTTGATGCATGTTTTTATTATATTTTCTTCGATAGAAACTTTGGGGTCTCCTTGTAGTTCTTTGTGTTGGATTGAGTATTATGAATATGAATTTGCTTTGGTGTTATTTTAGTATGAACTCTAGGATAGATCGAACGAAAAGAATATCTTTGTGTTATTTTAGTACGAACTCTTGAATAGATCAAACAGAAAGAATAGCTTTGAGGTGGTTTCGTACCCTACAAATAATTTCTATCTTTTGTTCTCCGCTAATAGGAACTCGGGAGTGATTCTTTATTGCACTTTGAGGGATAATCATATGATCCAACTATGTTAGCATTGTTGAGAGGTTGCACTAGTGAAAGTACGGACCCTGGGCCTCATTTTTAAGCATTGCAATACCATTTTTGTGCTCGTTTACTATTTGCTACCTTGTTGTTTTTATTTATTCATATTATAAAAATATAATTCTACCATCAATATTACGCTTTTATCACCATCTCTTCGCCGAACTAGTGCACCTATACAATTTTCCATTGTATATTGGGTGTGTTGGGGACACAAGAGATTTCTTGTATTTGGTTGCAGGGTCGTTTGAGAGAGACCATCTTCATCCTACACCTCTCACGGATTGATAAACTTTAGGTCATCCACTTGAGGGAAAATTGCTACTGTCCTACAAAAATCCGCGCTTGGAGGCCCAACACATGTCTTCAAGAATAAAGTCGCGTAGTAGACATTAGTCTACATAGTTCTCGAACCCGTAGGGTCCGCACGCTTAACGTTCGATGACGATTTGTATTATGAGTTATGTGTTTTGGTGACCGAAGATTGTTCGGAGTCCCGGATGAGATCACGGACATGACGAGGAGTCTCGAAATGGTCGAGAGGTAAAGATTGATATATTGGACGAACGTATTCAACCACCGGAAGTGTTTCGGAATGTATCGGGTATGTATCGGAGTACCGGAGGGTTACCGAAACCCCCCGAGGGGAACATATGGGCCACATGGGCCATAGGAGGGAGGTAAGCCAACCCACAAGGGTGGCGCCCCCCCCCCCAAGGGAGGAGTCCGAATTGGACTAGGGGAGGGGGCGGTGCCCCCCTTTCCTTCTCCTTCTCCTTCTCCTTCTCCCTCTCCTTACCCCTTTCCCCCTCCGATAAAAGGAAGAGGGCCGAATTGGACTAGGAGCCCAAGTGGGACTCCTCCCACTTGGGGCGTGATAACCCACAAGTATAGGGGATCGCAACAGTTTTCGATAAGTAAGAGTGTCGAACCCAACGAGGAGCTAAAGGCAGAACAAATATTCCCTCAAGTTCTATCGACCACCGATACAACTCTACACACGCTTGATGTTTGCTTTACCTAGAACAAGTATGAAACTAGAAGTATTATGTAGGTTGATGTGGAGCATCCTATGGACATCACCATGTCAAGAGTCCGTTTGGCAAGTGACATGTGCGACATCTACTTCACATACATAAAGGTGAATCATCTCCTTTACACGTGCTCACTTGACCCCTTCGAGGATGGTATACTACTTGACACTCCACTCGTGTGCATGCATAGGTATTGTCGGAACACTACGGACGATGAGGAGGAGTGCAAGCGCCAAGGAACACCTACACCATCCGCGAGGGAAGCGTGGAAACGAAGATGCAAGAAGAAGAGCTGTCGAAGAAGCTCCAGCCACCGGACGACCGGTCGGGTCCGGGCGTCCGGCGCCTGAAGATCCACCGGACGACCGGTCCAGACCAGACGACTGGTGTCCCTACACCCGAGCCAAACGAGCGGACGTCCGACGCCACCGGACGACCGGCGACCGGACGACCGGTCTAGACCGAAAATCCGCTACACCAGCATCCGAGCCAGATCGAGCGGACGACCGGCCCCTACCGAACATCCGGCCGCCCACGAGCCACCGGACGACTGGTCCCCAGCGGACGTCTGGTACCTGGCTGTGTCCAGTTGCGGGCTGAGGCCCATGTACCCCTTCACTTCACCCCCATTTGCACTAAGACTATAAATAGACCTCTCCCTCCTCCTTTCTAGGGTTAGCGTTGTGATAGCTCATTTGAGAGATAGAGCTACGCTCATCCATATCGGATCTCCTCCTTGCGAGAGACCGCGGCCTCTTCGGAGAAGATCCCTTTGGATTCAAGCCCCCTTTCTAAGGGAAGATCCCCCCGTGGATTCAAGACCTCCTCACGGAGAAGACCGGCTACCTATGTATCGTCCCTAGTTGATTGTGGATCGTGTATCTCACCTTTGTGTCCATCGATCTAGCGCATGTGTGATCTATTCTTGTTGGTTGAGTGATTCTCTCATGTTTCCTCTTGTGTTTTCCCTCGTTTTCCCCTCGTGTTCTTCGCGTTCTTGGACGGGATCCGCTCCTTTCGTGAAAGATCGGGCGATTAGGGTTCCATCCTACATCATCTTGGATCAGAGCCAGCTTGTCTCTTGATACCATCATCTTGGTATCATGAGCCACGTTGATCACAATTTCGGAGCCTCCCCACCGTTTTCTAGCCTTCTTTTGCTTGATTTCGTCCTAAATTCGAAAATCCCCACCAAAAATAGCCCCAATTTTTTTGTGATTTGTTGGTTTGATGATGTTTTGTTGATTTTGATCCATGGATTTGCTTGGTTTCGAGTGGACCTAGCATATCCCCAAGTTTCCCCATCTTTCATCCACGAAATCTCATCAATTTTGACCCCAAAATCCCCAAATTCCGCCCAAAATCGCGTCCCGAATCTCGGATCTGGAGTTGACCCCGATACACCGGACGACCGTCACCTTACCGGACGTCGGAGCCACAGGAACCACAGGACGTCCGACCTTACCGGACGACCGGAACCCCCTAACCCGAGCAGAATCAGCGGATTTCCGACCCGACCGGACGTCCGGCGACCGGACGACCGTTTTTTCCAGACGTCCGCTACCTGTAGATATCAACTTCGGCTGATTTTTGTTTCGGCCATAACTAATTCATCCGAACTCCGATTTTGACATTCTTTAGCTCGTTTAAAAGCTCTTGACATCCTCCTTCCCACAAAAATACCACCAAAATCATTTGACTCCATCAAAGTTTTGGAACTTTGGCATCTTTGCCTAGGGCTTACACCACATCATCCGCTACACCACCACCGACTTCCGCAACCTAACCCATATTGATCCCTGGCACATATGTGGTTGCTTGAGGAGTGATTTGAGTCTCCTAAGGTGTCTAGGATACTTAGGGATGGTTGCTTCTTCATCAACCACCACCACCACTTCCGCATAGGCTTGACCACTATACACTTCCGCCACCCCAACTTAACCCAATTTTGGTTGTGTTGTGAGTTGTGTCTCCTAAGGTGTTTCGGCTACTTAGGGACCGTGCTTTCAACTCCAACATCGTGTATAGTCCACCACCATAACCTCCACTTCCGCATTGCCTAGTGCAACACCACCACTTCCCGCTACCACCATTTGACTTTTGCCCTTGAGATTTTGAGTTGTGGTTTTTCCGTTTCCTAAGGTGTTTCGGCTACTTAGGGACGAGTCTCCATCATCTTGGTATCTCCATCAAGATCACCGCCACTCATCATCGACACAGACGGTAACCTCCATATCATCTTGGTATCATGGTATCCCTCCATTATACATTCCCTTGCCATTGCATTGATAACCCCTAGCCCATTTTGCGTTACTTGCCTATCGAGACTAGCCATTTGAGTATTGCCGGCAACGTTACTTGTGCACATTAGTGATCTACACCATACATTGCATACATACCATATCATATTGGTATCATATCATCTCGTGTGCCTCAAGTTTGTTCCCACATATATACAATTGCTATCTTGGTTTGTGCATTTCGCATTGTGGTATTACAAAAAAAAGAATAAAGATTTTAAGCAAAGAAAAAGAGTGAACAAAGAGCTTGTAAGAAAGTGCCATAGCATCATCCCACATTACACATAAGATTTTCATATCCGATCATCGTGGATCAAGCACCGGGAACCATACATACATAGCATACTTGTGATAGAAAGTTATCCATTTTGCATCTTATAGGTTGTGCACAAGTGTCGTATCCGCCTATAGAGCAATCGTGCTAGCGTCTCTCTTGAGTTGTGCAACACGAGCGTTTTTCGTGGTTTCCACATTTTGTGCTCATCCTTGGTTGCACGACCCCATTTATCTATCCGTGTGTGTGTGTTTCCATGTGCCACATATTGCTATTGGTCTACTTGTTACACTTGCGAATTTGTGAATCTCTTTCAACATTAATGACTCTTGCTAACATTTTACATCAAATTTTTGTGCCACTATCCTCACCGAGCTCCACCATAAGCCTTACTTGTGTAGGTGTGAGAAACCGACAAGAATTGGTACCAATTGTGCTATTTCCTTGTCCACATTGGAGTGATCATTGATCCACTTTCAACTTCGGTCAAGGTACATTTGGTATTCGTTCTTCTCTTTCTCCACTCATATTGGCTCGAATCTTGTGATGGATAGGCAAGGCATTTCATCTCCGGTCTTCCACAACAATGACGGCGTGTACAACTACATCAACAACAAGCTTTCCGCACAAAATGAGGAGCAAGATGCAAGGATGGAGGAGATTCGGACCTTGTTGATCATCCGTTCTTCCCCTTCATCATCCTCAAGGCGGCGACGTTCAAGTCACAAGTCTTCGGAGCGCAAAAATGATGCAAGCGCAAGTCATCCACGTCCACATCTCCATGGCGACCACCATCATGTTTTTGATCCACCTCGTCATGAAGGGCAAGTCACCTCCAAGCAACATGTGCACGACGACGACGAATGACATCTACATCGAGCTCAAGCACGACAACGACAACATCATCATGAAGATGCTCGAGATGCGCCTACCTACAAGTCGCAACAAGCCCTACTTCATGCCAAGTCCAAACTTCATGACCAAAAGAGAAGACCGCGAGACAAGCACCACCAAGACGGAGCTATGGCTACACCAACCACTTTGGCATCTTCGCCAAGCGACTTCAAGGCATCTTCGCCTTCGGATATATGGCATCTTCGCCAACAAGCACCTCAAGACTACGCTCAAGAGAAGCTCCCCAAGCTCAAGTCCGCGACTTCCACGAGCTACTACGACCTCGACATCGACCACACGATTCCTTTCTATGGGACTCAAGAACCCTAGGAGTATCTCGAGTGGGAGCGTTTGATGGGCGACTACCTAAAGCTACATCAAGTCCCTCCCAAAGATCAAGTGAAGTGCGCCACAAGGAACTTCCACGACTACGCGTCCACATGGTGGCTTCACACACCTTCGGAGAGCTACGACATGAGTTGGCCCAAGACGAAGAGAGCTTTGCAGCAAGAGTTTGTGCCTCCAACCTACACGGAACAACTTCAACGCCAATTGGAGAACACCATCCAAGGATCCAAGTCCATCGACGAGTACTTCAAGGAGATGAAGATTGCCTTGCGACGAGCCGGCGTGGACGACCCCATTTCGATGAAGTTCCACTTCATGATGGGATTGCACAACGACATCTCCAAGATGATCTTCCTCGAGAACTACAAGTCCCTCGACGACAACTACATTGGTTCTCTCAAGGCGGAACAAGAACTCATGAAGGCCAAACTTTCTCCACCCCAAGCCCACTTCGCGACGACCAAGCTCCATGATACCGAGCATGAGGCTAGTACCACCATGATGTCTAAGCTCGACGAGCTCCAAGACGATGCTCCCAAGTTCGACTTCACCGCCATCCCTCTTTGTGGCATTGACAATGCCAAGTCCTCCATAACTCTTTTTCAAGACGGTGCGGCGACGATTACGACTACGGAGACCCTCAAGGACCAAGCTTTGGAGGCGAGCGACACGGTGGCGAGCAAGGATGATGCTTCCATCTTAGGAGGCGAGAGTGATGATGTGCCATCTTCGGCCTTCATCCATGGCGACGACGATGAGATGGTTGAGCATGGGATTTTCCCTTTGACCACGGCAACGTTTGATGACTTGAGTGACTTTTGCCACCATATTGAGAGTGAGAGTGACTTCACCACTAGCCCCATATATGATGTGTTGCATCAATTCCCATGTGAGGAGAGCCACAAACCCCACCACTTGAGTGAGATGAGTGACTCCACCATACGTGAGATTGAGTGCACCTATTTTGAGGGAGTGAGTGAACCACCACATAGAGAGAGTGAGATAGTTGATAGGTCATGTGAGGCCACTTTCAACACTAATGACTTGACCTCTACCTCTATTGTGTCTTATCATTTGGTGCTAGGTCCCTTATATGATGACGCGCCGATTCTCGACGACTTCATCCTACCTTTGGACAAGACGATGGCCATGGTGGAATATGATGCACCCCCCACATGGTTCCATCACAATGATGATCTTGACCGCCATTTGGTCTTTCCCACCTCACCTACACCACAAGAGTGGAATGACAATGGTAACATAGGTGAAGGTGATGCTCTAGTCCCACTAGTGGACATTCTTGACATTGATTGCTTGCATGATGTTGATCCACCTATTTCCATGTTTCATGCTAGTGCGACTTCCTCATGTGATGATTTGTTGCCCATTTACGATGAGTATGATGATTCTCATGTGAAGTCTATTAGTTGTGCAGCCATGTTGCATAGGATTTCTTGTGCTAATTCTCTCAGTCACATCATGTTTGCCAATCCGCTTGACTTGTCATATGCTATGCATGAGATTGACCACATGTCATATTTGCAATCTCTTCATAGTGACTATGCATATGCCATTAATATTAACCCAATTTGCACTTATGGCATAGATGACAAGCCTATGGTTATTGGCATTTGTTTCTCTTGTGATGATATTGACATGCTACCTTTGCATCATTTATCTCATATGTCATGCCATAACCACCTAGCTTCGGATATGCATTGTTTTGGATGCTGTCCATTTTCTCCATATGATGTTTCCAACATTGCTCATGAGGAGACCCCCATAGTCTCCTCATACATTTTAGGAGATTTTGATTCATCCCATCCATTGCATGATCCCAATACTTGTGTGCACAATATGCTCCCCATGAATAACAATGCTATTGTTGTGCCTTATACTTGTATGCTCAATTTGCATCCCCATCGTGTTATACACAATAACTACTCTTTCATGATGGATGGCATGTTCTTATACCATGCATCGAATTTCTTTGAGCGATGCTTAACTTGTACTAACTCTCAGGTGCACATACACATCATGATGGATGATGTGTACATTTACCACACACATAATTTCTTTCGTTTGTGTTTCTTTTGTGTAGGTACCCATGAATACTTATCAACCTCGCAATCCCACGAGTTGACAAAACGAGCTCTAGAGAGCAACGATGACTTGGGATCCCATGGATTGTCTTTCCCACCGCTCTCTTCGCGCAAAGACTTCGCGCAATTCTTCTACATGACCCTCACTCGGCTATGGGTTATTGTCCACTACATATTCTATGCCCATCTTGCCATGTTCACTTTGCATGATATGCACATTACTATGCTTTTGCCATGCATTCGTGACACATGCTTTGCATTACACATGATGATTGATTCTCATACTTGTATGTGTATTTGCAAGCTTGGTGGAGACATTGCTTGTTATTGCCATGTTTGCTTTGTGCCCCATGCCTATGATGATACTATGATCTTGCTTTTGTGTTCGTGCTTGCGATATGTCATGTACATTGCCTATGACTATTATTTGCTCACATGACATGATTGCCATGCTTTCCTCTAGTATGTTGCATCTTCGCACTACTAGCTTGCGCGACTTGATTACTATGCTTGACTTGATTGCCTCACACATGATGAACAATTGCTCTTTCTATTGTGTTGAGTGCCACACGATATTCACTACACCCAATGCACATTATGATTGGATTGTCTTGCACTTGACACATGTGTTTAGACACTTCATTTTATTTGGTGTTGTGAATGATTCCTATGCCTACCATAGACCTTTCATTGAGCAATTTGTGAATGCTTGCTATGAACTTGAGGCAGATGCTTCTTCACTTGTCCAACATATTTGCATCAATACCTCACATTTACATGCTTGTCCCCATGATATCCTTGATTATGCTCAATTTATGTGCTTACATGCCATGTCACAATCCTTTGTCAAACCATATGCTTTGCATGATGACGACACTTGTTTGGTGAATAACCTCTTGAATGCTTGGTTTTGCACTAACGCTAACCACATTTGTTTTTCCAAGTGTTTGTTGTCCTTGCTCATTTTGAAGGAATCACTAGACGGTGCGACATTGGAGTGTGCCCATTTCGAGCTTCAAGATGATGAGAACTTGGTGATCGACCACTCCAACACGGTGACGCCATCTCTTTCCCATGGTGATTTGGATTTCGATCCGAGGTCGGATCTTTCCCAAGGGAGGGGAGATGATGCGGAGCATCCTATGGACATCACCATGTCAAGAGTCCATTTGGCAAGTGACACGTGCGACATCTACTTCACATACATAAAGGTGAATCATGTCCTTTACACGTGCTCACTTGACCCCTTCGAGGATGGTATACTACTTGACACTCCACTCGTGTGCATGCATAGGTATTGTCGGAACACTACGGACGATGAGGAGGAGTGCAAGCGCCAAGGAACACCTACACCATCCACGAGGGAAGCGTGGAAACGAAGACGCAAGAAGAAGAGCTGTCGAAGAAGCTCCAGCCATCGGACGACCGATCGGGTCCGGACGTCCGGCGCCTGAAGATCCACCGGACGACCGGTCCAGACTGGACGACCGGTGTCCCTGCACCCGAGCCAAACGAGCGGACATCCGACGCCACCGGACGACCGGCGACCGGACGACCGGTCCAGACCGGAAATCCGCTACACCAGCATCCGAGCCAGATCGAGCGGACGACCGGCCCCTACCGGACGTCCGACCTCCCACGAGCCACCGGACGACTGGTCCCCAGCGGACGTCCGGTACCTGGCTGTGTCCAGTTGCGGGCTGAGGCCCATGTACCCCTTCACTTCACCCCCATTTGCACTAAGACTATAAATAGACCTCTCCCTCCTCCTTTCTAGGGTTAGCGTTGTGATAGCTCATTTGAGAGATAGAGCTACGCTCATCCATATCGGATCTCCTCCTTGCGAGAGACCGCGGCCTCTTCGGAGAAGATCCCTTTGGATTCAAGCCCCCTTTCTAAGGGAAGACCCCCCCGTGGATTCAAGACCTCCTCACGGAGAAGACCGGCTACCTATGTATTGTCCCTAGTTGATTGTGGATCGTGTATCTCACCTTTGTGTTCATCGATCTAGCACATGTGTGATCTATTCTTGTTGGTTGAGTGATTCTCTCGTGTTTCCTCTTGTGTTTTCCCTCATTTTCCCCTCGTGTTCTTCGCGTTCTTGGACAGGATCCGCTCCTTTCGTGAAAGATCGGGCGATTAGGGTTCCACCCTACATCATAGGTGTTTTTGGATAGGTTTGCAAGATAATAAAGAGCATGTAAATAAAAAGTAGGGGCTGTTTAGATAAGGACACAACTAAGTTAGTTTTAGTAAAGAGCTTTTTGTTACGAGAAAGTTATTTGTCCCTAGGCAATCGATAACTAGGCAGGTAATCATTATTGCAATTTTATATGAGGGAGAGGCATAAGCTAACATACTTTCTCTACTTGGATCATATGCACTTATGATTGGAACTCTAGCAAGCATCTGCAACTACTAAAGATCATTAAGGTAAAACCCAACCATAGCATTAAAGCATCAATTCCTCTTTATCCCATACGCAACAACCCCCTTACTCGGGTTTGTGTTTCAGTCACTCACGCAACCCACTATAAGCGAATCATGAACGTATTGCAACACCCTACAGCGGGGATCCCTCACGCTTGCGCGACACGGAGAGCACCACAGGACAGCACCAATAATAAAACATGCAACTCAAACCAATCTTGATCATCAAATAGCCCATAGGACAAAACGGATCTACTCAAACATCATAGGGTAGCCATACATCATTGGGAAATAATATATAGCATTGAGTACCATGTTTAAGTAGAGATTACAACGGGTAAGAGAGAGGTTACACTGCTGCATAGAGGGGGAAGAGTTGGTGATGATGGCAGTGAAGTTGTTGGTGAAGATTGCGGTGATGATGATGGCCCCCGGTGGCACTCCGGTGCCACCGGAAGCTAGGGGGAGAGAGCCCCCCTCCTTCTTCTTCTTCCTTGACCTCCTCCCTAGATGGGAGAAGGGTTTCCCCTCTGGTCCATGGCCTCCATGGCATGGAAGGGGTGAGAGCCCAAGCACGATTGTACCCAGTGTCCAGATGTTAGCATTGAGTCTATGTTTTGGAATCCACAATGAAGTCAAGATGCTGCGTAGCTTTCTCATGTGCTTTCCGAACATCGAGAATCTTCTTATCGAGGTAAAACCAACATTTTCCTATCATTCATTAACTTTTCAATTGCCTGATCATCATGGGATAGCAGCACATCACTCCTGTATTATATGTCATCACATAAAGCTCAACTATGCGTCAATATCTTTTTGCAGTCTGGGGAAACTCATGAACCCACTGGCAATCTCCGTCTCAAGTTCTGGCAGGAGAATGGTATGATTGAGTGCGTCTGATCGCGCCTCAAAAGTATTGTTTTCCGTGAGTACCATGGGCATCAGAATGAGTTTGCCTTTCTCATGTTCATTGCCGAGAATGCAAAGGTGCTGGAGCGGATGGTGGTTGAGTTGAAGTTTGGAAGGTATGATGTGCCTCTACAGATCGCTATCAAGATGAAAGCTCTGGAGGGTGCCAAATGGGCCAGTGGAGGCCATAAATTGCAACTCACCTTCAGTAAATTTCCTACTGCATGGAGCCTCTCGAGAGGATCTGACTTCTCATGTGATGACCCTTTCCTCTGCCTCTGCTATATGCCAACCTATTTTGAAATGGGAGACAGCTCTGGTCAGTTCAAGCCCCTGGGTTATCTTTAGGTTGCTGGAGTGTGCCTTGTGAAGACTGGCCAATGTTCTTTTTCCACTAGCATTAGTATTCCATCTGTTGCTTCTCTGAATTGAGGTATTTCTCCTAAGTATGTGAGTTGAAGTAGCAGAAAACTGCGATATATGAGCTTATGTATTGCCTACTTCAGTACCAATTTGATGTTCCTTGTTAAATCTACTTCAGTGACAGTGTATCTGGTAGGGCTAGGGTTCCTACCGGCTCTACTCCATAGGTTATACGGGCAGAACAGCGAGGGTTGGGGGCGAGGGCGGCGGCTCCGGCGCGTGGGCGCCGTCGCAAGGAAAAGAGGGCGGTGCGGCTAGGGTTTCCGGCTCCTCTGGAGCCGGGCAATAGGATAGAACTATCTTTATTGCTTAATTACAAAAGGTATCTTACAATCTAATATTTATAACCTGAAAACGACTAGCCTAAGATAACTTGTGGGCCAAGCCCTTAATCTACTGCCCAGCGGGCCTCCTCCAGTTGTATTGTAAACCGGTCATAACATCTCTCCCCACCTGCACAAACAGCTCGTCCTCGAGCTGAAAGTCTGGATAGTGTTGGCGGAAATCCTCACGTGGCTCCCAAGTAGCTTCCTCCACAGGAAGACCCGCCCACTGGATCAAGATGAACCATACCCCGCGACGAAGTTGCGCCTTCAACACCTTCTCTGGCTCCGGAAGAAGACGTCCATTGACGGTCGGGGGAAGCGCAGGTGGAGCCGCCGGTGGCTCTCCATGAAAAGGCTTGAGCAGCCCCACATGAAACACATCGTGGATGCGAGCGCCGGCCAGCAGCTGAAGACGATAGGCCACCTGCCCAATGCGCTCCAAGATGGCGAAGGGTCCTGCGTAGCGAGGCCCGAGCTTGCACTTCGCGCGCGGGTCGAGTGACTGCGTAGAGCAGTGAAGAAGACGC
This sequence comes from Triticum urartu, assembly GCF_056163025.1. NCBI lineage: Eukaryota > Viridiplantae > Streptophyta > Magnoliopsida > Poales > Poaceae > Triticum > Triticum urartu. The sequence continues at coordinate 191,158,499 of NC_141878.1, read as the reverse complement.
AGCCACACCCAATCACCCACCGCGAACTCCGCCTCGCGATGGTGGTTGTTGTAGTAATGTTGCGCTAGCTGCTGAGCCTGAAGGAGACGCTGACGGACCTCCGCAAGCATCTCGTCACGGGTGCGAATAAGGTCGCCCGCGGCCTCCGTCCTCGCCGTAGCCGGGTCCACCGGCAAGATCGGCGGAGGTGGCCGCCTGTAGACCACCTCAAATGGTGTCGCACGCAGGGTAGAGTGGTAGGAGGTGTTGTAGCAGTACTCCGCCCATGCGAGCCAATCCACCCAAGCACGAGGCCGATCACCTGTAACACAGCGTAAATACATGGCGATCACCTTGTTAACCACCTCTGATTGGCCATCCGTCTGGGGGTGGAAGGCCGTGCTGAAGCGGAGCTTAATGCCCGCCATCCTGAAGAGATCGCGCCAGACATGGCCTGTGAACACTGTGTCGCGATCACTGACGATCGAAGCAGGAAATCCGTGCAGATGGACAATACCGTCAAAGAAGGCACGAGCCACGGACGCGGCGGTGTAAGGATGCCCCAGCGCGATGAAGTGAGCATATTTAGAAAAGCGGTCGACCACTGTGAGAATGACCGACTTGCCTCCCACCTTGGGAAGCCCCTCGATGAAGTCCATGGAGATATCGGCCCAAACCTGAGAAGGCACATCCAGGGGTTGAAGAAGACCAGCTGGCCGTAGCGTCTCCGTCTTGTTGCGCTGACACGTCGCACAAGAGCGCACCCAATCGCGAACGAGGGCACGATCACCAGGAATGTAGAAGTCGGCACGGAGACGATGGAGGGTTTTCTGCACACCCTCATGGCCAGCCGAGTGGGCTAGCAGCAAGACCTGGTGACGGAGATCATCATGAGCGGGAACGAAGACACGGCGCCCATGGACCAGCAGGCCGTCGGAGAGGCACCATGGCTCCTCCTGGTCGCCGGCCGCCAGCTGCTGCTGCAGGAGAACCGCATCGGCGGCGGTCGCGGTGGCCCGGCGAATGTCGTCGAAGAGGCCGAAAGTCGGCCCTGAGCGGATGCAGAGTGCCTTCCCCTCGGAGTCGCCGATGACAGAGTCGAGGTCGGCATCGCGGCGGGATAAGGCATCGGCCACGGTGTTAAGACGACCCGGGCGATACTCGATGGAGAAATCGAAGCCGAAGAGCTTGCTAATCCATTGATGCTGGGGCACGGTGGAGAGCCTCTGATCCAGCAAGAACTCGAGGCTGTAGTGGTCCGTGCGAATCTGAAAAGACCGGCCCCACAGATAGGGCTGCCAATGGCGCACCGCCTGCACCAAGCCAATGAGCTCCCGCTCGTACGCCGCGAGCTTGAGATGGCGCGGGGCGAAGGGCCGGCTGAAGAAAGCAAGAGGCCTGTCGCCCTGATGAAGCACAGCGCCGAACCCCACACCTGAGGCGTCACAGTACACAACGAACGTCCGGTCGAAGTCCAGCATCTGAAGAACGGGCCCCGTCGTGAGGGCCCCCTTGAGGGCCTCGAAGGCTGTCGTCGCCTCCGCATCCCAGGCGAACGCGTCGCGGCGTAACAACCGCGTGAGTGGAGAAGCGATGACACCAAACTCCCGGATGAACTTCCGGTAGTAGCCCGCAAGGCCGAGAAACCCGCGAAGAGCCCGCGGAGACTGGGGCGTCGGCCAGGCAGCCACGGCGGCCACCTTGTCGGCGTCCATAGCGACCCCGTCGGCCGAGATGACGTGGCCCAAGTAGGCCACCGAAGGCGTCCCGAACGAGCACTTCGAGCGCTTAAGATGGAGATGGTGTGCCCGAAGCTCGTTGAAGACGATGGCGACGTGTTGTAGGTGCTCTGCCCAAGATGCACTGTAGATCAGAATATCATCAAAGAAAACGAGCACAAACCGGCGTAAGTAGGGTCAGAGGATGTCGTTCATCAGAGCCTGGAAAGTTGCCGGGGCGTTGGTGAGGCCAAAGGGCATCACTACGAACTCGAAGTGGCCATGATGAGTCCGAAACGCCGTCTTGGCGATGTCATCAGGGTGCATGCGCACCTGGTGGTACCCCGATCGGAGGTCGAGTTTGGTGAAGAAGCGCGCCCCGTGGAGCTCATCGAAGAGCTCGTCAACCACCGGAATAGGGAACTTATCCTTGAGTGTGACAGTATTAAGGGCACGGTAGTCGATGCAGAAACGCCATGTGCCGTCTGACTTGCGGACGAGAAGCACCGGTGCGGTAAACGGCGAAGTGGATAGCCGGATGATGCCCGCCGCGAGCATGAGTGCACACTGCCGCTCCAACTCATCCTTCTGCAACTGCGGATAGCGGTAAGGCCGTATCGCCACCGATGCAGAGCCTGGCAGAAGATGTATACGGTGATCGTACGCGCGGGCGGGCGGCAGCCCCTGTGGCTCGGTGAAGATGTCGCTGTGCTGCTATAGGAGGCTCTCCAATAGTGGGTGCTCGGCCGTGGCCGTGGTCGCGGCGAGCTAGAGTGGAGGGGTGGGTGCAGCACCCCCAATGCCGGCCCACCGAATGCGGCGGCCTAACCGCCAGAAGGTCATCGTCAGCGCGTCGAAATCCCAGAGAATAGGACCAAGAGTGCGCAAGAAGTCGACGCCGAGGATGAAGTCGAAGCAGCCCAAGTCGATGCCGGCGCAGGTGATGGAGAATTGCTCGTCGCCAATAGTGATGGGCACGTCGCGGGCGAGCCCGTGGCAGCGGAGACGGTCACCATTAGCGACGGTGACTCGCAACTGTTCACCGCCGGTCGGCTGTAATGCCAGGCGCCGCATGGTGGTCTCCGGCAGGAAGTTATGTGTGGACCCTGTGTCCACTAGGGCCACCAGGCGCTCATCCTGGATCATGACCGGTAAGAGCATCGTCCGTTCATCACGGATGCCGGCCAGCGCGTGTAGGGACACCACAAGGGCGGTGGCCGGGGCGGGCGCGGGTGCCGCTGCGGGCTCCGCAAGGGCTGGGGCGCCGAGGCCATCCTCCAGTGGCTCCTCCTCAGACTCGTCTGTCGTCTCCAAGTAGAAGAGGCAGGGACAGACATGACCTGGTGCATAGGGCGCATCACAGTTGAAGCACAAGCCCAGTCGCAGGCGTTCCAACTATTCCGCCTGGGTGAGGCGCCTGAATGGCCGCGTCGGTGCCGGGGCGGCTGCCGGAACGGCTGCAGGGGACGCCGGTGCCGCCGGAGACGGTCGGGGAAGCTGTCGGCCCCCACGTGGCGCAGATGGATGCGTCACGGCCTGGGCGCGCTGCTCGAACGCCCGGGGATAGTACATGGCCGTCTGAAGGTCTTGGGGCCCCTTCATCTCGACGTCCACGCGGATGTGGTCGGGGAGACCGCCAATGAAAAGTTCCGCCCGCTGTAAGGCCGTCACACCGGGTGCGTGGCACGCCAGGGCCTGGAAGCGATCGGCGAAGTCCTGCACCGTGGAGGTGAATGGCAGACGGCCCAACTCGGCCAAGCGGCTCCCGCGTCCCGGTGGCCCAAAACGAAGAAGGCACAACTCTCAGAAACGATCCCACGGGGGCATGACGCCCTTGTCCTGTTCGAGGGCGTAGTACCATGTCTGGGCGGCCCCGCGGAGATGGTAGGATGCCAGCCAGGTCCGTTCCGACGCGGGCGTGCGCTGGCCGCGAAAGAACTGGTCACACTGGTTGAGCCAGTTAAGCGGGTCGTCGGAGCCGTCGTACGTGGCGAAGTCGATCTTGGCGAACCGGGGCGGCTGCTGGTGTGGCGCGCCCTGGCCCACTGCCTCGGCGGTGCGGAGGGCGGATGTTGGCGCACAGGCCATGGTGGAAGGCCCAGCGTAGTTCCCAGCGGCGCCCGACACCGCGGGCTGCAGCGGAAAACCGGACGGTGAACGGGCCTCCGGGTAGGCCGATGGCTGCCCGTTGAGCCAGCCGGGGAGTGGCGATGGGGACGGCGGAAAGCGGACCTCCTGTATTGGGAGCCCGCTCGGCGAAGACCTGCCCAGGTTAGGGCTGGGCGGGGCCGGTGGAGGACCCTGCTCCGAGGCCGTTGGAAGGTAGGGCGCGATGGAGGACGGCGCGGTCCAGGTGGGCCACTGCGGCCTCGTGGTGGCGACGAGTGGCGGGGCTGCCGGCGCGATCTGCGGCGGCCACTGCGGCCAAGGCGGCGGTGCAGCCGCTGGGGCGGGAAGCGCCGGGTAGCCTCCGGTGATGGCCCCCGGTGCCGAGTACCACGGAAGCGCCTGCTGACCCGCGGCCATGGCTGGATGGAGTGGTGGGGCGGCCCGTACGGACCTACCAGGTAGAGGCGGATCCCTTGAACCGTGATGACGAGGTCGTTGAGGACGCCCGCCATGGCCTCCGGCATGAACTGTTGCGGCTGCGGGGGAGGTGACGGCGGCGGCGAGTGTTGGACGGGGCCGGTGGCTGCCCTTGGCCCGGCGTGGTGCCGGGTGCCGTTAGGGCCGGCGCTGAGAGCGACGCCGTGGTGCCCGCCGAGAGCGAGGCCGTGACGCCCGGCGCAGAGGCGGCGGTGGTGGAGGAGTTGGCGGGCAGCGGTGGTGGTGGCGGTGGAATTGGCGGAGACATGGTCGAAACCCGGTTACCTGATACCAAATTGGTAGGGCTAGGGTTCCTACCGGCTCTACTCCGTAGGTTATACGGGCAGAACAGCGAGGGTTGGGGGCGAGGGTGGCGGCTCCGGCGCGTGGGCGCCGTCGCGAGGAAGAAGAGGGCGGCGCGGCTAGGGCAAGGTGCGGCTAGGGTTTCCGGCTCCTCTGAAGCCGGGCAATAGGATAGAACTATCTTTATTGCTTAATTCCAAAAGGTATCTTACAATCTAATATTTATAACCTGAAAACGACTAGCCTAAGATAACTTGTGGGCCAAGCCCTTAATCTACTGCCCAGCGGGCCTCCTTCGGTTGTATTGTAAACCGGTCATAACAGTATCCCGATTGACCATGCATAACTATCTAGTGGTTTGAAGTCCCAACTTCGGCCACGTGAGTCAAGATCACACTAGTGGTGTGTCTAGTACGGGCACTACTGCAATCTGGGGAGTTGCATTGCATGTTTATGTTTACTCTTCCTCAAAGTTACAGTATTAGTTAGCTGATTTTTAATCCCCCTTTTACCTCCTTGGCATGCTAGAATTTTGACATACTGAAGCTGAATTATTACTCATTCCCTATTTCATACCTCTGTAGAGAAATATAAGATCATTTAGATCACTAAAGTAGTGGTCTAAATGATCTTAGTGGTCTAAATGATCTTATATTTCTTTACAGAGAGAGTACATGTTTCTTCAGCACTACCATGTTTGCCGACTTCTTAATTCATCTGAAAGATGTGATGCACTAACACTAGAACACCAATGCTTGAAAGCAAAGGACATACAGTCAACATAGCATGCTCTTGCAGAAATGCTGATTTATCTAAAGAATACACCAAAGAATGCTTTTAGTTGGATAGCCACTTGAAGTTGTGCAAGTGTTCAGTGTCATTCAGACACAGTAATGGAAAATCCTCCATCTGTATCAAAATATAAAACCTTTTTGGGTCAAGATTTAGACCCAAAAACGTCTTATATTTTGATACAGAAGGAGTAGCTCAAAGTAGACAAAATTCCTTGGAAAAAACCCATACATAGTTTCTAAAACGGTTTCTTCCAAAATATGTCTGTAGTTCTTGGTTATCTTGATTGCAATAGTTTGAAGTACACATAGCTCTAGAAATGATTGTGTCCAGAACACGCATAAGCTCTTGGTTATCTTGGTTGCTCCTCTCACTGCAAAACAGTAATTGTTCCAAGTTAATTCGTCGCACATTTGTCAATGTTTGCCATGATGTATACAATACAAAATTGCAATTCGATTTGAGTAACCACTGTTATACTCAAAAGAGCAAGCAAATGCTACTAAAATGCATGATTCAAGAACTCAATTCAACTAAAACCTGAAATGAGTTCGTGAAAATCAGATAAAATGCTTACTTTTTAAAACTGACAATAAAATGCTTATTGGCCTTGGAGGCATGATGCATGAGGATGGAAGTTCTGTCGGATGACAACCAAAATGATTGTGAGCATTCATGCAAGTGAGTTTTAAGGGGCATGTACCTTTACATCGTCACACGGACCTTTGGCTTCGCAATTTTTCTCGAAGTGATCACGTACAAGCTGTTTACATAAGGCACTGGTAAGATCTTTAAGGCAGTATAGAAGTATTTTCGAATAAAAGTAAAAGCATGGAATAAACTGAACATGACTGTCAAACAAGTCCACTTTACCCCCTGTTCTACTACAAAAGAAACATTAACCGGGAGGTGCCTCTTACCTGCAATATCTGGTTTATTGCTTTTGCAAGAGCAGGTTTCAGATCACGGGGATGTAGAGTGCCACTGCCGTAATCCTCGCGGAGTTCTTCGATTCCTACGTAGGTCCTGCTTAAGAGCAAACAACAGATGTTACAGTTGAACACAGCCATCAAAATCGTGCCATATCATTGGATTCTTTCTTGACATGTATTGCGGTAGGCAGATGTTTGCAAGAGCTCTTGCATCAGTTGCAGGCTTGCAGCAATACAATATTCTGCTAGTGTTTTTCTTAGGGAAATATTTTGGTTCCTTGGGGAAAAAAAATACTGTTACCTGTTACCGCCATCAGGTGGGACCACCTCGAACTCTCTAAACCAAGGGAGAACGATATGCTCTACGTACTCCAAGCATGGGTTTCCTTGAGTAATCTTGGGAGGGCAGAAAGCCTTCTTTATCTTTTTCGTAACCTCAGACTGCAATAAACAAGTTGGCCATGAAATTATTGTCACCACGGAAGAAGAAAAAATGCACACCATAACATTAGGCATGGATGTTTCCACCAGCGCCGGTCCTGGAGTTTCGGGGGCCCCGGGGCGAACTCAAATGAATGGGCCCAGTGACAGCATTGGAGGAAAAAATTGATTCCATACATTGATAAAAAAAAATATTGCAAAGCTATAATAAACAACGGTAATTTTCCTTGGTAAATATCACTCCAAGTCATAAATAACAATTTCATACTTTAGGTGTAAATCAAACATCATAAAAGTCATGGAGCATAACAGAAAAGAAATGACATACTAGCGAACCTCCAAGCCTCCAGTAATCATGAGAAATGGCTCTGTGCATTTTTTGATGCAAAATCATGAAATGAAACTGTCAAGATAAATGTAGTCTATTTCAAACACAAGATTTTGTTCCCTTGTATGCCCTTTTTATAATCAGAATATCTCTTGATTTATTGTCAAGAGTGTCCCAGTTTCTAGGGTCATAGATATCAAAAGGAGAAGATCCTTATTCATCTACACTTGCAGGATTCTCACAGCCACTCAAATATTTATAGGAGTCTCATATGGGCATTGTTTTCCTCAATTGTGGTCTCATTCTCAGCGGGTTGTTGTTGGCCTTGTGCCCCCTTTTTTTTCTGAGCAACTGCCCTTGTGCCCGTGTGCGTGCCTGCCTGCCTTCACAGTTGGGCTTCTGCTGGAGATAGGCCTCCCTGCCTACAGAATCTTTCTTTTTTATTTAGCATTTCATCAAGGCCCATATCTATATATAGCAGCACTAGGTCGGGGCCCCTAATTTGACTGGGCCCCAGGCCGTCGCCCCTGCTGCCCTGGCCCGGGGCCGGCCCTGGTTTCCACTAATCAAGAGCTCAGTATAGCAATGCTGGGAGGAAGTAAAGATAAGTTTTGTGAGAAAAACCTCAGTGTCTTCCATAAAAATAGCTGACAGTGGATCCTTCTCTGACATTCTCTGCTGTCCTTCTTTGAAACCAGGAAGCACATCTATAATTAGCGTCAAGGAGAAACACATTCTGACAAACCAAGCTAATATCTCACACCACATAGACATATACATTAATAAATCTGTCAATAATATCATTCTCACGAAAAACTATATAGGATACGATGCAACAGAAATATTGGTTTATTTGCCCTTCCAATGTGCTTGCAGTATCCTCTGGCCATCATACTCACCTCTCTTTGATCCATGCCCATCTGGCATATGTCTGCCTACAAAAAGAAAATATATTTTGATAACTATCATGATTCTGCACACCATGACGGCTTTTATGGTATCCCCAATTCGTCTTGAGCCATCCATTTTTGTGGATCCAGATGTCTATATCAATTTATACTTGTGGCAATTAAAATCTAAGTAGTAAAAGATAGTACTCTCTCCGATCCGTATTATTTGTCGCTCAAATGGATATATCTAGCATTAAAATACGTCTAGATACATTTGTTTGAGTGACAAGTAATATTGATCGGAGCGAGTAGTAGTGATCTGAGCGTTAGAATCAAGAAGGACTTGAAACAAATCCTATACGAAGCACTCGCGCCTTCCAGGTAATCTAGATTCCCATTCCCTCTCTAATAGTAACCTTCAACCAAACAAGTTGTCTAGGGAAATGTCTGGAAAATGAAAAGTCCAGTTGAAGGATTATGAGTCATATTAAGTGACGTCAGAGGGATAGATCAAATTATCTTTCCTATTTATAAAGATTGGACTTAGTGATCGTCCGTTCACTAATCTCCTAATGTCCGCCTACCACATTTGCCAACTGCCAAAACTCATCAAAGCTAGCACACAAAGATTATATATTGAATAAACCAAATTCGACCTTATGTTCCCGTGATCCCATGGCGTAGTATGGATACTTTGCTAGTTGACTCATAATTTTGTCTATTTAAACTGAAGCTTAGTCGCATGAAAAGGAAGTGAACCTCCTAGAATAGCCATCTCCAACTCCAAGAAAAGTTCCTACCCGAGTGCAAAAGCATGAGACATACTTACATGAGCGATGGAGGAGGATCGCTTTTGGGGAACAACGTGTGGCCGTAGGTGTGCATCACGGGGTCGCCACACGGATATTCTACTGGTCGATTGTGATTGTGGACGACTTAATGTGCCTTTTTTTCTTTTCCCTTTTCTCTTTTTTCATTGCATTATGTATGCAATTTGTGATGTGTTTTTTTGGGTCAAAAGGGAGTTTGGAACCCCCGACTTCTGCATCTATTGATGCACACAACAATTTTTATTAAAGTCGTTGCAAGGAAAAGAGGCTAAAGTCACCGATGGCAAGAGTACAACAAAAGCAACTACGGCATAATAACCATTAACCATTACAAGATATGAATGCAACACCTAGGAGTAAGTCGAGTTCTTCCACAACAACGCCTTCAAAAAGGCCTAAACACCCTCATGCCACCGTTTTCATGGAGATAACGTGTTCAACAAGATAACGATGCAAGTACGTCGCTGCCAAGTTTGGCCAGCAAAGGCTAGAACAAGCGTTTTCACCCCTGACAATGATGTGATGTGATGTGTATTTTCTTCAAATTGTATATACTGTAGATGATGAAACTTTTTTGCAATACACTTGTGTTGCATCTCAAGATTTTGTATCTCAAGGATACGAAACACAAGAAGAGCACCTTCTTGACATGGAAGAGGAGGACTTTATTGATGCAACTCCAAAGGGGAGAAATGGCAACTACACTACCAAAGAAGACAAGTTATTGTGTGAAGCATGTAAGAAATTTGGTGCCATGGAAGGAGGCATATGGGAGGATTCATGAGTGGCAATGGTGCCAATGATGCAATGGAGAGAACGGAAGCACTAGTGATGACAATGGCGACAATGGCATTTGATAACTCTATACATTCATGTTCCATGCACTTTTGTTTGTGTTTGTGATGCACAATGCTTCCAGTTGTAGGCTTAACTTTGAACTTGAATTTGAATGAATGGATTTGAACTTGAATTTGATATATTGTTCACTATGTGTCTTGTGATATTAATTGTCATGTCATGGTTCGTTTCAATATGTATGCAATTGTGGAGTAGAGAAGAAGGTCGGATTTTAGTGCAACAATTTTAGGGCTGTGTGAATAATGAATAAAATGGTTGTATGCATCACCCTAATGCAGAGACCAGGGGTCATTCTTCTTTTCGGAAAAAAAAATCAATTTTAGGGCTGTTGCAGAAACTTTTCTGGTGCCCAAAAACCTTCTCTCTCCTCATCAAAAACAAGTTTTAGGGCATCAAATTTTTTGGCTACTGTTGGAGATACTCTTAATTAATAAAGTCAGATCGCTACCAAACGAACAATTTCAATGATATCTTTCAGTTTGCCAAATTTATGTTTCCACCTGTTGTCTGAAAATTAGGGGTTGGTTTACGTTTTAGTTTTTTCTATTCCTTCCTCCATGAAGTAGTTTTTTTTCCCGACAATTCCAGAATTCCTCCATGTATAGTAGTAGTTTTTTGACCCGAATCCATGTATAGAAGTTAATGAAAGCTACAATGGAAAAGCTCATGCATAACCCCACAGTAGAAAACATGTACAAAAAGTGTAATATCTCTTTTTTGAGCTGACAAAAAAGTGTACTATCTAAATAGATATGGCAAGGCGGGCGACACACAAACCTCGAGGAAGAGCGTGTCAGCGCACTTCATGATGGGCTCCAAGAGCTGATTACCCGCCACATTGTCCGGATCCGCATGCAAGCTAAAGCAAAACGGCGCAACCATCAGATGCATATTCGACACATTTGAAGTGAAGAAGGAGAAACACCAACTTGAAACTTATAGAACTACACACACGCGATGAAGATGGCCAAATACCCAAATACTTACCTCGCTAACCATCTGACGCTGTGGTTCCGGGAGATCCCCATCACGAGCGGCCAGTACTCGTGCGCGCGCCTGCTCGTCTCCTCGGAGCACCAGAGGAAGTCCATCCCGTCCGAGCTCATGCCCAGGGCTTTCCAGACCTCGATCGCGCGGCGACCGGCGGCCCTGATCTCGCTCAAATCCTTCAGTCCGGTCCGCTGGTCGGCTATGAGGATCTTCACTCTGCATCCGGCCCTGACCATCTTGTTCACATTGATCACCTTCCCAACCCCCTGATGAGAAACAAAAAGAAGAGAAGAAGGGGAGTATGTGTCTCAGTCATACGTACAAAAAATCGTATATAAGGAATTTACTGCAAGAACATGCCGTGCAAGTTGGTCGGGAAGTTGAGAGTCGGAGAATTATCATTGACCTGCCAGATGTGCACGCGGCCGGAGACGGAGGGCTCGAAGCTGTCGAGGCAGACCGGGCTGGGGTTGCCGTGAAGCAGCGGGAGCAGCTCGTCCTCGCCGACGAGCTCCTCGGCGGTGCTCCGCAGCGTCTCGGCGCGCTGCTCCACGCCCATCAATGCCGCCATGCTGCTCCGGCCGCGTCCGTCTGTTTTGGCCTCTAGCCGTGCGCCCTCCGTTTCCTTTGCCCTTTCCTTTCTTTTTAGGGAGTTGTGCCTTCGAATTTGTAGAGGAATCTGGTGTCCGAGTCCACTTCCAACCCGATCGCATTAGGATATAAGCCCGACGGGACTTCTAAAAAAGAAATAAGCCCAACAGGCCCAGGCGGGCGGCCTAGAGAGGGGAATTAATAAAGGAGAAAAGCCCGGCTTTCCTTCCTCCAGCTACGGCTGTTCCCTTCTCGTCCGCACCCGCTTCAAACCCTCGCAAGTATCCACTCCCACGGCGGCGGCGGCGGCGGAGACGGAGGCGACCACAACAGAGCTCCCACCGGGGACGTCTCAGCTCATAAATGGATAGCGGAAGCGACTCCGACAGCGCCCCCGAGGAGCTCACCGCCGTCCAGGTACGTTCCTTGGCTATTCCCTCCGGTCCTGTGAGAAGAGAGCTCGCGCTAGTAAAGCCTAGGTGACGTAGGAGTGTGCGAGGAGTCCGCGTGCTGCGCGTGTGTACTTTCCGGTAGCAGCAAATGTGAAGTGTTCGGCCTAGCTAGGAGTACCTGTACTTCCACGAGCCACCAAGGCCGATTACTACGCCCGGGGAACCGGAATTTGTTGTCTTTATAATTTATATAGACATAAAGGTTCGAAATGAGCCTGGATTTAAATCAACAAAAGCTCTAATCGGCCAAGAGTGGACAACACGTACTTAGAACCCAACACTGCTGGGGATGCAAGCTTTACATAAAGAAGCACAAAATCATGAGCAGTGGGGAGACCCATATAGGAAGACTTGTGCTCATTGTCAGGATCAAGCGAACTTCCGTAGTCTCGGTGGTGTTTTTTCATCTAGCTTCCTCCATTCTTTAATCTAGTTCCTGTCGGATTATGTTAACATGATGCTGAGTGTTCTTTCCTGCTGTTGATGCCTTGTAGGGTGTGGAGAAACATGAAGAAATCAGCAAAGTAGAGAAGGACAGCGCTGTCAGGTTTGTGTCTTGCACTTTTGATACTGTTTGAGTAGACACGTGGAGATGACTTTGAGAAGTTAAACTCATCATGATTTGTTCTGTTGCTCTCACGCCATGTAATTTCCGATTTTCCGTTGTAGATTTTGCGGGTCTCATAAAAAAAATCCTGAAGCCAAAAACATGGCATGCTAGATTAGTCTAATATAAGTGATTTTCTTGTCTGTATCGGTTTATACTGCTTCAGCAGCGGGATGATCACAGGTCATTCGTCATGATGGATGATTGCCTACCATTCATATGCACATTTAGCTATTGTGGCACCTTTTCTGCTGTCCCCCATCCCCACTAGGGATTTTGGGGTAGCATTTCCCAGTATAAATACCTAAAGTTCAGTGATGTTGAGTTCATTTTATGTGTTTATTATATGATTCAGTATAAACACGTAGTTCTATTAGTCCACAAAAAGATGGTGGAGTACTAAATAAATAAACTGTATAAGGTTATGCAGAAATTGTAAGGGTAGAGACCAAATGCTCATGCTCTAGACTTGCAGATGTGACAAGTTGGGCATATATAAGAACATATACTTGTGGGCAGGGGATTGTTGATGGGGGAGGTATCCCCAACACCAGGGCGGTATTACCCTTCCTGGGGTTGGCTGCAGGGATGAATACTTTTCATGCCCTTGCTCTATAACAGGGTAATTCCTCACGGGTTGCGGCTTTGTGGGAAATGTGGTACATCCCCACCCCTTTCACCCTAAACGTAGAGCTTTCTGTGCATACTACCTCAAAATTTTCAATTTCTAGTCCTGCCTACTGAACACATGTCACCGTTGCATTTTGGGCTTACACATTTACCATGATCTCTTCTTGGACCCTCGTGTCATTGGCACATGAGTAGTGCATTTTCAGTGGCAAATCTGTAGTTGCAAATAGGCTTACCCCCATTTCTTGTAATCTGTTGGCAAACGCATGTTGATTCTGTCTTTTTGGGAACATCCATCCAAACTGACTATTTATATATACTGTTGACTTATGTTAGTCGCATATTGATGTCACTTTTCCTGCTGATGGTACCCTCTCTGACCTGACAATGTGTAATCCTGTAGAGCAACCCAGGAGGAGAAAGACCGGAGGAAACGCTGGGCCCAACGGAAAACATCCTCAAAACCGAATAAAAAGAAGCCTCTGAAAGTAGAAGATAAAGATACAGAAGTGGATGAGGAGACACATGCTATGCCTGGGACACTTCCCAAGAGCGTAATTGAAATGCTTGCAGCACGTGAGAAGTATGTTTACCGCCTTCAAACTGCCATACATTTAAATCCTTTTTAATCTTTTTGGACATTATTGCTTACCCTGTCTTCATATTTTTTTCAGGCAAACCTTCTCATCAGATTCTGAGGAAGAAAATGTAAACCAAAAGGTCCAAAAGAAGAAGAAAAGATTCAAAACTGCAACTACTGGGTAATTTTCATGGTCCTGTCTTCTCGTATGATATTCTTTTAAACTGTTATTCTAATGGTTGCTAATGTTTATCAGACCTGAAACAATTCTGCTGAAAGATGTTCGGTCAACGGAGCACATTAAAAAGGCCCTCGAATTCCTGAGTCGCAGGAAAAACCAGGTGCCAAGATCCAATGCAGTTTTGAAGAATCCTAATGCTATGCGTCTCTTTAATAAACCTAATTTCACGAGTTGAGTGTGGCAGTCCGAGGCAGTTTCTGAATTCTGTGTTGAGGCTCGTCTGGAAGACTGATATGGTTGACAGGTTGAGATATCAATTGTTTTTATGTGTTTGATGAGAACGAGTCATATATGCTTGTGATTTGCAACGCCACATGGGTGTGATGATGTATAATGTCCATCCTCGTTAGAAATCCTATGCTCTGTAGGTGTTGCATGTTTTTTGACCTTTGAGCTATAGTTATGTACGGATAATGTATCACCTGTGAGCTGAATGCGCATAGTATTGTTCAACACCTCTCCATGGTCCACATTACTGTGAAGCATGTGTTTGCCAGTTCATATTCCTTTGGGAATGAGATTTTATGTTTCCCTGCATGCGTTGTTATTATAATTAATTTTGCACTACTGTCTTGCATTTTTCTTCTTTGTATTAAATTTGTCAATTCAGAGATTTTGTCCGTAGCTTGTTTCAGACTCTTATATTTATCAAGAATAATACTCCCTCATTCCAGAATATAAGGTGCATAAATCCGTGAAAGTCACAACATATGTATGTTTGACTAGGATTCTGGAATAAAATATCAACATTCCTGATACAAAATAAATAAAATATAAAAAAACATTTCAGGATGGATCTAGTGATACAAGTTTGATACTATAGACATTAATGTATTTTCTAAAAACTTGGTAAAACAGGCACAAATTTGACTTTTGAAAAAGTTAAGACACCTTATATCGCGGAACGGAGGGAGTATAACATAGAGGTTCAACATATATTATATTCAGAGATACTATCTGTAGCCTATGGCAAACTCTATGTGAAAATATGTTCTCCATGTGTGTTTGGACAAATTTTGTTTCCCATTGACCATGAAGAAATCATGACAATCATGGTAAAATCTGCTTGAGTGAAAATGTCTTTTGTGCAAGTGCAAGTCGCTAACCGTAGGTTTTGCACACTAGACAATTGATGAGTTAAATTGAGTGAGTACAGGAACTCATGAACAGCTTGTTATTGTCGGAACCAGTCCAATAAGAGTCTTACAAGCCACATCACAACCATTGCCAAAAGAAATCAACAATACACGGAACCACAAGTACATCTCTAGACTGGTGAAGGGCCCAAGTAACTTGCCAACAAGAAACAACCATACGCACAGACATACACAAATCACACATCCCAGGAAGGGATATACACACCTTTGTGCATCACACTACCTAGCTGAGGGAACCGTCTCGCTCGAATCAGTCGCCTCCTCGATGGTATCCTCTTTCGATTCCTTCTCTTCAGTGATGGCGTCCGAGCTGCAGGGGCCAGAGGTGCCCTGGACGGAGCTGGTCGTCTGTTGAGGCTTGAACAGATCGTCATTCTCCAAGATGGAGAACTTCTCGGCAGATTCCCCCTTGAGCATCTCCACAACCTCGGACATCACCGGCCTCTGTTCTGGCTTGGTCTGAGTGCAAGCAAGCCCGACGAGCACCATCCGCTTCACCTCGGCCTCGGCAAAGCTATCCCCCAGCTTTGGGTCAGCCATCTCCTTGAACTTCTGCTCACGGGCGAGTGGAAGCGCCCACTCGGTGATGGTGAGCTTCGTCGTAGGGTTTATCTTCTCGACCGGCTTCTTTCCGCTGGCAAGCTCCAGCAGGAGCACTCCGAAGCTGTAGACATCGCAGCTCTCTTTTGCCTTGCCAAGCATCGCATACTCCGGCGCGAGGTAACCGAGAGTGCCTTTCACCTTTGTAGTGACATGGGTCGCACCATCTGGTATGAGTTTCGCAAACCCGAAATCGGCGACCCGCGCTTGGTAATTCGCATCCAAGAGAACGTTGCTCGCCTTGACGTCTCTATGGATGATATGTGGGATCGCATGGTGATGAAGATAACTACAAGGTGCAGAGGTATTTAAATGTTATTAGACTGCTGCATTATGATGAATGAATATTATAAAGTGATGTTGAGAGGCTTACGCGATGCCCTCAGCCGAATCAATGGCGATGTTCATTCTTCGCTCCCAACCAAGATGGCATTCAGCTGCATGCTGTCCGTGCAGGTGAGAGTGCAAGCTCAGGTTCTGCATATAGTCGTAGACTATCAGACGCTCCTGGCCTTCAGCGCAATATCCACGTAAGCTCAAGAGGCTCTTATGCCGCACTCGTGCCAAAACCTCGACCTCGACAGCAAACTCCTTTTCAGCCTTGTTGCTCCAACTCTTGAGCCTTTTCACCGCAATCTGTTACATGGAATAAACAGTTGATGTGCGGGTGGGGAGGAATTAATATGCAATTTCTTGACTTTACATGGTACAAATACAAGGTGCATACTCTGATAGTCACCACATGGCACTTCAACTGAAACGTAACAACTTAAAACTTCCAGCGAAATAAAACAACTACAAACTTCTCATGAAATGTAACAGCCATAATAAAGTCGATAACAAACATAAAAAGCTAGGCAACAGCAACACTATCTTACAAAAAAATTGCTCATTGGTTACAATATCCAAGTAAGTAAAACAATATCTGCAAAGGAGATTAAGTTGAGCAGTTCTAACACACTGTCATTTATAAACAACTTCTGAAGATAAACTTCTACTCCCTCCGTCCCAAAATAAGTGTCTCAACTTCGTACTAACTTTACATGGAATAAATACAAAGTTGTACTCCCTCCGTTCACTTTTGTAAGACCGTTTAGACATTTAAGACAACACCCAAAACAGTTCAATTCCTGCTGTCTAAAGCGTCTTATAAAAGTGAACAGAGGGAGTACTAAGGTTGAGACACTTATTTTGGGACGAAGGGAGTATTTAGGTATTCTGTTTTATCTCCCTTTAATATGCTCATAGGATTCAAGAAAAACACAAGCTACCAAGTTGTGGGCTTCTAGTAGTTTTTAGTTATGCACTTATGCCACTGCGCCACAAACTAGCAGGTAGATATATGGCCCCACTCTACCCCGTTCAGTGATCATAGCATGTGTCACGACATTTGGGGTCCAGGGCCACCTGTCAGTGACACATGATGGGGCATCGTTTATCAGGAAGGAAACTAAGACGTGGCATTTTGATCAAACTTTCCTTAATTCTTTACTTATTAAGTTCATCCCAAGTCAACCTCTTGCCTCATCTGTCATTTAAATATATCCATATGAGACTACCAAGATGTCATTTACATTTCTACACCTAGTACTCCCTCTAGTCCTTTTTACTCTGCATATTAGGTTTATCCGAAGTCAATCTCATCCAACTTTGACCAAGTTTATATAAAAAATTATAGACATTCACATAACAACACTAATATCATTAGACTCATCTTGGAATATATTTTCATATTATATTTATTAGATATTATAGATGCTAATAATTTCTAATATAAATTTGGTCAAACTTAGCAAAGTTTGACTTTCGGCAAATCCAATGTGCAGAGTGTAAAAAGGACCGGAGGGAGTACAAGCAGATACTCAGAACAAACATATAGTGATTGTCTGGCTTTGTCAAGGCAGCATGATTGCATCTACCCAGGCCATATATGCTTTCTAATTTTCTATACCTCCTCGGCTGTATTCACACTTAAAAATTATGGTCCTATCTAGCTTGTGATCATGAGACATCTACCACAAAGCTAAGGCTATATCCTTGGTAAAGTGAATGCATAAAAAAGTAAACCAACAGTTTTTTCTGACTTGAAAAGTAAACCAATAGATGAAGGCGAGAGAAAGTCAGTTTTCCACCAGACCAGAAAGTTCGTTCTTTGCACTTTCAAAGAGTGTGGGTCCAGTTTGGATTGCTGTTCACTCTCAAAGAATATTCACGGGCTCTGAAAACTACAACCATTTTAAATTTCAAATGGCACTAGAGACCAGAAATAAATTAGGAGGTGAAACTAAATTCAGCTAAATCACAAGCACCAACAACCGCGGGACTCCACTTCATTGTCCTGTTCGTAGCAGTAATAATAAAAGACACTAGAAACAACAGATACAACAAATCAGTGTGCACATAGCATAACACAAGTTGCGGCATCTTGCATTTCTTATTTTTTTAAGAGAGGGACTGCACCTGTGATCCGTCCCAGAGCTGGCCCCAGTAGACACTACCGAATCCACCTTCACCAAGCTTGTTATCATAGTTGAAATTGTTGGTCGCCAACTGAAGCTCCTTTAGTGAGAAGATGCGCCATGTCGTGTCCTTCTTCTTCTTCTTCATGCCGGGTTGGGCCCTAAGAACAGATTATTAGAACTTGTTGAGCAGATTCAAGTACTTGTTGAGTACACTAGGTAAGGCCGCAATGTTAGCACTCTATCCAACTATCCCCCCTACAAAATCTGAACAATTTCCTTCACAGCAATCTTTTTTTGAACAAATTACTTATGCATAAAAATCTGCACTCCATTCTATCTACAGCTCGTTAGCTGACAGCTGCAAATTAACAGCAATATTCCCGATAACAACAGTAATTTTTTTGTACTAATTTATGAGCAAATCAGAAATGAAGCTCACAGATTTAGGAACCCCAACCTCAGTATTTCCCCAGATTCAAAATCAATTGCTAGTCAAGCTAACCAAAAACACATAATAATCTGATAAAGGGAGAATTCGTAAGCTAATGGCTCCAATTCAACCTCCCACACAAACCAGCAGCAGATAAAACCCCCACCCTTGTACCCAACCGACGACCCAAGCTTCCACAAAACGGCACGGAAATTACACTTCTACTTAGTAAGCTATAAAGGCCCCCGTTGCCACTCACCCGTTGGACCGCTTGCAGCAGGAAAGCCACCCCATCCCCAGAGGCCGCGCCGGCTCCGGCCCGCCCCGAATCTCTCCCAAATCAGCACCAGCCCGCGTGAGCCCTGACGCGGCGCCGCAGGAGAGCCCGCGGCAAGGCGGTCGCGGCGGGAACCTCCACTCGCCGTCGGTGGCCGCAGGTCAGCGGGGGCAGCACAGGAGACTCAGTGGAGGGAGAGAGAGGGGGGGAGATGGGCAGCACAGGAGTTCTCGCTCTCGGGGCGTTGTCGGCTCCCTCGACGCGCACCGCTCCCCCACTAGCGCACGCAAAGCAGCCGAGGCGCGGTCCGCTCACCCGCGGGCGGTGACCCGCCGGGGCGCGTCGCCCACGCGGCGGCGTCCGATTGGCGGGTTTTGAACCAATGCGGTGACGGACCCAACGGTCGGGATTAAACCGGGGGTGGTGAGGTGACGCGGCGGGTGATGGGCCGGGGTGGTTGGCTGCGGCCCTGTGGCTGACGGTGGGCCATGGGTTGTGGCTGGGGCCCCGGTTTTTGTTTTTGCTTTTGTTTTTTAGGAGATGAGGGTCCTAGCTGGCTTGCTGTTGGATGGCTACGTTTGACCAAAGATGAGAAGATTGCTGGAAACACTTTGCTAAGATAAGCGAAAATAATGGGGAATAATGTTATTTTAGATGGATTGGGAGAACAGTTCTCGTCGAACGTGTGTAATGTATTGATTGCCTCGTTGTTTTCTTGTGCAAATTGCGTTGCATCTTACACTATTGTTTAGCAAAACATTCATTGGCTCAGAGAAATCAGTGCTAATCGCTGTTCATTTATTTTTTGACAATTTAATCCATGTTCATTTATGCTACTCCCCCGTCCAAGTGCATAGGCGCACCTAAGGAAAATTATAGTATAATCTAATAATACAAGTCACTATGCATATGCATCTCGTTCGCCCCAAGTAACAATTTCGCCCGTGAAAAATAGCCAATCAAAATCCAACAAAAAACCCTTACTTCACGTGATTAGTGCTGCCTTAATTCCCATAACTAATGCAGTTGAAACCACTGCTTGCCATGCACTGGAGGTGCTCGTTCCGTCGTTCGGTTCCCACACTAATAAACCGACTTCAATGTAGTAAGAATCCGTCCCGTCGCCCCACCCTATAGCGTCGCTCTGAGCCAGTATTGACATGGCGTGAATGGCTGGCCAAAGCTAGCGCCTCGAACACAACACTGTTGTGAATGTTGCATCATTCGACCGACAAGCACTAGTGCCCGGTCACGACCGCTCTAGACCGGTAGGAATGCGGTGCGGAGAGCGGAGTAGCGGTTTGAGCAGGACGAGAGAGACAGTTTTGTGTGGGCCATGGTTGTCGGACGCCTACATGGCTTTTAGTTTATGAATGCGGCACAGAGACCTTACTGCCAGTCTACCCTACATTGCAGCATCGCCGAGCATCGGGTTCGACCGACGCCAATCAGAGGTATAAAATATTACCATTATGAAACTCAACAATTTCAAGGTGTTGCCATTGCATTTATGAATTCTACCATTTATGTTAGAAATAATGAATGATTATTGGCTTTAAGTTTATTGCAGAGTCAATTACACTGATGGCGCTAGAACTTGGCGCAAATGGTCACTTTGATGCTAAAAGTTGTGGTGTACATTAAAGTGGTGCAAAAACTTGGTTTTGACGCGCAAATACAGTGCTTATCTCGTTTCTATGCGGAATCGATGCTGACTAGGCATGCGGGGCCCGTTGTCAACCGCTAGGCCGGAGAGAAGGGGCATGTGGCCTGATTGTTACAAGAAAACACACTTGAAATATATATTTTTGACAAAGAACCATGTTAACTAGGAGAGGTGACATTTCGTTTTTTTGAACTCTATAACCAGGGGGTCCCGGGTCCCGCCTATCAAAAGAGAGCGAAAACTAAAGGTAAAGCGTGCCTACTAAGAATTGAACCCACGACCTACAACTAGCACAAAATCTGGCTAGCCACAACAAACATCACCTTTGTTTGTTTATCATGGATAACAATATTATATGTATTTTACCACAACACATGTGGAAATTAATTTGTTTTAGGGAAACATCTGGAAATCAAATGGACTACAGAAAGTGCTCCTCGTTTCTAAAATTTGTTTGTAAAAAATAATTAATAAAAACTATGTTCAAATATTTGTGTGATATAAATATTATATGTACAAACTACAGTTGGTATATATATATATATATAGTTTTTATTAATTATTTTTTACAAATAAATTTTAGAAACGAGGAGCACTTTCTGTAGTCCATTTAATTTTTTATACCACTTTATTATTTTTAATATACTTTATTAGTAATTATTAGATACCCCAAAATGAGTTCCATGAAAAAATTCATGTGAGTCTACATATTTTTAAATGTTTACGTATATACTGATGTGTTTGTACGTGAAAAAGGTATATTACAAAAAATACATCGTAGATGATATTTTTTCAACAAAACTCGTATTAGGGTATCTTAGAATATTTAATGAAGTATATTGAGAATAATAAAGAGGTATAATTAATGCGTATATGAGGTATATTGAGAATGGGAGTACATACTCTCAGGAGTACAGAAGAGGAGTCCTGTATATTTTAAATATTTACTTAATACGGACAATTAATAAAATTTTAAATGTTTATTGAATAGAAACTTTTAATGAATACATAAATATTATACACTCATGGATTATATTTAAATTATACAAAATGGATATTCATACAAACATTTTAAATTTGAAATTATGAATATTTTAAATTATGCTAATATTGAAGTATACAAACTTGCATATAATTATTGAAATGTTTGTATAACTAATATATTTTTTTGAATTTTAATTTTAGAAATATTTTATTATTTGAAATTATAAAAGAATTTATATAATTCATAAATATTATTTTAAATATATTCATTTTTAAATATTACGTGAACAATTTGTAAAGTAAGTTATTTCGTTTTTATGTAAAATATGTATAAAAATATTCGAATGTTATTATTTAAATACTGAGATTATAATTTACATTTTTTAGGGAATCTGAAATTATAATTTACATACTTTCTACAAATAAATTTAAAAATCAAACAGGTACAGAATGGGCTGCACTATCTGCAGCCCTTTTGTGCTCCACATCCGCCGTGACTAGTAGATATGATTTTATTATCCATACAAGACAAATGAATGTTGTGGGTTTAGTGGCTAGCTGGCTTGCTTCTGTGGTGTTCGTTTCCCATGTGAACATGGGCTTTTTTGTGAAAAATAATAATTTGAGGGTGTTTTTGGAAAACCCAGGCCACACGCCCCCTTCTCCCTGTCCAGTTGCTGACAGTAGGCCCACGCGTCTAGTCATTGCCGATTTCATATACAAATGAGATAAGCACTGTATTTGCATATCAAAATCAAGTTTTTGCACCACTTCAATGCTCACCACAACTTCTAGCACCAAAGTTGGTCTTTTGCGCCAAGTTCTATCATCACCAGTGTAACTGACTCTTTATTGTACATTTTGTTTTTTTTAAGCCGAAGGCTTCTTAGATTATTTGAAATATTTTTGTAGGAATATCTACAGGACTATTTTTACACATTTATTTGAATTTAGAGCTCTTACAATTAGTCCAATGTGATTGCATTTGTATTCACTCATATCATTGCATATTCATGGGTTTTGTGCTCTTCTGAAATTATATATTGTATACTTCCTATTTTGTCCGTTTGGTATTGTAGAATACATCCTTCAAAAATGAAAAGAATTCTTTTGAAAATTTACTCATGAATGAAATACTGAGGCGTGGTCATAAAGTCTTGTGCGTGCAAACCACCTACTCCTAGTAATATTAAGAGGCCTTGAGTCTTAGTTTCGCTCCGGGCTCCGAAATATTAGGTTTGGCCCTGCACTCTGGCGACGTTCTCCTGCCGCAACAATTTGGCAAGAAGCAAGTACAGAAGATTTGAGCGGGGAACAAGCAAACACCGAAGATGGGCTCTTTCCGAAGATGAGGGGAGTGTCACACCTGTATTGCCGAGAAATGGATTGGACTCAAGTTATGTCGCCCAAGTGACATGTAAGTGTGGGACCCACAAGCTGGGTTGGTGAAATGTGCACCTTCGAGAGGGAGGGGCATGTGATCTGTGTGCAATTTGAATCTCATCTGCTGATGAGGACATGACTACCTTGGATACGACCAAAAATATTGCATACATGCATATTTGTCAGGTGATTTCTAATGCAAACTATTCAATAATCTATTTATGTTATCCAGAACAAAAATACTTCACACACTTTTGTGTTTTGTCTAATTGCAGGTGTATGGGACATTTGTACAATCCACATATGAAGACAAGGGAAAAGGACAAGTTTAGGTTGTGTTCAAAAAGTCCTCTCACGTCACTTTTGGGCCAAGAGAAGATAGAGTCCAAGTCTCTCACGTTTTGGATTCAGATTCGGACTGCACAGACATACCTGACTCAAAACGCCAACAACTTTTTCATACGGACTCCGAATTGGGTGAATTTTTTTTGTTGGAAACTAGATTTCGTGCTCTTTCCAACCCAATTGGATTCACCTTCAAATTCGTCCGGAGCGTTGAGTTACAGACGAAACAATCTGACGTTGCAGCAGAATCCGAGTCAAACTACAAGCCCAAAGATGTTGCATCCCCTCCACTTGGGCCCATGAGCCTTGTACGACCTAGGGTTAGTTTTAGACTGCCTTGGGACGTCCTCCCACCTCCTTGGCTGCCACCCCTTGCTCCTATATAAGTAGATCCATCTAGTAGCTTTTTCCTTGGGATTTGTTTAGTTAAAAGTTAGCCATTGCAACTTCGTGTACTTCGTTTGTGTCCAACGACCAGACCAAGACCGCTTCCGGATCCCCACCATTATCAATACCTCATATATATTTGCAATATTCAGATTGCTTTATCATATTCTTGCTCGTTCTTCGATTGCTTGCAGGAATAGACCTTCGTGGTCAGGCTGACCGTGCTTCCGGCATCGTCAGTAACCTCAGGAGATTGGTTTCGCGATTGCTAAGGCGCAACGTCGTGCACGTTTGTAGTCGGATTGTCAAAGTCGTCTCCACCAAATCAATAGTTATCATCTCATCGAAAGATCGGGACACCCTCGCCTCTATCAAGTGGTATCAGTTTTCAGGTTACTCGTGAGAATTTCCAGTTTTCCTAGATTAGATTTATTTTCTTACCTATTGTCCAAGAAAAAGCCACGAAAAAGAGTTAGATCTATTCATCCTTGGTCCAAGCCAGTCTGAGCCTTTGCAATTTTCTTTTCATTGCTTGCATAGTTGAATTATCGGTTGCATCATCGTGTCGAGTTGCTGGTCTTAGTGTCTAGTTCGTTTAGAGTTTCGAGTTCTGTTCACATTAGTCACGCCACCGCTGCATCATTATCTCTTCCGCTGTCCACCATCCATCCATCAATTTCCACCACGTGCTACCCACCATTCATTGTCATAATAATAGTTGAGATCGTTCACATCTTCACTTGATCCAATCTGTATCTTATCTAGTTTGTTTTGGAAAGAGGGAAAAAAAAGAGAGAGAAAAAACAAGAGAAAAAAAACGAGAGAAAAAAAAGAGAAAAAAAGAGAAAAAGAAAGTCAGAGAAAAAAAAGGAGAGAAAGAAAAAAAGTGTGAGGAAAAAAAAGAGAGAAGAAAAAAAAACAAAATTCTGATCTTTTTAGACTCAATCTCATAGTTGAATTCGGATTGGAATCTGTTTTGTGCACTGTTCAGTAAAACAGGCATAACTTCCTCATACGAAGTCCGTTTTGCCTCCGCGAGTACTCAAACGAAAGCTAGCGACGAGCCGCATCTAAATAGTTGAAGAAGCTAGTTCAATATTTGGCACCTCAAAATCGGCTTCTAAATAGGTCTTTTTGCTCTCCGAAGTTTATGAACACAGCTTATTCCAGTTTTTCAGGACAGTTTTTGAATTTTTTGACTCCTCATATCAACTCGGAATTGAGTGATTCCTTTTGTGTTTGAAAGCTTGAGTCAATACCATTCTTGAAAAAAAATCGGCACAAACTTTTTCAGAGGAAAGTTGGAGACAAAGTTGTTGATATATCCTGCTTGGCTGTTGTTTCACATCATTATCTTTACTGCCGTTGTGATCTTCACTTATATCTTGCTGTCCAGAGCTACTTAGTATCCTTCATTGATGCTAGTTGTGCTATGACGTGACCTCATTAGTGTTCTAGGCTCGCGTCTCTAGTTCGGTCTAGCCTAGGACCAGCATAGTACCGTCGTTGAGCGTTTATTCAACATTGCATCTCTGAATTGATTACTGCTAATCTTTTGCTACCATATATAGCCAACCCAGCTCCACATATTTCTACACCGTGTATACGCATGTTCCCCTGGCAATCGCTTTACACAATTTTCGGAGTTATTTGACACCGCTAGTTGCCTGTCACCACCTGCCGCATGGTAAGAACTTGTAAGATATTGATATTTGCTTTACTGTGAGCACTTTACAACCACATCCTAGTAGTTCATAGGAACATTATTCTCGAATTTTGGTTCTTGTTTCTACTAATCATGACAGGTTCCAGAGATAGAAGTTCTTGGACGACGGACACATCTTCACCATCACGAGAGTTGGGACAACACACACAAGCATATGGTCAGGTTATCTCTTTACCATCATTTGAGGGTAGATTTAATCCTGCTATTTATCTAGCTTGGGAGCTTGAAGTAGAACAAGTTTTTAGTCACCATGATTTTTCTGAACTTGAGAGAGTACGAGCTACCATTAGAGCATTTACTGGTTTTGCTTCTGTTTGGTGGAGTGTACATTGTAAGAAAAACATTGATAACCAACCCACAACTTGGAAAGTTTTGAAAGCTGTAATGAGACAACAATTTTTTCCTCCTTACTATCGTCGTGAATTGCGTTGCAAATTGGAGCAATTAAAACAAGGCAGTAACAATGTTCATGCTTACTACCAAGAGTTCAAATCTTATATGCATCATTGTGACATAGAAGAATCTCAGGATGATACAATGAATAGATTTTTTGGTGGTTTGAACCATGATATTCAGGCAAGATTTCGGTATATTCCTCGTTGCATTACTGGTATGTATGTCCGTGCTTGTACCTTTGAGAGACAGATACAGGAGGATGCATTGGGTGACTACAACAACTACTATTCCAGTTCATGCTCACCATCGCCGGTTGGTTACTCCACTATTGCACCTACTAGAGCAGCCCCACCTCGGATTGTGAGCGCAATATCATCTCAAGAGTATGGTACATTGTCAACGTCCGTACCTACATCAGCTACATCTTTGCGAGGTAACAGTAAAGGTATTGATGATATAACTTCACATGAGAATGAAGCATGCCTAGTTAACTTGAATGCATCATGTGTTGAGTTACCTGTTGATTTGAGCACACCATCTATTTTAGAGACTCTTGTTACTGTCATGAATGCGTCATGTGATGAAACAACTGAAATATCAACAATTTTGAGTGCACCCATTGAATTAACTGTTGATGCAAAAGAACCAATGTTTAATCATTTTGATATGACCTCTAATCTTGATGATGATTCTGTGTCCAATGACTTATTGCATGTTTGCTTATTTAAGCATGTTGTAGCATGTAAATTTGATGCAAGTAAGGTTTATTCATCGAAATTAGGATGGTTTAATGATGAACATTGCCAATCTTTTGAAGAGAATAAGAGCTTCACTTATATGTGCAAACTGAGTTCCAATATTTTCATGCCTTCTACTTCCTGTGATAATTTTTTGGCTTTAGATTTTATGAACAATGAAAGTTACTCATGTATACATGTGACATATGTGCAAAAATCAAGGGAAGTTAAAATGGATGACATATACATATACAACATGTACACCTTGTCTCTTTTGTTAGCCACATTTCAGATTAAGCAATGCCGAGGACGGCTTTATTTTCAAAAAGGGGAGGATGATGAGGACATGACTACCTTGGATACGACCAAAAATATTGCATACATGCATATTTGTCAGGTGATTTCTAATGTAAACTATTCAATAATCTATTTATGTTATCCAGAACAAAAATACTTCACACACTTTTGTGTTTTGTCTAATTGCAGGTGTATGGGACATTTGTACAATCCACATATGAAGACAAGGAAAAAGGACAAGTTTAGGTTGTGTTCAAAAAGTCCTCTCACGTCACTTTTGGGCCAAGAGAAGATAGAGTCCAAGTCTCTCACGTTTTGGATTCAGATTCGGACTGCACAGACATACCTGACTCAAAACGCCAACAACTTTTTCATACGGACTCCGAATTGGGTGAATTTTTTTTGTTGGAAACTAGATTTCGTGCTCTTTCCAACCCAATTGGATTCACCTTCAAATTCGTCCGGAGCGTTGAGTTACAGACGAAACAATCTGACGTTGCAGCAGAATCCGAGTCAAACTACAAGCCCAAAGGTGTTGCATCACCTCCACTTGGGCCCATGAGCCTTGTACGACCTAGGGTTAGTTTTAGACTGCCTTGGGACGTCCTCCCACCTCCTTGGCCGCCACCCCTTGCTTCTATATAAGTAGATCCATCTAGTAGCTTTTTCCTTGGGATTTGTTTAGTTAAAAGTTAGCCATTGCAACTTCGTGTACTTCGTTTGTGTCCAACGACCAGACCAAGACCGCTTCCGGATCCCCACCATTATCAATACCTCATATATATTTGCAATATTCAGATTGCTTTATCATATTCTTGCTCGTTCTTCGATTGCTTGCAGGAATAGACCTTCGTGGTTAGGCTGACCGTGCTTCCGGCATCGTCAGTAACCTCAGGAGATTGGTTTCGCGATTGCTAAGGCGCAACGTCGTGCACGTTTGTAGTCGGATCGTCAAAGTCGTCTCCACCAAATCGATAGTTATCATCTCATCGAAAGATCGGGACACCCTCGCCTCTCATGTACCACATCTTCTTCCTCAGCAAGAAACTATCTCACCGGACCGTTTCATTTCTAGCCTTCAAAAACCGCTCCCCATATGTCTAGTGGTCGGCCGTCGGCACTCTTCTGGGTGGCGTTGGCATTGATTGCTACAGTTGTGTCTTGCAGCGGGGCGTGTGGATGGCGGTAGACGGCGACGTTCCTCTTCTTCAACCTTGGATAAAGATGATGACACCATGATCTAGTTGACGCGGGGAAGAACCCCGACCGACGTGCCACAAAACGTCGGTCTCATCGCTTGCTACGGTCCGGTTCATCGATTTTAAAGGCATCGTTGTATGCGATGGTGCTCCGTCGGATCTGGGTATGGTGGTTGTTCTCCTTTTCCTCTAGCAATGCCGAAGGCCGATGGCGGGAGACGATTTAGCAAAGCACAAGGTTCTCCACTCGCGAAATTGTAGTTTTACTGGTTGCAGGATCTTTGGTGCAAAAATTTACTCTCTAGTAATCTATATCGAAATCTTTAAAAAGACTTATATTTAGAAACGGAAGGAGTATGTCCCATGTGGTTGTGACATATGTATGGTTATTTGCACACAGATCACAAAGATGTATTATGTTTGTCGAATAAAATATGTATGGTTATTTCTCAAAAAGAGAAAGAAAAACTACGTATCTCACATGCTCCTCTGTTTCCCATCTTCTTCCTGTTCGATCCTCTACTTTGATTGGTTGGTAACATATTACGCGCACATGTTCCTCTGTTTCCCATCTTCTTCCTGTTTGATCCTCTACCTTTGGATATCTCTCAGAAGAACTCCCGAGGAAACCTTCAATTTCGGACTGGTCAGCAGAGGTCGACTGCATGCCGCCGGGTCTGACCGGACGCGCATGGAGTAAAAACCCTTCCCTCCCTCATGCCGCCGTGCAGTGCAGTGCCACCCACGCAGTGGGCAAAACCAACACCAACACCAGCACCACAGTCCCAACAGAACACCTCACGTCCGCCGCGACGTGCGACGCAAGAATGGGAAAAAGCCAACGGTCTACGTTTAGTCGCTACCACCTCATCTATAAAGCACACCGCGTCCCAACATGCAAGCCTCACTTCAAACTTCACACGACACACACAAGCCCCTCTCTCTTTCTCTCTCTACTGTTCGCGCGCCCCCTTCACCAATCGACCTCCAAGTCGACCATTGTGGCACTCGCCATGGCCGCCGAGCTCCCGTTCTACCTGCTCCTCCTTCCCCTCCTAGCCATAGTCCCGCTCCTCTACCTGGCGGTGTCCCGCGGGAGGCCCGGCTCCGGCCGGCGGCTGCCCCCGTCGCCCTGGGCGCTGCCGGTGATCGGCCACCTGCACCACCTCGCCGGCGCGCTCCCGCACCGCGCCATGCGGGACCTCGCGCGGCGCCACGGCCCGCTCATGCTGCTCCGCTTCGGCGAGGTCCCCGTGGTGGTCGCCTCCTCCCCGGACGCGGCGCGGGAGATCATGAAGACCCACGACGTCACCTTCGCCACGCGGCCCATCGGGCCCATGCAGCGCCGCATCATGGAGGGCGCCGAGGGCCTCCTCTTCTCGCCCTACGGCGACGCGTGGCGCCAGCTCCGTAAGATCTGCACCGTCGAGCTCCTCAGCACCCGCCGCGTCCACTCCTTCCGCCCCATCCGCGAGGACGAGATCGGCCACCTCCTCCGCTCCGTCGCGTCGGAGGCGTCGCCGGCGAGGCCGGTGAACCTGTCCGAGCGGATAGCGACGTTCGTCGCGGACTCCTCGGTGCGTGCCATCATCGGCAGCCGGACGCCGAACCGCGACACGTTCCTGAGGCTGCTGGAGGAGGGGCTCAAGGTCATCCCTGGGATGAGTCTGCCGGACATTTTCCCGTCGTCGCGTCTCGCGATGCGCCTCAGCCGCGTGCCAGGGCAGATCGAGCGTCGCCGTGGCGCCATGCTCGGTTTCATCGACACTATCATCGAGGAGCGCGAGAACAGAGACGCCGCCGCTACCGGCATCGAGGAACACGACGAGGACTTACTTGACGTGCTGCTGAGGCTCCAGAAGGACATGGACTCCCAGTATCCCCTCACCACCTTGAACATCAAAACCGTCATCATTGTGAGCTCTCTTTACAATCAACAAGAGCTGATGGAGGACCAAAACCTCCACATCACATGAGCCAGCGAGGGCATAATGTTTACTTACTTTGCTTCTTTTGCAGGACATGTTTGCTGCTGGCAGCGAGACCTCGTCCACGATGATCCAGTGGGCGATGGCCGAGCTGATGCGTAACCCGACGGTGATGCAGAAGGCGCAAGAAGAGGTCCGGAGAGAGCTCGCCGGCCACGACAAGGTGACGGAGGATGGCCTGACAAACCTGCACTACCTGCAGCTCGTCATCAAGGAGACGCTCCGGCTGCACCCCGCGGCGCCGCTGCTCCTGCCGCATGAGTGCCGCAGCCCGTGCGAAGTGCTCGGGTTCGACGTGCCCCAGGGCGCGATGGTGCTCGTGAACGCGTGGGCAATCGGCAGGGACCCGGCGCACTGGGATGCGCCGGAGGAGTTCATACCGGAGAGGTTCCAGGAACAAGGTGGCATGGACGGCAGGGACTTCAAGGGAACGGACTTTGAGTTCGTGCCGTTCGGCGCCGGCAGGAGGATGTGCCCCGGCATGTCGTTCGGTCTGGCCCACGTCGAGCTCGCGCTGGCGGCGCTGCTGTTCCACTTCGACTGGGAGCTGCCGGAGGGGATGGCCCCCGAGGAGATGGACATGACCGAGGCGGCCGGCATCACCACGCGCCGGCGGTCTGACTTGTTGGTGATTTGTATCCCCCGTGTCCCAGTGTCGATGGAGTAAGTACGGTACGTATAATGTTGTCTCGCCTGATAACTTGTGAAGTGGTGACCTTTTTCCGTTCACTGAGTGATATATATGGTTTAGGGCAACATTATATTTACATGTAACAGTTGCGGGTGGCTAATCTCTTGATTAGTGTGGATGTGGAGTTTAAACCATACTCTTGTTTGCACCAAGTTGCATTCTCTTGTACAGTACTTGTCTTCCGCCTTTATAAAAATATGGTACGCCTAACGTACTTCAAAAGAATCATAAAAAGATTGATCTAAAATTACTGGATGTAATGTAATTTACCCACAGCTTAAAGTCTCTCTCTCTCTCTTTGAAGATGTTTGCCTGTAGACATTACATTACTTGTATTCATAATACTTAATATGGATTGGAGGGAGTAGTAACAATATAGAGGTGATACACATACAAGCTACAGAAAATAAGGAGGATGCAAGCAGTTATACTGCTGCATATCGTCCTCTACCAAGCACCCACAACCTTTGTCATAGTTGGAGAAGGAGAGCACTAGAAGATGGTCCACATCTTGGCGCTCAAGAAACCCCTAACAAGCAGGCATTAACGAGTCGCGATAGCCACCAATCCCGGAGGCTGGATTTAGCCTGATAAGGAACATAGGTCGGAGGAGCCCTCCGAGCCTCTTCACTGTTGAATCCGGAGCCAACGCCAACCCGTCCTCCAATAGGCGGACGAATCCTCCACCGTCTCCCGCATATCCACAACAGTCATCACTACAACACTCCAAGAGCAACCCATCCTCGCCACCATGCCCATACGCAATGTTAGATCAAAGCTGCTCCAATAGCTTGGACTCCACAAGCCTCTCCCCGGCGCCAGTAACACCTCTGACGAGCAGGACCACGGGATGGGAGACCATTATTCCTATGAGCACCATTGCCATCTCCCGCACCATGACACTGATGAAGGAAAGTCAAAAAAAAATAGAAACCCTAGGACTAAAGCACACACTCGAACGAGAACCGGAGCTCCCCTTCCCCTTGTGACAGCAAGATGGCAATCCGATTGGAAGGGAATTGTCGATGAGCGCCCTGGATCTGGAATCACTGCTGCCTCCTTTCTGTTTGCGATAGAAGCAACAGGGCGTCAATTCATTGGATCCCCTTGTTAGAATAACTATGAGTTAGTGCTGCTATTAACATGAGTTGTAACGTTGAGCAATTAGAGCTTAGTGATAGAATATAGAAGGTCTAGAGTTCTCTCTTTATTATCCATGATCAAGTGTTTGTAACTGCTGATGTAACTCAACCTGGATGTTCTGTATATAAAGAGAAGATAGCCGGTGAGGTTCATCACGGCTTAACACAACAATACTTATGTTTACATGGTATCAGACGCTATCTGACCAATGTCAACCTCTTCCTCCTCTCTCATGGCTTCCGTGTCGGTGGCTACCTGAAAGTATCAAGAAGAGGTGTCTAGAGGGGGGGGGGTGATTAGACCCTCAACAAAGAAAAGTAGAAATTTTAAGTTCTTCAAGTTAAGGTGGAGTTTTAGCACAAGTTTAAACATTAACAATACATTTCAAGCAAGTATGGCAAGAGTATATGAGCAGCGGAAAGTAAAACATGCAACTTGCAAGAAAATAAAGGGATGGGATTGGAGTGTGCAAACGCAATTGGAGACACGGAGATTTTTGGCGTGGTTCCGATAGTTGGTGCTATCGTACATCCACGTTGATGGAGACTTGAACCCACAAAGGGTAACAGTTGCGCGAGTCCACGGAGGGCTCCACCCACGAAGGGTCCACGAAGAAGCAACCTTGTCTATCCCACCATGGCCATCGCCCACGAAGGACTTGCCTCACTTGGGTAGATCTTCACGAAGTAGGCGATCTCCTTGCCCTTACAAACTCCTTGGTTCAACTCCACAATCTTGACGGAGGCTCCCAAGTGACACCTAACCAATCTAGGAGACATCACTCTCCAAAAGGTAATAGATGGTGTGTTGTGATGAACTCCTTGCTCTTGTGCTTCAAATGATAGTCTCCCCAACAATCAACTCTCTCTCACAGGTTTTGATATGGTGGAAAGATGATTTGAGTGGAAAGCAACTTCGGGAAGGCTAGAGATCAAGATTCTTGTGGTTGGATTGGAATGTCTTGGTCTCAACACATGAGTAGGTGGGTCTCTCTCAGAAAATGAATGCTAGAAGTGTAGGCACGTTCTGCTTGCTCTCTCCCTGAATGGAGAATGGATGGAGGGGTATATATAGCCTCCACACAAAATCTAGCCGTTACACACAATTTACCAAACTCGGTAGGATCGGATTGTGAAACTCGGTCATACCGATATGGTTCAAAATGTGAATGTTAGAGTTTTCGGTGGGACCGACATGATCAACTCGGTGAGACCGATGTGCTAGGGTTAGGGTAAAACCTCAACTCGGTTTGACCAATTACACAAACTCGATGAGACCAATTTTGGTAATACACAAACAGAGGGTTGGTCAAGCAAACTCGGTGGGACCAAAATAATTGCAACACGCAACACAGAGTTTGCAAGCCCATCTCGGTGAGACCGAGATCCCATTGGTGAGACCGAACTGATTAGGGTTTCTGGCAGTGGCTATGTCAAATGAACTCAGTGGCGCCGGATAGATCAAATCAGTGATGTCGAGTTTGACTTTAGGTTTAGGACATATGTGGAAATGAGAAAGTGGTTGAGGGCTTTTGAAGCATATCACTAAGCACTTTGAGCAAGCAAGCCATTAAGCAACACCTCATCCCCTTTTAATAGTATTGGCTTTTCCTATGGACTCAGTGTGATCTTGGACCACTAAAATGAAAATGAAGAGTCTTGAGCTTTCGCCAATCTTTGTCCTTAGCATCTTGAAGGGGTTCCACACATCCTCTTGTCCATGTCACTCCACTGTTGAACTCATCCGAAATATACTGGATGGAAACATTAGTCCAACAAAAGATATGTTGACATTAATTACCAAAATCACCCAGGGAGCACTTGTGCTTTCAATCTCCCCCTTTTTGGTAATTGATGACAACATGCATCAAAGCTTTAGGTAAAGATATAAGGAATAGCAAGTAAAGTTTTGGAAAGACATGTAACATGCATAGGCTCCCCCTACATGTATGCAATCATGTAAGTATGGAATGTAAGAGCATGTGAATGCATATGCATGTCAGAGCAAGCAATGAGTTACATGTATCTTGGCTATGTGCATCAGAGCAAATGATGTGAATATAGGAAATGTGCCTCCATGTTCATATAGTAGCAAAAAATCATCATGCACATGGATGTGATGCATATACTTACCTTGTGGTCTTGAGATGGATTTGGAATAGGTGAACCTGATTAAACAAGGTTAGATAACACATGAACACCTACAAGACAAAGCAATTTGAGAAACCATAAGAGTATCAAGACTGGGATGACATGTAGAGAGTGAGTAATGGGTACTCTATTG
This sequence comes from Triticum urartu, assembly GCF_056163025.1. Taxonomy (NCBI): domain Eukaryota; kingdom Viridiplantae; phylum Streptophyta; class Magnoliopsida; order Poales; family Poaceae; genus Triticum; species Triticum urartu. The sequence goes on along the minus strand of NC_141878.1, from coordinate 191,124,600 downwards.
GATATAGACATCTCCCCAAGTAGTAAAGTTATGCAATGAGTTCAAAGATTTCCTTCGCTTAAATGTCTTTCTCCCCCTGATTCTTATAATGGATAATGGGAGAAGATAGGGCAAAAGAAAATAAGGAGAAAAAACAATCATAACAAACATACTAACATGTCTTTCCCCTCTTGAAGACATGCGACTTCTCTCCTCCATGGATAATAAGAACTAGAGAAGCTTAAGTTGTGCATTCTTTCTTTTGTGATAAGCTTTGATGTGCTTTCTCTCCCCCTTTGACATCAATTTCCAAGAAGGGACCTTCTGGAGCATGAGTCAAATAGGTTTGGTCCTTGAGGCTCATTAGGACATTTGTGGAAATGAGAAAGTGGTTGAGGGCTTTTGGAGCATATCACTAAGCACTTTGAGCAAGCAAGCCATTAAGCAACACCTCATCCCCTTTTAATAGTATTGGCTTTTCAAATGGACTCAATGTGATCTTGGACCACTAAAACGAAAATGAAGAGTATTGAGCTTTTGCCAATCTTTGTCCTTAGCATCTTGAAGGGGTTCCACACATCCTCTTGTCCATGTCACTCCACTGTTGAACTCATCTGAAATATACTGGGTGAAAACATTAGTCCAATAAAATATATGTCGACATTAATTACCAAAATCATTCAGGGAGCACTTGTGCTTTCAATCCCCCCCTTTTGGTAATTGATGACAACATACATCAAAGCTTTAGGTAAAGATATAAGGAATTACAAGTAAAGCTTTGGAAAAACATGTAACATGCATAGGCTCCCCCTACATGTATGCAATCATGTAAGTATGGAATGTAAGAGCATGTGAATGCATAGGCATGTTAGAGCAAGCAATGAGTTACGTGTATCTTGGCTATGTGCATCAGAGCAAATGATGTGAATATAGGAAATGTCCTCCATGTTCATGATTCCTTCTTGCAAACAATATGTACAGTAGCAAGAAATCATCATGCACATGGATGTGATGCATATACTTACCTTGTGGTATTGAGGTGGCTTTGGAATAGGTGAACCTGAGTAGACAAGGTTAGATAACACACGAACACCTATAGGACAAAGCAATTGGAGAAACCACAAGAGTATCAAGATTGGGATGACATGTAGAGAGTGAGTACTGGGTACTCTATTGGATATAGACATGTCCCCAAGTAGTAAAGATATCCAATGAATTCGAAGATTTCATTCCCTTAAATGTCTTTCTCCCCCTGAATCTTATATTGGATAATGGGAGAAGATAGGGAAAAAGAAAATCAGAGCAAAAGCAATCATAAGAAACATACTAACATGTCTTTCCCCTCTTGAAGACACGTGACTTCTCTCCTCCATGGATAATAGGCATCTAGAGAAGCTTACGGTGTGCATTCTCTCTTTTGTGATAAGCTTTTATGTGCTCTCTCTCCCCCTTTGACATCAATTTCCAAGAAGGGACCTTCTGGAGCATGAGTCAAGTAGGTTTGGTCCTTGAGGCTCATTACAAAGCGACATGTAATATAAGGTGCTGGTAGAGGATAAGAATCATTGAGTGGAGCTGGAACAAATATGCAAGATGCAAATGACAAAGTGTTCTCTCAGCATTGAAATCGGTAACACCGAGTCTTTTTCTTCGGTGGCACCGAGTTGTTTCATTTTAGCCGAAAGAAAAAACCGGTGAGGCCGAATTCAACGCAGAGAGAAAGCAATTGTCATCTCAGCTCACTTAGGCAAGTAAGATCTCACAAAGATTTGCAAGGAGTTAACTGAAAGATTTGCAATGAATTGGATGCAAGGAATGCAGAACAAAACAACAACAAAAAGAAATCTAGATGAAATGAAAGGGAAACATGCTAGGCACAAATGCAAGAACACAAAGAAACACTAGAGAACTTCATCTAGAGAGGGTCGGCAACAAAGTCACCTAGTTAGAGTATATTGACTGAGGAGTCAAGTGAGAACACTTGATCGTAGGTCATACTCATCGTTTAAGCTCAAAATGGGGTTACTATTTTTCGTTTAAGCATTTTGATGTATTCACATCTTGTTGAGCTGCTTTGACCCATGGCTTGGGGTAAAGTTTCTCTAAGATGGAATGACATACCTTGGGTGGTGGTGTTGATCTTGATCTGTGTAGGGTGCTCAAAGTTGATGTAGATCATCAATAGTTGGGAGCACCACTTGTAGTTTGAGTTCATCTATCTACACGGGTTAGTCTTGCAAGGAAGAGCACTTGTGTATCCAAAGTGACAATCATAAAATTTGACACCAAATGAAATTTGATATATAGGAATTGTCAAAGGATATGTTAAAAGGATTCATGCTCCCTTGTCTTCGACCACTATATTGTAGAGACTTGGTGATGTAGAGATTGCTCAAGATGTGAGTGAGTTGCAATATCAAGGATTTAAGTTCATCCAAGTACCTACAAGGGTCAGATGGCATGCAAGAGTACAAGTATAGATCCAAGACATATGATCATCATCATAAGAGAAATATCAAGGATTAGTCAAAGGCTCATGCCTTGCATGCATCCAAATGGAGTTTCTACTCCAACTTTGAGGCATCAATAATGTTCAATTCACCTCTCAAACGGCAAAATACTTTCTTATCAAGCGGTTTGGTGAATATATCTGCCTTCTCATCGGTACGAACATGCTTAAGATCAATGTCTCCTTTAGCAATATGACATCGAATGAAATGATGACGAACTTCAATATGCTTAGTTCGAGAATGTTGCACGGGATTGTGAGAAATCTTAATAGCACTTTCATTATCACAAAGCAATGGAACATGTTTCACATATATCCCATAACCTTTAAGAGTTTGGGTCATCCAAAGTAGTTGAGCACAACATGAACCGACGACAATGTATTCCGCTTCGGCGGTGGATAAGGATACCGAGTTTTGTTTCTTGGAGGACCAAGACACAAGAGATCTATGAAGAAATTGACAAGTACCCGAAGTAGACTTTCTGTCAACCTTGTCATCGACATAGTCTGTAACAGCCTGATTTTTGGCCCTTTCTTTTTCTTTTGATTTTCTGAGGTTTTTGCGTGAGATTTCTTTTTCCGTGGCTTTGTGGTCTGGAAACTGAAGAAGATGAACTCTTCTTTGCTTCTAGAGTGGCTTGTCATACCCAAATCCTTCCCTAGGCCTTTTCATTTTCATCCTAGCCCAAATCCCAACATTCTTTTTATTGGGGATATTCCTTTTCTATTAAAGGAATAACTCAATTTGCCCTAGGTTGTGAAGCAACCTATATTTTCATCACTCCTAAAATTCCTAAATAATTCTTATAAATTGTTTGGGTCATATCTTCTCAAATATGGCAAAATATTTCATTGGCCATGTTTTCCATCATCCTCAAATAATTCTTTTCCTATTTTGTCCTAGATGGCAGATTGTGAAGCAAGTGCTATCTACCTTTGCCCAATTGACCTCAAACTTTTTGGACACCTTTTCATGCCCAAATAATTGCCTCATGCCAAAATTCAACTTAATTTGCCTAGTAAATATTCTTGAGAAATTTTTCAATGTTCCTGTCTGAGGGAATTGGTTGTGAAGGAAGTACTAGCTAGGTTAATCCAATTGAGTTGAATTTTTGCATGGTCTTTCATATCATAAAATAAAATCTCTCCACAAGATTTGAGATCATGAAATGCAGCCATATGAGCACAGCTTCAAATCCTTGTTTCTGTCCAAATTTTCAGTTAGTGAAGCAAGTATATTTTATGTTGCTTCATTATGGCTGTAAATTTTCCTAGGCCTTCTCTTATCCATATAACCTATCTCCACCCAATTTGGGCATATTCCATATAGCCAATTTTCCTCTAGAATTTTTGCAAGTTTTTGGTCAGTAGAAATGCTTGTGAAGCAAGTATCATTTTGGTTTATCCAATTGGTACGGAACCTTTTTCAGCATCTTCATATGACCAAATAACTCTGCCCTGCCCAAGTTTAGATTAAGTTGATACTCCATGTGAGAGCATCATCATGATCAAGTTTCTGGACCTAATCTGAGGTTTCAAAGCAACGTTGTTGTTTTGTGATCCATTTCCCCTCAAACTAAACAGGATCGTAGTCCTTCCTTATCTACACACCGCAGACAACACCATTTGACCCAATCAAGTTCCTATTGATCAGAAGTGCATGTCCAAGTTTGTTGCAGCAAACTTGCAGCGATTCCACACTCCTCTCCTTGGCTCCTTTTGTCGATCCATCAACTCCCTCAGCCTGAGTAATGCAAGGACTCATCGCTAGACAACTCACAGCAGTCTCTTGCGTACCCTCCTTGCCGGGCAGAGTGGTGACCGCATCGTTTGCACGCGCTCTGGCAGCATTGGTCGCATCCAGAGCGTCGTTTTGCTCGGGCAAGGCTCGTGGTGGTCGCGTTCGCTCGCCCGTGCATGCCTAGCGTGTTCCATGTAGCCCTTTCCCCCTCCGTCTTCTTCCCCGGTGAGTCATCCCCGTCGCCAAACAGTGAGCGTCCATGGGAGCGCTGTAGCCGACCGGCTCTGTCTGCACCTCGGCCGCTTCCTCCCCGTGCTCCCTTGGCCGCGTCTGCCCTCGTGAGCTCTCCCATGTGCCTTCCCCGTCGTCTACCTTCGAGCCCATGCACGAGCACACCCGTCCGCGGCGCCGGCCACGCGTCCGCGGTGACACACGCTCGGCCTCCTCCCCCTCTGCCTATATAAGGCCACCCCGAGCGCGTTCCTCTTCACCAATCGACCTCATGCACCCCTAGCTGCCTCCCCGACCACCCGAACGAGCTCGAGGAGCTCTCTGTGTCCACCATCGCCACCATGGCCGCCGGACTCTTTCTCCTAAATTCGCTCGCAGTCGAGCCCTTCCATCCCTCCTTCCACCACCAGTAGTCCACCCAGACCCCGGCGCATCTCCCCAACCCCTCAATTCGGCGCCAGAGTACTCGTGGCCGCGTGCCCCCAAGATGGGCCGCCGCCATTCCTCTCTACCTCTGTGGTGCGCCGCCGTTCTACTCCTCCTCGGCTTTCGTTCTACGTCAGGATGGATGTGCGGTGTCCTCCCGATCGCGTAGGTGGTCCGGGCACCACGAACGGTGGTCGGAGCCGCCCGAACGGCCGCCGGCGCCGGCCCTGCCCTCTGGCCGCGCGGGCAAGCGAGAGGAAGCGAGGAAGGCGGCGACACCCCCTCCCCCTGTGCGTGGGACCCGCCCGTCAGCCTCACCTGCGTTGACCAGGCGCTGATGACGTGGATAGGTCGAGGCACGTTTCCCTCTGCGCGCTTTTCTCTCCTAAAAGCGTATTCCACGAAATACGTTTTCCGTTTGAGGAAACGTACTTTCATTGTTTTTCGGCTGAAAATACGTTTTATTTTGCAGAAGGCGTATTCTGCCCGAAGGCGCTTCAATTTTTGCCTCTAGGGACTTGTTTGTAGAATTTTATTCACAGATTGGTCCCTGGTGTTCAACACCTCATAACTCCGCAACCGTAACTCCGATTGAGGTGAAACCAACGCTCACTTCTTCGTCTCGTCGAGCCCGTTCTGTTCACATCATTTTCAATATGGTTTGCCGTACTAGAAATGACCATTTTACCCTTGCCCCTAATCAGCCCCCTCCGAGAGAGAACCTTTTCCGGCGATTCTTTTCGCGATCGTTCCACACTTCTCCCCGGAGCCTTCTTCATCCCCAGGCAAGCCACAACCACCATTTGCATGATAGACATGCAGAAGCATTGGTTTTCAACTTGAATCTTTAATAACTATCTGTTTGTTTTGCTACTGTGGTCGGTATTTCGGTTATGCTTATGGATCAGTGTTTACCGTCATGCTATGTTTTCATGCACGCTATTATATGTTCTTCATGCTAGTATTACTTTAATATTGGCAATTTTTGGTAGTAGTACATGTTGGTGATGGTCTTCGGTGCCTGACTATCGTCTGTTCCGAGTACCGTTGTTATGCATCTTCCTTTGCATACAGTTAATTAAATACTTGCACGGTAGTTTTATCGTTATGTTATTGCATGGTATTTATTGTTGATGCTAGTGGTCATGTTATGCTATGAGTAGTATTTTTGTTGTGATATCCATGCTCGTCAGTATGCCATGCTCATCTGGATAAATGGTTAAATGTTGTTGTTATGCTCGTTGATTGGGAGGCACCCCCATGCTTATGTTAATATCATGTTCATGCATTGTAGTTGCATCAGGTTATTTTTATCATGACTCAGCATATTGCATTCAAGTTTAACCGGATTAAATTGAACTTGAACAACTATTGGCTGAGTCATGGTGCCACCATATCGAGCTGACCAGTGCAACCACGCTTACCTTTATGGGGGGGGGGTCCTAACTGGGTCTATTGTCATGCCTCTCGCCGGTGCCTCCCGCGAGGGAAGGTTATGCGCGGGCGCTACCTTGGCCAGGTAGGACGGCATAAGCCTTGTGTGCCTGTTGTTTTGTAAGGATCCTTGTCCACGTTTGGGACCGTTTTGCCACGACGGTGGCCGTTGGTGCCTTTGGTAGGCACGGGGCCACCCAGGACTTAGCCCAAAGGGGAGTTGGTCGGAGTGGCCGGGAGAGTGTCATGGCACTAGGACGCTTTTGTCAGAGCGCCGTTGGTCCACCCGAATGGGAGTGCGAGGCCATGGGTTCCATGGTGTGGGTACAGTGTGCTAACCTCTGCAGAGTGTATGTGTTAAATCTATCGATAGCCGTGCCCGCGGACATGGGCCCAGTTCGTGTCGGTCACACTATGGGTCAACAGTAATAATAATAATTTGCTTAATAACAACCCTGGTTCGACTATGAAAGAAGTTGGTTGATATTTATGTGATCGTGAGAGGATCACTGTGATATCGTGAGTACCAACTTGATGGATATTTGTGATGTTATGCGAGAGTCAAAGGTAAAGGTCAAGCTCCTTGTGGTCATAAATTATTACAATGGTATTGTTAATACCAAGCTTGATTGGATCCTGAGATGATCGTGTGATGTCTGTTATGGTAAGTTTGTGATTGTTACGAGGTAACCCGAGCAGAGTGTAACGCCCTCGATGCGGCTATAGCTCCCACGTGTCGAGGCACGACTTAGAGACATAACCGCATTGAAAGCAATGTCGCAAGTTAGGCAATCTTCACAACATCCCATGTAATATAGACAATAAAAGGGGAGATACATAGTTGGCTTACACTCGCCACGTCAATCAAAGTACATAAATAGCATTACAACATTCAAACACTCATGGCCCGACTACGGCGCCAAAATAAAAGATAAACCCAACATGCGACACGGTCCCGATCACCCCGACTGGGCACCACTACTGATCATCAGGGAAAGACACATAGTAACGGCGGGAAGCTTCATCGAAATCCCACTTGAGCTCATGCGCATCATCTGGAACGGAATCGTCAGGCCCTGCATCTAGTTTGGAAGTAATCCGTGAGCCACAGGGACTCAGCAATCTCGCACCCTCGCGATCAAGACTATTTAAGCTTATAGGTAAGGCAAGGTAAATATGTGGAGCTGCATCAAGCGACTAGCATATATGGTGGCTAACCTATTCGCAAAAGAGAGCGAGAAGAGAGGGCAAAACGTGAATGAGTAACTAGAGAACAACCTGCGGCAAGCATTACCCCAACACCATGTTCGCTTCCCGGAGTCTGCCGAGAAGAGACCATCACGGTAACTCACACAGTTGATTCATTTTAATTAAGTTAATGTTCAAGTTATCTACAATCAAACATTAACAAATTCCCATCTGCCCATAACCGCGGGCATGGCTTTCGAAAGTTCAATCCCTGCAGGGGAGTCCCAACTTAGCCCATGACAAGCTCTCACGGTCAACGAAGGAATAGACCTTCTCCCGAGACATTCTGATCAGACTCGGTATCCCGGTTCTATGAGACACTTCGACAAGTTAAAATCAATCCAGCAACACCACCCGCTGTACCGACAAATCCTGATAGGAGCTGCACATATCTCGTTCTCAGGGCACACCGGATAAGCTAAGCATACGGAAGCCAACGTAACCCAAGTTTCCAAGGGACGGCCCCGCATGGTGCTCTAGGTTGGACCAACACTTAGAGAAGCACTGGCCCGGGGGTTTAAAATAAAGATGACCCTTGAGTCCGCGAAACCCAAGGGAAAAAGGCTAGGTGGCAAATGGTAAAACCAAGGTTGGGCATTGCTGGAAAGGCTTTAATCAAGGCGAACTATCAAGGGGTTCCCATTATCACCCAACCGCGTAAGGAACGCAAAAATCTGAGAACATAACACCGATATGACGGAAACTAGGGCGGCAAGAGTGGAACAAAACACTAGGCGAGAGGCCGAGCCTTCCACCCTTTACCAAGTATATAGATGCATTAAGATAACAAGATAATATAATGATATCCCAACAAGTAAATAATGTTCCAACAAGGAACGGGCTCCAATCTTCACCTGCAACTAACAACGCTATAAAAGGGGCTGAGCAAAGCGGTAACATAGCCAATCAACGGTTTGCTAGGACATGGTGGGTTAGAGGTTTGACATGGCAATTTGGGAGGCATGATAAGCAAGTGGTAGGCATCGCAGCATAGGCATAGCAAAAGAGCGAGCATCTAGCAAAGCAAAGATAGTAGTGATTTCGAGGGTATGATCATCTTGCCTGCAAAGTTGTCAGAGTTGACTGGATCCTCGAAAGCAAACTCAACGGGCTCCTCATTAGCGAACTCGTCTCCCGGCTCTACCCAAACAAGACAAACAAGCAAACGGAACGCAATCAACCACGTGCAAAGCTCAAACAATATGATGCAAAGATGGTATGCTATGCGGGATGCAATATGTGATGCATATGCAAGATTTGACAAGGAATGAATGAACCTGGCCTCAACCTGGAAATCCAAGAGTGCCACTGGAAAGGTGAGATTAAATCGCTTGAAAACGATATAAAGAACGCCGGAATCGGAGTTACGGTTAGGAAATGGCAAGCAATTCAAATATGACCACGTTCTGCGATTTACAACAAGTAGCCATCTAAATGCAACAAGATGAACATGCTACAGCACCCAAACATGGCATCAAAATACATGGCAGGGATCCATTCATGATGCTTAACGAAAGAGGAACACTGAGCTACGGCCAATTCATCCATTAACAGGTTCAAACAAGCATGGCAAAAATGCATTTGGTAAACAGATTTCAGACTTAGTGAAATTAACACTTGTCTGAAATCTCAGATCAGGTAGCACACTTTGGAGCATGAAAAACTATATGCTACAGGACCTGAACATGGCAAATTAAAGCATGACATGGAGCTACTCAAGGAGCTTAACAAAAGTCCCTTAGTGACCTTGAGCCAAAAGGGATCAGAAAATACATTTGCAAGCATGCGAACATGGCAAAAACATAATCAGATCACAGACTTTGTGAAAACTGGAGCATGCTGAAACAGATATCAAGTAGGCATGTTTACGAGCTTGATGCACTCACTACGGAGCAAGTCATGACAATCTAAGCATACACCGATCAAGAATATACAAAATACAAGCTAGACATGGCAAGAACAATAGCGTAGCATGCACGGATCAACTACAACATCCTCGGCAAAATCGCTAACAAGTAGACAATCTGCCCAGATTCACGAAATGAAAAAAGTAGAGCTCGATTGACTCAAGCTAGGGTGCTCCATAATTGCAAACAAAGACATGGATGAAAAGAGCACTACAAGATTAACAAAACATCCTTACTGATCATCCTCAAAAGAGGCACGGATCACTAGGAAACAACATGAACATATGGCATATTGAGATAAACAGATCAAGGACTTAGTGGAAATGCTAAGTCCCTGAAATCAGCATTAACGAATGCACCACTTTGCAAGCTTGTGCTAGTCACCACACACATCACAAAAATACATGGGTTGCACCTCTGGATATATGGCAAAACATATAACAAAACTCATGTAGAGCTCAGGGGCATATCATGCACACATTAATCATGGCAAAAATGACAAATAGCTAATTGGAGCAGCAGATCTGACAATTATCTCAAATAGCATTCTTCCAACAGAATTTCAGGCATCAAGATGAACTCAAATAAAAATGACGCAGTGAGATGAAATGATGTGCTCTTTGAGACGAACATTTTGATATGCTATATGCCCAAAACGGAGCTACGGATGCAGAGTTACGACATGACGAACATATCAAAATAATTAGGGTTAGGGATAAAAGTCAACCCAAGATCCAGATCTAGATCTGAGGGTACCGTAGCAGCATGGTTCCTGAGGATCGCCGGAATCAGCGCCGGAGTTGTCGGGGCGGCCGGAGTGAGGTGGGTTCTGCGCCGGAGAGGGACTTGCCGGAGATGAACGGAGGCGGCGCCGGCGGTCCTCGGGTGGCGGAGAGGAAGGTCGCCGGCGCGGGCGGCGCGGCGAGGTTGCCGGCGAGCTCGCTGTGGCGGTGGGGTAGCGCGGCGGCCGGCGAGGAAGGTCGGGCGGCGCTCGCCGGCGCGGCGGTTGAAGGGCGGCACGGGCGAGGAGCTAGGCGGCGGCGGCTTCGGGCTCGCGGGGGCCCGATCCGGGCTTCCCGGGCCAGCGGCGGAGGGAGGCGGCGATTGCCACGTGGCGCGCGCGAGTGGCGCGGGCCGTCGGGTCCGGATGTGTCCGTCGGTGGCGAAGATGTCTGGCGGCGGCGGACGAAGTGGATCTAGGGTTTCTGGAGGAAGGGGAAGGAGAAATTTCGGGGGGTCTTTATATAGGCATAGAGGGAGCTAGGAGAGTCCAAATGAGGTGTGGTTTTCGGCCACGCGATGGTGATCGAACGCTCTAGATTATGAAGAAGGTTTTGGTGGGTTTTGGACCAAAATGGAGGGGTGTTGGGCTGCAACACACACGAGGCCTTCTCGGTCCCTCGGTTAACCGTTGGAGCATCAAACGAAGTCCAAATGGTACGAAACTTGACAGGCGGTCTACCGGTAGTAAACCAAGGCCGCTTGGCAAGTCTCGGTCCAATCCGGAAATGTTTAATCCACACACATGAAAGAAAGGTAGAAATGACCACCGGAGGAGAACGGAGCGCCGGAATGCAAAACGGGCAACGGGGAAAATGCTCGAATGCATGAGATGAACACGTATGCAAATGCAATGCACATGATGACATGATATGAGATGCATGACAACGACAACAACACACGGAGACAAAAACCCGAACCCAAGAAAATAAAATAACTTAACGCCGGAAATGGCAAGAGTTGGATTACATATTAGGAAAATCATATCCGGGGTGTTACAACACTCCACCACTATGAAAGGATCTCGTCCCGAGATCTAGGACTGAAAGAACGCCAGGTATTCAGAACGGAGGTGATCCTCGCGTTCCCAGGTAGCTTCACGATCGGAATGGTGTGACCACTTGACTTTGAGGAATTTGATTGACTTGTTGCGAGTCTTGCGTTTAGTCTCTTCAAGAATAGCAACGGGGTGCTCATGATAAGAGAGATCTTCTTGGAGCTCAATGTCCACGAAGTTGACGGTGCGGTGAGGAGTCTTGAAGCACTTTCGGAGCTGAGAGACATGGAACACGTCATGAATATTTGCAAAGTTTGAAGGAAGCTCGAGTTGATAGGCGAGATCGCCTCTCTTGCTGACGATCTTGAAAGGTCCCACGTATCTGGGGGCAAGCTTCCCTTTGATACCGAAGTGACGAGTACCTTTCATTGGAGAGACGCGGAGGTAAACATGATCTCCGATCTCGAAAGCCAAATCACGGTGCTTACTATCATAGTAGCTCTTCTGACGGGATTGGGCTGCTTTGAGGTTATCTTGAATGACTTTACACATCTCTTCTGCGTCTGTGATTAAGTCATTTCCCAGAAGCTGACGTTCACCGGTTTCAGCCCAGTTGAGAGGGGTATGACACTTCCTGCCATACAGAATTTCAAATGGGGCCTTGCCCGAACTTGCTTGAAAACTGTTGTTGTAGGAGAATTCAGCATATGGAAGACAATCCTCCCACTTCATGCCGAAGGAGATCACACAAGCCCTGAGCATATCTTCAAGAATCTGATTGACACGCTCTACTTGACCGCTAGTTTGAGGATGGAAAGCTGTGCTGAAGCGGATGTTGGTGCCCATGGCCTTCTAGAAAGAATCCCAAAACTTGGAGGTAAAGATGCTGCCATGGTTTGAAGAGATCACTTGTGGAATACCATGCAGAGAGACAATTCGAGAGGTATAGAGCTCCGCCAATTGAGCTGCAGTGATTGACTCTTTGATAGGCAGAAAGTGATCCACTTTAGTGAGTTTGTCGATGACAACGAATATAGCATCATTGCCACGCTTGGACTTTGGAAACCCAGTCACGAAGTCCATCTCAATGTGGTCAAACTTCCATTCTGGAATGGCAAGAGGTTGGAGGAGACCAGCTGGCCTTTGGTGTTCTGCCTTCACTCTTCTGCAGACATCACACTCATTCACGAATTGAGCAATCTCGCGCTTCATTCGAGTCCACCAATAAGCCTGCTTGAGGTCCTGATACATCTTCGTGCTCCCAGGGTGGATGGAGAGGAGAGAATTGTGAGCCTCGTTCATGATCACTTTACGAGGGTCACCTTTTGGCACAACAATACGATCCTCGAAGTAGAGAGTATCCTTGTCATCAAGGCGGTAGCACTTGTACTTGGGTTGACTCTTAGCAATCCCAATCTTCACCTTCTTCACCATAGCATCAAGAAGCTGGGCTTGGCGAATCTGGTCTTCCAAGGTAGGAGAGACTTGAAGGTTGGCGAGGAAACCTTGAGGAACAACTTGCAGATTAAGTTTGCGGAAAGCTTCACAAAGCTCGGGTTGATAAGGCTTGAGAATCAGACTGTTGCAATAAGCCTTCCTGCTCAAAGCATCAGCAATCACATTGGCCTTGCCTGGAGTATACTCGATACTCGGATTATACTCTTGAATCATTTCGACCCATCGAGTGTGCCTGAGGTTGAGATTAGGCTGAGTGAAGATGTACTTGAGACTCTTGTGGTCAGTGAAAATGTCCACTTTTCTTCCCAATAAGAGATGTCTCCAAGTCAAAAGAGCATGCACAACTGCCGCCAACTCGAGATCATGAGTGGGGTAGTTCTTCTCATTGGGCTTCAACTGGCGAGAGGTATAAGCCACAACTTTCTTTTCTTGCATTAACACTGCGCCAAGACCTTGTAGAGAGGCATCGCAAAAGACCTCGTACGGCTTGGATTCATCAGGGGGAGTCAGAACTGGAGTGGTGACCAATTTCTCTTTCAAAGTGTTGAAAGCAATGTCACACTCTGGAGACCAAACGTACTTGACGTGCTTCTGGAGAAGATTTGAGAGAGGCTTCGCGATCTTAGAAAAGTTTTCAATGAATCTTCGACAGTAGCTTGCGAGACCGAGGAAGCTACGGAGTTGCTTCACGTTCTGAGGTGGTTCCCAATTCACAATTGCAGACACCTTCTCAGGATTCACCGCAATGCCCTTGGCAGAGATGATATGACCAAGATAAAGAACCTCATTGAGCCAAAATTCGCACTTGGAGAACTTGGCGTAGAACTTGTGTTCCCTGAGCTTATCGAGTACCAAACGCAAGTGCTTGGCATGATCTTCCTTGTTCTTCGAAAAGACCAGAATGTCGTCAAGATAGACCAAAACGAAGTCATTGGTGTAGGCGTTGAAGATGAAGTTCATCATGCGAGAGAAAGTCGGAGGAGCGTTGACGAGTCCAAAAGACATGACAGTGTATTCATATGAACCAAAGCTTGTCCTGAAAGCCGTCTTGGGAATATCTTGCTCACGGATTCGAATCTGATGATAACCCATACGGAGATCAAGCTTGGAGAATACTTGGGCACCTTTGAGTTGTTCGAACAGCTCGTTGATGTTGGGAAGTGGGTATTTGTTCTTGATAGTCTTCTTGTTCAATGGACGGTAGTCAACACAAAGTCGGTCCGTTCCATTCTTCTTCTTCACAAAAAGAACACCACAACCCCACGGAGAAGAACTAGGTCGGATGAGACCCATTCTCTCTTGAATATCGAGTTGCTTCTTCAGCTCCTTCAACTCTTCATGTCTGAGCTTGTAAGGACGCTTGCACACGGTTCTGTGCCAGGCTCAAGATCGATGACGAATTCAACTGGCCGGTGCGGAGGCATTCCTGGAAGCTCTTTTGGAAAGACGTCTTGATATCCGCAAACGACTGGAATTTGCGAGATAGCATCCAGTTCACCCTTCTCATTGAGAGAAAATAGACGGATGGTATTGTCATGAGTGGCAAAGACAATTACATCCTCAGACGAATGAGTCAATTGAATCTGCCTGGCTGCACAATCAAGATGCACCTTGTGCTTAGAAAGCCAATCCATTCCGAGAATAAGATCAATATCCGAGTTACCAAGAACCATTGGAGAAGCCAGAAACTTGAAATCACCCATCATGATAGAAACATCCGGGACTACTGAAGTAGCCCTCATAGACTTAGCCGGAGAAACCACTCCCATAGGTTTACCCAACATTTGCGAAACGAAGTCATGCTTGGAAACAAATGATCTTGACATGAAACAATGCGATGCACCAGTGTCAAAAAGAACTTTTGCAAGAAAATAGTTAACTGGAAAGTTACCCATGATGACATCTGACGAGTCCTCTGCCTAAGCTGCATTCAGCAAATTGACCTTGGCGGAATTGGGGTTATGCTTGACCACAACTATACTTGCCAATATCACAGGAGGAGGAGGAAGATGCCTCTGATTGAAGCATTTGTTGGCATAGTGACCCTTCTGTTGGCACTTGTTGCACGTGACCTCTGAAAGCGGACGGTGATACGGAGCACTTGATCTTGGAGCTTGAGACGAAGTCTTGTTCTGAAAGCCAGGGTTGGGTGGGTGGGAAGATCCACTGCCACCTTTACTCTTCTGATACGGCTGACGGAACGGAGGAGGAGGAAGCCAATACTTCTGCTGCTTGGCCACTTGAGTAGAGGAAGAAGGAGTAGTGTCTCTGACTCGCTTCTTGGAAGCATCACACCTCAGTTGAGCGGCCTCTTGCTTCAATGCCATGTTGTAGAACTCATCGTACCTCAAGGGCTCAAAGAGAACAAGAGCTAGCTGAATTTCTTCTCTGAGACCACCCCTGAACTGGTATATCATGCTCTTCTCGTCAGGGACGTCCTACTTAGCAAAGCGGGCGAGCTTCTGAAACAACTTGTTGTAGTCATAGACAGACAAAGAGCCTTGCTTCAGGTTGCAGAATTCCTCACGCTTGCTCTCAACCATGCTCTGAGGAATATGATGAGCTTTGAAGTCTTGACGGAATTCATCCCAGGTAATCACACGGCCTCCTCTGGAATCCTTGTACTGCTGGAACCATTCTGCAGCTTGATCTTTGAGTTGGAAGGAAGCGAACTTGACAAAGTCCTTGTAAGTGCATCTAGTGCCACCCCTAGTTGGTTTTGGAGTATTGACGACAAACCTAGTTGAGGGACTAATGTGTTTGTGAGAATTGCAGGATAACACAGGTAGAAGTCCCTCATTGATTCGGTTTTCTTACCAGAGATGACCCCTAAAAATGTATGAAGACATTGATGTCAAAGGTGGTATATGAAGATATTCACATTGAAGACTATGACAAGAGAAGACATCGCATGAAGCCTGTGGAGCTCGAAGACTTAGATCTTTCGTAGCTCTTTTTCCTCTTCCTTGTTGAGTCATAGGAACCACCATACTGTTAAGTGGGGTCCAAGAGAACCATTCAGAATGACTGAAGTGATGCTTAAACAAAACCTATGTCTTCAAGTGAAGACTATAAGAGCGAATCTTGTCCAGAGTCGGACAAGTCAGCTTTGCTTGTAGCCCAAGTAAAGTTGCCATGTGAGTTTGAAATCTGACCGTTGGAACACGTGTCAGTTCCTTAGTGACCCAGGGTCATTTTGGACAAACCCGGTCGGGTTGCCTACTGGCTATAAATAGCCCACCCCCTACAACCATAAACGGTTGGCTGCTCCGAGTTAGTGTACGACTTTTGTCGTTTGAGAGCAACCCACCCCGAAGCCTTTGAGAGAGAATTCCTTGCGAGGATAAAGCCCTAACCACCCAGAGGCAAAGAGAATTAGGCATCACTTAAGTCTTCGTGTCTGTGTGATCTGAAGACTTATTACACTTGAGGACTGTGCATCCTCCAGCCGGTTAGGCGTCGCGTTCTGAGCATCCAAGAGACATTGTGGATCGCCGGTGAACGAAGTCTGTGAAGGTTTGGGAGTCTACCTTGAAGACTTATCAGAGTGATTGGGCGAGGTCTGTGTGACCTTAGCTCAAGGGGAATACGGTGAGGACTGGGTGTCCTGAGTTGCGTGTTCAGGACTGGGTGTCCGGAACTGTGTGTCCTCAGGTTTAAATACCTAGCCGCCCTAACCAGACGTACAGTTGTCACAACAACTGGAACTGGTCCAACAAATCATTGTCTTCAACGAGTCACTGGTTTCATCCTTCCCGTCCCTCTACTTAGTGTTACTCCTTGTGAAGTCATTGTATGATTGCACTATCTTTTGTCTTCACTAAGTGACTGCGTGTTCTGTTTGGCTTCATAATATCTTCCTACCTGATCCTTACTGCACTGCTGCTATTAGTCATTATGCTCTCACTTGAATACTTGACTATGGCTTGCCTAGTGTAGTCTACCTTCCGCTGCATGGTAATAGGTTTATTTCTATCATTTGTCTTTGAAACTTCCACGTTTTGAAGACTTTCATAAAAATCGCCTATTCACCCCTCCTCTAGTCGATATAACGCACTTTCAATTGGTATCAGAGCAAGGTACTCCCTTGTTCTGTGTGATTAGGTTTAACCACCTGGAGTTTTAGCTATGTCGACTGCAGGGATAATCAAAGTCTCCGCTGCGTGCCCCGTCTTCGATGGAACTGAATATCCCTACTGGAAGAATAAGATGCGCATGCATCTTGAAGCCATTGACGTCGACCTATGGTATGTCATCAAGAATGACGTTCCCAAGGCTGGAGAAGGTGTCACTGCTGCTGATGTCAAGAAGTTCGTTCAACTGGACTCTACCTCCAAGAATATCATCTGTGGTCATCTGACCAAAAGACAGTATTGCCGTGTGAGTGCTTTGGAAACATCTAAGCTGGTCTGGGACTGGCTGGTCTGGGACTGGCTCTCCAAGGTCAACGAAGGCGTCTCAACCCAGAGAGATCAGAGAATTAGTGTCCTTCGCAACCTCTTCAACCGCTTCAAGCGAAATGACAATGAGAATGTCCAGCTCACGTTTGATCGACTCACTGACATCACAAATGAGCTTCAAGCCCTCGGCGCTACTGAGATCACCAAGCATGAAGTCGTCAAGACACTACTGAGATCACTTGATAGTTCATTTGACACCCTAGCCCTGATGATTCAAGAATGACCTGACTTCAAGACACTCGATCCGTCCGACATACTTGAGAGGCTCAACACATATGAGTTTCAGCTTTCTGAGAAAAGAGATATCTACGGTCCAAACTATGAGCGAACTCGTGCCTTGAAGGCAAAAGCTGTCTCCTCATCTGAAGAAGAATCTGACAGCAGTTCCGATGATCCTGAAGACCTTGGAAAGGAACTTGCTATGCTTGTGAAGAAGTTCCAAAAATTCACCAAGAAGAAAGGCTTCAGAAAGTCTTCACGATCAAGCTCAAGGAATGATGAAGCTTCTGCTCATGACTACAAGAAGAAAACATGCCACAAGTGCAAGAAAACTGGCCACTTCATCTCTGAGTGTCCGCAGTGGGACAATGAGAACAGAAAAAAGAAGAAGAGCAAGGAATATGACTCTGACGACAAGAAGAAGAAGAAATACTCAAAGTCTTCTTCCAAGTCTTCCTCAAAGTCTTCATCACACAAGAAGAGCTCATCTGGCAAGGCACGTGCGTTTGTTGGCAAGGAAATGGATTCAGAGGAGGAGTCCGCTTCTGAGGAGGCGGAGGTGGAGTTTGAGGAGGAGTCCGATTCTAGCGTTGCAAGTCTGGCTACAGCATACGTTGCCAAGTCCATCTTCAACACTGAAGACAATGACTTCACCACCGACATCGATGCAAATGACAAGGACTACTCTGCTCCTACCTACTGCTTCATGGCACGCGGTGCCAAGGTAAACTCATGCACTACTCACTATCAAACATCAAGTGACGATGACTTTGATTGTGGTTCAAAACCCAGCTACAAAACACTTGCTAAAATTGCAACTGAACAACAGAAAGCCATGGAACATATTCAAAAACTGTTAGACAAAAGCGATGATCTGTTAGGCGCTGAAATGACTCGATCTGAGTCCTTAATTGAAGACATAAAAAATCTTCACGTTAAGTATGAGGAACTTGAAAGTCGTCATGAAACGCTCTCAACAACTCATGAAAAGCTTTCCTATGATTATCTTCAAAGGAAGCAAGATCTTGAGAAATTGAGAGCAGCTCATGAAGATCTTCAAAACGAAAATGAGTCACTTCGCGCCAAACAGATCAGTTCCGCTCAGGAAGGATTTGAACCACCATGTCTTAAATGCATTGAGCGTGAAAATGCTACTTCTGTTGCTGAATGTTCTACTGCTGCTACTGTTGCAATATCTTCAACTGCTGATGTGGGAACTAACCCCTCTACTGAGGATACCACTGCTATTGCTGATGAGAATGCTAGGTTGAAGACATTGCTTGAAACAGGGATGTACAAAAGTCTCAAAGGGCATCAGACACTATGTGATGTCCTCAAAAGACAGATCCTGAACCGAAACCCTAGGAAAGAGGGTGTTGGGTTCGTAAGGAAAATGAATGCTGATGGCTCTTACTGGAAACCTGAGCAGTACCCCAAAACCACATGGGTTGCTGCAAAGGAACCTTCAGCAGATCCATCAAATCTATCTGGATTCACTTGTGCTAACCCCGTTGTCATTGATGAATCCTTTGATACAAACTATAAACTGTTTAAGAGTTAGAAAGGTGAAGTGTTTGCCAGGTACATTGGTACTAACTGCAGGAATGGACCGCCTATGAAGAAGATCTGGGTTCCGAGAAAGTGTCTGGAGAATCTTCCTGTGAATGTCATCATGACACCACACGTGAAGAAGACAAACCTCAGAGCACAGGCTTCATACGGTCCAAAGGCTTCATACAGACAGAGGACTCACTTGAGTCGCACTAACGCAAATGTTTTGCAGGGAAACCATACTCAGGCCTATGAATATGAGCGCGGTTCATCAAACCGCCATGTTCATAAGACCAAGAACTATTCTGCGTATTCTTATGAGTACTATTGTCTGCCTGCAAGACTTTTTGCTAGGGCTCCAAAGCCAAAATTCTCAGACGCTGCACTTAGACTCATTGCTTCTAAGCCACCCTTGAAGATGTGGGTGGCTAAGAAAGCTTAACTCTCTTTTGCAGGGAAAGGTCTCCAGCAGAAAACCAAAATCGTCTGACGCTATTGCTGGGGACCTTAAACATCTTGTAGGGCGCAAGATCAAATGCCCGAATGGTCTTACTATGTACTTCGTTCCTGAATCGCTTGCTACTCTCCCTATCAGTCCTAATCTGGATCTAAGCTTTCATAACCCACTGGTTCATCAAATGTTTTTGCTTCACAATTCTCTTCGTGAAGCCTATCCCCCTAACTGCACTATAGGGTACGACACCAGCGTCTTCAGAATGGATTATTGATAGTGGGTGTACCAATCACATGACTGGCAAAAGAAGCCTTCTTATGGACTCAACCTTACGTCCATCCGACAAGAGTCACATCACATTTGCTGACACTGGTAAAGGTAAGGTATTGGGTCTAGGTAGAGTTGCAATCTCAAAGGATCAACACATGGATAAAGTCATGCTTGTTGAATCCCTTGGCTTCAACTTAATGTCTGTCTCAATGCTTTGCGATTTGAACATGATCGTAATATTTGGAAAATATCGCTACCTTGTTCTAATGGAATCTGACAAGTCTCTAGTGTTTGAAGGGTATCGGAAAGATGATTTGTACGTGGTAGATTTCTCAGCAGGACCACAGCTTGCCGTATGTCTTCTAGCAAAGGCTTCAGAATGCTGGCTCTGGCATCGGAGGCTAGGGCATGCTGGCATGAGGAACCTCCACACCCTTGCAAAGAAGAAGCATGTCATAGGCATCGAGGGCGTCAAGTTCAAGAAAGATCACTTATGCGGTGCCTGTGAAGCAGGGAAGATGACGAGGGCCAAACATCCCTCGAAGACAATCATGACAACCACTCGACCCTTCGAACTGCTCCACATGGATCTTTTCGGTCCCACTCATTACTCAACTCTTACTACTACTTCTTGCCTCTATGGCTCTGTTATTGTTGATGATTATTCTAGATATACTTGGGTGCACATAATCCTCTACAAGACTGAAGTGCAGGATGTCTTCAGGCGCTTCGCCAATCGAGCAATGAACAATTATGGCGCCAAGATAAAGCACATCAAAAGTGACAATGACACTGAATTCAAGAACACTGGCCTTGATACATATCTTGATACCTTGGGCATCACACATGAATTCTCAGCCCCGTACACGCCACAGCAGAATGGCGTCGTCAAATGCAAGAACAGAACACTCATTGAGATGGCCAGAATGATGCTAGATGAATACAAGACCCCAAGAAATTTCTGGCCTGAAGCCATTGATACTGCATGCCATACAATCAATCGTGTTTATCTTCACAAGCTTCTAAACAAGACATCTTATGAGCTCCTTACTAGCAAGAAGCCAAATGTCAGCTACTTCAGAGTATTTGGCACCAGGTGCTGGATCAAGGATCCACATCACACTTCAAAATTTGCACCAAAAGCACATGAGGGTTTTATGCTTGGATATGGAAAGGATTCGCACTCCTACAGAGTCTTCAATCTCTTTCATTATAAAGTGGTTGAAACAGTGGATGTGCAATTTGATGAGACTAACGGTTCACAAAGAGAACACCTGCCAAATGTGCTAGATGAAGTTCCATCCAGCGAATCAATCAAGCTGATGGGGACTGAAGAAATCATGCCCTCTAAAGCTCAACCTGAAGAGGAACTCATCATCTCCGCACCTGATCAACCTGAAGACAATGCTCAGCCTGAAGACAATCCCTCTAACAACGACAATGATCAGCAAGAGCAATATCAGATGTCCATGATGGGAGAGCTGAAGTTCTTCCTCGGTCTTCAAATACGACAGCAACGCAATGGCATCTTCATATCTCAAGAAAAGTATCTCAAAGATTGCCTGAAGAAGTTTGGTATGCAAGACTGCAAAGGCTTCACGACGCCAATGCCAGCCAAGCATCATCTGGGTCCTGACGACAATGGTAAAGAGTTCGGTCAAAAGGTATACCGCTCCATGATTGGTTCTTTGCTTTATCTATGTGCATCTAGGCCAGATATTATGCTTAGTGTTTGCATGTGTGCTCGATTTCAAGCGGCACCAAAGGAGTCGCATCACTTAGCTGTGAAGCGAATTCTTTGATATTTGGCTCACACCCCAACTCTAGGATTATGGTATCCAAAGGGCTCAGAGTTTAATCTGGTTGGATTCTCGGATGCTGATTATGCTGGTGACAAGGTGGATCGCAAGTCTACATCAGGCACATATCATTTTCTAGGACGATCACTTGTATGTTGGTCTTCAAAGAAGCAGAACTGTGTATCTCTCTCTACTGCTGAATCTGAATACATTGCTGCTGGATCTTGCTGCACTCAGCTTCTGTGGATGAAGCAAACACTCAAGGACTATGGCATTCATCTGAAGCAAGTGCCACTCTACTGCGACAATGAAAGCGCCATCAAGATTGCCAACAACCCAGTTCAGCACTCGAAGACAAAGCACATTGAAATTCGTCATCACTTTCTCAGAGATCATGTTGTGAAGGAAGATATTGATATCATACACGTCAACACTGAAGTGCAATTGGCAGATATCTTCACCAAGCCCTCGGATGAGAAGAGATTTTACAAGTTACGGTGTGAGCTAAATATCTTGAAATCCTCAAATGTCCCGTGATTAGGCACACATCCTAACACTTATGCATATTGATGACTTAGATGTGCAACACACGAAGAAAATTATATCTTCAATCAATGAAGACATACATTCTAAGTGTGAATACATTAATGTGGAACTTGACTTCGGAGCGCCACGATAATTGTGCGCCGTGTCTGGGTCTAATACTTCCTATACGGTGGGTAACGCCACCACCAAACTTTCTGTTTGAAGTGCTTCACTCATGGTGTTACATTAGCTATGTCTTCACATTTGGTTTGGCTTCAATCTCAACATGTCTTCATGATTATCTTCACTATGTTGATTATATATATATACTAGTGTTCTGTCCTCTACAACATTCACTTATAGCTATGTCTTCTTGTTGAATCTTTTGAACTAAGTGAATGTGATCGGACCCTAACCTCTCTATGCTTTCTATCTCAAACTCTATCTCTCCAAATCATATGCATTCTATTGAAACTGTCGAATGTCTTCTCTGTGTCCTTGTCAGCAGAAGATACAGAGACAGACATTAAGTCCGTTTTCAATGCTCATTCCTTCACCTGAAACCCGGAGAAGTGGGAATGACCACTCGACAATCCAGGCGTGCGTGGGACGTGGAACAACCCCCGATATGCTGCATGACAGCCACGTGCCCATCAGATGTGAATCGCCAGGGGCACCTGTGTAATAACGCAGTGCCGCCCCTGTACCTATAAATACACGCCTCACCACAATAATTATCTCTTCTTCCACTCTCGCACGAACCCTAGCGCCACCGCTAGCCCTCGACGACGCCGGCGACAAAGCGCTTCGCTGCCGCAACCTCTCCGACGCCGTCTTCACACCGACCGCGGACATCGTCCTCTCCGCCGTCGCCGTAGGTGTCCTCCGTCGCCAAGTTAGGGCATGGAAGATCGAACTACTCGGCCTCCTCTTCCATTCCGTCTAGCAGTTCTTCGTGTGGTAAATAAAACTTCCTTTTTACGGCCCCGTTGATCCTATAGCTTTGTCACTTTCTACCACAAGCAGTTTCTATTCACACAAGTTAGATCTCTTTCATACTGCATCTCATAACATGCCTAGTATATTCACTTATGCTTCACAAAGTAGTTAGATTCCTCACTTGTACTGATCTCTAGATTCGTACAAATCTGGAACCAACTCCTTATCTATGAGTGAATGTCTTCGCATGATGAGGTCAATGTCTTCTAAACTGATTTATCTTCAAAATCTTCTGAGAATGCATATGACCTCTTCCCCTTCCCTCGCACCTTAATGCTGTCACAGGTACATGTCCGTGGGAGAATCCCTTGGTTCTCATAGTCTGCATTCATTTGCAAAATTCTTACAGCATCATATAAATTCTCCCGAAGCCAGTTCCTGTTTGTCCAGCAAGCAAAAACCTTTGAAGCCTTTGAACGTATTGAAGCCTTTCAGTTTAAAATTCATGGCTTCAGAGAAATCTGCAAGGAAGGGTGGCAGAAAGCGTCGAGGAGAAACATCAAGAGATCTGCCCGATGACCTCTCAGAGCTGTACAAGACAGATCCTGAAGAGGATTACAATCAGCGCAAGACACGAATCCAATGGATTCGACGCTATTGGGCAGAACAGTGGTTCAAGTGCAGATTTGTGACCAAGGAATATGCTGAAAAGAATGCCATCAAGCGACCATGGGGAGACATCCTCTACAAAAATCTTCAACCCAGGACCAGAGATGAAGCCATTGAACAAGGCTTCTATCCTTGCATGGTCCGTGGACCACAACCTGCGGATGCTGACCCATCGTCACTGCTATGGTGTCGTGACGACATTCTATTCAAGTGCAACTTCCAGTTTGCCCAGAACTCAGCAAAGCAGAACAAGAAGACATTGGGACTAGACTTCAACCCTGGTCCTTCTGCTCCAGGGGCTGACGGCACACGTGATGCAGAACCCAATGTCGTTGGTCCTTTCTACAACCTTGAAGGTCTCATCACTCATATCTTGGTTCAAGGGACAGCCGTGAATGAGCCTACAGATGACGCTGAATCAGATGAACCGCCTGCAGCGCCGAAGCCAAAGAAGCTGAAGCAGCCAAAAGCTTCAAAGCCTGCCTCTGCACCAAAAATCTCACGGGCGAAGCCACTGGCAACTGCACCTCCTGAAGACAGTGTGCAGTCTGAAGATTTGTCACGCATCTCCAAGCCCCAGAAGGTCAAGATGCCTCTGCCACACACCGGCCAAGAGCTAACAGCTGCGGCCATTCTGCGCAATGATGCCATTGATCTGTCAAGTGATGAAGATCTTGCAGATGACGCTCTTGAGCAACTCATCAAGAGCAAAGAAGAAGAAGAAATCTTCAGTAATCTGCCTCTCTTTGACGTGGCCATCATCGACAACTTCATTGATGAATGGTTTGACACGCCCAACATCAGCTTTGACAGTCTGCAACTTCCCATTGGCCTCAGTGTCGCCTTCCATGGCGCCATTGCTTCAGAGTTAGCTATCGCCCAGCGCGTTGTTGAACTGAAGCAGAAGATTGACTTTGAGAAATCTCAGTTCAAGAAGCATATGGCCAAGCTCAGCGTGCAAGAAGTGAAGAACTTCAAGATTATGCTGCACGAGCTCAAGGAAGCCTTTCTCACGAAACATGCAGAAGCTCAGGGTTCTCGTGAGCGCATGAAGGTTCTGGCTGACAGGTGTGTACAAGCCTACAATGAGGTTGAGAAGCGCAAGGCCCTTGGGCGTCCTGGCATCGACCCCAGGATGGCTGCAAAGAAGAAGAAGAAGCCCGCTACGGCTGAACCCGACGCACCAAGGCAGGAAGCAGATCCCATTGTCTTCCCAACCAGCATGACTGGCTCGAAGCCAAAAGCCCAGTCAACCGCTTCAGAGCTGAAGAAGACAAGGACTGCTGAGGCTGAAGCCAGGAAGAGGAAACATCCTGAAGCCTCTCCTACTGCCCCCTCCAAGAAGAAGAGGAAGACCAAGAAAGAACGGGCTGCTCCCACAGAGCCTTTGATTGTTGAACCCATTTCCATGGTTCGTCCTGACGCTGAACGCCAACTGACAATCCATGAGCCTGCTTTCACAGAGGCTCATGAAGCTGAAGACTTTCTAGCAGCTGATCCCATTGCTGCTGAAGATATTGGTCACCACGACCATGTAGAAGATGGTGCAGTCCTTCCTCAGCTCGAGCACAGCGAACTCATCAGCATTGGTCGTCCTCTAACGCCAATTGCTCAGGATGCTTCATGGGCTGATCGTCCACAAGAGGAAGAAGACTTTGAGGCCCAGCCAACACCAACTCCACAGGCGTCGTCAGCGTTATGCAGGCTTCGCAAAGGACCAAGGCCTCCAGTCTCTGAGTCTGAAGCTAAAGCTGCTGAAGACATTCCGGCTGCATCAGCCGATGAAGAAGAAACCCCAGAAGCTCCTACTTCCCCGTCCCACCAAGAAGCTGTTCTTGAGGAGAACGTGATTGTGACTGACCCTCCAGCTCGTCAAGTGGAGGTTGAAAATCTTGAGGCTGCCACCACCAACTCCACTGAAGCCACTGACGCAGTCGTGGCTGAAGCTAATGTGGAGCCCTCACCCACAAAAGCACCAGAAGTCAGCGAAGCCACTGATCCCACTACTTCTGTTCCTGCACCTGCTGCCGGTCCCCAGTTCGACTATCATGTTGAGCACAGGCCTCAGGTACAGAAGCCAATCCCAAGATTGCCCAGGTTCCCAGGTCCTGCATCAGCACCTGGATCCTTCAATATCAACGGCTTCAGAGCAGACAACACATTCTTCAATAGCTCCAGGAACCCCTACTCAAGGGAAAGAATATCATTTGATCGGTTCTGGAGCTATCCGCAGCGAAGCTATTACTCCTGCATTCTATACAATCAAGGTCGCATCTTCCCACACAAGCATCTTGACATTGAAGCAATAGCTGGTCTGCCCTGTCTGGAAGAAGCTCTGGATTGCTTCAAAGAAGTTGGATTGCTGCCATTCGTCACTGACCAAGAGCATTGGAATGAAGAGTTGCTGCTCCAATTCTATGCCACACTTCACATCCGCGGGTATAACAGAGATCCGAAGACTTGGGTCCTGGAGTGGATGGCAGGAAACGTTCATCACGAAGCCAAAGCCTTTGACATCATTGAGCTCATTGGTCTGCCCACTCCCGGCGATCTCTACAAATCTGGCTGTCAACTTCACAGTGAAGCTGTGGAGAGCATCTTTCAGAGGCCTGAACCTAACATGAGTCAGATGCTCAGTATGATGAAGCCATTACCCCAAGATGCTGTGTATCCCAAAGAGTTCTTTGTTGAAGACCTAGAGTATCTGCCAAGGACTATTTATCACATCATAAGGCGAACTCTCTGGCCCATCAAAGGGCACTCTCCACATGCCAAGCTGGAAGGTGCAATGAAGACTTTGGTCTTCTATATTCTTCATGGAAAATGCTTCAATGCACATGACTTCTTCATTCGCCAACTTGCTGCATCATGCTCTGATCTGTTTGGCTTGAAGTTCTACGCCCCATGGGTCATGCGGCTGATAAACTTCACTCCACTATCTCATATCAGCCATCTGCTCGCAATCATCGGATTTTTCTGCCTGATGTGGATATGTCTATTGAAGCCATCTATCCTGAGCCTGCCAAGGAACCTCTAAGTCTTCAGAATGCAGAGCATCAGAGTTTTTCTCAGAACATTGAAGGAGTTGAAGCAGTCACTCGTGTGTATCCTTTGGCTGGCACTACACGTGCACCGCATCCTGCTCTCACTGAAGCCACTGACAGTACAACTGCTCCACGACCCAAGAAGCGCACTCGTGTTCTCAATGACCGAGAGCTTCTTGTGGCTCTTCATCAGAAACAGGATAGGCATCATGACTGGCTGAAGCGTCAAATGCAAAGCTTCTTGGTGGATGTTAATCACATTCGCAATCTTGCCACCAAGAATGCTTTTGTTGCCCATGAAACCTCTCGCCACACATGGAAAGGTCTGACGCTGATGTGTTCTGAAGATGATCTTCAAGAGGATGGCTTCTCTGAGCGCTTCAAGTTCGACTCCACACCTCCTCGAAGGGCAGTGCTGCGACGAACTCCATCTCTTGAAGACTCTGAGTTCTCTTCCTCTGCTGCAACTGTGAATGCCAGAGTGATCGAGGATGAAGACGATGCTACTTCACCGCCACCTCCTTCAGCACGCTTCGACTCTGCTCCAAGCTCTTCTGCACCGCCAAACACCACCAACGACCCTGCTGCTTCACCTACTCTTCATGGGAACGAGTAGATGCTCTATGTCTTCAAACCTTTTTGGTCCTTACTAACAAAAGGGGGAGAAGCATATGAGTTTGATAGTCTTCAAGCGGGTCTATATGGGCGGGTGCTTTATATTTTGCTTCGTGTTTACAACTCTCGTTTTGATACATTTGGTTCTTTGAGTTGTAACACTTAAACTTGATTGTCGTCTGCTACCTATTTGCCATTTTGTGATGCGATGATAAATTCCGCATGTGCGACGATAAATTACGCACTTAGATCATTTTGTAGACGTCCATTTTCCATTATGCATGTCATTATCTTCACATACCTTCACATGCATAGTGGATTGTCATCATAAGTTGAAGAGGATCTCCACAAGCACAACCTGCCATGTGCATTTGCATTCCAAAAGCAAATTACTTATATGCACATCTTCAGGGGGAGCCCTTGCAACTTATGAAGACAATTCCTTATCCTTTACAATTTCACATATTATATTCCCCGTTGAAAACTTCAACTAGTTTGTCATCAATCACCAAAAGGGGGGAGATTTTAAGTGCATCTAGTGCCACCCCTAGTTGGTTTTGGAGTATTGACGACAAACCTAGTTGAGGGACTAATGTGTTTGTGAGAATTGCAGGATAACACAGGTAGAAGTCCCTCATTGATTCGGTTTTCTTACCAGAGATGACCCCTAAAAATGTATGAAGACATTGATGTCAAAGGTGGTATATGAAGATATTCACATTGAAGACTATGACAAGAGAAGACATCGCATGAAGCCTATGGAGCTCGAAGACTTAGATCTTTCATAGCTCTTTTTCCTCTTCCTTGTTGAGTCATAGGAACCACCGTACTGTTAAGTGGGGTCCAAGAGAACCATTCAGAATGACTGAAGTGATGCTTAAACAAAACCTATGTCTTCGAGTGAAGACTATGAGAGCGAATCTTGTCCAGAGTCGGACAAGTCAGCTTTGCTTGTAGCCCAAGTAAAGTTGCCATGTGAGTTTGAAATCTGACCGTTGGAACACGTGTCAGTTCCTTAGTGACCCAGGGTCATTTCGGACAAACCAGGTCGGGTTGCCTAGTGGCTATAAATAGCCCACCCCCTACAACCATAAACGGTTGGCTGCTCCGAGTTAGTGTACGGCTTTTGTCGTTTGAGAGCAACCCACCTCGAAGCCTTTGAGAGAGAATTCCTTGCGAGGATAAAGCCCTAACCACCCAGAGGCAAAGAGAATTAGGCATCACTTAAGTCTTCGTGTCTGTGTGATCTGAAGACTTATTACACTTGAGGACTGTGCATCCTCCAGCCGGTTAGGCGTCGCGTTCTGAGCATCCAAGAGACATTGTGGATCGCCGGTGAATGAAGTCCGTGAAGGTTTGGGAGTCTACCTTGAAGACTTACCAGAGTGATTGGGCGAGGTCTGTGTGACCTTAGCTCAAGGGGAATACGGTGAGGACTGGGTGTCCTGAGTTGCGTGTTCAGGACTGTGTGTCCGGGACTGTGTGTCCTCAGGTTTAAATACCTAGCCGCCCTAACCAGACGTACAGTTGTCACAGCAACTGGAACTGGTCCAACAAATCATTGTCTTCAACGAGTCACTGGCTTCATCCTTCCCGTCCCTCTACTTACTGTTACTCCTTGTGAAGTCATTGTATGATTGCACTATCTTTTGTCTTCACTAAGTGACTGCGTGTTCTGTTTGGCTTCATAATATCTTCCTACCTGATCCTTACTGCATTGCTGCTATTAGTCATTGTGCTCTCACTTGAATACTTGACTATGGCTTGCCTAGTGTAGTCTACCTTCCGCTGCATGGTAATAGGTTTATTTCTATCGTTTGTCTTCGAAACTTCCACGTTTTGAAGACTTTCATAAAAATCGCCTATTCACCCCCCTCTAGTCGATATAACGCACTTTCAGTCCTCAGGCCTGACGTTACTGCACTCGAAATGCTTGCACAGATCCACGAGCCAATCGTCAGCATCAGTTGCCTCAACACAATTGCTGAAAGTCTTTGGCCCGTTAGCAAGGAACTGGTTGAGTGTAGCAAAGTGATTCTGATTGTTGCCTTGGTTGCCTTGGTTCGCTTGATTGCACTCTTGAAGAATTTGCATGATCAACTGTGTGTTTGCATTGGTTGCGGCCATCACAGCTTGCCATGCCTCCGGAGGAGGAGGAGGTGGTGGTAGATCCTGATTCTGATTCTGATTGGTGCTCTTAGCGGGAGCCATCCTGAAGAGGGTGACAACCGTTAGCACATTGACAGATAAAATGAAGCTGAATCAAACGGGTTGAAATTGCAACATATAGTCTTCACATCCGAACAAAATGAACGAATGCATTCCACTTGAAATGGTCACATATCCACAAATTGAGAAGCCACTTAGAATTTAGGTAGAGGAATAAATCAACAAGGTACGGATCAAGAACGAATACTCGGTAAGAAATCCCAATCTCAAACCAAATATCCGTGGAAGAAGAACTAGAGCTACAAGAATTCCCCCCTATGAAACTCCTGAACCTTTCCAGTTATGCAATCAGGTGTTGGGGATACAGGGGAAGCATAATATCTCACCCAAATCTAGCAAATCCTACATCCAGCTGTATCCATCCTTCAACACATAACCGAGAAAAACTTCGGAAACCATCTACCTCAACCTTCGAAAAGCATCCGTTATACAAGTTATGGCGATACTCCCGAACTCCCGCCCCAGTACTGGGTGGCGTCGAGGTTATCTCACCAACGAACTGCATAAAAGAGATTTTCGATGTCGGCGTACTAAACTCAGGTATTCCAGAACTGCAACGATAAAATTGTGACGACAACACCTCGGAGCTCTACTCCCCGGGACACTGCCACAACCCCTAAAGACAGGAGGCACCAAGAACAATGTTCTCGTCACAAAACCATCGGAACGATTCCAAGATACCCGCGTGATTCTAAATTTTTTTAGTGAAATTTGAGAAGAGAAGAGTCAAAACTCTACGTCAGGATGCCTTACCAGAGCGATGAGGAGACTGGGGAGTAAAAAGAATTCCTAAACTATCCGATATATAATTCCTAAATGACTCAAAACATTTTTCTAGACTCAACAACGACTGCTAAAAACGATCAAGCAATGGGGCTCCTAAGGTCGGGGAAGGCTCTGATACCAACTTGTAACGCCCTCGATGCGGCTATAGCTCCCATGTGTCGAGGCACGACTTAGAGACATAACCGCATTGAAAGCAATGTCGCAAGTTAGGAAATCTTCACAACATCCCATGTAATATAGACAATAAAAGGGGAGATACATAGTTGGCTTACACTCGCCACGTCAATCAAAGTACATAAATAGCATTACAACATTCAAACACTCATGGCCCGACTACGACGCCAAAATAAAAGATAAACCCAACATGCGACACGGTCCCGATCACCCCAACTGGGCAGCACTACTGATCATTAGGGAAAGACACATAGTAACGGCGGGAAGCTTCATCGAACTCCCACTTGAGCTCATGCGCATCATCTGGAACGGAATCGTCAGGCCCTGCATCTGGTTTGGAAGTAATCCATGAGCCACAGGGACCCAACAATCTCGCAACCTCGTGATCAAGACTATTTAAGCTTATAGGTAAGGCAAGGTAAATATGTGGAGCTGCATCAAGCAACTAGCATATATGGTGGCTAACCTATTCGCAAAAGAGAGCGAGAAGAGAGGGCAAAGCGCGAACGAGTAACTAGAGAACAACCTGCGGCAAGCATTACTCCAACACCGTGTTCGCTTCCCGGACTCCGCCAAGAAGAGACCATCATGGTAACTCACACAGTTGATTCATTTTAATTAAGTTAAGGTTCAAGTTATCTACAATCGGATATTAAAAAATTCCCATCTGCCCATAACCGCGGGCACGGCTTTCGAAAGTTCAATCCCTGCAGGGGAGTCCCAACTTTGCCCATGACAAGCTCTCACGGTCAACGAAGGAATAGACCTTCTCCCGAGACATTCCGATCAGACTCGGTATTCCGGTTCTACGAGACACTTCGACAAGTTAAAATCAATCCAGCAACACCACCCGCTGTGCCGACAAATCCCGAAAGGAGCTGCACATATCTCGTTCTCAGGGCACACCGGATAAGCTAAGCGTACGGAAGCCAACGTAACCCAAGTTGCCAAGGGACGGCCCCGCACGGTGCTCTAGGTTGGACCAACACTTAGAGAAGCACTGGCTCGGGGGTTTAAAATAAAGATGACCCTTGAGTCCGCGAAACCCAAGGGAAAAAGGCTAGGTGGCAAATGGTAAAACCAAGGTTGGGCATTGCTGGAAAGGCTTTAATCAAGGCGAACTATCAAGGGGTTCCCATTATCACCCAACCGCGTAAGGAACGCAAAAATCCGGGAACATAACACCGATATGACGGAAACTAGGGCGGCAAGAGTGGAACAAAACACTAGGCGAGAGGCCGAGCCTTCCACCCTTTACCAAGTATATAGATGCATTAAGATAACAAGATAATATAATGATATCCCAACAAGTAAATAATGTTCCAACAAGGAACGGGCTCCAATCTTCACCTGCAACTAACAACGCTATAAAAGGGGCTGAGCAAAGCGGTAACATAGCCAATCAACGGTTTGCTAGGACATGGTGGGTTAGAGGTTTGACATGGCAATTTGGGAGGCATGATAAGCAAGTGGTAGGCATCGCAGCATAGGCATAGCAAAAGAGCGAGCATCTAGCAAAGCAAAGATAGTAGTGATTTCGAGGGTATGATCATCTTGCCTGCAAAGTTGTCAGAGTTGACTGGATCCTCGAAAGCAAACTCAACGGGCTCCTCGTTAGCGAACTCGTCTCCTGGCTCTACCCAAACAAGACAAATAAGCAAACTGAACGCAATCAACCACGTGCAAAGCTCAAACAATATGATGCAAAGATGGTATGCTATGCGGGATGCAATATGTGATGCATATGCAAGATTTGACAAGAAATGAATGAACCTGGCCTCAACTTGGAAATCCAAGTGTGCCACTGGAAAGGTGAGATGAAATCGCTTGAATACGATACAAAGAACGCCGGAATCGGAGTTACGGTTAGGAAATGGCAAGCAATTCAAATATGACCACGTTCTGCGATTTACAGCAAGTAGCCATCTAAATGCAACAAGATGAACATGCTACAACACCCAAACATGGCATCAAAATACATGGCAGGGATCCATTCATGATGCTTAGCAAAAGAGGAACACTGAGCTATGGCCAATTCATCCATTAACAGGTTCAAACAAGCATGGCAAAAATGCATTTGGTAAACAGATTTCAGACTTAGTGAAATTAACACTTGTCTGAAATCTCAGATCAGGTAGCACACTTTGGAGAATGAAAAACTATATGCTACAGGACCTGAACATGGGAAAGTAAAGCATGGCATGGAGCTACTCAAGGAGCTTAACAAAAGTCCCTTAGTGACCTTGAGCCAAAAGGGATCAGAAAATACATTTGCAAGCATGTGAACATGGAAAAAACATAATCAGATCACAGACTTTGTGAAAACTGGAGCATGCTGAAACAGATATCAAGTAGGCATGTTTACGAGCTTGATGCACTCACTACGGAGCAAGTCATGACAATCTAAGCATACACCGATCAAGAATATACAAAATACAAGCTAGACATGGCAAGAACAATAGCGTAGCATGCACGGATCAACTACAACATCCTCGGCAAAATCGCTAACAAGTAGACAATCTGCCCAGATTCACGAAATGAAAAAAGTAGAGCTCGATTGACTCAAGCTAGGGTGCTCCATAATTGCAAACAAAGACATGGATGGAAAGACCACTACAAGATTAACAAAACATCCTTACTGATCATCCTCAAAAGAGGCACGGATCACTAGGAAACAACATGAACATATGGCATATTGAGATAAACAGATCAAGGACTTAGTGGAAATGCTAAGTCCCTGAAATCAGCATTAACGAATGCACCACTTTGCAAGCTTGTTCTAGTCACCACACACATCACAAAAATATATGGGTTGCACCTCTGGATATATGGCAAAACATATAACAAAACTCATGTAGAGCTCAGGGGCATATCATGCACACATTAATCATGGCAAAAATGACAAATAGCTAATTGGAGCAGCAGATCTGACAATTATCTCAAATAGCATTCTTCCAATAGCATTTCGGGCATCAAGATGAACTCAAATGAAAATGATTCAGTGAGATGAAATGATGTTATCTCTGAGACGAACATTTTGATATGCTATATCCCAAAACGGAGCTACGGATGCGGAGTTACGACATGATGAACATAGCAAAATAATTAGGGTTAGGGATAAAAGTCAACCCGAGATCCAGATCTGGATCTGAGGGTACTGTAGCAGCACAGTTCCCGAGGATCGCCGGAATCAGCGCCAGAGTTGTCGGGGCAGCCGGAGTGAGGTGGGTTCTGCGCCGGAGAGGGACTTGCCAGAGATGAACGGAGGCGGCGCCGGCGATCGTTGGGCGGTGGAGAGGAAGGTCGCCGGTGCGGACGGCGCGGCGAGGTTGCCGGCAAGCTCGCTGCGGCGGTGGGGTAGTGCGGCGGCCGACGAGGAAGGTCTGGCGGCGCGGGCGGCGCTCGCCGGCACGGCGGACGAAGGGCGGCGCAGGCGAGGAGGTAGGCGGCGGCGGCTTCGGGCTCGCGGGGGCCCGATCCGGGCTCCCCGGGCTGGCGGCGGAGGGAGGCGGTGATGGCCACGTGGCGCGCGCGGAGTGGCGCGGGCCGGCGGATCCGGACGTGTCCGTCGGTGGCGAAGATGTCCGGCGGCGGCGGATGAAGTGGATCTAGGGTTTCGGGAGGAAGGGGAAGGAGAAATTTCGGGGGGTCTTTATATAGGCATAGAGGGAGCTTGGAGAGTCCAAATAAGGTGCAGTTTTAGGCCACGCGATCGTGATCGAACGCTCTAGATGATGGAGAAGGTTTTGGTGGGTTTTGGACCAAAATGGAGGGGTGTTGGGCTGCAACACACACGAGGCCTTCTCGGTCCCTCGGTTAACCGTTGGAGCATCAAACGAAGTCCAAATGGTACGAAACTTGACAGGCGGTCTACCGGTAGTAAACCAAGGCCGCTTGGCAAGTCTCGGTCCAATCCGGAAATGTTTAATCCCCACACACGAAAGAAAGGTAGAAATGACCACCGGAGGAGAACGGAGCGCCGGAATGCAAAATGGGCAACGGGGAAAATGCTCGAATGCATGAGATGAACACGTATGCAAATGCAATGCACATGATGACATGATATGAGATGCATGACAACGACAACAACACACGGAGATAAAATCCCGAACCCGAGAAAATAAAATAACTTAACGCCGGAAACGACAAGAGTTGTATTACATATTAGGAAAATCATATCCGGGGTGTTACACAGAGTAAGTTGGTGCATGATAGTTTCATCATGTTGCATGCTAGTCTCATCATGTTCATATGTTTATGCCATGCTCATATTGTTCTAGCTGTATTATGTTATACATGCCATGTTGTTCTGATAGTATCGTGTTCATCATTGCTTAATAATATATAATTGCCATGCTATTGTTTGTCTTGATTGCTTTGGTTGTTGTGAGCTTGCAAGTACATTCAATGTACTGACCTGGCGTGTCATGCCAGTTTTCAGGTCATGCCAGATTTGATTGCTTGTTTGCCGTGGATTCCTTGTTTGCGAGCTAGTATAAGTGTTTCAGCCAGAGTCCCTGCGGAGTGGAGTTCATCACCGTCGTCGTTGTTCCGCTGCCAGTAATCATTCCGCTGCATCGTGTTGTTCTTCTGCTTGCATGGAGCAACCGTGGCAGGCGTAGTGTCACCGTGCCGTTGTAATCCCCTTGTACCCATATAGATTGTAATAAAGAGCTGATTTGTTCTATGCTAAGTAGTGCCGTACTCCAAAAGACTTCTCCTCGATCTCTGGGTTGGAATACGGGGCGTTCCGGTTTCTCTGAGCCGGGATGCCACAGGCTTGGTATCAGAGTAGGTCTAGCTATAGGATGCCCTAGCCCATGCGATTGTTAGAATGCGGTAGTATAGAGCCCCGTTGGTTTGTTGCACTTGATTGCTGCATTTGTTTGTTGCATAGCATGCATATAGATTATTATCTTGTTGCTAACGGTTAATCTTGTGAGTGTAGGTGGCATCGGTTTCGATCCACTACCTGCACCCTCCTTCTTTGCATGCGTGCTCTTCGGTATAATGCGACCACATCATCATCCAGGCCCTCCATCTCGTTCCTTTGGCAACCCTTGCTGATCTTTGTTATCAGAAAAGGGAAATGCCATTAAACCCAGTCTTCCACTGTTATCTTGCCTTGTCATTTTATTCTTTGGACGGGTACGATTCCCTTCGTACGCTTGATGATGAGGTAGTCATGACCTCCGTGTCTCGCTACATGATCACCAAGTCCGTCCTCGCCTCCGTATCCATCCAGATCCAGCCGGTGTTCAGCCAGCGCTTGGTGTAGCCTTGGTTACGCCAACTCTTTCCACACACAGACTCACTTTCGTGCACACCGCCACATCATATTAGACCGTAGTACTAGAGCTTCAGCGACAATTGTGTGCTTAGGTGTGCATGCATATTATTGTGTGAGTAGTAGTAATATGTGCTGATTGCTTTATATTATTAGTATTCTTATGTGCTTTTGTTTTCGTCGTTTCTTTGGTTTCTTTCTTTGGGCCTTCGGTGTTACAAATTTTGTTGGAAATATGCCCTAGAGGCAATAATAAAATGGTTATTATTATATTTCCTTGTTCATGATAATTGTCTATTGTTCATGCTATAATTGTGTTATCCAGAAATCGTAATACATGTGTGAATACATAGACCATAACATGTCCCTAGTGAGCCTCTAGTTGACTAGCTCGTTGATCAATAGATGGTTACGGTTTCCTGACCATGGACATTGGATGTCATTGATAACGGGATCACATCATTAGGAGAATGATGTGATGGACAAGACCCAATCCTAAGCATAGCACAATATCATGTAGTTCGTCTGTTAAAGCTTTTCTAATGTCAAGTATCTTTTCCTTAGACCATGAGATTGTGCAACTCCTGGATATTGTAGGAATGCCTTGGGTGTGACAAACGTCACAACATAACTGGGTGGCTATAAAGGTGCACTACGGGTATCTCCGAAAGTGTCTGTTGGGTTGGCACGAATCGAGACTGGGATTTGTCACTCCGTATGACGGAGAGGTATCTCTGCGCCTGTCGGTGTCAAAACCGGCGGATCTCGGGTAGGGGGTCCCGAACTGTGCGTCTAAGGCGGATGGTAACAGGAGGCGGGGGACACAATGTTTACCCAGGTTTGGGCCCTCTCGATGCAGGTAATACCCTACTTCCTGCTTGATTGATCTTGATGATATGAGTATTACAAGAGTTGATCTACCACAAGACCGGAGAGGCTAAACCCTAGAAGCTAGCCTATGGTATGATTGTTGTTGTCCTACGGACTAAACCCTCCGGTTTATATAGACACTGGAGGGGGCTAGGGTTACACATAGTCGGTTACAAGGGAGGAGATCTACATATCCGAATCACCAAGCTTGCCTTCCACGCAAAGGAGAGTCCCATACGGACACGGGACGAAGTCTTCAATCTTGTATCTTCATAGGCCAACAGTCCGGCCAAGGGATATAGTCCGGCTGTCTGAGGACCCCCTAATCCAGGACTCCCTCAGTAGCCCCTGAACCAGGCTTCAATGACGATGAGTCTGGCGCATAGATTGTCTTCGGCATTGCAAGGCGGGTTCCTCCTCCGAATACTCCATAGAAGATTTTGAACACAGGGATAGTGTCCAGCTCTGCAAAACAAATTCGACATACCAACGCAGAGAGCATAATATTTCCACAAATCTAATCTGCTGACAA
The DNA here is from genome assembly GCF_056163025.1 of Triticum urartu. Lineage (NCBI taxonomy): Eukaryota > Viridiplantae > Streptophyta > Magnoliopsida > Poales > Poaceae > Triticum > Triticum urartu. Next base: position 191,087,467 of record NC_141878.1, on the reverse strand, counting down.
ATTTTCATAACGTGACATCATGCCATGGCCCCGGTTATTATTCGAACCGTTTTTCTCAACCAGCTATTGCACATATTGCGAGGCGGTTTTCTTGGCACGTCTTGTCGAAGCAGAGATCGTGTCCCCTTATCCCGGGATCCTCATCAATACGGGAGTGGGTAACCCAACCGCGCCATCAATCACGACGCTTGGGGAATAAGCGAGTTTTACCAGGCAAGTGGGGAGGCACGCAGTTTCTACCGCCCTTATAAAGGGATAAGGACTCCTCTTTTTTACCCACGCCTTCTTTTTCCCTGCCTATCCATTCTCGCGCACTCGAGATCCAGCGCCCAAGTTCGCATCTTCTCCGAAAAAACACTCCGAACATGTCCGGAGCGGGAGGCAAGTGGATGGCCTCCTCCGTTACAGAGGAGAACATCACGAAGCTCCGGGAAGCCGGATACCTGGCCGCAGATATCGCGCACCGGCTCCCAGGCGCGGGGCAGATCGTTCCTACCCTCGAGCCCCATGAAAGGGTTGTATTCCTTACCCATTTCCTCCGCGGGCTGGGATTTCCCCTGCACCCATTTGTTCGCTGGCTCATGTTCTACTACGGGCTGGACTTCCATGATCTGGCCCCCAATTTCATCCTCAACATCTTGGCATTTATTGTCGTGTGCGAGGCTTTCCTCCGCATCAAGCCCCACTTCGGCCTGTGGCTGAAGACCTTCAATGTTAAACCGAAGGTGGTGGTCGGCCAGCAAGCGGAGTGCGGAGGCGCCATGGTGGGCAAAATGCCCAACGTTACCTGGATCGAAGGCTCCTATGTGGAGACCGTGAAGGGGTGGCAATCCGGGTGGTTCTACATCACCGAGCTGTGCGACACCAACTGGGTGGCGGCCTTCGAGTTCCGATCTGGCATCCCCATGCGGCTAACCTCCTGGAAGGAGAAGGGCTTATCTTGGGGTTCGTCGGTGGAGCTGACCGGACTCCAGAACTGTGTTAAAAACATGATAAGCAAGAAAATCAAGCTTGTCAACATGGTCCAGGTCATGCTCTTCTGCCGGATCCTCCCATATCAAAGATGGGCATTCAATATGTGGGAGTTCGACTCAGCAAGGCACCAGACGCTGCGAGAGCTCTTCGACACGACGCACCATGACATCTGGAGGGTGCTGTTCAAGTCTCCCGAGGTACCTCCTCCCCTTACCGAGGACCGCGGACTCAGCGCAAAGCGCCCATGCTAATCCGGTAAGCTCCTTATATCTCATAAGGCGTTTCTTTCCCTAGTATAATTATGTGAGGGATCTGAGCCTCCACCTTATTTGACAGGAATGGGTCGCGACAGCGGAGCGGATCGACTGTCAAGCCCCACTGCCCGAAGATCCAGCAAGTACTCTCCTAACGGAGATGCTGGTTTCGGCGCCCTATGAGGCGCCGGAGAAGAAGGCCAAGAAGAAGGCCGCGGGGACCAGGAAAGGTCTCCGGCGCAAGGTTGTATCGGACTCGTCGTCCGATAACACCGAGACGCCCTCCTCCCACGAAGATGAGGAGGAGGAAGAGGAAAATTCTCCCCCTCCAGCCGGGGGAGATAAGAAAAGGAAGGCCGCCCCATCTGGGGAGGCCGAAGGGTCCAAGAAGGGAAGAGCCCTCCTTCCGGACCACTCCACCACGGCCGCGTTCAACAACGAGGAGTGGTTTCCCAGGGACAAGCCCCTGGCGAAGTCGTAAGTATCCGGATACCATAACAGTTCTGGTATATTTCGTTTTATTGTTTCTTATCATGCCGAACATGATCATGCAGCCCACCCAAGGACCGTCTCGACGTATCCTCTTCGGATGGGTCTCTGGGCCTGTCGGAGATGAACAGTGATTCGCTCCCGACTGCCTCCTCCCCCCGCCCTACAGACGATGCCGAGGTGTTGTCTGGAAGGGCACCAAGCCAAGGGAAGGTAGTTCTGGGGGTTCCCCAAGGCGACCTCCCAGACGCCGGGCGCTTGGGAGGCAAGGCTCCCATGGGCCCTAATGACGGGGGAAGCAAGTCCGGCCCCCGGTTGGATACTGCGCCAGAACCTCCAGTGGTTCCGGACTCTGTCGGGCGACCCCTCACTAAGGGGGGCGAGCCGTCTGTGCCGATGGCCTCTGTCCATCCAGAAGCACCGGACAACTTGCTGGAAGCGCTTCGCGACGCTTCCATTGACGAAGAGCACCGCATTGTCATGAGTGCGGTGGTAGAGAAGGTTCAGTCCACTAAAAGTGGACTGACTGAAGCCTGTGCCAGCCTCCTAATAGGCTTTGATGTAAGTAATCAATTTATAAGAAAATGTTATAGCATAGACAGTAGCCCCTGATGCTCTGTTTAGCGTTCGCAAAGAAAGGCCAAACAGAGGATCAAATAATAATCACATGAGTCTAATCAGAATGTGTCTTATGTGAATAAGCAGGCTTCGCTGCTGGCCGTTGCCGCTCGCACTGCGAAGGTCTCCGTACTGAAGCGGGACCTTGAGCGGTCCGAAAAAGAGCTCGACCTTACCAAGAGGCAGCTCAAAGAGAACAAAGGTAAGTAATACCCGTCCGTATATTGATAAGGAATAAAAAAATAATGTGGTTGTTAAGTCACGGGATCATCATGAATTTTGCTAGGGGCCACGATCGAAGTGGCGGCCCTGAAGGAGGCGCTGTCCGAGGCCGAAGACAAAGCGGCCAAGGAGCGAACCGAGCGCGAGAAGCAAGAGGCTCGAGTCGGCGAGGTGCAGCAAGAGCTCCAGGATTTCATCAAAAAATATGAGTCCTTGGAGCGTGACTCTAAGACACAAGGGTCTGAGCTTGCGAAGGCCCTTGAGAACGCAAAAAATGCCAAGGCCGAAGCCCACAAGGCCCTCCAGGAGCTTCAGGCGGTCCAGAAGATAGAGGCGGGTAAGGAATTCATTATGCAAAGCAAGTATGTGAAGGAAACTTTCCTTTTACTTACCCGAGTTCGGAGCTCCCCAGGAGCGTTCGCAGATCTTCCCCGCAGTGTGTCCGATGCCGCGGAATTTTACCGGGCCGAGGAAGGGAGCTCGACGGAGAAGTTGTTCTGGTCTCAGTATACTGGGACCGAACATCTGATGCCCCTGAGCGACCAGTTGAAGCAACTGGTCGAGCTCCACAAGGCGGCCGAACAGGCCATGAAGGGCATCATAGTCGGATGTGGCCTGGTGAGCCCCTGCCTAGCAGCTACTTCGGCCTGGTGAGGCGGCTTGTGAATGCCTACCCACAGCTTGAAGTCATAAAGCGGTCCGTCTGCATTGAGGGTGCGCGCAGGGCTTTTGCCCGAGCGAAAGTGCACTGGGCGAAGATGGACGCCGAGAAGCTGGTGAAAGAGGGGCCGCTGGAGGGCAAGGAGCATCGCCGCCCCGAAAAGTATTATGACAGCGTCCTGAAGGGTGCCCGCCTTGTGGCGGAGGAATGTTCTAAGGATGTAATATTTGAATGAATGTACTCATGTGATCCTGTAATATGAAAACGAGTTCATCTGCTCTATATAACGCTTATTGATTTAAAATATTACCTTCTGTGCGGCCGTTTATAAAATCTAAGAGTTGGCTAGTCGTCGGCTTCTGCCCCCATGTAGCTATTACTATGGTGTTTGGGATAAATCTGATCACTCTTTATCCCAGTTTTGGGTCCTTCGAAGGAGGTGTTCAGCACAACGAACCAGTCAATCGGACTATAAAGCTTTATCACTCTCACTTAGCCATAGAAGTCTACAATTTTAAATTTTGGCAAAGCCCCTAGTATTCGGAAGGCCGAACTTGGGGCTCTATGAACGCCTAAATCAGACAAGGCCGACTCCTCGCCTGAAGCGGAAAAAATCTTTAGGGATTTGGGACCTCTCGAACAGCGACCAGCTCTCGCCGCATCATGACAGTCAGTTTTCGGCTTTCTCTACTGAGGTACTTGCTACCTCTTGAGCACTGCGTTGGTTTTCCCCGAAGAGGAAGGGATGATGCAGCAAAGTAGTGTAAGTATTTCCGTCAGTTTTTGAGAACCAAGGTATCAATCCAGTAGGAGGCTACGCGCGAGTCCCTCGTACCTGCACAAAACAAATAAATCCTCGCAACCAACGCAAATAGGGGTTGTCCATCCCTATAAGGCCACTTACGAGAGTGAGATCTGATAGATATGATAAGATAATATTTTTGGTATTTTTATGATAAAGATGCAAAGTAAAATAAAGGCAAACTAAATAGCAAAGGAAATAACTAAGTAGTAGGAGATTAATATGATGAAGATAGACCCGGGGGCCATAGGTTTCACTAGTGGCTTCTCTCGAGAGCATAAGTATTCTACGGTGGGTGAACAAATTACTGTTGAGCAATTGACAGAATTGAGCATAGTTATGAGAATATCTAGGTATGATCACGCATATATGCATCACGTCCGAGACAAGTAGACCGACTCCTGCCTGCATCTACTACTATTACTCCACTCATCGACCGCTATCCAGCATGCATCTAGAGTATTAAGTTAAAAATAGAGTAACGCCTTACGCAAGATGACATGATGTAGAGGGATAGACTCATGCAATATGAAGAAAACCCCATCTTGTTATCCTCGATGGCAACAATACAATACGTGCCTTGCTGCCCCTACTGTCACTGGGAAAGGACACCACAAGATTGAACCCAAAGCTAAGCACTTCTCCCATTTCAAGAAAGATCAATCTAGTAGGCCAAACCAAATTGATAATTCGAAGAGACTTGCAAAGATAACCAATCATACATAAAAGAATTCAGAGAAGATTCAAATATTGTTCATAGATAGACTTGATCATAAACCCACAATTCATCAGTCTCAACAAACACACCACAAAAAGAAGATTACATTGAATAGTTCTCCACAAGAGAGGGGGAGAACATTGTATTGAGATCTATGGACCCGTAGGTCTGAAGTAAACTATTCACACTTCATCGGATGGGCTATGGTGTTGATGTAGAAGCCCTCCGTGATCGATGCCCCCTCCGACGGAGCTCCGGAACAGGCCCCAAGATGGGATCTCGTGGATACAGAAAGTTGCGGCGGTGGAATTAGGGTTTTGGCTCCGTATCTGATCGTCTGGGGTACGTAGGTATATATAGGAGGAAGGAGTACGTCGATGGAGCAACAGGGGGCCCACGAGGGTGGAGGGCGCGCCTGGGGGGGGGGGGGTAGGTGCGCCCCCTACCTCGTGGCCTCCTCTTTTCTTTCTTGACGTAGGGTCCAAGTCTCCCGGGTCTTGTTCGTTGAGAAAATCACGTTCCCGAAGGTTTCATTCCGTTTGGACTCCGTTTGATATTCCTTTTCTTCGAAACCCTAAATCAGGCAAAAAACAACAATTCTGGGCTGGGCCTCCAGTTAATAGATTAGTCCTAAAAATAATATAAAAGTGGATAATAAAGCCCAATAATGTCCAAAGTAGTAGATAATATATCATGGAGCAATAAAAAATTATAGATATGTTGGAGACGTATCAAGCATCCCCAAGCTTAATTCCTGCTCGTCCTCGAGTAGGTAAATGATAAAAACAGAATTTTTGATGCGGAGTGCTACTTGGCATAATTTGAATGTAATTCTTCTCAATTGTGGTATGAATATTCAGATTTGAAAGATTCAATACAAAAGTTCATATTGACATAAAAATAATAATACTTCAAGCATACTAACTAAGCAATTATGTCTTCTCAAAATAACATGGCCAAAGAAAGTTCATCCCTACAAAATCATATAGTTTAGTCATGTTTCATTTTCGTCACACAAGAATGCTCTCATCATGCACAACCCCGATGACAAGCCAAGCAATTGTTTCATACTTTAGTAATCTCAAACCTATAAACTTTCACGCAATATATGAGCGCGAGCCATGGACATAGCACTATGGGTGGAATAGAATATAATGAGGGGGGTTATGTGGAGAAGACAAAAAGGAGAAAGTCTCACATCAACAAGACTAATCAATGGGCTATGGAGATGCCCACCGATTGATGTTAATGCAAGGAGTAGGGATTGCCATGCAACGGATGCACTAGAGCTATAAATGTATGAAAGCTCAACAAAACAAACTAGTGGGTGTGCATCCAACTTGCTTGCTCACGAAGACCTAGGGCACTTGAGGAGGCCCATTGTTGGAATATACAAGCCAAGTTCTATAATGAAAAATTCCCACTAGTATATGAAAGTGACAAAACAAGACTCTCTAACATGAAGATTACGGTGCTACTTTGAAGCACAAGTGTGGCAAAGGATAGTAACATTGTCCCTTCTCTCTTTTTCTCTCATTTTTTTCTCTTTTTTGGGCCTTCTCTTTTTTTATGGCCTTTCTTCTTCTTCTTTTATAATTCCTCACTTGGGACAATGCTCTAGAAAATTATGATCATCACACTTCTATTTATTTACAACTCAATGATTACAACTCGATACTAGAATAAAAAATGACTCTATACGAATGCCTCCGGCGGTGTACCGGGATATGCAATGGACCAAGAGTGACATGTATGAAAGATTTATGAACGGTGGCTTTGCCACAAATACTATGTCAACTACATGATCATGCTAAGCAATATGACAATAATGAATGTGTCATGATGAACGGAATGATGGAAAGTTGCATGGCAATATATCTCGGAATGGCTATGGAAATACCATAATAGGTAGGTATGGTGGCTGTTTTGAGGAAGATATAAGGAGGTTTATGTGTGAAAGAGCATATCATATCACGGGGTTTGGATGCACCGGCGAAGTTTGCGCCAATTCTCAATGTGAGAAAGGGCAATGCACGGTAACGAAGAGGCTAGCAAGGATGGGAGGGTGAGAGTGCGTATAATCCATGGACTCAATATTAGTCATAAAGAACTCACATACTTATTGCAAAAATCTACAAGTCATCAAAAATCTCGGTACTACGCGCATGCTCCTAGGGGGATAGATTGGTAGGAAAAGACCATCGCTCGTCCCCGACCGCCACTCATTAGGAAGACAATCAAATAACACCTTATGTTTCAAATTTGTTGCATAACGTTTACCATACGTGCATGCTATGGGACTTGCAAACTTCAACACAAGTATTTCTCAATTTCACAACTACTCAACTAGCACGACTTTGATATTATTACCTCCATATCTCAAAACAATCATCAAGCATCAAACTTCTCTTAGTATTCAGAACACTCTTAAGAAAATTTTACTAACTTTGAATACCTAGCATATTAGGATTTTAAGCAAATTACCATGCTATTAAGACTCTCAAAATAATCTAAGTGAAGCATGAGAGATCAATAGTTTCTATAAAACAAATCCAACACCGTGCTCTAAAAGATATAAGTGAAGTACTAGAGCAAAACTATATAACTCAAAAGATATAAGCGAAGCACATAGAGTATTCTAACAAATTCCAAATCATGTATGGATCTCTCAAAAGGTGTGTACAGCAAGGATGATTGTGGTAAACTAAAAAGCAAAGACTCAAATAATACAAGACGCTCCAAGCAAAACACATATCATGTGGCGAATAAAAATATAGCTCTAAGTAAAGTTACCGATAGAAGTAGACGAAAGAGGGGATGCCTTCCGGGGCATCCCCAAGCTTTGGCTTTTAGGTGTCCTTAGATTATCTTGGGGGTGCCATGGGCATCCCGAAGCTTAGGATCTTACCACTCCTTGTTCCATAATCCATCAAATCTTTACCCAAAACTTGAAAACTTCACAACACAAAACTCAAAGTAGAAAATCTCGTGAGCTCCGTTAGCGAAAGAAAATAAAAGACCACTTCAAGGTACTGTAATGAACTTATTATTTATTTATATTGGTGTTATACCTACTGTATTCCAACTTCTCTATGGTTTATAAACTATTTTACTAGCCATAGATTCATCAAAATAAGCAAACAACACACGAATAACAGAATCTGTCAAAAACAGAACGGTCTGTAGTAATCTGTAGCTAGCGCAAGATCTGGAACCCCAAAAATTCTAAAATAAATTTCTGGGCGTGAGGAATTTATCTATTAATCATCTTCAAAAAGAATTAACTAAATAGCACTTCCCAAATAAAAATGATAGTAGTTCTCGTGAGCGATAACGTTTCTGCTTTTTACAGCAAGTTTAACAAGACTTTCCCCAAGTCTTCCCAACGGTTCTACTTGGCAAAAACACTAATTAAACACAAAAAACACAACCAAAACAGAGGCTAGATAAATTATTTATTACTAAACAGGAGAAAAAAAATCAAGGAATAAAAATAAAATTGGGTTGGCTCCCAACAAGCGCTATCGTTTAATGCCCCTAGCTAGGCATAACAAGCAAGAATAGATCTAGGTATTGCCATCTTTGGTAGGCAATTCTTCAATTAGGCGTCTACCATCTTTAGGAATTTATTTATTTTTATTAATTATCAAACTTTTAGGCACAAGATCGAAAAATTCATTTGTAACAAATGGTTCCTTAATGATAGCAAAAAGATTGGGATGAACACTTATAGATTTTAGATCCGCAGTTTCCTTACTAGAGGATTCACCCTTATTTTTAGGAACATACATAAGCTTGGCAATTTTAGTAGGAGGACTTGGAGTATTCTTTACGGAAGAAAAAGCTGTTCCCAAGTTGGTAATAATATCCTCAAGTTTCTCGATCCTAGTGGAATCGTGATTTATTTTCTCATTAACTATGGGTTCCTTTTCTTTAATATTTTTCAAAGTAACTCCTACTTTAGATCCATATTGAGAGATTCAGATGTGGATGTTTTTATCCAGATTTTCAATTAACTCTATGGTAGCAACCTTATTTTCAATAATTTCAAGCCTTTGCATTACATGATCCAAAGTTAATATAGTTCCATTAACCAAGAGAGGGGGTGAGCCAAATAAATCTAACATAGCATTATAAGAATCAAAAGTATGGCTACCCAAAAAGTTCCCTCCGGTAATAGTATCAAGAACATAACGGTGCCAAGGAGTAATGCCTACATAAAAATTGTGAAGAAGAACGGAAGTAGATTGCTTCCTAGTAGATCTATTTTGAGCATTGAAAATTCTATACCAAGCATCTTTTAGATTTTCTCCCTCCCTTTGCTTAAAATTTAGAATTTCATTCTCGGGAGACAACAGAGAAGATAAGGGACTAGCCATAACGACAAGCAAACGAACTAACACCCAAGCAAACAAAAAGCAAGTAGGCAAAAAGAGGCAAATAGAGAAAGAGAGGGAGGATAGAGAGAGAGAGGGCGAATAAAACGACAAGGGTGAAGTGGGGGAGAGGAAAACGAGAGGCAAATGGCAAATAATGTAATGCAGGAGATAAGGGTATGTGATGGGTACTTGGTATGTTGACTTTTGGGTAGACCTCCCCGGCAACGACGCCAGAAATCCTTCTTGCTACCTCTTGAGCACTGCGTTGGTTTTCCCCGAAGAGGAAGGGATGATGCAGCAAAGTAGCGTAAGTATTCCCCTCAGTTTTTGAGAACCAAGGTATCAATCCAGTAGGAGGCTACGCGCGAGTCCCTCGTACCTGCACAAAACAAATAAATCCTCACAACCAACACAAGTAGGGGTTGTCAATCCCTATAAGGCCACATACGAGAGTGAGATCTGATAGATATGATAAGATAATATTTTTGGTATTTTTATGATAAATATGCAAAGTAAAATAAAGGCAAAGTAAATAGCAAAGGAAATAACTAAGTAGTAGGAGATTAATATGATGAAGATAGACCCGGGGGCCATAGGTTTCACTAGTGGCTTCTCTCGAGAGCATAAGTATTCTACGGTGGGTGAACAAATTACTGTTGAGCAATTGACAGAATTGAGCATAGTTATGAGAATATCTAGGTATGATCACGCATATATGCATCACGTCCGAGACAAGTAGACCGACTCCTGCCTGGATCAACTAGTATTACTCCACTCATCGACGGCTATCCAGCATGCATCTAGAGAATTAAGTTAAAAACAGAGTAACGCCTTAAGCAAGATTACATGATGTAGAGGGATAGACTCATGCAATATGAAGAAACCACATCTTGTTATCCTTGATGGCAACAATACAATACGTGCCTTGCTGCCCCTACTGTCACTGGGAAAGGACACCGCAAGATTGAACCCAAAGCTAAGCACTTCTCCCATTGCAAGAAAGATCAATCTAGTAGGCCAAACCAAACTGATAATTCGAAGAGACTTGCAAAGATAACCAATCATACATAAAAGAATTCAGAGAAGATTCAAATATTGTTCATAGATAGACTTGATCATAAACCCACAATTCATCAGTCTCAACAAACACACCGCAAAAAGAAGATTACATTGAATAGTTCTCCACAAGAGAGGGGGAGAACATTGTATTGAGATCTATGGACCCGTAGGTCTGAAGTAAACTATTCACACTTCATCGGATGGGCTATGGTGTTGATGTAGAAGCCCTCCGTGATCGATGCCCCCTCCGACGGAGCTCCGGAACAGGCCCCAAGATGGGATCTCGTGGATACAGAAAGTTGCGGCGGTGGAATTAGGGTTTTGGCTCCGTATCTGATCGTTTGGGGGTACGTAGGTATATATAGGAGGAAGGAGTCCGTCGGTGGAGCAACAGGGGGCCCACGAGGGTGGAGGGCGCACCTAGGGGGGGGGGGGCTAAGCGCGCCCCCTACCTCGTGGCCTCCTCTTTTCTTTCTTGACGTAGGGTCCAAGTCTCCCGGGTCTTGTTCGTTGAGAAAATCACGTTCCCGAAGGTTTCATTCCGTTTGGACTCCGTTTGATATTCCTTTTGTTCGAAACCCTAAATCAGGCAAAAAACAGCAATTCTGGGCTGGGCCTCCGATTAATAGGTTAGTCCCAAAAATAATATAAAAGTGGATAATAAAGCCCAATAATGTCCAAAACAGTAGATAATATAGCATGGAGCAATCAAAAATTATAGATACGTTGGAGAGTATCAGTGCTCGTCCGGAAGAACCGAGACACAATCGCAGTAGTTCTCCCAGTGCTACCTTAGCCGATATAGCGGAACGTAAGGCACCAAAACATGGGAGCCGGGCAAACCCAACTATTGACCCAAGACATGATTCGGAGCTGATGCATATAATGCTATAAGTTCGGGGTGCCGCACTGTCGAAAGTGTTCGTGCTTTTCTTGCCATGTTATGGGGTACACTGAAGCCCCTGGCATACTGAACGTACCAGAATGTACGGGAGCAACTTGTCGTGAATAGACAATCAAGGAAAAAAAGATGAAGAAATGTAATAATAAGCTGACGTTGTGCATTGTTATTTATAGGATACGTCAAAGCGTATGTGTATAAGTAGTACAATAAGCAAAAATAGGACTATCTGACATGTCCGATCCAAGGGTGAGCTGCGTGCGGGTATGTAAAACAGGTATAACGATCGGTATGAGAGACCACCTGGGGATTCCCTTGTACGTCAAAGCTTCTTGCTCCCTTGGTGCTTCCCTCCCGTGATGGGTCCGATGATCTAGCTATTGGAGAGGGCCTCCAGAGAATAGGGTCCTGAAAGGAAGAAAATGATAAAGATATACTGGTCTTGAGGCGGTTGAACCGCATTGTGGGACGTGCCATAGTCGTGCCTCCACCTATACCCATGGTATCTTTAGTGCATAGTTATGTACACACGGCGCAAATTTCATCGCTTGACTGGGACTAGGACGGAGGCCGAATTGCTAGGCGATCTTTGAATGCGCCTTGTGATTCTGTTGCAGGTTATTCCGTACTCGCTTGAATGTGTCTGTGGACCTTGTCGCCGAATTGGCGGTTTGCCTCAAAAGGATGCTTTGCACTTCTGCTGCAAGGGCCGCAGTGTGCTCCTCCGTGCGGAGCGAGGGTTCTGTGTTTCCGTTAACTGTTATAACCCCGCGAGGTCCTGGCATTTTGAGCTTGAGGTATGCATAATGCGGTACCGCATTGAATCTTGCGAATGCGGTTCGTCCGAGTAGTGCGTGATAGCCACTGCGGAAGGGGACGATATCGAAGGTTAACTCTTTGCTTCGGAAGTTATCCGGAGATCTGAAGACCACTTCCAGTGTGATTGAGCCCGTGCAACAAGCCTCTACACCTGGTATGACACCTTTGAAGGTGGTTTTTGTGCTTTTGATCCTCAAGGGGTCTATACCCATTTTGCGCACCGTATCCTGATAAAGCAGGTTCAGGCTGCTGCCACCGTCCATAAGGACTCGAGTGAGGTGGAATCCGTCAATGATAGGATCAAGGACCAATGCGGTAGAACCGCCATGACGGATACTAGTGGGGTGGTCCCTGCGATCAAAAGTGATCGGACAAGAAGAGCATGGGTTGAACTGTAACGCCCTCGATGCGGCTATATCTCCTACGTGTCGAAGCATGACTTAGAGGCATAACCGCATTGAAAGCAATGTCGCAAGTAAGGCAATCTTCACAACATCCCATGTAATATAGATAATAAAAGGGGAAGGTACATAGTTGGCTTACACTCGCCACGTCAAACAAAGTACATAAATAGCATTACATCATCCAATCACTCATGGCCCGACTACGGTGCCAAAATAAAAGATCAACCCAACATGCGACACGGTCCCGATCGCCCCAACTTGGCACCACTACTGATCATCCGGGAAAGACACATACTAACGACGGGAAGCTTCATCAAACTCCCACTTGAGCTCAAGCGCATCATCTGGAACGGAGTCATCGGGCCCTGCATCTGGTTTGGAAGTAATCTGTGAGCCACGGGGACTCAGCAATCTCGCACCCTCGCGATCAAGACTATTTAAGCTTATAGGAAGGGTAAAAGGTATGAGGTGGAGCTGCAGCAAGCGACTAGCATATATGGTGGCTAACATACGCAAATGAGAGCGAGAAGAGAAGGCAAAGCACGATCGAGAAAACTATGATCAAGAAGTGATCCTAGAACAACCTACGTCAAGCATAACTCCAACACTGTGTTCACCTTCCGGACTCCGCCGAGAAGAGACCATCACGGTTACACACGCGGTTGATGCATTTTAATTAAGGTCAACTTCAGGTTTTCTACATCCGGACATTAACAAATTCCCATCTGCCCATAACCGCGGGCACGACTTTCGGAAGTTCAAATCCCTGCAGGGGAGTCCCAACTTAGCCCATGACAAGCTCTCATGGTCAACGAAGGATATAACTTCTCCCAAGACATTCCGATCAGACTCGGTATCCCGGTTCTACAAGACAACTTCGACAAGTTAAAACAAATCCAGCAACACCGCCCGAATGTGCCGACAAATCCCGATAGGAGCTGCACATATCTCGTTCTCAGGGCACACTCAGATGAGCAATCCGTACAACTAAAACCAAACCTCGAGTTTCCCCGAGGGGGCGCTGCACAGTGCTCTAGTTTGGACCAACACTCAGAGGAGCACTGGCCCGGGGGGGGGGGGGGTTTAAATAAAGATGACCCTTGAGTCCGCGGAACCCAAGGGAAAAAGAGGCTAGGTGGCGAATGGTAAAACCAAGGTTGGTCATTGCTGGAAGAGTTTTATTCAAGGCGATTTGTCAAGGGGTTCCCATTATTACCCAACCGCGTAAGGAATGCAAAATCCGGGAACATAACACCGATATGACGGAAACTAGGGCGGCAAGAGTGGAACAAAACACTAGGCAAAAGGCTGAGCCTTCCACCCTTTACCAAGTATATAGATGCATTAATTAAATAAGAGATATTGTGATATCCCAACAAGTAAACAATGTTCCAACAAGGAACGATCTCCATGTTCCAACAAGGAACAAACTTCAATCTTCACCTGCAACTAACAACTCTATAAGAGGGGCTGAGCAAAGCGGTAACATAGCCAAACAATGGTTTGCTAGGACAAGGTGGGTTAGAGGCTTGGTTCAACAATATGGGAGGCATGATAAGCAAGTGGTAGGTATCGCAGCATAGGCATAGCAAAAGAGCGAGCAACTAAACAAGCAAAGATAGAAGTGATTTCGAGGGTATGGTCATCTTGCCTGAAATCCCGCAAGGAAGAAGAACGAGTCCATGAAGAAGATAAACAGACGTAGTCGAACGGATCCTCACACACACGACGTTATCGGAACCAACCCGAAGAAGCAACATCGGAAAGAAGCACACAACATAGTAAACAACTATCACACGATCATGGCATGATGCACAACAAGTATGATGCATGTCCGGTTTAATGAAGCATGGCATGGCAAAGTGCACAAACAATACTACAAATTAAGTGGAGCACAATATGCAAAGGAGTTGCATATTGAAGAAAACACCACATGACTTATTTAGTTCTCTCTCGTTTAGGTACCCAACAAGATTAAATGTTGTTAGCATGGCAAGAGGTGAAGCAAATGAAAACTACCTATCTAGTCAAGTTTAAATGAGGCCGGAAACAACAAACAACACTTCTAGAAAGTCCCCATATGCATTTATTAGTTTTGGTACTGTTCTGCCCTAAACACAATTTTAGAGTTGTTAAACATGCAAAGTGATGCCACCATGTTAAACTAGAAATTTTTCTACCCCATTTACATATAAAGTTTATTAAATTCCGAGTTACGGTTATTTAGTTATGAAATAAATCATTTTAGCAAGTTATTAAGCAAATTTAAACAAACAACATTTTAAGCATCTTAAACATAGATGAAAGTTGGATATTATTAAACTAGACAAAATTCTAGACATTTTACATATTTAAAACATTTTAATCCGATGCACGGTTTATGAGTAATTATATGCATGATCTAGGGGGACTTTTCTGCAAAATAGGCAACATCTGGAAAATTAGGAAAATCGCTAGACAAAAAAAACATGTAACGGGCTGGATCTGGACCAGAGCTGGGGAGCTGCTCACATTGGGCCTCGGCCCGTTCGGAGAGGAGACCGGCTGGTGGAGAGGCTGGGCCTCAACGTCTTGCTGGGCCGCGAAGAAGCACAAGTCGAGGCCGGCCCAGGCACTCGATCGGGACGCAGTGGCGGCTGGCGCGCTGCTGTAGCTGGGCTTCACGTGAAGGAGGGAGTTGGGCCTCGGGGCTTGCGGCTGGGCCGGTCGCTGCCAGGCCGAGGAGGCTCGCTGGGCCTTGGAGGCGCGGGAGGGGTGGCCTTGGCGATCGACGGGGAGGGCGCGGTCGATCTGGAATCGGTCAACGAAGGGCAGGGACGCTGCACTCTGCTCGTTTCTGAAGGAAAACGGCAGCGATAGGTAAACAGCGGCGCGAGCGTTGCCTCCCGGAGATGGTGGTGGAGCAAGGACGAGGCGGCACTGGAAGCTCGCACGGGCTTCCATGGCGCGGGACGCGGGGCGGCGAAGGAGCAGGAGGCTGACGAGGTCCCGTACGGGCGGCTTTGCGGATCCATCGGAGACGATCGGGTGATGGCGCGCACGGCTGGACGACGACAAGGCACGCTCGGGGAAGGAGCACGGCTGCGACGACGCGGGTCTCAGGGAAGCAGGGGCGCGGGACTTGGCAACGAGGAGCTCTGAGTCGGCGGCCGGGGTCCATGGAGGTTCGCTGCTGCGGCTGTTGATGGCGATCCCCTGCTCACAGAAAGAGAGAAAAGAAGGGTGATGAGAGAAGGAAACAGAAGGAGCCCGGGAAGATGAAGAAGAAGCAGGCATCGGCACTCATCTTGCTAGCTGATTCGGTCCCTGGCGGCGGCGCCGGATGATGAGGCGAGGAGGAGGAGCACGGGAAGGCTCGGGGCAGGGGCTTGAGGACGGGCGTGCTGCGGGAGGAGGTTGCGGGATTGGGTGGATCCAGCGGAGGAGGAGGTTGGCCCGATGCTGAAAACGAGGGAGTTGGTCGGGATCGGCTGGGAATGGGTGGATGGATCTGGGAGGATCCCGATGGGGATGGTGAGTGGGTGGCGGTGGAGAGGAGAGGGATTTGGTGGATGGGACAATGTCCCTAGATTTTAGGGTTTGCCCTGTATATATATATAGCAAACCGTTTAGGTTTAGGGGTAAAAGGTCCCTCCGATCTTAATCGGACGTTCCCGGATAAATAGGCTAGGGAGATCAAATAATAAAACGGAGATGTTTTGTAGATGTTTGGGGATGATCCGGACACAATGGTGGCGACAGTCCGAGTCGGGTCCGGGACAACTTTTCGGACGCGCGCGCGAGGAGGGCCGCGGGCTGACGAGAGAGATTAGGTTGGGTCTGGCGGATTGTGAAGAGCGGGTTGGTCTGAGAGAAGAGGGGAGAGATGCAGCCCGGCACGGTTTCCGGAGACCGAAAACGTCCGACGTTAGACCGGCTATACTGCCGCTATAGTTATCCGTTGGGGCATCAAACGATCCCCGAATGCGATGAAACTTGACAGGCAGTCTATCTACACTATAATAAGACCGCACGCCAACTTTCAACCCAATCCGAGAACATTTTCCGGCCACATATAAAATAATATTTCGGAGGTGCTGCGGGCGCGTGCAAGTGTGGTTGGGCTCAGAACGGACAATGGAGAGAACTCAGAGAACCCGGACGAATGCAAGTTTTAAAACATGATGATGCAATGCACATGATGACATGATGAAATGCAACACGCAAGCAAATGACATGGCAACATTGGCGAATAACTGGAGGACACCTGGCACATTGGTCTCGGGGCGTCACATGAACTTTGGGGCGACTGGCTCCATCGCGTAGATGTCCCTGAGTGCACGCTTCCGTTCCCGCTTGGGGATATGGGTTGCGTATATCATGTTCACCATTTTCACTTGGGGAGGAAATTTCTTCTGTCCTCCTGTGTTAGGCGGCCGGGGCTCCTCCTCGTCGTTCACTATGCAGCCCCATTTCCTTGCTTTCGGCATTCAACTTGCCGGCCTGTTTGAACACCCAACATTCTCAGTTGGTGTGGTTGGCTGGCTTATCGGGGGTGCCGTGAATTTGACATGAGCGGTCGAGTATGCGGTCCAAACTAGACGGGCCCGGATTGTTTCTTTTGAACGGCTTTTTCCGCTGACCGGATTTAGTGCCACTGAATCCGGCATTGACTGCCGTGTCTTCGGTGTTATCGTTGTTGTTGCGGCGCTTGTATTTGTTGCGACGTGGCTTGCCGTGGCTTCTCTGGCCTCCGATGTGCCAGGGTTGCTTGCTGTGTTGTTGCTACGGGCCAATCAGCTATCCTCGCCCGCGCAGAAGTGGGTCATGAGTGTTGTGAGGGCTGCCATGGACTTTGGCTTCTCTTGGCCGAGATGTCTGGTGAGCCACTTGTCACGGATGTTATGCTTAAAGGCCGCTAGGGCTTCGGCATCCGGACAGTCCACAATTTGGTTCTTTTTGGTTAGGAACCGAGTCCAAAATTTCCTGGCTGACTCTCCAGGCTGTTGGGTTATGTGACTTAAATCGTCAGCATCCGGTGGTCGCACATAAGTGCCCTAGAAGTTGTCCAGGAATGCGTTTGCCAGGTTCTCCCAACTTCTGATGGAGTTTGCTGGCAAGCTATTTAGCCAATGCCGAGCTGGTCCTTTGAGTTTTAACAAGGGGGGGGGGGTACTTGATGGCATGTAGATCATCCCCGCGGGCCATGTGAATGTGGACGAAGAAATCCTCTATCCATACCGCGGGGTCAGTAGTACCATTGTATGATTCAATGTTCACGGGTTTAAACCCTTCTGGGAATTCATGATCCATTACTTCATCAGTGAAGCATAGGGCGTGTGTGGAGCCTCTATGCCGGGCTATGTCACGATGTAGTTCGTACGAGTTTTGTCTGCTGTGTTCGGCCTGGCCGGATTTGCTTTTGGTATATCCGGCATGACGGTCGTCGTCATGTGTTGGGGCGCGCCCTTGTGATCCGAAGATCAATCTTTTGTGTCCTGCTTTGTTTTCCAATACGTCTCGCAGGTCCTGCATGTTATCCCGGGCCTTGCTGTTTTTGTTTGACTGGCGACGGGGTGCGGGCTGGACTTCAGGCTTATATGCCACTTTGTCCTAGCCACGAGGTGGCCGGTCTTCCGCATCATACGCTGGAAGCGCGGGCTTTAATGCTTCCTCTTCGAGTTGGGGTAGCAACCTGCGCTTTGGGAAACTTTTGATTGGGAGCTCGAGTTCGTGTTCCTCGGCTGCCAGGACCTCAGTCCATCTATCCGCTAGCAGATCTTGGTCAGCTTGAAGCTGTTTTTGCTTTTTCTTCAAGCTTTTTGCTGTGGCAATAAGCCGGCGCTTGAAGCGCTCCTGTTCGATGGGATCCTCAGGCATGATAAATTCTTTGTTGCCGAGGCTCACCTCGTCTTCGGAGAGAGGCATGTAATTTTCATCCTCTGATTCTCCGTCTGCTGCCTGTTCCTTATGGCTAGCTTGCCCATCCTCTTGCTCAAAGCCTGGCTGGAGGGGGTTGTCTTCGTCTGCGGCACTATTTGCAGCGTTATTGTCTCCTGTGCCGGTATCGCTGTTTTTGGTATGGCGGGGCTTAGGGCGCCGCCGATGATGCTGGTTCTTGGATTGCTTCTCGGGGGGATTATCCTCCGTTGCCTTATTGCCATCGCTTTCTTTGGGGGTCTCCACCATGTATATATCATACGATGAGGTGGCAGTCCAGCGCCCTGTGGGCGGTGGTTCCTGTTCGTCTCCCGCATCGTCGTCCATACCGTCGATGTCTTCGGAGTCGAAGTCGAGCATATTGGTTAGGTCGTCGACAGTGGCTACTAAGTGGGTGGTGGGTGGGGAACAAATTTCTTCACCGTCCGCTTCCCACTCGAGCCGGACATAGTTCGACCAAGGGTCTCCTGACAAGGAGAGAGACCATAATGAGTTTAGTACGTCGCCTAGGGGCGAGTGCTGAAAGATATCCGTGGAGGTGAACTCCATGATCGGTTCCC
Organism: Triticum urartu; assembly: GCF_056163025.1. NCBI lineage: Eukaryota > Viridiplantae > Streptophyta > Magnoliopsida > Poales > Poaceae > Triticum > Triticum urartu. The sequence continues at coordinate 191,068,687 of NC_141878.1, read as the reverse complement.
AATCAGATTGGATGGGCACGGACGCGAGCAGTTCGGGGTCTGTGGCCGGGGACGAATCTAAGTGTCTGGCAACACAGGTCTCATAGGAGGTGAAGTCAGCATTCAGCTCTATCGCCGCTGAGTGTGCGGCCTCTGTGGTGGGGTCCATCCACCCGTCCTCGGACGGCGTGATCTGTTCCGGATTGAGGGCTGGAGTAGTTACAGGTGTGATCTCCCGAACACTGTCTGACGGTAGAGCTAAATCATGCTCATCATGACTGTGCAGCACACCTGACATGGGTTCGAATCCGTCGAAGATCAAGTCTCCGTGGATGTCGGCGGTATAGTTCAAGTTTCCAAACATGACCTGATAGCCAGGGGGTAGCTCTCGATCTGCTCCAGATGGCCAAGCGAGTTGGCCCGCAGTACAAAGCCGCCGAATATGAAGATCTGTCCGGGGAGGAAAACCTCACCCTGGATCGCATCATTGCCGATGATCGAAGGAGCCATCAAGCCTTGATTGTGACGGCACAGTGGAACTCTCAATGAAAGGACCAATGTCGGTGTCAAAACCGGCGGATCTTGGGTAGGGGGTCCCGAACTGTGCGTCTAAGGCGGATGGTAATAGGAGGCGGGGGACACAATGTTTACCCATGTTCGGGCCCTCTCGATGGAGGTAATACCCTACTTCTTGCTTGATTGATCTTGATGATATGAGTATTACAAGACTTGATCTACCACGAGATCGGAGAGGCTAAACCATAGAAGCTAGCCTATGGTATGATTGTTGTTGTCCTACGGACTAAACCCTCCGGTTAATATAGACACCGGAGGGGGCTAGGGTTACACAGAGTCGGTTACAAGGGAGGAGATCTACATATCCAAATCGCCAAGCTTGCCTTCCACGCAAAGGAGAGTCCCATCCGGACACGGGATGAAGTCTTCAATCCTGTATCTTCATATTCCAACAGTCCGGCCAAGGGATATAGTCCGGCTGTCTGAGGACCCCCTAATCCAGGACTCCCTCAGGGCCCACTCGGTGATGCATCATCATAATGAGCTCAATGTGTCTACGAAGTTAGTCACGGGATCATGCAGTACGGAATGAGTAAAGTGACTTGCCGGTAACGAGATTGAACGAGATATTGGGATACCGACGATCGAATCTCGGGCAAGTAACGTACCGATTGGCAAAGGGAATTGTATACGGGATTGATTGAATCCTCGACATCATGGTTCATCCAATGAGATCATCGTGGAACATGTGGGAGCCAACATGGGTATCCAGATCCCGATGTTGGTTATTGGTCGGAGAGATGTCTTGGTCATGTCTACATGGTTCCCGAACCCGTAGGGTCTACACACTTAAGGTTCGGTGACGCTAGAGTTGTTATGGAAAATAGTATGTGGTTACCGAATGTTGTTCGGAGTCCCGGATGAGATCCCAGACGTCACGAGGAGTTCTAGAATGGTCTGGAGGTGAATATTTATATATGGGAAGTCATCATACGGTCACCGGAAGTATTCGGGGGTTTGTCGGTATTGTCCCGGGACCACCGAAGGGGTTCCGGGGGTCCACCTGCCCCGGAGGTCCCTATGAGCTGTATATGGAAGGGAACCAACCCCTAAGTGGGTTGGGCGCCATCCCCCCTAGGGCCCATGCACCTAGGGTTGTGGGGAAACCCTAAAGGGGCGCCCCCTTGGCTTGGGGGGAAAGCCCCCTCCCCTTGGCCGCCGCCCCTCCCTCTAGATCTCATCTAGAGGGGCCGGCCCCCTTCCCCCTTCGCCCTATAAATAGAGGGGAGGAGGGAGGGCAGCAACACCTCATCCAAGGCGCAGCCCTCCCCTTTCCAGCACCCCCTCCTCCTCCGTCGAGCTTGGCGAAGCCCTGCCGGAGAACTGCAAGCTCCACCACCATGCCGTCGTGCTGCCGGAGTTCTTCCCCAACTTCTCCTCCCCCTTGCTGGATCAAGAAGGAGGAGACGTCCCCGTGCTGCACGTGTGTTGAACGTGGAGGCGCCGTTGTTCGGCGCTTAGATCGTAATCAACCGCGATCTGAATCGCTGCCAGTACGACTCCTTCATCCGCGTTGTTGTAATGCTTCCGGCTCACGATCTTCAAGGGTATGAAGATGCACTCCTCTCTCTCTCTCGTTTCTAGTATCTCCATAGATTGATCTTGGTGATGCGTAGAATTTTTTTAATTTCTGCAACGATTCCCAACAGTGGCATCATGAGCTAGGTCTATGCATAGTTTCTATGCACGAGTAGAACACAAGATGTTGTGGGCGTCGATTATGTCAATTTACTTTCCGTTACTAGTCTTATCTTGATTCGGCGGCATCGTGGGATGAAGCGTCCCGGACTGACCTTACACGTACACTTACGTGAGACAGGTTCCACCGACTGACATGCACTAGTTGCATATGGCTAGCGAGTGTCTGTCTCTCCCACTTTAGTCGGATCGGATTCGATGAAAAGGGTCCTTACGAAGGGTAAATAGAAATTGGCATATCACGTTGTGGTTTTAGCGTAGGTAAGAAACGTTCTTGCTAGAAACCTATAGCAGCCACGTAAAAACTTGCAACAACAATTAGAGGACGTCTAACTTGTTCTTGCAGCATATGCCGTGTGATGTGATATGGCCAAAAGGACGTGGTGAATGATATATGCGATGTATGAGATTGATCATGTTCTTTTAATAGGAATCACGACTTGCATGTCGATTAATATGACAACCGGCAGGAGCCATAGGAGTTGTCTTAATTTATTGTATGACCCGCGTGTCAATGATAACACCATGTAATTACTTTACTTTATTGCTAACCGTTAGCCATAGTAGTAGAAGTAACAGTTGGCGAGACAACTTCATGAAGACACGATGATGGATATGATCATGGTGTCATGCCGGTGACGATGATGATCATGGCGCCCCGAAGATGGAGATCAAAAGGAGCAAAATGATATTGGCTATATCATGTCACTATTTGATTGCATGTGATGTTTATCATGTTTTTACATCTTATTTTCTTAGAACGACGGTCGCATAAATAAGATGATCCCTCACTAAAATTTCAAGAAAGTGTCCCCCCCCTAACTGTGCACCATTGCGAAGGTTCGTTGTTTCGAAGCACCACATGATGATCGGGTGTGATAGATTCTAACGTTCGAATACAATGGGTGTAAGCTAGATTTACACGTGCAAAACACTTTGGTTGACTTGACGAACCTAGCATGTACAGACATGGCCTCAGAACATGAGAGACCGAAAGGTCGAACATGAGTCGTATAGTAGATACGATCAACATGGAGATGTTCACCATTGATGACTAGTCCGTCTTGATACATCTCCAATGTATCTATACTTTTTTATTGTTCCATGCTATTATATTATCTGTTTTGGATGTTAATCGGCTTTATTTTACACTTTTATATTATTTTTGGGACTAACCTATTAACCGGAGGCCCAACCCAAATTGTTGTTTTTTGCCTATTTCAGTGTTCCATAGAAAAAGAATATCAAACAGAGTCCAAACGGAATGAAACCTTCGGGAGCGTGATTTTTGGAACAAACATGATCCTGGGGACTTGGAGTAGACGTCAAGAAACAATTGTGGAGGCCACGAGGCAGGGGGCGCTCCTACCCCCTGGGCACGCCCTCCACCCTCGTGGGCCCCTCGTTGCTCCACCAACCTACTTCTTCCTACTATATATATTGACATACCCCGAAAACATCCAGGAGCACCACGAAACCCTATTTCCACCGCCGCAACCTTCTATACCCAAGAGATCCCATCTTGGGGCCTTTTCTGGAGCTCCACCGGAGGGGGCATTGATCACGGAGGGCCTCTACATCAACTCCATGTCCCCTCCGATGACATGTGAGTAGTTTACTTCAGACCTTCAGGTCCATAGCTAGTAGCTAGATGGCTTCTTCTCTCTCTCTTTGGCTCTCAATACAAAGTTCTCGATTCTCTTGGAGATCTATTCGATGTAACTCTTCTTTTTGCGGTGTGTTTGTCAAGATCTGATGAATTGTGGGTTTATGATCAAGTTTATCTATGAACAATATTTGAATCTTCTCTGAATTCTTTTATGTATGATTGGTTTATCTTTGCAAGTCTCTTCGAATTATCAGTTTGGTTTGGCCTACTAGATTGATCTTTCTTGCAATGGGAGAAGTGCTTAGCTTTGGGTTCAATCTTGCGGTGCTCGATGCTACCTCTTGAGCACTGCGTTGGTTTTCCCCGAAGAGGAAGGGATGATGCAGCAAAGTAGCGTAAGTATTTCCCTCAGTTTTTGAGAACCAAGGTATCAATCCAGTAGGAGGCTACGCGCGAGTCCCTCGTACCTGCACAAAACAAATAAATCCTCGCAACCAATGCAAATAGGGGTTGTCAATCCCTATAAGGCCACTTACGAGAGTGAGATCTAATAGATATGATAAGACAATATTTTTGGTATTTTTATGATAAAGATGCAAAGTAAAATAAAGGCAAAGTAAATAGCAAAGGAAATAACTAAGTAGTAGGAGATCAATATGATAAAGATAGACCCGGGGGCCATAGGTTTCACTAGTGGGTTCTCTCGAGAGCATAAGTATTCTACGGTGGGTGAACAAATTACTATTAAGCAATTGACAGAATTGAGCATAGTTATGAGAATATCTAGGTATGATCATGTATATAGGCATCACGTCCGAGACAAGTAGACCGACTCCTGCCTGCATCTACTACTATTACTCCACTCATCGACCGCTATCCAGCATGCATCTAGAGTATTAAGTTAAAAACAGAGTAACACCTTAAGCAAGATCACATGATGTAGAGGGATAGACTCATGCAATATGAAGAAAACCCCATCTTGTTATCCTCGATGGCAACAATACAATACGTGCCTTGCTGCCCCTACTGTCACTAGGAAAGGACACCACAACATTGAACCCAAAGCTAAGCACTTCTCCCATTGCAAGAAAGATCAATCTAGTAGGCCAAACCAAACTGATAATTCAAAGAGACTTGCAAAGATAACTAATCATACATAAAAGAATTCAGAGAAGATTCAAATATTATTCATAGATAGACTTGATCATAAACCCACAATTCATCGGTCTCAACAAACACACCGCAAAAAGAAGATTACATTGAATAGTTCTCCACAAGAGAGGGGGGAACATTGTATTGAGATCCAAAAAGACAGAAGAATCCATCTAGCTACTAACTATGGACCCGTAGGTCTGAGGTAAAACTACTCACACTTCATCAGAGAGGCTATGGTGTTGATGTAGAAGCCCTCCGTGATTGATGCCCCCTCCGACGGAGCTCCGGAACAGGCCCCAAGATGGGATCTCGTGGATACAGAAAGTTACGGCGGTGGAATTAGGGTTTTGGCTCCGTATCTGATCGTTTGGGGGTACGTAGGTATATATAGGAGGAAGGAGTACGTCGGTGGAGCAATAGGGGGCCCACGAGGGTGGAGGGCGCACCTGGGGTAGGCAGGCGTGGCCCCCTACCTCGTGGCCTCCTCTTTTCTTTCTTGACGTAGGGTCCAAGTCTCCTGGGTCTTGTTCGTTGAGAAAATCACGCTCCTGAAGGTTTCATTCCGTTTGGACTCCGTTTGATATTCCTTTTCTTCGAAACCCTAAAACAGGCAAAAAAACAGCAATTCTGGGCTGGGCCTCCGGTTAATAGGTTAGTCCCAAAAATAATATAAAAGTGGATAATAAAGCCCAATAATGTCCAAAACAGTAGATAATATATCATGGAGCAATCAAAAATTATAGATACGTTGGAGACATATCGAGCATCCCCAAGCTTAATTCCTGCTCGTCCTCGAGTAGGTAAATGATAAAAACAGAATTTTTGATGGGGGGTGCTACTTGGCATAATTTTTAATGTAATTCTTCTTAATTGTGGTATGAATATTCAGATCCGAAAGATTCAAGACAAAAGTTCATATTGACATAAAAATAATAATACTTCAAGCATACTAACAAAGCAATTATGTCTTCTCAAAATAACATGGCTAAAGAAAGTTATCCCTACAAAATCATAGAGTTTGGCTATGCTCTATCTCCACCCCACAAAATATTTAAATCATGTACAACCCCGATGACAAGCCAAGCAATTATTTCATACTTTTGACATTCTCAAAACTTTTTCAATCTTCATGCAATACATGGGCGTGAGCCATGGATATAGAACTATAGGTGGAATAGAGTGGTGGTTGTGGAGAAGACAAAAAGGGAGAAGATAGTCTCACATCAACTAGGCGTATCAACGGGCTATGGAGATGCCCATCAATAGATATCAATGTGAGTGAGTAGGGATTGCCATGCAACAGATGCACTAGAGCTATAAGTATATGAAATCTCAAAGAGAAACTAAGTGGGTGTGCATCCAACTTGCTTGCTCATGAAGACCTAGGGCATTTTGAGGAAGCCCATCATTGGAATATAAAAGCCAAGTTCTATAATGAAAAATTCCCACTAGTAAATGAAAGTGATAACATGAGAGACTCTCTACTATGAAGATCATGGTGCTACTTTGAAGCACAAGTGTGGTAAAAGGATAGTAACATTGTCCCTTCTCTCTTTTTCTCTCATTTTTTTATTTGGGCCTTTTCTCTTTTTTATGGCCTCTTTTCTTTCTCTTTTTTTCTGTCCGGAGTCTCATCCCGACTTATGGGGGAATCATAGTCTCCATCATCCTTTCCTCACTAGGACAATGCTCTAATAATGATGATCATCACACTTTTATTTTTCTTACAACTCAACAATTACAACTCAACACTTAGAACAAAATATGACTCTATATGAATGCCTCCGACGGTGTACCGGGATATGCAATGAATCAAGAGTGACACATATGAAAGAATTATGAATGGTGGCTTTGCCACAAATACGATGTCAACTACATGATCATGCTAAGAAATATGACAATGATGGAGTGTGTCATAATAAATGGAATGGTGGAAAGTTGCACGGCAATATATCTCGGAATGGCTATGGAAATGCCATAATAGGTAGGTATGGTGGCTGTTTTGAGGAAGGTATATGGTGGGTGTATGATACCGGCGAAAGGTGCGCGGTATTAGAGAGGCTAGCAAAGGTGGAAGGGTGAGAAAAGTGCGTATAATCCATGGACTCAACATTAGTCATAAAGAACTCATATACTTATTGCAAAAATCTACAAGCACTAGTAGAAAAAGGGCCTGTTGTCCCGGTTCGTAAGGGCCTTTTGTCCCGGTTCTTGAACCGGGACTAAAGGGTCGGTACTAATGCCCTGTCCCTTTAGTCCCAGTTCAATCCAGAACCGGGACAGATGGGCCTCCACGTGGCCTGTGCGCGGAGCCCAGTCAGGAGGGCCTTTGGTCCCGGTTGGTGGCACCAACCGGGACCAATAGGCATCCATGCGTCAGCATTTCTGTGGCTGGGGTTTTTGTTTTTTCTGAAAGGGGGGGGGGTTTGGGGGTTTTGGGGGGTTAATTTAGGTGTTTCATATATTGTGTTAGCTAGCTATAATTAATAGAGAGAAGTGTCCTCTCTTATGTCCGTGCTTGGTCGATGCTGCGTACGATACATACATATAGAGAGGACTAGACACGCTAGCTAGCTAGTAAGCAAACGAAGGAAACAGAAGATCGTCATGAACATATATGCATACAGAGAGAAGTGATATCGACCACCTCTCCTTCTCCGAGAGATTGGTCGAACAACAAGTTCTCGTATATCTATCCAACACTACCGGCTACATATATACAATAATTATCTCTTACAAATATAATCTCCTAACATACGGACTCATGGTCCACATAGTATTCTCTGTCTTCAGCGATCACGTGGTCAAGAAAGAATGCCGCCAATTCCTCTTGAATTGCTTGCATGCGAGCTGGTGCTAGGAGTTCATCCCGCTTCCGAAACATCTAATTTGAAGAAGGGGGTCAATACATATATATATATATATGAATGAATGAAACTCAACACAAATGATGGTAATAAAATAAAATTGTGAATGTTGTTATTTACGCACTTCATATTGTTCGTCAGAGTAGCCCCGCTCACAGGTCGTGTGGCGGATGGACTCGCAAACGTAGTATCCACAGAAATCATTCCCTTGTTCCTGCCACAACCACTTTACAAGAAATAGAGGTCAATCAAACTGATAAGCAAGAATGCCAAATGGTATTGATGAAACTAGTGCTTGAATCAATATGAGATGCGCGGAACATGCTACTATAGTACTTACTTTCGAGTGTCTAAATTGCAGCTTCTTCGTGAGTCCCGGAGCTTTTTTGGTGAATTTTTTCCAAACCCTGCCAGACAAAGAAAACAATTACTTGATATATCAGGAAATGAACAAAGTTGCTGATATGGTGGATAATGATCGATTTAACTTACTTCTCGAGCATTTGAGTCATGTCCGCATAGTCCTGGGGATCTTTTCTTCTTGAGTCTAAGTCGGTTACTAGTCCCTGCTCAAGCTTAGTCTCTAGGAGAATATAGTGGAAACTGCACACGCATGCATAATTCATCAATTACATTACTATAACCTTGACTAATATATAAGGGAAACCGAATACACACAAGACAGTAACACTCACTTGAAGTTGTAAGGAAAGAGTATTATATCTTTGTTTTCATTTATTACCAACGATCGTAGCAAGTTGGCCTCAGTATCTGCAGCATGAAATTTAACCTGAGTTGCATCTATGATATTTGTGTTAATGAACCCAATATCACCGATTTGTCGTTTCTTCAATTCGACGATCTTCAATCTGCATAATATAGTGAGGATAATTATAAATACATGCAATGAAAGAGCTGAGCTATATAGAGAGACTTAATGACAGAAGTAGTACTACTTACAGACAATAGCAGGTGACCGTTGCTTTATCGAGGGCCAATTGATTGAAAAACTGAAAGAACTCCTCAAATGGAACATGCAACAGATCAATTCCAACGAGGTCATGCTCCTTTTTAACTCTCACATACAAAGTACTCCTCCCCCAGACTCTCTGCAGATTTTCAAGTACCAATCATGCAATCTTCGCATCATCGTTGATAGAGATCTTTCATCTTTGACGAGAGGCTTCCCGTACTCGTATCTTTGTATCTGCACCTCCATGAAATCATAATGTACATCGTCGGGCAGGTAATCTCCAAGATTGCTATAACCGGGCACCATCCTCGGATCATTAGCGATGATGTCGCTAGGCACCTTGAGTGGGGGGCACGGTTGCTTCGCTTGTTCGCCGAGCTGTGCAATTTGTTTCCCAGCTCTTTATTCTTTCAGCCTTTGATCATTGACAGTACTTCCCGACCGCTTCGCTTCGGAAAATTCCTTTCCAATAATGCGCTCATAGTTTCCTTTCAATGGAGACTTGGGTGGTTTTGTCAGGGCAGCCAGAGTGCGCTTCGCTTTCACTGGATCTAGCTTCTCCTCCGGAGGTGGATGTTTCTTTGCTTTCACCCCTTCAAAGAAGTTCCTCACTTCTTCTCGCGCGATCTCGGCATTCTCCTCCGGGGTCCTCTCGTATGGTAACTTCTCTGGAGTCTTCAGAGAAGGACCGAATCTGTATGTCCTCCCGCCTCTGGCTGTACTGCTAGACGCCGGCAGAGCAGACGGAGAGGTTGTCTTCTTTACTTGCTTACGAGGCGGAGGAGAAGGACTACGACGCGCCGGAGCAGCCGGAGCGGCGGCAGGTCTCTTCCGCCCTTGCTGACGAGGTGGAGAAGGAGGAGGCTGGCTGCTCGAGCGCGCCGGCGCAGGCGGAGAAGGAGGCGGAGTGCCGCCACGCGCCGGAGAAGGAGCCGGCCGAGTGCCCTGATCGTCACTCGCTGGAGGAGGAGGCGGTGGAGGAGGCGGAGTGCCCTGACTCGCCGGAGGAGGAGGAGGAGGAGGAGGCGTCCAGTTCGGAAGGTTGATGAGCTCCTTCCGCCATAGGCATGGAGTCTTCAGAGCAGAACCCAGCCTAGTCTCCCCTTCACCGGTAGGGTGGTCAAGCTGGAGGTCCTCAAATCCCTCCGTTATTTCATCCACCATCACCCTAGCATATCCTTCTGGAATCGGCCGGCAGTGAAAAGTTGCGCCGGGTTCAGTAGGAAAAACAGAGCCAACAGCCGCCTTGACCTTCATATTAATCCATTGCATCATAAGGTGGCAATTTTGAGACTCCGTGATAGCATCCATGGGATAGCTGGCAGGAGCTGTCAAGACATGCTCCGGCTGAAGCAGCTCGGTGGAAGCCACGCTAATTCTCCGCTGAGATGGCGGGGTAGCTTCGGGGGAAGCTTCGGCAGTTCGTTTGCTACGATTTGCTTCTCGTTCCTCTATCACTTGTACCCTTGCTTGCAACGCCTGCATTTGGGTCTGCTGCACTTTTTTCCTCCTCTCCTGGCATTTGTAACCGCCTGCGTCCGAAAACCCAACCTTCCATGGAATGGAGCCTGGCATGCCTCGTGTCCATCCAGGGTGCTCAGGATTCCCGAGGGCCATTGTGAGCTCGTCGTTCTCTCTGTCTGGAACGAACGTCCCTTGCTGCGCTGCTTTGATATACTGCTGAAGCTTCTTGACTAGTATGTCCATTTGGTCGTTCGTCCAAATGCACTTCCCTGATACAGGGTCCAAGGTTCCGCCAGCCCCGAAGAACCAAGTTCGGCAACGGTCTGGCCAGTTAATTGTCTCTGGTTCGATCCCTTTATCAGCCAGATCATTCTCAGTCTTGGCCCACTTAGGCCGGGCTACGAGGTAGCCACCTGACCCCGTGCGATGGTGATGCTTCTTCTTCGCAGCATTTTGCTTGTTTGTCACCGACATCTTCTTACTCTTTTCCGATGTCTTGTGGGGCACAAATGCGGGCCAGTGATCTCTGATCTTCTCATATCTGCCCGTGAATTCTGGTGTCTCTTTATTTTCGACAAACTTATTCAGCTCTTTCTTCCACCTCCTGAATAGTTCTGCCATCCTCTTAAGAGCAAAAGACTTGATTAATTGCTCTTTAACCGGCTTCTCCGGATCATCCTCTTGCGGTAGGGTGAAATTTGACTTCAGCTCAGTCCAAAGATCATTTTTCTGCATATCATTGACATAAGACACCTCAGGGTCTTCTGTAGCCGGCTTTAACCATTGCTGGATGCTGATCGGGATCTTGTCCCTAACCAAAACCCCGCACTGAGCAACAAATGCGCTCTTTGTCCGGAGGGGTTCAATCGGTTGGCCGTCGGGCGCGATTGCTATGATCTCAAACTTTTCATCTGAGCTCAACTTTTTCTTCGGGCCTCGTCTCTTTACCGAAGTTGTGCTCGATCCAGAGGGCTAGAAAAAAGAACAAAGACTTAATTAATATGTGTACATACCAAAACAATGAATGCATCAATTAGCTAGTCAGGAGAAGCTTAACTAATATATATACCTGGCCGGACTCGGTTCGGTCACCGGAGACGTCATCACGGTCTCCTTCTTGCACCGGCATTGGGTCACCGGAGCCGTCCTCACGGTCTCCTTCTTGCACCGGCATTAGGTCACCAGAGCCATCATAATCAGAGCCAGCTGCTTCTAGACCATCGGTGTCGTTGAGAAACAACGAGCAGACGGCATCACTTCCTCATGCGATTATGTCCCCCAACAACTCTTCTTGTACTTCGTCTCGGGCGGTGTCCATAGTTTCTACAAATATTTACAACATGGCAATTATTATTCAAACATGACAGATGGATATATTAGTGGCAAACGTAGAACTAATATTAAGTAGTGGCCTCGACGCTGCTTCTCTAGGGTTTGGGGTGGCCTCGACAACGCTTCAAGGATAAAAAAAGAAGAGGAAGAAGAAAAAAAAGAGGAGAAGAAAGAATAGAGGAGTTACTCCTCTATTCTTTCTTCTCCTCTTTTTTTCTTCTTCTTCCTCTTTTTTTATCAGGAACGAGGGTCGTCGAGGGTCACCGAGCGGTAGAGGAAACCCTAAATAGCAAGTATCGTGGGTGTGAGATACATGTGGCCGTCGGTGTCGGACACTACATCCATGTCCCACAAGTGACGTGGGCGTCGAAGCCCGCGTCACTTGTGGGACGTGGATGTAGTGTCCGACACCGACGGCCACATGTATCTCACATCGACGATACTTACTATTTAGGGTTTCCTCTACCGCTCGGCGACCTTGACCCTCGACGATCCTCGTTCCCGATAAAATAAAGAGGAAGAAGAAGAAAAAAAAGAGAAGAAGAAATCTTTCTTCTCTTTTTTTCTTCTTCTTCCTCTTTTTTTTATCAGAAACGAGGGTCGTCGAGGGTCGCCGAACGGTAGAGGAAAACCTAAATAGCAAGTATCGTGGGTGTGAGATACATGTGGCCGTCGGTGCCGGACACTACTTCCACGTCCCACAAGTGACGTGGGCGTCGAAGCCCGCGTCACTTGTGGGACATGGATGTACTGTCTGACACCGACGGCCACATGTATCTCACACCGACGATACTTGCTATTTAGGGTTTCCTCTACCACTCGGCGACCCTCGACGACCCTCGTTCCCGATAAAAAAAAGAGGAAGAAGAAGAAAAAAAAGAGGAGAAGAATGAATAGAGGAGAAGAACTCCTCTATTCTTTCTTCTCCTCTTTTTTTTTCTTCTTCCTCTTCTTTTTTATCCTCTTCTTCCTCTCATGTTCGACGACCCTCGACCCCTCAGCGACCCTAGACCCCCTGTCGACCCTCGACCCCCTCTCGACCCTCGACCCCTCGGTGACCCTCGACGACCCTCGTTCCCGATAAAAAAAAGAGGAAGAAGAAGAAAAAAAAGAGGAGAAGAAAGAATAGAGGAGAAGAACTCCTCTATTCTTTCTTCTCCTCTTTTTTTTTCTTTTTCCTCTTCTTTTTTTATCCTCTTCTTCCTCTCATGTTCGGCGACCCTCGACGACCCCCGTTCCCGATAAAAAAAAGAGGAAGAAGAAGGAAAAAAGAGGAGAAGAAAGAATAGAGGAGAAGATCTCCTCTATTCTTTCTTCTCCCCCTTTTTTCTTCTCCATCTTCTTTTCTTATCCTTCTCTTCCTCTCATGTTCGACGACCCCCTCTCGACCCCCTCTCGACCCTCATATATAAAACATTTTCTTCCTTCTTCTTCCTTCTATTCCTTCTTCCTAAATATATAAAACTTTTTTTAAAATGAAACTAACCTAAAATGTACTAAATCAGAGAACATATATAGATAAAACTTTTCTAATAAAAAAAAATCTAACTTTTGCATATATGTATTTTTAAAACATCATTACAATTGAAAAAATACATACATATATACCTATATGAACATACATAAAAAACATATATGAACATACATACAAAAACATATATCTAAAAGATACATACATACATGCATACATATATATATATATATGAAAATCTAAAAACATGTAAAAAACATGTATAATTAAAAAAATGCACGGCGGTGGCGGGGGCGGCAGACGCGCGGTGCTCATAGAGGCGGCGACGCGTCAGGGCAGGGGATGGCCGGCGAGGGCGCGGGCGACGGCGACGACGGGCGCAGGCGACGGCCAGCAAGGGCGCGGGCGACGGCAACGACGGGTGCGGGCGACGAGGGCGCGGGTGAGGGCGCAGGCGACGGCGACGACGGGTGCGGGCGACGGCGACGACGGGCGCGGGCGACGGCAACGGCGGGGGCGGCGTGCGGCGTCGGGGCAGCCTGGCGGCGTCGAGGAGGTCGGCATCGTCGGGGGCAACTGGCGAGGGAAATCTGAAATTTTCACAAGTCCTGGTTATATACCAAAGGCATTGGTCACGGTTCATGGCACAAACCGTGACCAATGCCCCCCTTTAGTCCTAGTTGGTGCCACCAACCGGGACCAAAGGCCTCTTTTCAACAGCCCAAAGGGCGGGAAGCGGCGGCCTTTGGTCCCGGTTGGTGGCACCAACCGGGACTAAAGGGGGGCATTGGTCACGGTTTGTGCCACGAACCGTGACCAATGCCCCCTTTAGTCCCGGTTGCTGGCACCAACCGGGACCAAAGGCCTTGTGCTGCCTCGCGCCAAAACTTTAGTCCCACCATGCTAGCTGAGAGAGCTCGAGAGTTGTTTATAAGTGCTATTGCGCCTTCCCTCTCGAGCTCCTCTCAAATGCAGGCTTTCGGGCCTAACTCTGCGCTGTGTGCCTGTGGGCCTACTGGGCCTCCTGCGGGCCTGAATCCTGGCCCATGGGAGGGTTTCTAGTCATATTCAGGCCGTGGGCACCCAGTAGGTGGCACTTTTTTTTTCGTTGTTGCTTTATTTATTTTATTTTGTTTCTACTTACAACAAAATACTTATTGTTGCTATTTTTTTCCAGTTTTTTTGTTTTGTTTTCTGCATTATTTATTTTCTTTTGTTTTTTGCTTTATTTTTTAATTCTTTTTTGCTTTTAGTTTTAGAAAAATTATGAACTTTTTGTTAGTTCCATTAGTTTTCAAATTTGAAAACACTTTTTTTTGTTTTTTTCCTTGTTGCTTTATTTATTTTATTTTGTTTCTACTTACAACAAAATACTTATTGTTGCTATTTTTTCCAGTTTTTTTGTTTTGTTTTCTGCATTATTTATTTTATTTTGTTTTTTGTTTATTTTTTTATTATTTTTGCTTTTAGTTTTAGAAAAATTATAAACTTTCTGTTAGTGCCATTAGTTTTCAAATTTGAAAACACTTTTTTAGTTTTTTTGTTTTCTTTGTTGCTTTATTTATTTTATTTTGTTTCTATTTACAAAAAAATACTTATTGTTGCTATTTTTTTGTTTTCCAGATTTTTTGTTTTGTTTTCTACATTATTTATTTTCTTTTGTTTTTTGCTTTATTTTTTATTTCCTTTTGCTTTTAGGTCAGAAAAATTATAAACTTTCTGTTAGTGCCATTAGTTTTGGAAAAATTATAAACTTTCTGTTAGTGCCATTAGTTTTCAAATTTGAATAGTTAAAATTTGAATTCTTTGAAATTTGTGTGAATCACAAGTTTGTGATTAACTTTACTAAAAAATGAACATAGATGCACCTATAGAGAAAATTCGACCTAAATTCATAGTTTTCAAATGAACTCTGAAAAAGTTGGCATAGCATACTCGTGTTACAAAGTTGGCATGGTGTCATCATAATAGTTGCGGGAGAAAGTCTTCACTTTTTCTTCGCTTGTGTCATTTGCTTATTGCGCCGTAACCATGGATAATCTTCATCGTTTATCAGGATGCTTGGGTCAGCCTTGACATTGAAGGGAGGAATTTCATGAAACTTTTCATAATCTTCAGACATGTCTGTCTTGCCGTCCACTCCCAGGATGTCCCTTTTTCCTGAAAGAACTATGTGGTGCTTTGGCTCATCGTATGATGTATTCGCTTCCGTATCTTTTCTTTTTCTCGGTTTGGTAGACAAGTCCTTCACATAGATAACCTGTGCCACATCATTGGCTAGGACGAACGGTTCGTTAGTGTACCCAAGATTTTTCAGATCCACTGTTGTCATTCCATACTGTGGGTCTACCTGTACCCCGCCGCCTGACAGATTGACCCATTTGCACTTAAACAAAGGGACCTTAAAATCATGTCCGTAGTCAAGTTCCCATATGTCCACTATGTAACCATAATATGTGTCCTTTCCGCTCTCGGTTGTTGCATCAAAGAGGACACCGCTGTTTTGGTTGGTGCTCTTTTGATCTTGGGCGATCGTGTAAAATGTATTCCCATTTATCTCGTATCCTTTGTAAGTCAGTACAGTCAAAGATGGTCCCCTGGACAACAAGTACAACTCATCACAAACAGTGTTGTCACCTCTGAGACGTGTTTCCAACCAACTGCTGAAAGTCCTGATGTGTTCACATGTAATCCAGTCGTCGCGCTGCTCTGGGTGTTTGGAGCGCAGACTGTTCTTGTGTTCATCGACATACGGGGTCACCAAGGTAGAGTTCTATAGAACTGTGTAGTGTGCTTGAGACCAAGAATATCCGTCCCTGCATATTATTGAGTCACTTCCAAGAGTGCCTTTTCCAGTCAGTCTCCCCTCATACCGCGATTTAGGGAGACCTATCTTCTTAAGGCCAGGAATGAAGTCAACACAAAACCCAATAACATCCTCTGTTTGATGGCCCATGGAGATGCTTCTTTCTGTCCTAGCGCGGTTACAGACATATTTCTTTAGGACTCCCATGAACCTCTCAAAGGGGAACATATTGTGTAGAAATACGGGCCCCAGGATGACAATCTCGTCGACTAGATGAACTAGGACGTGCGTCATGATATTGAAGAAGGATGGTGGGAACACCAGCTCGAAACTGACAAGACATTGCGCCACATCACTCCTTAGCCTTGGTACGATTTCTGGATCGATCACCTTTTGAGAGATTGCATTGAGGAATGCACATAGCTTCACAATGGCTAATCGGACGTTTTCCGGTAGAAGCCCACTCAATGCAACCGGAAGTAGTTGCGTCATAATCATGTGGCAGTCATGAGACTTTAGGTTCTGAAACTTTTTCTCTGGCATATTTATTATTCCCTTTATATTCGACGAGAAGCCAGTCGTGACCTTCATACTGAGCAGGCATTCAAAGAAGATTTCTTTCTCTTCTTTCGTAAGAGCATAGCTGGCAGGACCTTTATACTGCTTCGGAGGCATGCCATCTTTTTCGTGCAAATGTTGCAGGTCCTCCCGTGCCTCAGGTGTATCTTTTGTCTTCCCATACACGCCCAAGAAGCCTAGCAGGTTCACGCAAAGGTTCTTCGTCACATGCATCATGTCGATTGAAGAGCGGACCTCTAGGTCTTTCCAGTAGGGTAGGTCCCAAAATTATAGATTTCTTCTTCCACATGGGTGCGTGTCCCTCAGCGTCATTCGGAACAGCTAGTCCGCCGGGACCCTTTCCAAAGATTACGTGTAAATCATTGACCATAGCAAGTACGTGATCACCGGTACGCATGGCGGGCTTCTTCCGGTGATCTGCCTCGCCTTTGAAATGCTTGCCTTTCTTTCGACATTGATGGTTGGTCGGAAGAAATCGACGATGGCCCAGGTACACATTCTTCCTGCATTTGTCCAGGTATATACTTTTAGTGTCATCTAAACAGTGCGTGCATGCGTGGTATCCTTTGTTTGTCTGTCCTGAAAGGTTACTGAGAGCGGGCCAATCGTTGATGGTCACGAACAGCAACGCCTTTAGGTTAAATTCCTCCTGTCTGTGCTCATCCCACGTACGTACACCGTTTCCATTCCACAGCTGTAAAAGTTCTTCAACTAATGGCCTTAGGTACACATCAATGTCGTTGCCGGGTTGCTTAGGGCCTTGGATGATAACTGGCATCATAATGAACTTCCGCTTCATGCACATCCAAGGAGGAAGGTTATACATACATAGAGTCACGGGCCAGGTGCTGTGATTGCTGCTTTGCTCCCCGAAAGGATTAATGCCATCCACGCTTAAAGCAAACCATACATTCCTTGGGTCCTTTGCAAACTCATCCCAGTACTTTCTCTCGATTTTTCTCCACTGCGACCCGTCAGCGGGTCCTCTCAACTTCCCGTCTTTCTTCCGGTCCTCACTGTGCCATCGCATCAACTTGGCATGCCCTTCGTTTCTGAACAGACGTTTCAACTGTGGTATTATAGGAGCATACCACATCACCTTCGCAGGAACCCTCTTCCTGGGGGGCTCGCCGTCAACATCACCAGGGTCATCTCGTCTGATCTTATACCGCAATGCACCGCATACCGGGCATGCGTTCAGACCCTTGTATGCACCGCGGTAGAGGATGCAGTCATTAGGGAATGCATGTATCTTCTCCACCTCCAATCCTAGAGGGCATACGACCTTGTTTGCTGCGTATGTACTGTCGGGCAATTCGTTATCCTTTGGAATCTTCTTCTTCAATATTTTCAGTAGCTTCTCAAATCCTTTGTCAGCCACAACATTCTCTACCTTCCACTGCAGCAATTCCAGTACGGTACCGAGCTTTGTGTTGCCATCTTTGCAATTGGGGTACAACCCTTTTTTGTGATCCTCTAACATGCGATCGAACTTCAGCTTCTCCTTTTGACTTTCGCATTGCGTCCTTGCATCGACAATGACCCGACGGAGATCATCATCACCGGGAACATCGTCTGGTTCCTCTTGATCTTCAGCAGCTTCACCCATTGCAGCATCATTGGGCACATAGTCTGGTTCCTCTTGATCTTCACCAGCTCCCCCCATTGCAGCATCACCGTATTCAGGGGGCACATAGTTGTCATCGTACTCTTCTTCTTCGCCGTGTTCCATCATAACCCCTATTTCTCCGTGCCTCGTCCAAACATTATAGTGTGGCATGAAACCCTTGTAAAGCAGGTGGGAGTGAAGGATTTTCCGGTTAGAGTAAGACCTCGTATTCCCACATTCAGTGCATGGATAACACATAAAACCATTCTACTTGTTTGCGTCAGCCGCATCGAGAAACTCATGCATGCCCTTAATGTACTCGGAGGTGTGTCTGTCACCGTACATCCATTGCCGGTTCATCTGCGTGCATTATATATAATTAAGTGTCCAAATTAATAGAAGTTCATCATCACATTAAAACCAAAGTGCATACGTAGTTCTCATCTAACAACATATAGCTCTCCAGAGCATCTAATTAATTAAACCATACATTGAAACTATGTAAAACATTTCAATGCGAAAACAAATGTGATCATAATCGCAACCAAGGTAACAATTGATCCAACGGCATAATGATACCAAGCCTCGGTATGAATGGCATAATTTGTAATCTTTCTAATCTTCAAGCGCATTGCATCCATCTTGATCTTGTGATCATCGACGACATCCGCAACATGCAACTCCAATATCATCTTCTCCTCAATTTTTTTATTTTTTCCTTCAACAAATTGTTTTCTTCTTCAACTAAATTTAACCTCTCGACAATAGGGTCGGTTGGCATTTCCGGTTCACATACATCCTACATAAATAAAATCTATGTCACATTGGTCGGCATAATTTTCATAAACAATAAATGAACCAATAGTTATAAAGATAATATATATACCACATCCGAATCATAGACAGGACGAGGGCCGACGGGGGCGGATACCAAAACCATCGCACTATATAAGATGCAATAATAAAAGTAAGAAAATAATACAAGTATCTATGTAAACATACAAGTAAGAATATTTTCCCTTTCAGAAAGAAGATAAGAACAAGAGGCTCACCACGGTGGTGCCGGCGATGAGCTCGGTGTGGGTGATCGACGGCGGTGAAGACGGGGACGGGGCGTGACGGACCGCTAAACCTAGACAAATATTGAGGAAAATGGAGCTTGGAGGTCGATCTTGGAGAGGAGAAAGCTTAAGTAGTGTGGCTCCGGCATTCCATCGAACACCTTGTGTGCATAGGAGGTGAGCTAGAGCACCACCAAGCCCTCTCCCCCTCGGCTAGAAAAAAACAGAGCAGTGTGCTCTGCTCTTACGCGAGGGGGTATATATAGGCACCTCATTGGTCCCGGTTGGTGGCATGAACCGGGACTAAAGGGGAGCCTTTGGTCCGGTTCAGGCCACCAACCGGGACCAATGGTGGTGGGCCAGGAGCGAGGCCCATTGGCCCCGGCTCGTCCCACCAACCGGGACCAATGGCCCACGTGGCCCGGCCGGCCCCCTGGGCTCACGAACCGGGTCCAATGCCCCCATTGGTCCCGGTTCTGGACTGAACCGGGACTAATGGGCTGAGCCGGCCTGGACCAAAGCCCTGTTTTCTACTAGTGAAGTTATCAAAGCAAAGTATTACATGCATGCTCCTAGGGGGATAGATTGGTAGGAAAATACCATCGCTCGTCCCCGACCGCCACTCATAAGGAAGGCAATCAAAAAAATAAATCATGCTCTGACTTCATCACATAACGGTTCACCATACGTGCATGCTACGGGAATCACAAGCTTCAACACAAGTATTTATCAAATTCACAACTACTCAACTAGCATTACTTTAATATCACCATCTCCATATCTCAAAACAATTATCAAGTATCAAACTTATCATAGTATTCAACACACTCATAAGAGAATTTTTTATTCTTGAATACCTAGCATATTAGGATTTAAAGCAAATTACCATGCTATAAAGATTCCCAAAATAATCTAAGTGAAGCATGAGAGATCAATAGTTTCTATAAAACAAATCCACCACCGTGCTCTAAAAGATATAAGTGAAGTACTAGAGCAAAATTACTCAAAAGATATAAGCGAAGCACATAGAGTATTCTAACAAATTCTAAATCATGTATGGCTATCTCAAAAGGTGTGCACATCAAGGATGATTGTGGTAAACTAAAAATCAAAGACTCAAATAATACAAGATGCTCCAAGCAAAACACATATCATGTGGCGAATAAAAATATAGCTCCAAGTAAAGTTACCGATAGAAGTAGACGAAAGAGGGGATGCCTTCCGGGGCATCCCCAAGCTTTGGCTTTTAGGTGTCCTTAGATTATCTTGGGGATGCCATGGGCATACCCAATCTTAGGCTCTTGCCACTCCTTGTTCCATAATCCATCAAATCTTTACCCAAAACTTGAAAAACTTCACAACACAAAACTTAAAGTAGAAAATCTCGTGAGCTCCGTTAGCGAAAGAAAATAAAAGACCACTTCAAGGTACTGTAATGAACTCATTATTTATTTATATTGGTGTTATACCTACTGTATTCCAACTTCTCTATGGTTTATAAACTATTTTACTAGCCATAGATTCATCAAAATAAGCAAACAACACACGAAAAACAGAATCTGTCAAAAACAGAACAGTCTGTAGTAATTGTAGCTAGTGCAAGATATGGAACCCCAAAAATTCTAAAATAAATTTCTGGACGTGAGGAATTTATCTATTAATAATCTGCAAAAGGAATTAACTAAGTATCACTTTCCAAATAAAAATGGCAGTAGTTCTCGTGAGCACTAAAGTTTCTGTTTTTTACAGCAAGTTCAACAAGACTTTCCCCATGTCTTCCCAACGGTTCTACTTGGCACAAACACTAATTAAACACAAAAAACACAACCAAAACAGAGGCTATATAAATTTTTTATTACTAAACAGGAGCAAAAAGCAAGGGATAAAAATAAAATTGGGTTGCCTCCCAACAAGCGCGATCGTTTAACGCCCCTAGCTAGGCATAACAAGCAAGAATAGATCTAGGTATTGCCATCTTTGGTGGGCAATCCATAAGTGGCTCTCATAATAGATTCATAAGGTAATTTAATTTTCTTTCTAGGAAAGTGTTACATGCCTTTCCTTAATGGAAATTGGAATCTAATATTTCCTTCCTTCATATCAATAATTGCACCAATCGTTCTAAGGAAAGGTCTACCAAGAATAATAGGACATGAAGGATTGCAATCTATGTCAAGAACAATAAAATCTAAGGGCACATAATTCCTATTTGCAACAATAAGAACATCATTAATTCTTCCCGTAGGTTTCTTAATAGTGGAATCCGCAAGGTGCAAGTTTAGAGAGCAATCATCAAAATCACGGAAACCTAACAAATCACACAAAGTCTTTGGAATCATGGAAACACTAGCACCCGAATCACATAAAGCATAGCATTCATGATCTTTAATTTTAATTTTAGTAGTTGGTTCCCACTCATCATATAGTTTTCTAGGGATAGAAACTTCCAATTCAAGTTTTTCTTCATAAGATTGCATCAAGGCATCAACGATATGTTTAGTAAACGCTTTATTTTGACTATACGCGTGAGGAGAATTTAGCACGGATTGCAACAAGGAAATAAAATCAATCAAAGAGCAATTTTAATAGTTAAATTCCTTGAAATCCATAATAGTGGGTTTAGCAACATCTAGGGTTTTAATTTCTTCAATCTTACTTTTATCAATTTTAGCATCAAGATCAACAAATTCCGATTCTTGGAACGCCTTCTAGGTAAAGTGGATCATATTCAGTCCCATCATTATCAAGATTAATATTGCAAAACAAAGATTTAACAGGGGACACATCAATAACTTATAGATCTTCATCTTTATTTTCATAGCAATCCAGTTTAGCGGTCATCTTATTAACTAAGGTAGCCCGCCTATCCGAAATTTCAGCAGTTAATTTCTCAAGATGAGCAATTTGGGATCTTAAACCATCGAATTCTTCAGACATATCATCAAGCTCTTTATTCATAAAACTCATAAAACTTTTCTGTTCTTTAAGCTCGTTTTTGAAGAAACTATTATGTTCAAATTGCAAGACCATGAAACTCCTGACATTGCTTTCGATCTCTTCTAATCTTTTAAGGTGAAGGTCACCAAATTTAGGTAGAGCCATTGTGACAAGCAAGAAAACTAACACACAAGCAAACAAAAAGCAAGCGGGCAAAAAGAGGCAAATATAGAAAGGGAGGGGGGATAGAGAGAGAGAGGGCGAATAAAACGACAAGGGTGAAGAGGGGGAGAGGAAAACGAGAGGCAAATGGCAAATAATGTAATGCGGGAGATAAGGGTATGTGATGGGTACTTGGTATGTTGACTTTTGCGTAGACCTCCCCGGCAACGGTGCCAGAAATGGCTCGTTGTCGGGAGTCAAATCTTGACTTGCGCGAACCTCCCCGGAAACGATGCCAGAAATCCTTCTTGCTACCTCTTGAGAACTGCGTTGGTTTTCCCCGCAGAGGAAGGGATGATGCAGCAAAGTAGCATAAGTATTTCCCTCAGTTTTTGAGAACGAAGGTATCAATCCAGCAGCAGTCTATGCGCGAGTTCCTCGTACCTGCACAAAACAAATAAATCCTCGCAACCAACGCAAACAGGGGTTGTCAATCCCTATAAGGCCACTTACGAGAGTGAGATCTGATAGATATGATAAGATAATATTTTTGGTATTTTTATGATAAAGATGCAAAGTAAAATAAAGTCAAAGTAAATAGCAAAGGAAATAACTAAGTAGTAGGAGATCAATATGATCAAGATAGACCCGGGGCCCACAGGTTTCACTAGTGGCTTCTCTCGAGAGCATAAGTATTCTACGGTGGGTGAACAAATTAATGTTGAGCAATTGACAGAATTGAGCATAGTTATGAGAATATCTAGGTACGATCATGTATATAGGCATCACATCCGAGACAAGTAGACCGACTCCTGCCTGCATCTACTACTATTACTCCACTCATCGACTGCTATCCAACATGCATCTAGAGTACTAAGTTAAAAACATAGTAACGCCTTAAGCAAGATGACATGATGTAGAGGGATAGACTCATGCAATATGAAGAAAACCCCATCTTGTTATCCTCGATGGCAACAATACAATACGTGCCTTGTTGCCCCTACTATCACTGGGAAAGGACACCGCAAGATTGAACCCAAAGCTAAGCACTTCTCCCATTGCAAGAAAGATCAATCTAGTAGGCCAAACCAAACTGATAATTTGAAGAGACTTGCAATGATAACCAATCATGCATAAAAGAATTCAGAGAAGATTCAAATATTATTCACAGATAGACTTGATCATAAACCCACAATTCATCGTTCTCAACAAACACACCGCAAAAAGAAGATTACATCGAATAGTTCTCCACAAGAGAGGGGGAGAACGTTGTATTGAGATCCAAAAAGAGAGAAGAAGCCATTTAGCTACTAACTATGGACCGGTAGGTCTGAGGTAAACTACTCACACTTCATCGGAGAGGCTATGGTGTTGATGTAGAAGCCCTCCGTGATTGATGCCCCCTCCGGCGGAGCTCCGAAACAGGCCCCAAGATGGGATGTCGTGGATACATAAATTTATGGCGGCGGAATTAGGGTTTTGGCTCCGTATCTGATCGTTTGGGGGTACGTAGGTATATATAGGAGGAAGGAGTACGTCGGTGGAGCAACAGGGGGCCCACGAGGGTGGAGGGCGCGCCCCCTACCTCGTGGCCTCCTCTTTTCTTTCTTGACGTAGGGTCCAAGTCTCCCGGGTCTTGTTCGTTGAGAAAATCACGTTCCCGAAGGTTTCATTCCGTTTGGACTCCGTTTGATATTTCTTTTCTTCGAAACCCTAAAACAGGCAAAAAACAACAATTTTGGGCTGGGCCTCCGGTTAATAGGTTAGTCCCAAAAATAATATAAAAGTGGATAATAAAGCCCAATAATGTCCAAAACAGTAGATAATATATCATGGAGCAATCAAAAATTATAGATACGTTGGAGACGTATCACTCGATCCTAGTGACAGAAAGGGAAACGACACGTATTGTATTTTTGCCATCGAGGATAAAAAGATGTGGTTTATATCATATTGCATGAGTTTATCCATCTACATCATGTCATCTTACTTAAGGCGTTACTCTGTTCTTATGAACTTAATACTGTAGATGCATGCTGGATAGCGGTCGATGTGTGGAGTAATAGTAGTAGATGCAGAATCATTTTGGTCTACTTGTCACGGACGTGATGCCTATATACATGATCATGCATAGATATTCTCATAATTATTCGCTTTTCTATCAATTTCTCGACAGTAATTTGTTCACCCACCGTAATACTTATGCTATCTTGAGAGAAGCCACTAGTGAAACCTATGCCCCCCGGGTCTATACTCCATCATATAAGTTTCCCATCTACTTTATTTTGCTATCTTTTACTTTCAATCTATATCATAAAAATGCCAAAAATACTTATCTTATTATTATCATCTCTCTATCAGATCTCACTCTTGCAAGTGGCAGTGAAGGGATTGACAACCCCTTTATCGCGTTGGCTGCGAGGTTCTTATTTGTTTGTGTAGGTACAAGGTGACTCGCGCGTGGTCTCCTACTGGATTGATACCTTGGTTCTCAAAAACTGAGGTAAATACTTACGCTGCTTTACTGCACCACCCTTTCCTCTTCAAGTGAAAACCAATGCAGTGCTCAAGAGGTAGCACGTCTCACGTGATGATCGGACACGGCCTAGTCGATTCGGATCATGTATCACTTAGATGACTAGAGGGATGTCTATCTAAGTGGGAGTTCATTAAATAATTTGATTAGATGAACTTAATTATCATGAACTTAGTCTAAATATCTTTACAATATGTCTTGTAGATTAAATGGCCCACGCTAATGTTGCCCTCAACTTCAACGCGTTCCTAGAGAAAACCAAGCTGAAAGACGATGGTAGCAACTATACGGACTGGGTCTGTAACTTGAGGATCATCCTCATAGCTGCCAAGAAAGCATATGTCCTTAAAGCACCGCTAGGTGAAGCGCCCATTTTCCCAGCAACTCAAGACGTTATGAACGCCTGGCAGTCGCGTAGTGATGATTACTCCCTGGTTTAGTGTGGCATGCTTTACAGCTTAGAACCGGGGCTCCAAAAGCGTTTTGAGCAACACGGAGCATTTGAGATGTTCCAAGAGCTAAATATGGTTTTCCAAGCTCATGCCTGGGTCGAGAGATATGAAGTCTCCGACAAGTTCTACAGTTGTAAGATGGAGAAGAATAGTTCTGTCAGCGAGCACATACTCAAAATGTCTGGGTTGCACAACCGCTTGTCTCAGCTGGGAGTTAATCTCCCACATGACACGGTCATTGATAGAATCCTTCAGTCACTCCCACCTAGCTACAAGAGCTTTGTGATGAATTTCAATATGCAGGGGATGGAGAAAACCATTCTTGAGGTATATTCAATGCTGAAATCAGCGGAGGTGGAGATCAAAAAGGAACATCAAGTGTTGATGGTCAATAAAACCACTAGTTTCAAGAAAG